>NW_027526407.1:115145985-115745985 GCF_048455015.1 Haemaphysalis longicornis | reverse complement strand
GCGTGGTATCTCCAGCGCCACATGCCGGGGAGTTTGGGCGGTGATATAATGTTGGATAGATGTGGTGGAGGACGTGTCTGGTGGGGAGGGAATGGGTCTGTAATTGTCGCCATAATCTGTCCAAGAATGAAGGAAGAGACGAGTGAGGGGGCGGTAGTTCTAGCCGCTGTAGGCGGTAATGTCTGGTAATGTCGCTAAAAGTAAGCAGGGGTTCGCAAGCGTTTCGTGCACCGTGCTGTGAGACGTCCACGTCTGGTGCTCGGTAAATGAGTCCTCGAGCGGCCAGGTGGGCCGTTTCCGCACCGCCAAAGCCCACGTGGCCGGGGGTCCAGTGCAGGATTATGATTTTGTTGGGAGGAGGGCGGGATAGGAGAATTTGGCGAGCAGGGAAGGAGATGTGTCCCCGCCCGAAATTTCGTACGGCCGTCTTAGAAAACGGAGAATATGTGAGATGGGGGTGGTTGGTGTGTTATGGCCATAGCTATTGCCGCTTCCTCGGCCTCGTGGGGGTGGGCTGAGCGGATGGGGGCTGCCGCTGCTGGGATCGGTCTGTCTTCTGTAATAATAACAGCCGTAAAAGCTGGTCGGTGTCTATATTCCCCGGCGTCTACGTAAATGGAGTCAGGAGATGAGGGGAATAGGCGCAAGTGTGCCAAGGCGCGGGCCCTTTATCAGGCTGCGTGGTGGTTAGGATGCATGTGACGGGGAAGGGGGAGGATGTCGAGGTTTTCGCGGTGAGATAGGGGTAGGGGGTGAAGGTGGGCGATGGGGCCTGGAGCAGTGAGGTTGAGTTCTTGCAGGACCATCGAACCTGTGGGAGTTGTGGATAGACGGGCAAGTTGGCTAAGGCGGTGGACTTCGAGGAGCTCGAAGATTGTGTTAAATGTTCCAGTTGAAAGTAGGTGGATGGTAGAGGTGTTGGGTGGAAGAAGTGCTGCTCTGTAAACCCTGCGCTGCAAAGCTTCCAATTTGTCGAGTTCCGCTTTTGTAAGCGATAAGTAAGGAAGGGACTAAGCGGGGAAGCTCTCGTAGAAACCTGACTCTTTTCCAGCCAGCGAGACATAAAAAGACGCCTAGCGGCGTAGCCCGAACTACGAGACGACGGAAAACTCTCGTGGTGTCGTAGCCGCGCCGCGAGCGTCTGAATCGGGTTGCGTGAAACCCTTCGGTGGAGAACCGCATCCGATGCAGCCGTGCGTCGTAATGCGGCCCCGATCACCTGTTGCGCGAAAACGAGTTCAAGGTCGACGCGCTACCGAGAAATAAATCCAGTGAGCTTGTAGAAAAATACACTAACAGAGAGTGCCGCCTTCTCGGAAAGCAAATGGGCACCTAAATGAGCCACGGCCGGGCTAGAGCGGACACTAACAGAGAGTGCCGCCTTCTCGGAAAGCAAATGGGTACCTAAATGAGCCACGGCCAGGCTAGAGCGGCGGCCTTCGCAGCGCTGGTGAGAAGAATGCAGACCCGCCTCGACGTAAAGTACCGCCGCTCTCCGTCTGGCGGATGCGGGAGCCTATCCTTGCCTACGCTTTCATTTGAAGGCGGCTTCACGCGCGTGCGGGCTGTTTTAGCAGTGTTCGTGCTTATGTGATTAATCAGAGATCATATAGGAGCAGAATTTCGTAGCTCTGTTATATTATTGCGGTGAAAGCTGCATGCTGGACTGGACGCCGGGCTTCGACGAAATTTTTGTCAGGGCCAGACAACGCCTGACAACGAACGATATTGACCACTTATTCGCCATCAGGGGCGGATTTGAGGGTGCGCCCTGAAAGGTGGGAGGTTTTCGTAGGGATTACGATGATATTTCACTAAACGATCATACTAATATAATATTAATAACAATATTTTATTATTCAGTCGTGTTTTCATACGCTCCCTGGGATTGCCAACGGTCCTTTCTGGCCGCCGCCGAAAGATGGCTAATACTTACTAATATTATCAGCATTATGCACATTAATGTATTATTATAATGTAATAAATAGGGCTGGGCATAGACTCAAAATTTTCATTCGATTGGTTGAACAATCTAATAATTAACCAATTAGTCTTACGTGTTCATTTAAAAATGGCTTAGAAAGGGGCCATTTTTAATGGTAGTTTCTATTGGATTGTCGATGCTACTGAATACACGTCATTTTATGAGATCAATATTAACTCGTCCATGCAGTTGCGGAGGCCGTGAAATTCGTTGACAATTCGATCCGACAGCAGGGAGTTTCTTTTTTGTTGTTGTTGTTGAAAGTCATCCCGGCTATGCTGATCAGCACAGCACGCGAGCGTGTGTTCAACACATGCTCGCGCTGAGGACAGGAAGTAAATGGCATTTAAAATGGTGTTGAGGTCAGCGGAACGCACTGCAGCCTTTCTTACAATGGGTGCTAGTTCCAGCAAAGAGGGATTTCTGCGCATGGCACCCTTCGAAAGGAACCAGATCGTCGTGGGCGCTTGGCTCACCTGGACTTCAACTAATTCACTGATAAAAAAAATATTAGTGACTCGAAAATTATTTGATTAATCGGAAAATTGATTGACCAATGCCTCACCTCTAGTAACAAAAAAGCCTTTACTATTACTGATATTGTACAAAAGTACGCAGTAAAAACATTTGGTGACATGTCTACAAAAAAAAGTGAACGCGCGTAGCCACTGCTTCTGTCCATCAAACGAGCAGGGCAAAATTATATAGGTTATGCTCAATTCACGATAGCACGTATACAGTAAATTAAACAATAGAATATTTAATCGGCACTCATACCAAACGATCATAGTTTGAGACAACCTATCAAATTGATGTAACCATTATTCTGTCAGTCGCTGGATCTGAATTGGTGGTCAGAATTAACACACTTGACAGAGCACAGCTTCAAGCTGTCGGCTTTGCGTTGTACCAGAATGCCTCCACGCCAGAGGATGACGATACACCCGCCTCTTTGTGCATCCCCAAGGCTATGCCTAAGGGTTATACATAGTTTTTAACACGCAACTCTCTCTGTTTTGTGGCTTTCCTTTGGGATCCTGAACAGGCAAGGACATTTTCTTACTTCAGAGACCGAGGGAAATTATCAAGTCGTTTAGGAAGAGCGGCCGCCCCTCCTCCCCTTTCTAATCAGCTAGGTACATTTAGAAAAGACAAAAGAATGTTCTGCCGCTACAGTGCTGCTCATACTTGCCTTACATTCCGGGTTAAATCACGAAGCTGATAGCTGGCTTGGGTTGTGAAGCTTACGCCCCAAATAAACTGTCCGGATAAACTCTTTTCCAGTCTGCCTCGTGCCCTTCAGTTCGCAGGTTGTAATCCACCGATGCTTTTAGATGCGAAGCATCTCATGGTCGAGGCTACGTCCTTCCCTCCGCCGTGCGGCGTCCACACCCTTACTGCGCATTCCTGCCCAGGCAGCGCTGATGATGATCGTTGCAGTATGCCCCTAGGGACTGGCCAACCAAAGAATCTGTCACCAGATAGCTTCGTCTTCAACCACCGTCATCGTCTTCCCGCAGGAAACCTCCTCCCGCAACGCCGCGATGAGTGCCACGGGCAACGCCGCTGGGAACGCCAGCGTCAACGCCAGTATCAGCGCCACGGAGAGCGGCGCGGAGAAGAGGGCACAACAAGAAAAACAAGAAGAAGGAGCAGCACCTCCTCCTGCCGTGATCGTCCACCCGGAACACGAAGACGCCGACCTCATGCCGAGCCAATACTTGGTGCGTCTGATCAAACACGCGAGTCCGTGCAGGGCCGTGCGCAAGCGCCAGGACATCATTGACCGGGACGACTACTACAACTGGATGAGGATGACCAACGCGGAACAACATGAGCTACGCTCGCGATCACCCACCAGCAGACGACGCCGTCAGCACCTCCGTTACGGGTCTTCTTCGCCGGACCGGCTGGTTGTGGCAAGACATTCGTCCTTCGGCTTGCCATGGATCCCTAGAACCGGTACAGCAACACCGGTTACAACACCGCCTACAACGCGTTCGTCATCCGCGCCAGCACCGGAAAGGTGGCTGTGGCAGTGGGAGGAACCACGGTGCACGCGGCTTTCAAGCTCTCTTGGAAGACCACAGGCCCCAACAAGGACGGAGGCTCAGGGCCAGCGAGTTGAACGCCTTCCCCGTGGCCTTCCGCAGCGTGAAATGCGTCATCATAAACGAGGTGAACATGATGTCTGCAAACAACTTCAACGCAGTCGACTTGAGTGGACCCCATGGCTGCTTCGCATACTACTCAGGGTTCCCCTACGGGAAGAGGTGAGTTTTTTTCTCCGACATGGTGCTACTGTGCTACTATGCCACTGTGCTACTTTTAATAAGTAACGTATGACAATTACAGTATTCTTTGAGCAATGTACTCCAAATCTGCATACGAACCCGAAACATTGAAACCAGCAAAAACGAATTATTTACGACTTGAGAGCAAGATTAGTAAAACTTTGCCACGGTTAATCTGTTGAACTCTGAGGGGGGTGCCCAAAACAACTGAGTATTCAGGATTTCAGTTCAGGGGGAGGGGGGACCTGAAGGACCACAAAAGTAAATAAAACAAAACAAGAGAAGGAAAATTTGATAGCTGCATTGAGTTGAGTGTCAAATTTTCCTTCCCGGAAACTTACTCCGGCTCTGGGCTTACCCCTAAATCTGGCGAATTAAAATAAAACAAGACAGCAGGAAAAACCAAAGCTAGTAATTTATAGGGATGATTCCGTGATGTCTTATTTTTCAATTATTTCTATAATTTCTTTAGAGACATTGCAAACATACATCGAAGCAATGTAGGGCTGGTGCGGAGCGTCAGACATAAAAATATTTATCGCAAGTCATGATTTGTTGATGAGCATGGAGCGTTTGTCTTCGCCGGTTGCTTCCTACCCCGCCCCACTCCCCCTCTTTGCGTAGGCCCATAGCCAGCATTGTACGACAAAGAAAAATTGGCCGCGTATGTGTTCCTTTTGTTGCAAATTTCGTCAAAAGACGATACTCTTTATCGGCTTTTGAGATGTAAATGCCTCCCTTCATTTCCCGCTCACCTCTCATGTTGTTCCTCTTCCGTCGCGCTCCTCCCAAGGTAAAGACGACAAAGGTTTGCTTGAATCATTTTAAATTTCCCGCGTTCCACTGCTCCAAACCGGGTGTCTCGATGCGAACGCTGCCGTACGGCGAAGACACGCGCTAATCGAGACGCCGTACTTCAACGTTTATAGAACCGCGTTTCCCTACTCCACGTGCGTTGCAAGCAGAACGTGGAACCTATTTAGTGGAACCTTGCGTAACTGCTGCCGGTTGATTTCTTAAAATGGCGCCAGAAGCTATAGTGGCGCGGGCGACAGCAGGCGACGGCGGAGTGAATTCTTTTTCTGCAGTTGATGAAATATTTATTTCGCAAAATTCAAGGATGTTCATTTTTTTATAAAGGAACACTGCAAATATCACTTCTGTATTGATTTGTTGTCTCATATTTGCGTAATGTGTTGTTCTTCTTCAACAATGTTGACAAGTATGAACATTACACCGGACATAGACGGGTAGATTTAGCTGTGACTATATAAGACTATTGCGCAGGCATTGTTTTGCATTGGCCGGGTGACTGAATCGAGTCACAGACAGACAGACATACAGACAGACCAAGATTTCTGGGTTTAAGTAGCCCAAGAAAGACTATCGTCATTAAAACGAAACAAGAGCAGGAGCGGCGCATAGCTTCCGCGTGGTGTGGGAGACACGCGCATCAGCAGAGTGGGTGCAGCAGCCGCAGGCAGGAACTAGGCCCCTTGCGAAAGTCGTACCTACGCGCGCACGCTGCCGCTCTAGACCACGCGATAGAGCTTCTTACAATATACACTAGAGAGGAATCTGGCGCTAGCGTCTATGCGGCTCACATCAAGGCCGTCTGTGTTGTCATGGACCGCCATTATACATCGCACTCGGCTAAGTTTCATTATTGGCTTGAATTGAAACGTTTTAGTGACTGCAAATTTAAACGGAGTGCCACAAAAACGCGGAGAATAGTGTGCAATTATGTAAGTGGAAAATAAAAACAGGCTGTTTTAAAACAAAGGAAAAAGGAAGTAAATCGTATGCTTGCCGGAACGGTTGTGCCTGCTATTCGGCAGGAAAGGTTGTAGTCACGAACAATGTTAATATCTGTGGGAGGGATGGGGAACTCATTAGAGATTCTAAATTTATTAATTTTGCCATTATTGCAAATAATAAGTTCTTTGAGGAGTTTGAAAATTTTTTTCAGCGTGCCCATGAAAACGTTGCCTTCGTGGGGAATCGGTGCACGGACCGCCAGCTAGTTTAACAAGAAAAAATTACGCCCACCTCCCCTCGCGGGAACCCTGGTGTGATGCGACGCTGAAGGGGGTGCCATTGTGCGTTTCCGTAGGGGCCATTACTCGAATTGCGTGATCAATCGTCGGGTAATGCGAGAGAGAGAGAGAGAGAGAGAGAGAGAGAGAGAGAGAGAGAGAGAGAGAGAGAGAGAGAGAGAAAGAAAGAGAGCGCAAGCGTAGCGCGGACGACCGTCGACTGAGAGACCGGCCGTAGCTCGGCACTCCGCTTGTATGCGCAGCGCGCCCGAAGGAGAGGAGACCGCGGAGAGAGAGGGCGCTCCACATGCGCACAGCGCGCTTGCGTCGCTCGCAGCGCCGCCCACTGCCCCGCCACAGATGTTGGAGGAGAGGGCGCGCTATCACGGAGAGAGGAGAGGGGTGAGCGGAGGAGAGACGCAGCTGCGTGGACGCGGACAACGACGACACAGGAAGGACAGGGCCGCCGGCAAGAAATGCTCCTCTCAGCGTCGCATCTAAAAAGAAAACCGGGCGCTAAACAGTCGTGGACGATTACAAGATAGGACGCATACAAGCGCCCGTATCTGTCGTATCTTCTCTTCGTTGAAGTATGTTTTGTTTCTTCTTTTCGTGGGCTACAAATTTCGCGGCGACGTATTACCCGCTCAGTCATGTGTCCTTCGACTGCGGCATGAGCAACGTCAGGTGCGAGCACGCACTGTCTGCGGCATGGTCTGCTGAAATGTCACCGAATACGGCTACCACAGAACAGGGATGATTTCTGCTTTCTTGTAGCTCGTAAACTTGTTAATGCATAGTGAAGAAAGCAAGTCCCCAAAACCGCTTAAGAATCCAACGGTCACGCCAAGCCCATGCCAAAAAAATTCACAGCATATCCACGGGGTGAATGATGATGAGTGGGCGAAGCTCCTGAGGGGAAATAATCGGTAAAACCGTGACTCTTCAGTGAAAGTTCGCCCACTACATCTGTGTCCGAACGTAACGTCTAGAAAGTCTCGCTTAAACCGCGCGTCGGCACCTTGGGGCTGAGCTCGCCTGATGCGTTTTGCAGACGCCTCACGAGCTCTCACTGCATCGGGGTCTGCCTGCCGATACGAGCGCTTTCTCGCCGCTTCCCGTTCTCTGACGTTTTGGAGATCCTCTTCTCGCCGCAGCCGTGCCGCTTCGCGTACGGCAGGGTCCTCGCGCCGTTGCCGTGACGCTTGGGCCTCTCGTTCTCGAACGCTGGGATCTTGGCGGCGTCGTCGCGCAGCCAGACGACACGGTTCGGCCTCCCGCTCTCGTACTGCAGGATCTTGGCGACGGCGTCGTGCAGCTTCACGGAGCGCTTCTGCCTCGCGGGCTCGCACATCTGCAGCCTTATCCATCGGGCGACTCCGAGCTCGCGCCAACAGCGAACGGATTTTATTACAACGCTCCCCGCCATCTAGTAAGCAATCCAAGAACTAAACTAGAGGTAGCCACGCCATCCAGTAAACAATCCAAGCGCATCTTTTCATCATATACAAGTACCGCCATCTAGTAAACAATCCAAGAACTAAACTAGAGGTAGCCACGCCATCTAGTAAACAATCCAAGAACTAAACTAGAGGCGGCTATATACATACGTCGAGGATGGACAGACCCACGCCCTAAGGAGCTTCGCCCCTAAAAGGGGGGTCTTCCCATGAACCCCCACGACTACATGGCTTACGAGGCGCAGTTTCCTCTCTAGTATACTTCTATGGCCCACGCCCGCCGCCGCTTTATCCCGGCCGTGAACGAGCTAACGCACTTCCCGAGACGTCCGATAGAGGGCCGTATGAGTCCGTTGATCGCGTTCATGTGTCGGCCTCAGTTTTAGCGATCTCGGCAGAACGCTCAGAATCAGGGAGGCCTTTGAGATATTTGAGACTGCTTCCAACCGGAGCGCGCACAGTGCGCGGCCACGATGCTTCGCGGGACAGTGTGGACAGTGATGCTAGCCAGTCAAAGCCGCAAGAGCCCCTGCAAACGAAAAGTGTTCCTTCGGGTGCGAGCTTTAATTCGGGCGATGTTGTGGGAAAGACTGTGAGCGGGACACTGAACACGCGCGAGCAACGAAGTCTTAGTGGCGAGCAGACCGAAAGCTATGGCGGTAGCTTAGTGCAGCCGCCAACGGCCGAAGCGGGTTACTTCATCCCAATCGGCGGGAAAACCCAGCTGGCCGCGCCGCGCGAGACGAACTCTACATTGTCCCCAGTCCTCGATAGCTGGCATACAATCAAGGTAGTGCACAGTTCTAATTTTCACCCTCATTTTAACCCATTGGAGCGAAGGCAGCGCGAAAGCGAAAGTTGAGAGCTATCTGCTTTGAGCGAAAACGTGATTGGAAGCAATGCGTCCCTGCAGCTATGTTGGCCTTGAAGGCAGCTCGTCACGAGATTATGGGCGTCAGCTCTGCGAAGCTTGTATATGACCGGGGAAAGGGAACGTGGTTCAAGTGACGAGACGAGACGGGGGCGAAGAACTGGTTCTAACGCTGCGTTCGTTTCCCCGTTCGGAACAGTCCGTCCCGTCATCTTGAGCTTCGGTCTCAGAAAGGCGCCGTATTCTCCTCGAAACTAATGTATTGTGTCTTTCGTTGCCTCTATTTGTACGCTCTCCCTTACCTCGACGATGTCGCCGTCTTTTCTAACACATGGTAGGAGCATGTAGAGTACTGAGAGTCTGTCTGAGCAGGCTCGAAGAAGCAAATTTATCAGTCAGGCAGTCGAGTGTCACATAGGTTGCGCCTAAGCGACGTATCTAGCGCATGTGGTGGTAGAGCGGGCGGCGAAGACCATCAGAAATAAAGTAGCCACAGTCGTGAACTGTCACCGATCAACGAATAAGTCAGAGATGTGACTTGTGACTGGATATTAATCAGACTTAGGGGAAAGATTGCTTCACACTTGCTAGTTTATTTCACTGACGCTCTCAGAAAGAGGGAGCCAGTAAAGATGGAATGGGACAAAAAGGAGGAGGACGCGTTACAAACGCTAAAACGAGCCCTGAGCGAGGAACCACTTCTATCTGATGGGCCCCGACTTTTCCAAGGGTTTCGTTATTCAGTGCGATGCTAGCGATCGCGGCATGGGAGCTGTACTATGCCAAGAGAATACGAACGGCCGTAACGATCAGTTTTGTACTTAAGCCGCAAGCTAAGTTTTAGGGAAGAAGCGTACAGTACCTCCGTGAAGGAATGTGGCTGCGCCGTGTGGGCAGTGCAGAAGTTGACGTGCCATATAGCCGGTTCCCCGTTTGTTGTAGAAACTAATCATTGCCCGCTAACCTGGCTACTAAAAGCGGTCGTTTGCAAAGGTGGAGTAAGATACCTCAGCAGCACAATCTTGTCGTTCGCTACAAGAAAGGTAAGTTGAACGCTAACGCAGACGCACTAAGCCGTGCGTTCTGTATAATGCTGCCTTCGTCCTCCCCGTGTCTTTCGATTCGTCTCTTCGTGAACAACTTTACCTCATTTAGTATATATGAGAGCAAAATTATTGTCCTCATTTGCTGCCTCAGTTCATTATTTCCGCCCCGCATGATTTCAAGTAATCAACCTTAGTTATGATCATTTCATGTCGTGTTTTTTTTACACATAGCTCGAGTACTTATTTTACGAGTCTTGCATACCGCACGGGCCTTTTATTGAAGAGGATACGAATTGGGGATAGACTCTTAGCTAGAAGATTTTATCACGTTTTGGAGTATGGTGTTCTCACGGAGGGCAAAGGGTGCTTGCTTGCGCTGGGTGTTGACTGTTTCGGTCGGTTCTTTGCAAGCTGGAGAACGATGAGCTACCGGGGCTGAGAAACGAGACCGGAAAAGGCGGGAGAAGCTAGTCGAGACACCTGTGGCGGTATTCTCGAGGTTTTTCCCGTTTGCGTCCCTTTCAAAAGTGTCCCTTTTGGCAAGCCCTGATTGGCTAAAAACAAACAACCGGAAGTGACGTAATGGAAACGCGGCAAACCTGCTGCCAACGCTTATTGCTTAACCGGAAGTACGTCACGAGGAAGGGGCGCAAAAGGGACGTTTTCAAACGGGACAGTTACGGGAATACCGCCCCTGGGCAGCACGGCGATGTACCTGTGATCCGGCCCTAGCAGGTCGTACCAGATTGAGGAAAGGAACGTGGAGCCACCTTTTTCCTGCACCACTGCAGGCGAACATGGGTGAACATGGCGGAAGAGCGCGCCCGGCATCCGAGCCACGTGTAGGCAGCTCGTCTACATGGCGCATTTTAAGGCCGTGGGGGGGGGGGGGGCTGTTGTCCCCGAGCGCCCAGCCCAAATTCGCTGCACGAGGCGACGCGCCGACCACGGGGCCCATTCGCGCCTCGATCAAACCGCCCGCGGCCGACAGGCCCAAGCGATCATCGCCGCCGAGTCGCCTCTTTTTTCCCGTCTGGACGGCTCGCAGGAATCATGCATCGGGTGAACTACCGGCAACCAAGATGCCGGTACATGCGCGCAGACAGCTCCGCTAACACGGCGACGGCGTCGCCTTCCCATTCCCCGTCGAGGCGGCTCGGCTGACGCAACCGCTTCGCCTCCATTCATCTGATTTCAAACTCGGCCAGCGAGAGTCGTGATTGGAGCGATTCAAACTTCTCAGGGCTGCAAAGGACTCCCGGAAGTATAAAACCCGCCCGGAAGCACAGCGACCGCGGCACTTCTCGGAGGCACCGAGTGGAGACGTGCTGTCGCCTTAGTGCGAGCCATGTAACACTGTTGTTACCCTTGTCCATACTGTATATAAATGTTGCTTAAACCTTTCATCAGCTTAAGAACTTTTGCGGCTCCCTTGTACAACGTGCTCACCACGATTAGCGCTCTAACCACATAAATTTTGTCGTGTTCTGGCTGTCGCAGCGGCAGTAAAGGTCTCATCGGTGTTCTCGACCAGCCGGTGCACCAAAAGAGTGGCGTTGTGAGACTCCACGACTTTGTCCGAGACCTAGTGAGAGTGGACAACGCTGAAGCTGTTCATGATGTGGTCTGGGTAGTCTTCCCGAATCTTCGTGATTAGCAGGGTGCCCATCCCGGAGCCGGTGCCTCCTCCGGGAGACTGGGTGAGCTGGAAGCCCTGCAGGAAGTCGCACGCTTCGGCATCTCTTCGCACTTGGTCGAGGACAGCGTCCAACAGCCCCGCTCCCTCGGTGTAGTGGCCCTTGGCCCAGTTGTTGCTGGCACCGTTCTGGCCTGCAAGGCACTACAGTTCACAATGAACAGGCACTTCGCATGGGAGGCACACTACCAAATGTCTGTTGTTTGAACATATGAAGGACCTAGAGAGCGGACAGCATTTGTGAAACACGGAAAAGCCGAATAGCGACTGCCTGGGCACTAAATAACACTGTTCGAAGCAAAACCATGCCATCACAAGATATAAACTGAATGGGTGATGTGGAACTGGGCACCTGGAAAGTAAGTACAAGGGCAGAGGCAAAGTTTGAAATTCAGGCTTGTAATCGCAGACATCATTTAGTAGGCATTAAATGATTTGGCCCATCGGACCACTTACGACAGCGACAGTAACGAGAAGAGCGCTCACCGAAGACGAAGTTGTCGGGACTGTAGAGCTGGTCACAAAGTCCAGACCGCATGGAGTTCATGGTGCCGGGTTCCAAGTCCACCAGGGTGGCCCGAGGCACGTATTTTCCTCCTTAAACAAAGCAACCGTGGCGTGGTCAGCTAAAAACATACAAGCGCTCGCCACAAGCACTGCCAGTGGAAGTGTTCAAAATAGGACGAATAGATCTGCGCAGTGCTCACTGCAGTAAGTGCAGCACAGAAGAGTACGCTCGGCACTCTGCGTTAATACCCAGATCCTCATCACCAGCCTATGTACGCACACTGCAGGGCAAAGGCCTCTCCCTTTATTCTCCAATTGCCCCGCTCCTGTGCTAACTACGACCAGTTTATCCCCGCAAACTTTCAGATGCGACGGCATCTCATTCACTCACCTTGTCCCTCCATACGGCGTTGTTGTTGTCTGTCCACACTCCTCCCCCATTCTCCTCGCCACGCGAGCTGCGCTATCATCCGCTCACCCCCTCTCCTCTCCGATAGCGAACACTCTCTCGCGAGGGGCATTGGATTGGATTTTATTAGATTGGCTTGGCTTGGCTTGGATTGAATTGGATTGGATTGGATTCGATTCGATTGGATTGGCTTGGCTTGGCTTGGATTGGATTGGATTTGGGTTGGATTGGAGTGGATTGTGTTGGATTGGGTTACGTCATAGCCGCGCCACGTTGCGTCATAGCCGCGGCAGGGGGTTCACGGCACGTTTCACGCGATGGGAGAATCAATCTAACGGAACCAACAACGGAACCCCCTATGCGTCGCATCTACACAGGGGTTCCCGCGAGGGGAGGTGGGAGTAATTGTTTTGATCTCATCTGCCCATCTAACTTTCTTCTACCCCCTGCAACGCTTGCCTTCTCTAGAGATCCACTCTGTTACCCTTGATGACCAACGGTTATCTTGCCTTCGCATTACATGCCCTGCCCACGTCCATTTCTTCTTCTTTATTTCTACTAATATGTCCTTAACACGCGTTTGTTCTCTGACCCACGCTGCTCTCTTCGCGTCCTTTAATGTTACACATATCATCTTCCGTTCCATTGCGCGCTGAGTCATCCTCAATTTAAGTTGAACCCTCTTAGTGAGCCTCCAAGTTTCTGCCCCGTAGGTGAGCACCGGTAAGATGCATCTGTCATGCACTTTGATCTTAAGGGACAATGGTAGGCTGCCATTCATTATCCGAGAATGCCTGTGGAATGCACTCCACCGCATTCTTATTCTTCGAATTATCTCTGCCTCATGGTTGGGATCTGGGGTCACAACTTGGCCTAAGGAGATATATTAGCTTACTACTTCCATGGCCTCGCCACCTATCTCAAACCGCTGTGCTGTCCCGAGGTTATTGATTATTACTTTAGTTTTCTGCATATTATTTTCCTGCCCACGGTGCTGCTCTGTTTGTCCAGTGCGGAAAGCATGCTTCGCAATTCCTCCGCCGAGTTAAGCCCGTTCTACATGGAGCGAATTTCGCCTGCGAATCCGCTGGAACGAACATTCGCACTTGCGAAGTTCGCAATGCCTGGAATTGTCGTCTACATGGGGCCTGCGAACGCCGCGATTTTCGCATTTCAGGTGCGCCTTGTTTGCAGACTGAATTAAGTTTGCCACCAGCAAAGGTTGTGATTTTATCAAGGGTGGTTTTATTTTACTTTCTTGGCAAGTTGTTTCTGCCTGGTTTGCGGTAAATATAAGTTTATTTGTGATTTTATATAAGAATCTCCAATTCTTTATCAATATACGCACACACAGCAGAGAAAACAAACGTTTTGGTGTGCCCGCGCTTTTGTCGCGCTCATACAACCAACGCCATCTGGTTTCCAAGCGTGCAAGTGGCGCCGAGCTGTGCTCCTATTGGCCGCAGGTCCGGTCCCTCTACGCCGCACACGCCGCACGAGCGGCGTTTGCTCGGCCGCTTCAAATGTTTGGCACTTTGCCGCTGCAACGAAAAAAGGTGGTTTTGCCGCACGAGCGGCGCCGCATCAGCGAATTCGCAGGCGAAATCGCTCCATGTAGTACGGGCTTTACTTAACAAGGCAACGTCATCAGCAAATCTGAGGTTACTAAGGTATTCTCCATTAACCCTTACTCCCACCTGTTCCCAATCCAATGTTCTCAATAGTTCTTGTAAACATGCTGTAAATGACATTGTGGCGATTGTGTACCTTGTCTGACGCCCTTCTTTATAGGTATTTTACTGCTCTCCTTATGGGCGATGATGGTAGCTGTGGACCCATTGTAGTAATAAATACCAAGATATTACTATGCAAATTTCATTTGTAAACATCGAGGAGCCGCAGTTATTATCTTGGTATGCTGCCCATGAGGACATTGCAGGAAGCATAAACCCCTACCGGAGGCCTCATTGTAGTCGACATTGGTGATGAAACTTCGAGTCTCCGTTGTAGCTGTCAGTGTAGTGTATGCCTTGCTCGCCGGAGATCACCTCTCAGAACTGTAGACAATGATAACGGCGGGTGGGAACAGGTTTAATTGCACCACAGAAATGCGGCTCGTTTCAATAGAATATAAGGGGAGGGCTGAATAGTTAACAAAAAAGGTGCAGATATATGACAAAAAAAAACTACCACCTCCCCTCGCAGGAACCCCTGTGTAGATGCGATGCATAGGGCGTTCACGTTGCAGCGTTGGACAGCGGAGGAACGGCGCTGGAACGATGGAGCGGAGCGGCGCAGGCCGCGGGTTTCATAGCGCGCATAACGGTGAGGGGACGCGCCGGCGCCAGTGTGTCTGCCGCGGCTATGACGCGACATAATCCAACACAATCCACTTTATTCCAATCCAATCCAAATCCAATCCAAGCCAATTCAATCCAATCGAATCCAATCCAATGCCCCTCGCGAGAGAGGCTGCGTTCCAATTCGCAGACAGCTTCGTAGACAGCCTACGAAGCAGTCTAACTAAGACGTCTAAAGGAATAAAATTGGAACGGCGCCGCGGTCGCAAGCGCCACACCCGCGCAGACGACAGCATCATAGCAGACACAGCCACGTCATAGCCACTAGTCTGCATTCGTTGAGACGCCGTAAGACCCTGGTACACGAACTCTCTAAGACGGCGGTCAAAAAAGAAAAAACGCCTTTTTAGAGAAGCCAAATTAGTGAAATTCCCTGCTAAATGGAACAGGTATCGCGCATGCCTGCGAGAGTACACCTATTTGTTAAAGAATTCAAAAAGAAAATTTTTCAGTCATGATTTGCTCGACATCCTTCGTGTCAACCCGCAGACATTTTGGAAATACTTGTCTCCTAAAACCACCGCTGCGGATAAAGTTTCCCTAACTTACCCCGATGGCTCGGTAGTCGCTCCTTCTGATTGCGCGGAAGTCACGAATTCGTATTTCTCAACTGTCTTTACCCACGAAGCCGACACCAACATCCACTTTTTAACGCCTAGAAACTTCCCAGAAATGCCCCCTATCAATGTCACGAGCGAAGGAATCATGGATAATTGACAACCTTAAGTTGTTGAGTGCCCCAGGTCCAGATAACATTCCCGCGAAAAGTTTGGAAAGCACCAAACTAATGTCCAGTCATATCTTACAAATCATTTTTAACCAATCTCTGGACACTGGTGTCATTCCAAGGGACTGGAAAATAAGCAAGGTCACCCCAGTACACAAGTCCGGAAACCGTTCAGACCCCTCAAACTACCGCCCAATTTCTCTAACATGCATCGCCTGCAAGGTCCTAGAACACGTAATCTTCTCCCACATCGCAACGCATTTGGACCTAAATTCTTTCTTTTTTCGCAACCAGCATGGGTTCTGGCGAGGAGTCTCGTGCGAGACGCAGCTGTATGAATTTACTACTGATCTTCATTTTAACCTTGACTCCTCCTTTCAAACCGACGTCATATATCTTGACTTTTCAAAAGTATTCGATCGTGTCCCCCATCGGCGTCTTATGAGTAAACTTTCCTCCCTCAGCATTTACCCATTAATTATAGCTTGGATTAAAAATTTCCTCACCGATAGGGTTCAATTTACTGTTGTGGAGAATCACCAATCAACTCACGTGAAGGTAATATCCGGTGTTCCGCTAGGGTCAGTACTTGGGCCACTTCTATTTCTGATCTTTATAATGACATTCCAGACGAAATCTCATCAACCATTTGCCTGTTCGCAGATGACTGCGTACTCTACCGCCGCATTTCAAGTAGCTCTGACCAAAATATTCTTCAAAATGACTTATCTAACATACAAAAATGGTGTTCACGATGGCTGATGCAATTAAATATAAATAAATGTAAATTCATGCAAGTTTCGCGCAGGCGCAGTAACTTTTTTTTTCCAGTTTTCGGTAAACTCCAATTTCCTGACCCAGGCTGATTCGTATCGATACCTCGGAGTAGTGATATCAAGCAATCTAACATGGTCCGATCACATACAGCAACTAACCGCCGCCTCGGCTAAATCACTTGGATATATCAAAAGATCGCTAACCTTCTCTCTCCCCTAAATCTGTAAACTGGCTTATGAAACTTTTACACGTAGTCAACTTGAATATGCGTCGGCTATTTGGAGCCCCCACCAAAATTACTTGATGGACTCACTTGAATCAATTCAGAATCGTGCCGCTAGATTTGTTTACTCACAGTACAACCCCCGCTTCAGTATTACCAGTATAAAACAATCTCTTAACCTGCCCACCCTCGAAATCCGCCGAAACCTTACTCGGCTATGCCTCTTGCACAAAATATATTATAATTTCCCCTCACAACGCGGTACGGTCCTTCTCCCTCCTGCCCGTTCATCGCGTCGACTTTTTAACTCATTAAGTTTGCAGCGCCTGCATGGATCAAGTAACGCTTTTAACAAATCATTTTTACCTGAAGCCATAGAAGAGTGGAATAACCTACCCGAAACCATAGTCAACGAACGTGACCCTTCAGTGTTCAGGCAGTTAATCGCAAATCATTTCAGTTGTTGTTAAGTCCGGGCTCCTCTCTTTCGTTGGTATGCGGTCGTTCGCCAGGGCTGACGAGCTGATGGGGGGCAAGGTAAGGTAATGCCGAAGGGGCGCGCGCGGGCGGGCCGGCTCGCCAGGGCTTGCACAAGAATGCTAGGCTGGCATTACAGCAGCTCTTCCCGCGAGTCCGGCGGCGGACGACGGCGTTCCTCGGTGGATTAGCAACGACACCCTCGTTGTGCCGGCGAGCGCGCGCGGACAACTGCGGGGCGTCGAAGCGAGGACACTGGAATGTTGTCCGCGCGGGGACTGCACTGGGCGTACGGCTTTGGCCTTGTATATGTGCTGCCCGCCTGACGAAATGGTTTGCCCACTCCGCGCGGTCAGTACTCTATGTCAATGAGTGCTATGAGTGGGATTGTGTGTGTGATTGTGTTGGCATGTGTATGAGTGACATGTGTGAGATTGATAGGTTCATGTGGCCAATCAATGGCTTGTATTAATTATTTTGAAAGTGGTATTCGCTCCTTATTTTATTGTTACAGCTCCTTTAGGTACACATGTACATATATTTGCTGTGTTGCTGCCATTTCTTTAGGAATCTGCCTCACTTCTACGCCTGTACCATTGACCATCACCTGCTGTGGAATTTCTGTATTTGCTCCCCCCTTATGTAATACCCCGCAAGGGGCCCTTAAGGGTATAATAAATGATGATGATGATGATGTTGAGTTGCGCAAGCCTCAAGTTTCGCAACTATTATTACCGTTGTTATTACAAACATTACGTAATTAAAAAATTAAACAAAGTCATTTTCATCACTAGTAACTTATACTAAATATTTAAATAAATGAACAAGTGCTTTTGTTTTAACATTAATACGCAAAAAGGTGGCGCTGCCGTCCCTTATTAGTTTAGACAGGAAGGTAGCCTGCATCGTTGCTGACTTCGATGCTGTCTCCTCGAAGCAGTCTTCGTTGACTGCTTCGTTCGAATTGGAACGGGGCTTAACGTGGCGTAGTGTCCGCGAAGACGGCAACGAAGCTGTCTAAAGGGTAAATTGGAACGCACCCAGAGTGTTCGCTATCGGAGAGGAGAGGGGGTGAGCGGTGGAGAGCGAAGCTGGCGCGGCGAGGAGAATGGGGGAGGGGCGGACGCCGACAACAACGACGCCGACGCCGGATGGAGGGACAAAGCGTATGAATGAGATGCGTGGCATCTAAAACAGCCAGCATTCTTAATTGGGTCAAGGAAGTTATGCGTAATCAAACAACATTCAACTGTGCGCAAATTTTGTAACACCTTAAGATCTGGGATCTAGTGAAGTGGAACAGCTTCGCCAACACGCCTACCCCGCAGCTAGACAGTTTTAATCTAGCGTGTTAAAGGGATACAGTAGCCGTTTCCAGAGTACCGGGAGCCGATTGGCCATGTGCGCATTCGTTACGGTAGGGTGACAGTTACGGTGTCGCGCCGCCCGCCTCGCCATGGCCGCTCCCGCGTATTCGTTCCACTGCGGGGTGTCCCGCCTAGCCTTGGCCGCACACGCATGCGCAGTCGGGTCGCGGTACAACGGAAACGGTGCGTAAACACGGTGACAAGAAGAGAAAACTAGAGAATAATATAATGTTCCGACTAGCGATCCAAAAGTGATATCATGACCTATGGACGTAAAGAAACGGCGTGTCACGCAGTTCGGTTCGCTGCGCATTGCAATGACGTCATTGTTTAAAGTTATTAGCACAGTTGCCGCAAGAGTCTGAAACCGGCCTTAGCATATCGTTACCGAATTTGCGTTGCTGATTAACTTATTACCAGAAGCCGGAGTTTACCTTTACCTAGAATATACTAAAGGCACACTCTTATTTACCGCTGAAAACAGTGGGACACGTTATGGCATACCTTTTAGGGTTGGCGTATTCCGGCCGCCGCGCACGTTTCGTTGCTCAGTTTTGTTGCTCACACCACTCTGTTTTCGTTTGAAGTAGCTTGAATGTTGCATGTTTGATGAACCGTTCAAAATAACAATAATTTTTTTTAGAATTCTGCAGCCATCCCCTGTAGAGCTTTAAAAAAAACATGGTGGCACCATATACCAAGGAGAAGTTGAAGCATTCATAAATTGCAGGGTTTAACACGCCGACGCCACGCAGGCGATGAGGTGCGCGGTAGTTGGTGGCTCCGGATTATTTTGACCACCTGGAAGTGGAAGCATTGATAAATTGTACGGTTTAACACGCCGATGCAACGCAGGCGATGAGGCGCGCCATGGTTGGTGGCTCCGGATTATTTTGACCTCCTGGGGATCTTTATCGTGCGCCGAAATCTCGTAAACACGGGCCGTTTTGCTTTTCGCATACATGAGAAAAGCGGCAGCCGCGGCTGGGAATGAAATCGAACCCCCGACCTTGTGCTCAACAGCACAATGCCATACCCCTGATCCAACACGGCAAGTAAGCAAGGTAAACTAGGATTTACACCCGTGGAAGATATTTTGGCATGAAATCAATATATTTTGTTGTAGTCATTACTCAATAAATTATATTGCGTTACTCACCGCAATTTTAGAAGCCTAAAAGCACTGCCAGCTGAGAAACTCATCTGGACTATTTGAGGTGGGTGAGGCTTAGTACGAGTAGGGGTGGTCATTTTGCTCGCTCGTCTGTGAAATTTAAGCGTTGGTCATGCTCCTGAGAATCATTTAGCAATAAAAACGCAATAAACGTGAACTACGAATATATTTATCGGCTGTACCAAGCATCAGACGCCGAGCGCACTGCCTTTGCTGTAATCAAGACGTGAGGGTATACTTCGTCTACTCAGGAAGCTCGCGGTCAACGCAACAGCTGTCCCGGTACCTTACCGATCGCGTGAACTTCTCGCGCATGCGTAGACGCCTCCCACACGCACGGTAGACGGTAAAGTAAATGCGGTAACGGTACGCTCAAACTCTACTTCCAGCATTGGTGATCGCGGTGATGTACAGCTGAGATTCATGTCATTCCCCTGGGCCACCCGATGATACGTTGGGGGCGATTTACATGTGGTAGGAATACGGCCAGCGACGGCTTCAAGGCTGCACAGCTATTGTACACATGCCTGAACAGTCGATATCGTGAATCACCAACCGAAAATAAAAAAAAACCAGCAGAGCAGTGAGAATATAGAAAGTCTGACACAACGGTCTGCCCATAAGCACACGTGCGAGTTTGATTGATTGATTGTGAGGCTAAACGTGCCGACGCTACACAGGTAGTGGAGGGCTGCGGATTAATTTTGACCACCTGGGGATTTTTAATGTGCGTCGAAATCTGGAACACACGGGCGCTTTAATTTTTCGCCTCCATCGGAGAAACCTCCGCCACCGCCGGGAATCGAACCCGCGTTCTTGGCGTGAGCTGCACAATGCCTTAGCCACTGAGCCACCACGGCAGAGCACAATTGAGAGTTGCGATGCCTGTTCAACCGCGGCTTTGCAAGGAAGCAGAGTGACAAAGAAGCAGATCAAAGAAGCAGCAGACAAAGAAGCACTGCTTCTATGTACAAATAATCAGACTGCTTGTGTATGACGAGCCAATGCTCATGGTAGGCTCATGCAAGGTGATGGCCCCTTTAATGCACCAGTCGAATTGCATCCACGTCTACTGAAGGGGAAATTTTGGTACGCGCCAAATTGAAAGAGCCCCACGGGTAAATTTCTCGAATACTCCTGTGGGAGCCAGAAACGTGCGCAAAATAAATAAATATTAAGGATTATGGGTTAACGAGACCGAAGACTACACGCATGCGTATGAGGGTCCCCTTGAGACGAAATGAAGACGGAACCCGGCTATAACGAAGCATAGAGCTGTTTGGGTGTACAACAAATACGAGGTGTGAAAAGGGGTCTGGAAAAGAGTCATGGTACCACAATTAACTTTCAGAAATTCGGTTCTGTGCATGAAGCCAGAGACCCAAGCGGGCCTGGAGGTAAATCAGAGGGCGGTAGGCAGACTAGCCCTAGGGGCCCACAGCAAAATTACGAACGAAGTGTTACAGGGGGTTATGGGCTAAGCGCCTTTGAGGCAAGGAAGGCACAGAGCAAGATAAATTTTGAGGAGGGACTTTGCAACATGGAGGAGGAGAAATGGGCCGCGATGGTGTTTAAGTATCTGTGCAGGGGGAGCATGGACACGCGGTTGAGACGGAGAACTAGACAGGTGACCAAACGGTACGGAAATTCGGCAGGAGATGTGGGGTTTACACAAGAGTTAAAAATCAGGTAAAGGCAGCCGAGATGACGACTAGAAATCAGGAAGGAAGGAGTCTATTGCAATACGAGAGGCAGTACATTGCTCTTCGAAGCACGGGCGGGGTGCCTGAGAAGCCGGGTATACACGGGTACCTACAGGCAGCAGGATGAAGCATGTGCATGCTGCGGCCTGATCGGGAAACTATAGACCATATTGTCAGGGACTGCACAGAGATAGGACTGCTGCAGGGTGGGTGGCTTTGGGATTTGGGTTGAGGGGTGCCTGAACTTCAGGGCCATAGAGGTCACGAAGAAGCGGCTGGAATGGTGGTGGAGGAAAAGTAGGGAAGGGTTGGGTACGCAGGCGGGGTAATACGGATGAGAATTTAGAACATCGCGGGGACAAAAAAGGGAGAGGAAGGAATGGGAGTTTAAAACAGGGGTAAAGGGGAGATGGGGCAGGCAAATCTAATAGGTCAAACAGAAGTAGGGCAAGTAAGTTTTCAAGCATCAAGTCGGTTGCTGAAAACGCATGCGCAAACGGTCCGCAACATGTTTGCTTGGAGGGCTCGAAATCAATACGCTAAAAACAACGAGATTCACACCGAAGGAAGACCACGAAAACTTGCAGTGACGAGTCCCGCGCGAAGTGACAGCTTACGGTGCGAGAGCAACGCTAGAATGACTGACGGGACAAGATGGGGCATCGTTTTGTCATCAGTCAACACGCGCCTCCGCGGCCAATCGGAGAAGGTTACTCCCAGCGCTCTGATTGGCGAGTTTGGTTACGTGAATATCGCTGCCGAATTTGTTCCAGTTGATGATTATGGTGGTGGTGGTGCCTTCGAATTAGGTGGCGCGCACCCACCAGGACATGGGCCGGGAACAAAGCGTTGACTGTGCCGCCGTTAGAGGTTATAGGGTTGGTAATCTAAAGCCCGGACTTCGTGTTTTACAACTCTGACCGATTGATTGATTGTTGGGGTTAACCCTCTGACGCTACACAGGCGACGAGGCGCGCCGTAGTGGAGTGCTCCGGAATAATGTCGGCCACCTGGGGACCTTTATCCTGCGACGAAATCTCAAAAAGACGGGCGCTTTTCCTTTCGGCCTCCATCATAAAAACGGCCGCCGCGGCTGCGGAATCGAACAAAAGTCCTTAGGCTCAGCAGAACAACGGCATAGCCCCTGAGCCACCAAGACGGGAAAATCGGATTGTCTAGACGCACCTCTAATATCGCCATCTGCTGGTTTGATTTGGAACATTCCTACCATATTCGTGAGCAACTGCTAATACGACTTCCCTGTAGGGCCTCAGGGGCCTGTATGTATAGTCATGGGTTAACAGCCTGGGTTCAAGCCCCACTGGTTTTACTTTTTTCTCACAAAGACCGGCACCTTTTCTAGTGGAGTATGTTCTCCCAAGTGAATTACACGCATTCTTTTTCGCAAATCATAATAGGTTTGTTAGTTTTACCTGCCAGGACGTTTATTCGTTCTGCGATTTTCCTAATGTGACGCGAAAAGACCCGCACGCCGGGTGCGTCAGGGCGGTCAAGTTGGGTGAATGCCCACCCCGAGGTAGTATTGTTCTTGGGCCCAATCCTCGACGTACTAGATTCAAAGTGAACTGTGAATTCGCCGGAAGTCTTTTCTGATTGGCTTTCAATCTTGGTCACGTGATTATGGTTGACAAAGCGGTTATGTGGGTTTTGGCGATTTTGAGGTTTCATGACGTTTACTGGCACACGTTCTAATGCTGGCCTCATTTCTCTTTACTGAAAGCGCATAATTCTTTGCCGGCAATGAAAAACTCGATGAAATGCACCAGACATGGCAATGTAAGCCTGTCTTTGCAATTCAACAACATTACAGCTTTTATGTCACTCCCTCTCTGTGACTGGCTGAAAAGACGTGACGTAATATAGGTAGTTGGCGGGAACGATTACGCCACACATCGCCGTCCTTAGCATGCGAAAAGGTGGACTTCATGTTACGTAAGAGCTTGAAAATAGCGGCTAATGTCGCGTTGAAATAGGGAAACAAATTTCAACACCTTCGACGCCTGGTCCCCTGAAACGACTCGCACACTCAATCAGAGGGACTGGCCCAGGAGAGGGCGCCCAACATAACAGTGGTAACAGATTTTGGGTGGGTGCCCTGGTTCAAATCAGTGATGCGATGAGTTTACAGATAAACCTGGATGTAACCAATAGCTATGTAAAAAATTCCTGGATTTGAAGAAGTTTTTCAATCCCCCGTTGCCAGCCCTATTGGTGCCCATGTGTTTGCGACCTCTACGTAACGAACGTCGCACCGGTTTTCCTTCATATAATGAAGTAGGCGAGCTGATCACTCATTGGGGTTTGCACTATTACCCAAACATTGGCCGGATAAATGAACTAATTTAGCGAAGCAGCAATGAAAACGTCTTGAATCGCCTTAACACAGAATTCGTCATTATGATGATGACGAACAGAGGGGCTAGAACCACCCCGTGGCTAACATAACAGCCCCTTCTGGTTATGCTTGTGTAGCGGGACCCCACACCAGCTAGAAAAAGCAACTACCTTTCACGTTTATTTGTCGCCCGCACCAGAAACTACCATGCTTTTTCATGTGTGAGTGCTGTTTCGGTTCCAGACTTACGTTTTGAGGTTCTAGGCCATCCTGTCGCCGTGTAGTCGTGCGTCTCAACTTCTTTCTGTGGTAGCGGTTCGTCGGTGATGAGTAGTGCTGCTGCTAGAAACCGAAAAGTTGTCCTTTCAAGAGAGGCGCACATTTTTAAATGCTGTCTTTGGCGCCGAGAAAAAAGAATGTTGCCGCCATGTGTAGTTTCCCAGCTCGCACCCTCTCAACAACCCTCAGGGAGGTAAATAGCATCAACCTCGCAAAAAGGCACCCTTTCACAACCCTTTCAAAGGCACCCCTTAACGCGCTTCAAGAACCACACTTATGTGTGGTTCTTGTAGCGCGTTAAGGCGCTGAAAATTGTCAAAACGCGGAAGTAATACTTAAGTTACGTTTGTTAATACGGAGGTAGGTGACGTTGCTTCTTCGGAGCGCCGGGTTGCTTCTTCGGAGCGCCTGGAAAAGCAGCAGGCGCAACTCACGCAGTTTTTCGCGGTGAAATACATCCACGAAGGGAGAGTCCACCATCACTGATTTTTCGCATTATGTAAGATAAGATAAGATAATATTTTTTTCCAGAAGAAACTGGAAAGTCATCCGGGCTAAAAGCTGCTAAAAGACAGCTTGACAGTGGCCCGGAAACCCTCACTTTGCAGGGTTCAAGAACGGAAAAAAAATCACTCTTAACGAAAGCAATTGAAAGAGAACATCCTTCGTACGTAGTTCACAATAAGCTGAATTCGAAAAGTTATACAAGAATTATGGTTTCAAAATTCGCAATTCGTACAAATTACACAAAAAGACAGTTCTATACGCAGGAAGACACGAAACAACAGCAATAGCACATAAATACAAAACACCAGCAATGATTGTAACAGTGATGGAAACTACAAGTTTACGATGTATTCCCGCAACTGTTTGCGGGAAAAGCAATGTGTATGACTATTTTCATTTAGAATGGTGGGAATGTTGAAGTGTAGAGCCTGATATTTATAATTAGTGCGGAACCGCGGCACTACCCATTGTTCTGTGCTGCGCGTGCGTGAATCTGCATCCCTTGCTGTAAGGGATGAGAGTGATATTAAAACGCTTTTTAGTGCGTTTGATGCCGAAACAAATACACTTAAAATACGAAACCTGTACGGGTGGTTTATTTTGATAATGTTGTATTTTGGGAAAGCATTTTGTGTTGATGCCAAATACGGAATACTGGCGATATTTCGAATCATTCTCTTTTGCAACCTCAGAATTTTTATTTCATTTGTTTTATTTGCCGTAGCCCACACAAGACTACAATAGTTAACATGCGATGCAAATAATGCGTTGTAAATTTGCAGTTTGACCTGTGCAGGAAGGAAATCCCGGCATCGCAATAATATTACGGTGACTGAGGACAGTTAATTACAAAGGTTAACTATATGTGTGTCCCAACCTAGGTGTGCAGAAATTGTAACGCCTAGAATCTTGTGTTCGTGTGCTATGTCAATAACTTTATCCTCATAAATTATGTTACTTTGCAGGTTAAGTGCTTTATTTTTCGACCTGAAGATAACTACTTTGGTCTTATTGGAATTAATGCTAATTTGATTCGACTGCGACCAAACGGATAGCTTCCGAAGCACATAGTTACATTTTGCAATAAATCGTTGACATCAGTACCGGAAATACGTATAGTGCTGTCGTCTGCGTACATAATAAATTTTGCAGTTGTATCTATTTTTGTGATATCATTGATATACACGTTAAAGAGCAAGGGCCCCAAAATGCTTCCTTGCGGTACGCCTTTTGCAATAGAAAGAAACTGTGACTTGTTGATGTCTAGGTACACGCATTGCTGACGGTTGTGTAAGTATGAATTTAGCAAGTCCGAAGCCTTTCCCCGAATATCACATGCAGATAATTTTTTTATTAAGATATCATGGTCCAGGCAATCAAAAGCTCGACTGAAGTCAATAAAGAGACCTACAGTGTATAGCTTTTTCTCAATATTATCTATTATGTGTTCTTTAAGTGTGAGTAGCGCGGTTGCCGTTGATCGACCACTACGAAAACCAAATTGTGCATCAGATGGAATATTTTTGTCAAAAAATAAATTTTCCATGCGATGATAGATCACTTTCCCTAGGCCCTTACAAAAAACTGGAAGAACAGATATTGGTCTGTAGTTCGACACTGTTGATTTATCCCCCCCTTTATGTAATACAGATACCCTTGCTTTCTTCATCTCAGCGGGAAATACACCTAATTCTATGGCTAGAATATAAATATGAACTAGTTCAGGAGCAATGTGTTCTATGACGTATTTAACTGGTTTGATCTGCATGTCATTGATGTCCAAAGCTTTGCTATTGTTCAGGTTCATAAATGTTCGATAAATTTCATTTATATCGGTTGGATGAAGAAAAAGGCTTCCAATAACATTGTTTTGAACACATTCGGACTCTTCGATAAACGGCCGAGCATGTGTCTGAACTGTGGTGTTGACAAAGTACGTGTTAAATTGATTAGCAATGTCACTACCGATTACCTCGCGACCATTTACCAGGATTTTGTCGGGTGTGAAATGATTTTATCCGCGCCCCAAAACACGGTTTATAGTTTTCCACGCAGTGTCCGGGTGCCTGTTATCAATATTATGCGAACAGGGAATGATAATAAGCAGCCTTTGCTCGTCTTATTTCTTTGTTGAGTAGATTACGCTGCTTCTTGAATTCCTGCAGCGTCGTCGGCAGTATTGTTCGCAAGAATGCGTGATACAGTTTGTTTTTTCGTTTTATCATTTTCATGTGAGTTCGCGTTACCCAAGGCTTCCTCATTTTCTTGGATTGCGTGAAGGTTGTGAACGGAAAAAGCCTATTGTAAATGGCGAGAAACGTTTTCATAAACTCAGAATAGGCGTCATTTGCCGAATTCATAGCATATACAAATGACCAATCACAAGCGCTTATTTCGCATTTAAACGATTCTAAAACCGTCGCAGACACAACCTGGGTCTTGATAGACTCGGAGTGATGCTTCTTGTTTTTTGTTTTGTTATCATATATCATAAAAACTGGACAATGATCACTTAGGCTTGATGCGATAGGGACCGGCAGAAAAAACTACAGTTTCAACATTTGTAATCAACAGGTCAAGGGCAAACGAACTGGTTGCTGTGACGCGTGTAGGTGTTTTGATTAGGTTTAGAAGTCCAACTGAACTAAGTGTAGTGCAAAATTTGGTGACTGTTTCACTATCTTCTAAGACGTTTATAAAAAAGTCACCGGCACAAACAAGGCGGAAACAATTGTCGGACACATGATCTAAGATATTTTCGAAGAAACGCAGAAATTGTGAGACATTGCCTTGTGGTGCCGGTATACAGCAACCATGATGTCTTTGTCGTATTTGAGTGCCACTATCTCGTAGTCATTTGTGACTACTGAAAATGTCGAAACTAATTCACAGTGCATGTTTTCTTCTACTTAAATAGCGACTCCCCCTCCTCACTGATCGGGACGGTTCATGAAGAAGTTATTGTAACCCGGAAGTTGAAGCATTTTACAACCATCACTATACCACGTCTCAGTAATCATGGCAACATTATATCGGAAGAAAAACTGGCTAAAAAATGTAAATTTCTTCGTCTTTGTTAGTAGCGGCGCGTACATTAAAGTGTATTAAGGAATGTTGCTTTAAATTTTGATGTCCAAAACATTCTGGCAAAACGAACTGTCGGTAAGCCGACTGATCCATTATTACTGCGCTAAGGCGGTTTCTGATTGACTTTACTGTATTTTGGCAAGGTCACTTTCGTCGGCTATATGAATCATTGGTGAAGTTTCAGTTTTCTTTGCGTATATCTTGCCCTTGAACGACCACACTGATTTCCACTTGTGGTCGTGCTTTTTTTGGCAGCCATGCCCAGCAAACGCTTCAGGGTCGGACACAGATGTTCATTAACATAGATAGGCAATGTGCTTTCATATCCCAGGTCTTCGTTTGTCTTTGTTTGTCTTTGTTTCTGCTTCATTCGCGCGAGCCTTAGATCGAAACCTTCATGTAACGAAAATCTGGATGTAACAAAAATTTGCGAAGTTCTGTCACCTTCGCTATATCCAGGTTAAACTGTATTTACAATAAGCACAGCCAGCGATGAGAAATGGGGCGGGAATTTGGGGCCTTACTAGTCGACTGGAAGGAGAACTTAGGTCAACGCAATGGCCGCGGAGAAAAGGATGATACGACTAACTCTTAGGGACAGGAAATGGTCGTCTTTTGAAACAGAGATCAAATGTGGGGGCGAGATATCATAGGTACAACGCAGAGAAAGAAATGAACTTTGTCTTTCCGATTAGTAAGACCAAACGACCAAAGGCGGACCACGAGGATAACAGAGTCTATAAGAAGGGGAAGGCCAATTACTCGATGGAAAGATGAACTAAGGAAATTTGGGGGCAAATAGTGGACTGTAGCATCACAGGACATGAGTGGTTTGAAGTCAGTAGGAGAGACCATGGTCCTGCAGCAGACTTAAACAGCCTGATGATTAACATAAAGTGGTAAGAGTGATGTCGAACGCTCGCGATTAGAGAGGCATAGCAGAGCGGATAACCGGTGCCGGTACGGTACCCGGTAGGCGACCGACCCTACGGCGCTTGCGTAGAGGCGGAAAAATTGGCCGTAATCATGCGGACGTGTACCAGGTACCGTACAGGGACCGGGTATCCGCTCTGTCATAACTTTTTATTTACTATTGCCGTATGGCACCCAAAGGGTACCGGAAGTGCTCGAGCTCTGGATGTATCTGAATAGATTTAACCGTGCATTGAAGAAGGCAAAATCTGCGAGACCAGGCCGAAGTTATGAAGTGGTTTGGAGGGAGCTCCCTCCACCAGTAGAAAGACCGTCCGCACCAAGACTCCAGTCTGAGAGGGGGGTAGAGGGGTGTGGAGGGTAGAGGATCAGAGTCTGGGCCTCGTCTCTCTTACCCCTCTTTCTCTATTTTAAAGGCCATTAATGGTATTTCCTCACCACCGCAGGGCCATCCAGTGCTAAACACAACAGAGCGTGCAGCCAATTATTATGAAAGTTACATAAACGACTCTACAGTCTTGTTTTTCAATGACAAACATGACCGCTTAGATACATCCCCGTTCTCGTCGTTTTCAGGTAGGACTTGAAGAATTGAGAAACTAATAAACGTGTCGGTGGGCGAAACCGGCCTAAGAGATACCAGGTTACCCTTGTTACCGTAAATAATGCGTAGAATCGACCAAACAAAACCTGTTACAGTAAAAAAGTACCCGTGTTCGGCGAAAAAAGGTAACATAACTACGGCTCAAACTTAGGCTGCTAGCCCGAAAGTGTACGAATCTATCCCTAGGCCACTGAGCCATTTTTTTCTTTATTGCGGGGTTAGACTGCAACTTCCAAAAATGCACCTGGTCGTTGAAAAGAGTAAACAACGCTGCCCTCCCTCGAGGAAGCAGTCAAAATTTGTAGCTTTCATCATAATTAAATCACTCCTTATTTTCCATACATCATCGCCCCATTCTTGTAAGAGATATGCTTCCCTCTGCTCAGAAATATTTTCACCGGAGTAGTAAACTACGTCCTTGCATTCCGTCATTATTTTTAACAGCCATTCTGCTTCTCCATGTGGTGTAAATACCCCGTAGAAAAAAAGAAGCTCCTTTTGAATCTCATCACCATCAGCTTCAAGGCATGCCGTTTTGCGTCAAGGCATCCTAACAGCGAATCCGTTTAACGTTTCTCTCGAGAATGTGAATATTTTAAGCATACCAGTTGGCGACGCTGGTTTTGGTGAGTCTAAGCGCTATTCTCCTGGCAGTTAGTCTAGGAGAAAAGTATAACCGAGGATTCAACATCATTTTGGAATCTAGGCGAGCTATTATGAACATCACGGCTGGAAGAATCCCGAGGCAATTAAAATACCTTCTTCCCACGAAAATGCCTAAAATCCACAATGTAAACTGGCACCCAGGACAAATTTATTTCGTTCCGTTCAGCAAAGGTTACTGCGTTCATCCCAACTCACCTAGCCCACGTGAAAGGACTTGTATGAGATGTTGATGCTTCACTTTCCGCAGCTGGCGTCCTACAGTAATTTTCGGCAGCTGCGGTAGTGTCTGTAGAGCGCTGTAACCACCCCAGGGTGACTCTCAGATCGTCTCTGAGTCGGTGATCATGACCGTTCTGGGCACTCGATGCCCGGCTGAACTGAAGGTGTGGCCAATACTCTATAGAGTCCAACAGCTGGCCCCTCACCCACTCCTCTGCCGATTCTTCTGGTGATACGGTCACCGCACAAAGGTATGCACTGCAATGTCCATATGCCGCATGTGCGGCGACACGCACCCAGCTGCTTCCTGCTTTTATGAAGAAGAGCTTTGCTGTCTGTGGCGTACCACAACCGTCACGTTACTCGAACTGTCCCGCTCCTTCCAAAGAACAAGCTGTTATAGAGCTGACAGAAAGGCAACGATGCTCTCGTGCTGAGGCAATAGCTGAACTGAATGAGCGTCCTATTGGGTATGCAGGGGCCGTACACCGAGCTCCGCATACTACGTATGCCAGGTTTGCAGAGTCTGTTGCTGCGTTCATTGAAAAGAGGCTATGCCAAGTAGTCGAACGAGTATTCACATCTTTTATGACAAGTTTGTCCAATTCCTATCGCCGAACAGATGTTCGTCCAGTCTCAAGCACGAGTCAACGTTTCCCCCCCTGACTACTGAGGTCGTTGAACCCCCACTAGTGCTCGTTAAACCCTCAATAGTGCCAGTTGCCAAACCTTCTGTTCCGCTACCCTCAGACAAGATAGAAAGATCCACAAAAAGACGACCAAGGAAGTGCGTCCTGACAACGTCCCCGAGGTTCGCTCAACTGGCAAGGAAGACAACTATGCAATGGGTGGTGTAAGTGGCCCTAATAAACGAGGCATGCATCCACCAAAGGTGTCGCGGTGGCCAAGAAGTAAATAAAAAACGGGTCTTTCTAAGTACAGTCAAAATCTCCTTGCGAAACCAGTAGTTCAGGCTGAGCTAGATCAACCATGAGCGTCCTAAATGTGTGTCAGTGGAACTGTTTTTCTCTTGGCGCTTCTCGTGCTCATCTCAATTACCTACTTTTCCTAACGCCCCCACCCCCCCATATTGTCTTAACTCAAGAAACTTTGTTAACCCCAGCAAAAATGTTCAGGCTTCATAAGTTTCGCTTATTTCGGTTGGATAGGGCCCATGGTCGAGGCGGCAGCCTCCTGACCTTGGTCTCTAAATTTTGCCACGAAGCGTGCATGTCGTTTCAGTGGATGTCCTCAATAATTTAAGCATTAGTATTAGATGTGCACATTGATGGGATCATACCGTTCTGAATAGCAGACGTTTATTTCCAGATGGCGGTTACGTGCCCTGCTTCCTTTGAAGACATTGTGTCAAACCATCAAAGACATCTAATCCTAGCTGGAGATTTTACTTTTATCGTGCCTGTTAAGGCTTCAGCACGGATTGCTGCGGCAGGCGCCTGTATTCATTGGCATCAAGCAATAATCTCCACTGCGTCAATCCTCGATCCGCTACGTTTTTGCGTGGTGCCTGATCGGCCCTTGATCTAACAGTTGCTTCGAATGGTATTTCTCTGTCTGACTGGGCTAGGGTTGACTGCGGGATAAACAGTAATCACTTGCCTGTGGCCTACTCTATCATCACTTCCCTGCAATTGCTTGCTATTTTAGAATGCAAATTTGTCAACCTCTTTAAGTTTTAAAAAAATTAGCAGTGGCTTAGCTCAGCTATGCCAGGATGTACGTAGCGTGAGCGAAGGTTTAGCAATCCAATCCAATCCATCCAGTCCACTCCAGTCCAGTCCGGTCTAGTCCAGTTGAGTCCAGTCACTTCTCCTCGCGTATGCGCAGCACGGCTCTCCAGGAGCCACGCGAAACGGCCATCAAGTGGCTCCGGCGCAGTGTCATACTTGGCTACTGCGCAACGGAGGCGCACAGCTAGGCATGCGCCGGCGCCAGTGCGTCTGCCGCGGCTATGACGTTACTCCTCTGGAATGCGCAGACCCAATTCTCTGCACACCCGTACCCAATTGAATTGGAATTCCATACAATCCGATTTATTCAAGCCCAATCCAAGGCAATACAAATCCAATGCAATCCAATCCAATGATCCTAGCACTTGTGCAGTACGGCCTATCAGAGTCCACGCGAAAATGCTAAACCGCGGCCAGGGTAGTTTACTCTACAAAAGTACTTCTCGGGTCTGTCCAGTCAATTGACAAGGTTGACACCGGCTTAATGGCTGCTTAGGGTAATTCTCTATTGTACGATGCAATCCATCGCTCTGAACTCAGTGTTAAATCATCCACTAAAACTAAGTATAATCGCTCGTGGAGTAAGAATGTGATAGGGCGCACTGCCACCGTATGGCAGCATGAAAGTCCCGGCTTTGTAACCAATGGCTCGGGAACTGCTCTAGTTACAAATTTTACGGTGCTAATTTTAAGACAATCGTGACAGAGTCTAACTGAGAATATTATTCAGAAATGAATAATGCCCTGTCAAACTCAAAACATAGAAAAAAGTTGTATTGTTTTATGACAAAAAACCAACTGCAGAAACTGCCGTGTCAGTCGCTTCAGTTGTGCTGTCTCCTCGTGAAGTGCAGGATAACCTTGACGGGCTCAAACGTGGGCTTCCCTCCATGCTTTTGTCTTTGGGGGGTTGACCATTAGACCACTCATATTCTAACTCCTACTCGGTCGAAACCCTAGCAGTCATTCAGGCATTACGGAACCAGGGGGTAGATGAGCATTATGTAAAAATACTAGAGGATATCTACAATGGGTCTACAGCTACCATTATCCTCCATAGGGAGAGCAGTAAAATACCTATAAGGAAGGGTGTCAGACAAGGAGACACAATCTCTCCAAAGTTAGTCACAGCATGCTTACAAGAAGTATTCAGAACGTTGGATTGGGAACAGGTGGGAGTAAGGGTTAATGGAGAATACCTCAGTAACCTCAGATTTGCTGAGGATGTTGCCTTGCTAAGTAACTCGGGGGACGAATTGCAAAGCATGCTTTCCGCACTGGGCGAACAGAGTAGAACCGTGGGCCTGAAAATTAATATTCAGAAAACTAAAGTAATGATCAATAACCTCGGGACAGCACAGCGGTTTGAGATAGGTGGCGAGGCAGTAGAAGTGGTAAGCGAATATATCTACTTAGGCCAAGTTGTGGCCCCACATCCCAACCATGAGGCAGAGATAATTAGAAGGATCAGAATGGGGTGGGGTGCATATGGAAGACATTCTCAGATAATGAATAGCAGCCTACCATTGTCGCTGAAGAAGAAAGTCTATGACAGCTGCATCTTACCGGTACTCACCTAGGGGGCATAAACTTGGAGGCTCACTAAGAGGGTTCAACTTAAATTGAGAACGACTCAGCGGGCAATGGAGCGGAAAATGATAGGTGTAACATTAAGGGACAAGAAGAGAGCGGAGTGGGTCAGGGAGCAAACTGGTGTTAAAGACATATTAGTAGAAATTAAGAGGAGGAAATGGACGTGGGCAGGGCATGTAATGCGAAGGCAAGATAACCGCTGGTCATTAAGGGTAACAGAGTGTATCCCTAGAGAAGGCAAGCGTTGCAGGGGGCGGCAGAAAGTTAGATGGGCAGATGAGATCAAGAAGTTTGCGGGGATAAATTGGTCACAGTTGGCACAGGACCGAGGCAATTGGAGAATAATGGGAGAGGCCTTTGCCCTGCAGTGGGCGTAGATAGGCTGTGATGATGATGATGATAATGATTTTAACTTCGTTTTTTTTTTTCCGTGTCGGGCGCGGAAGGAGAAGCTGCGCTGTCGTCTTTTCAGTCCTCTGCTCCCGGGCCTTATGGGGTTACCATAAGCATGCTGAAGTTCATGAAATCTGATGGCACTGATCACGTGCTTTCGATTTTAAATAAGTCTTCCAAAGGACAAGGATGCCATAACTTAGAGGCTTGCTAAAATTATTTTATTACTCAAAAACCCGACGTTAAGGTATGAAGTTGACTACACTCGGTGTATTGCTCTTCGAATATTGTAAAATTTGTGGGAGAAAGTTATACATGCGCGGTTAATGGCTTACAATGGTAGCAATAACATCTTCAGCCCTTGCCAAGTCGTTTTGGTCCTGGATGCTGTATTTGGTTTGCCCATGTTGATTTAGAAAGAATTCGGCTCACCAGAAAAAATGGGAAAGCTTTGGGCCTTGGTCACATTGTATGTGGCAAAGGCCTACGACAGCCTAGAATACGAAACCTTGCTTGAGCCAGGTTGTCGAACCGGAACCCGAACCGAGCCGAAAGCCGGAATCGAACCCGAATTTTTGCCCGGAACCGGAAGTAAACCAAACCCATTTTCTTCACGCCATTTTGAGACTCAACCCGAACCGTGACAAATGCAAGGAACCGTCCCGAACCGGTTAGTGAATTCAAAACTAATTTCTACTTATTGAATATGGCGCTCTACCTCGCGTCTGAAGACAGTTTTACCACTTGCCTGATAGCACCACCAAATATTATGCATTGTCACTTGTTCTGCGACCCATAACGTACTGTCTCCTCGTGAAGCGCAGGATAACCTTGACGTGCTCACACGTGGGCTTCCCTCCATGTTTTTGTCGTCAAGGTGTTTACCATTAGACCACTTCTTATTATTACTTCAAATTTATTCTAAATTCGTACGTATATAATACCAGTCGCATTAAATACTGCCCATATACCCAGTTTAAATACTGCCCATATAGAAGGATCCGCATGCGTATTTACCTATCTCGACAGCAGGTTCTGGGTCGGGAGGTGTCGTGCCGATAGTTTTCGCGCACCGCTCGTTAGTTCATTTTATTTTGTGGGTGCCAGTACACAGGGCATCGCTTAAAAGTAAGTAATAAATAAATACTCTGGAGCTTTCGCGGCTGAAAATACGAGCGCACAAGAAGAAACTCAACACTAAGCCAACCTGACCCGTAAGACGCCGATATCATTTTCCCCTGTATCGCCACACACTGCATGGTTATTTGTAAAAATAGCGTTGAATGAACAATTGCTTCTTGTGGACCTAATTTTAAAATCAGGAACATTTGAGTCAGCGCCCTCGCCGCACATGTATCAAAGGCTTACCCATCCATGTAGCTGTGTCACTCCAGGGAATGGCTTTTCACTCACATTCGCGTTTTGGCAATTGTTAATCCAATTCAATTTAGTTCCGTTTATTTGTTTGCATCCTTACGATGCGGTCGGCCCGGCCGAACATTGCTTCGCTTGAGAAAACCCCGGGCTCCCGGTACTGGCAATCAACGTCGGAAAACAGTACTTCTTTAATACAAAGCAATGAAATATCAAAAACAGGAATCAAAACCATTTTCATTCAATACACAGTTTCTGATGTCGTTTCTGTTCATTCAACAAATCAGGGTAAATATTTGTATACAATGATGTGTTCAAATCACAGCAGTTACCCTAACACAACAGAAAAAAGTCATTATAAGTACAACAAACAAACAAAACAGCTCCATACATCAACAAAGAAAACGTGCATGTAAAGGAGAACTATACAGCGAAAACGTGAGGTGCTAATGCAGCGTGGTCTCCAAGCTTTATTCATGATTAGGTTAAGCAACCAGTTCGCAGGTTGTTTACAGCATGACACTAGCGGTCGTAAGATGAAATATCATGTACAGCCGGTAAAACGCTTGTCTATAACAGCGATTTCAACTTCAACCAGCTACATCCGAAAACTGCCGAAACATACTCGTTCCAAACATGTCGGAGGCAAAAGCGAAGGGCTAAGACTTCAGAATTTCGCAGTAGTTTTATTCAAATCCCGGTCCGGCGGGGCAGGATAGGGCTGAGAGTACGAACGCTGTGTTATAGACAAGCCTTTTACCGGCTGTACTTCAAATAATACAAAAATAGGTGGAAACCGCATTTACAATAAGAATAACTGCCTAATAACACACAAATTACCGCTATATAAATCTATATTTTGAGATCGCAACTTGTTTAGAAGCGTGGAACTGTAGGAGGCAGCATTTGACGAGCGTAATCAGTACGGCAGAATGGAATGTGGCAAAATGCTTGATTACGGGTGCTGCAGACAGAAATACTTGCTCTGATATTAAGAAGTTGAAAAAGCTATGTTGTCTGGATTTAATGGATTTAAGGTGTGGGATTGCTACGTAATACGTATGCATTTTTGGAATCGTGATAATGCTGAAGCGTTTCTACAAACTCTCCGTGTGTGCTAGGTAATCGACCGTAGCGATATGGCAAATGGCTTTCTTTTATAATGCATAAATATTCTGAATATTTATTTTCCTCGTACTACCCCATACAAAGAAGCAATAGTTGACGTTGAACATGAAAAATGTGTTATAAGGAAAGCGTTTGACAGGTATTGGAAAAAAACCCAACAAAATATGCCAGTATTCCGACACATTTAGCCTGGGAAGTAGTGACCGAATCAACACACGTCTGCCAAGTCATATTTTAATAAATAAACCCCCAATGTTTTACATTGTCCATAATGTCAAACTTTGAGCCCCCGAGGGCTAAACTGATAGGCACAAAACCATGGCGCTTAGGATGAAAAATGACATATTTATTTTTCGTTGCTTTAGGAAACAAGGAGTTTGCGTCACCCATGACTGCAAAGCCGCAAGTGTGTGGTTTATGACCGGTTATAACAATTATGTGTTGGTACTTTTGAAGAATATAGTTGCGTCCTCTGCTTATATGAAGAAGTTTATTTTCTCGTTATTTCTAATAATGTCATTAATATAAAACAAGAACAACAACAGACCCACGATACTTCCCTGAGGTACCTCTGCAGATATTTTCTCGAGAGATGGACAGGCTTTTCTATATTTACGCAATGTGAACGATATTTTAAATATAATCCCAGTAGCGATAGAAGTGTTGCTCTCATGCCATAAAGTTGTAGTTTAGCCAGTAAAGTCTGGTGATTGAGGTGATCAAAGGCGTTGGAGAAGTCAACAAACACTCCACAATTATATGTTATCAAATACTTGAAGGAATATTTTTTTGCAAGTAATGCGGTTGCCGTAGACTTTCCTGAAGAAATCCGTGCTATGATGGTAAGAGTAGTCTGTGCTTGTCCGCAAACCTTCTTATTATATTCAAAATATTTTTCTATGACTTTTGAAAAAATATGCCGGAAAGAAATCACCCTATAATTTGACTTGTTATTTCTGTCTCCAGTTTTAAACACTAGAATAACTTAGGATATCTGCATTAGTTCAGGGAAGTTACCAGTGGATAGGCACGCGTTGTATATATAGGCAAGCATTGAAGCAATGACTGTTCACAAATTTTACCGATGCCATCGTAATATCATCTACGTCACATTATTGACGATTATTAAGCGAAGATAAAACAGTGTCTATTTAATTTTCACACGTTGGCTCAAAAAACATGACATGGATATTTCGTTAATAATCATTCTGTTTACAGTTTGCATTTATTACTGCGCTCTAAAAAAGCATTGAATTCCACCGCTAGTTCATCTTCTTGCAAGCAGCGGCCACCAATACTGAGCTCGCAAGTGCTCGACTGGGTTTTTGTACGGATAAGTAAACTGTTTACTTTTTCCATGTTTCTCCACTACGTATTCCTAGATCACTTAGAAGCGGGTCGAACAAATATTTGCGTTTTACACTTCTTATAAAATGTTCACTTTATTTTGGTACTGCTTGAAAGTATTTAGATCCTTTTTTTTGTTTTAAGAAACTTTTTAAACAGTCTCATTTTCTTTCCTATAATTTCTAAGCATTCATTATGTTCCCACGGGTGTCAATTCCTATTGCAGCGTTTAAAAGTTTTTCTTGAAAATGTTTATGATACAGGCGCTAAAGGAGCCACGAAGACAAAATACAAGTTGAGTTTATTAGAAAGACTGCTTAGTCCCAATAACAATGATACCAATATCATCGCAATCTTCGAACAAATAACGGAGATAATTAAGAAAACGTGTGAAACAGTCGCGACCCCCTAGCCAACTTCATGCAACTTTTCTGTGGCATCACGAAACCTTGTTTGTGCGATTGGCGTCTGCCTAACGGACTCTTCGCTACGACACATGAGTGGACGTCTGTAATGGGGCCTGTATTTCCATTTGACCGCATCACTTGACTGCTAACGTACAGTTAACGCACTGAAAATTATATTTTATTGTTGGCCCATATGACTTCATTCTTGCTCATAACACGTCACTGTGGCGCAAAATTTGAAAGTTCAAATACTTCTGGCTTTTTTCGTTGAAAAAAAAACATATTTTGTGGCTTTAATGAACTGAGTGAGGTACTGAATCCTACTTCTTCGAATTTAAACGAAATTGTTTTTTCTCTTCATGGCTCATGTAAACATCAAGATCAAGATCATAAGCTGTATCAGCATTTTCAGCGTGAAAGACTGAGTCCCATGACGTGTAAATTATGGTATTCCAAAAGGCTTCTAGCGTAGCCGGTGTGATGTTCTGAAAGCTAAAAGTTGATGGCGTATTAGCCTTTTGTGTAAATTGAGTTTTTAACAGTAAGAAAATTGGAAAATGTCACTTAGGTCATTGCTAATGACCCCCGATGATAACCTATGTGCTCGTGTATTCGTGGCGAAAATTTCAAACAATGTTTTTGTGTAAGCTGTGACGCGCGTTGCTGCTTTCGTCAAAATATCATGTACAGCATCTGTGAACTGTAGACAAACGCTTGCTTTGCGCAGGGGAGGGTTCTAATATATCGATATAAAATCCGCTCCCCAAATTTACATATTTCAACAAATTTTCAAGCTATGATCAAGTTGCCCAAAAGACATTTAGGTAGTTGATAAATTACGGAGGGTACGTTGTCCTTTGACTATAAAGTGAGGCATTCAATATCGGAACAAATAAACAAAAACTGCTGCCCGATGTGACACTGTATTTTATTATTTATGATTATCGCGATACCACCACCTTGCCTGCTTGATCCATTCAGAAATTAAGTCTGGTAGCCATCGCGTTTATAAACGTCACTAGTGCGGTCGTACCACGTCTCAGTAAGCATCATGACGTCAAAGTGAAATGTGAATTCATTGCAAAAAGCGTAAGGTCATCCTCATTATTTCTTGCTGAGCGGGTGTTTAGATGAAGACACTGTAAGTTCAGATGTTTGTGATAACCCGCCTTCATGCTCACATCACATGGTGAACCGGGCATTATTTTTACGGCAACTGCGCTGTAAGCCTGGCTATAACCTAGACAATTTTTTCAGCGTAGGCGCATTCCGAATGTGCACTGAGGGTGTCGCTCGTCTTCCTTCCCAAGGATTTTTCTGTAACTAACCCACACAAAATGCGAGCCTTCTGCTTTCCTCTGCGCCCCCGTCATTCCAAGAAGCTGCTTCATGGTTGGACATAAGTGCTGAAGATGAACACCGGCACGCCCGAAGTGTGTCCCAATTCTCGCGCCGAGATGCGTGCCTTTTTTTCTTTCTTAAACACTCCGCTAAGCTAAGTTCATCTTTTCAACTGGACCACACCCTTCGGGGGGAAGCGTCGACGTTTCGCGTTGGCACGCGGTGACACACTTCAGCTTCGCTTTCGTCAATCGGCGCATGGAGCAGCTCGTCAATTCGGGGAAGAGTGTCGGTGATGCTTTCCTCCTCGGAAACTAGGATTCCCTTCATTTCAACATTTCTGTTTCTGGAGTACTGTTGCGAGGTGATCCATGTGATCGAGTTGAGACCGAGTTGATCGAGTTGCCATCGAGTGTGATCGAGTTGAGATGTCTGCTTTTTCAAAACTTCAGATTATTTAGGTAGCTTTTGGTTTGGTTCCATCAGTTCCGTGTTCTCATACTTGAGTGCAATCAAGTCCTTAATATCCTGAAATCTTGTTCAAGGAGTAAATAAAAAACGTGACGATATTTTCTAGAAACTTGTGCTTAATATTTTCACTTTGCATGTATGGTTGTTTCTTCAGGCGTAACTACGGCCTAACGGACCCTAAGATAAGACTTGCAGAGCGCATGCCACGGGGGCGTTGAAATCGATGACCTACCACGGAGTCAAGCAGGTTTATTCCGAACACACCGGAGTCTCGTTCTGTTGATGCCAGGGGCGCGCGAGCCCTCCACCGAATGTGCCCACTAGTTGGCCTACGTCATGCTGCTGCCGCTGACACTGTGTCTTGCCGCTTCAAACTTATTCAGAGTTTAACGCAAAGCCCCAATCGGCATATCGGTCTACAGAACAGCCTCACTTGCCCAATGAGCAGTTTTATGTTATTCTTGATTTCCTCGATATATCACCTGTCAAAACAGTTTGTGTATTGACTTTTTTAGTTAAATTAACGTATTGAAACTGAAACTGTGGCTTTGAAATTAAATAAAAAACTGGCCACAAAATTACATCCTAGTGTGAGCCCCTAACATCATGTGCTTATTATCACCACCAACAGTAATATTGTCATCACCATCTTAATTTTCATTATACTCATTATCACCCCCATCTAATAGATGGTGACTGCAAGAAGAGGGGCTCCTGAAAGTTCCCACATGACTTCTTACTATTTCAGCCCTTTGAACTGTTTTCACGCGCAGCCCTTTGGCGCCCGGTACACGGGTTATGCAGCGGCGAACGCGTCCGCATAGCCAAGCGGGTGGACGAGCCACCCCACCAGAAAGAAGACGGAGGAGCAGCGTCTAGCGAGGGAGAAGGCGGCACGCGCTTCTAAGGCGACGTCTCCCAGCGCGTCGCAACGGCGCAGTACAATTTTGCCGTGCGTCGCGGCCGAGTGGCACCCTCTCCTCATACTTTCGCCAAAGCTACTCCTCCGTGCATGGCTCATCCGAACCACGTGACATTTGCACGGGTGGTTCAAAACGGATATGCAACAACACGCTCGGCGGCAGCGAAGTGCTGCGAGATAACGGCAGAATAGCGCGCACCACAGTGTGTTCGCTGATTACGCAATCACTTCCTGAGACAGAGCAGATATGCGCCGGGACCGAAGAGACTGCAGTTCCCGCTGCGTGCAATTTTCGCATTAAGGGGTATTGTAATCGCCATGTGATGTTTAGCAAGAACAACGGCAGTCAACCACAAAAAATGTGTGTTTTACGCCTGTGTGCATATTCTGATGCCTGCGAGCGTACTTTGAAGCATAGCGGATGCACCCGTAACTACTCACACCCGTACTCATACACATACACCTACCCATAGAGCCGTACTGGATAAGCTTTATGAAGCGAGTGATCAACCAAACCATATAGCTCTTTGGACAAATCCAATTATTTATTCAACCAATAAATTCTTGTCGAAGCAATAGCAGGCTCAACCGCAGAGAAACTGTGTGACTGCTCTGAAGCCTACAGAATTGATTCGGGATCCCACAGTAGCAAATAGCTACAAGTTTATCTTGAAAAAGCATTTTACAAGCTGAACTGTAGGCTGAGTCTCATTCACATACTTCTCAGAAAACAAGCGAGATTGAGGGGGATTATCTAAGTTAGTCTTCACTGCGTGCATAGAACATACGTGTTCAATACATCTCTTTGGCACAGCTTCCTGTACAAAACTAGGGCTATTGTTTTCATTGATTTGGAAGTAGTGCTTTGAGTACTTCTGCCGACCTTTTATTGTAAATTTTTTGCATAACTCAACTGGAAAACACCATGTTATGCAGTTTTTAACTTTTATGAGGATTGTATCCCTGACATTGTTTTCTTTGAAATATTTTGTGCGCGCAATTGTTGTTAAAAACTGCTGCCAGGCGATTGACACCCCCTGGACGCTTTTCATGTCCAGTTTTTTTACTGCGAATGCACCTTGTAGTATATTGGGCAAAAAACGGTCGTTGTTGCGGAGTATTTCCGCCTCTACAAAGGTGCATATTACAAACAAAAGTGAGTAGGTGTGACAGTTCAACCCTAGTAACCCTGATAGGGTCTTAGTGGGTTACCACTGCCTACCTCCACACGTCGTCAGCGGCATAACAAGAGTCGGACTAGTGCTGTGCCCCGGAAGAAGTGAGCGTGAGAGGGCGTGAGGAGATCAGGTACACACCAGCCACACACACTACTGAATCTGGGAAGCAGGGCTACGGTGTAAACACTTTGCCTGCTGAAGTAATCGGCCCTGAATAACGCAGAAACCAAAGCAAGAAAAACATGAAAATACGATGCAGCAGTTTAGAGGCCTTCGATAAGCCTCGCAAGGCGCTCATCCGACGTAAGTGCCTGGAGGAATCCTTCAGCAGCCGCTGGTTTTTCATGTTTTAGTGATCTTTTCCAGTTACGGCCCCAAAATTTTAGCTGAGTTCACCGTAGGTAGGAGGAAACATGTGCATGCACACTTTTTCCAAAAAACAGCTGTGCAAGCTTATTTTGTCGCTGCGTGCGTTAAACAGCGCTGTTCACCTTACAAAATACTCAGAGTAATTTTGAATAAAAATATTGAGCCAGGGAAATAGAAACTGTGTGCTCAACACTAGCTTGCATTAGGGTTCGTGTTTATCACTGAAACGCCACTTTGCTTAAAGCAAAAATACATAAAATTGCTTGGCTTTTCGGATCTTTAAAAATTACTTGACAGATAAAGCTAGTTGTGCTTGCTTACAAACTGGAGCAGTTGCATACATTATATATTTGTAAACTATAGCACGGCGACTAAAATTTTGAAATGAACAAACAGCTCTCCATCTTCATGGCGCTAGTGATGGGTCTCATTTGTTCATCTTAAAATAAACAAACCAAGCTTTGCCCTTATTGTTACTATGGTTGTTCATTTACTCTACAGTTCCCAAACGAACTTTCAAGTGCTGTGAAGCTGCACTTTTGTATACAAACCTGAAAGCATTGATAATGCCAACAGATGTTCATAACAGGAGTACGTCACATCTTCACACATCTGCGTTTGAGGCTTCTGCCTCGAAAGACTGTATCGCCATCGGCAAAAGCCGGTCGAAAAGGCAGAACACTCCGAAAACATACCGTAAACTTTCCGGCTTAAATGCCAACAAAGTACACTTCTTAATACCTACAGCTGCATTTTGAAAAAAAAACTAGCTTCACGATATATGCTTCGAAATTCTACTTTTGCTAATTCGTGTACGGTAACTCTGACATGGTCTCACGTGGAAAACTCAATAAGGCGTGATAGTTGGGTGCTGCACTAGCCGGATTCTGGTTTATTAACTGTGCCCTAAGAGGTGCCCTTAAAAGCCTTATTATTCTTATTTTCACTTTGCCCCGTTTTTATCCGGCCTCTCTTACCGTAAAAACCAATTTCCAATAGTCCGTATTATGCTTGCCTGTACGCCAAACTGCGGCACTGTTTCATTGCTGATGACCTGAACGCGTAACGTCAGGCCTTACGTCAAGCCTGTAGATACTAACATCTCACTCTTTTCTACTCAGAAACCACACTTTTCATGGCACCTTTGCTAAGGCTTAACCTTACATTCGCGAAAGCTATGGCTTTCGGTTAGAGATTGTACACTGCACAAAAATCCTTCGAGACAACCATTTAGTTCTGTTGCTACCAGGAACACCTTAGCATAATGTTCTTAGAAGAAACGCGGACACCACTTTAAATATGTCGTCCTGTGTGATATTTGTTTTATGGTACGCAAAAGATGCTCAATCAAGCCGGATCCGTTAATGGTAAAACAATTACACCGTCTTTCCGTGGGGAACCCTGATGAGGATGCGAAGCATCATGGGGGTTCCGTGTGGTTCCATTGTGTTGCCGTTATGTTGAGTGATCTGGTGTTTAGTAGCGCCAGAGGGAATTCCGCGTCCGGGTCGACACCGGTGCAAAGGCACGCAAGTAATGTTGTGTGACGGTGAGTAGGTGGTGGTGCTCGCGGCGCCGAAACTCGTCGATCATGTTCTTGTCGATGTTGTCGTCTCTGTGGTAGAATCGGAAGTCTCCATCATCATTGGTGAGGTAAAGGTTGTTGACGTTGGTGCACCGGCTGAGAGCAATGTACACGCCCTCCTCTTCGCAGCTTTGTCTTCTTCTCCTTCTTCTTCTTCAGCGGTTTCCCAACGGGAAGATAACGATGGTGGTTGAACGCGAAGCAATCTCGTGATAAAATCCGTGGGTGGCCAATCCCTAGGGGCATCCTGCCCCAATCATCATTTGAGGCGCTGCGGACGGGGCGAGAGCAACGTACACGCCCTCCTCTTCGCAGCTTTATCTTCGTCCCCTTCTTCTTCAGCGGTTCCCCTACGGGAAGATGACGACGGTGGTTCAACGCAACGCTATCTCGTGATGAATTCTTTGGTTGGCCAATCACTAGGGGCATCCTGCCACAATCATTATCAGAGGCGCTGCGGACGGGGCACGGACGCGGGATATCCCCCGAGCAAGAGATGCTTTGCATCTAAAATTACGGCGGCGAAGCCGCTGAACCTTTTTGATCGGAGTGTCGCGCCTCCACAGTGCGAGATCAGTAAGTCAGGGGCTGGGAGCCTCACGCCAGTGTACGCATTTGGGTATGCGTGTGCGTGCGTGTGTGTGGGTGTGCGCGTTTTTGTGTACGTGTGTAAGTGTGGGCGTGCTTGCGCGCGAGCTCGGGTTCAAGCCGCGATTGTCTATTTCCGATGAAAATATTGCAAGCCAGCAGCTAAATCAAACCAACTTTAAGAGATTTCTTACACCGAAAGAGAGAGAGAGAGAAAACTTTTAATGGAGACTGGGTGTTTTACTCAGTGCTTGAGATAAGACACAGTGCCATCTATTTTCCATTTTTAGTATCCTTACCTTCGGTGGCAAAGAAGTCTTCTTGCCGAGAGTGCGGCATCACACTACACTACATCCCCCTGATATTCGGTACGTTTGGAAAAATACGCGTCAACTTGCTTCGCACAACTCAACAACACGACGAAGTCGCCATCTACAGATCCTGGCCTCACACCTATGCACACTGTCACTGCGTAGGCCTCTACAAGATTTTCTATACTTGGGTGAGAGAATCTATCCCTGCTGCATGATTCATTGCTTGACGCAGAGCATCTACCGATGATTCATGCTCCTGGAAAAATTATGCCGCCCTAGACACGTGTTCTGAAAAGCTTGAAGCTACCTAGGAACTGCTAGGACTCCAATTAACTCATCTATACCTTTATTAAACCATTAGCCAGGCAAACGCTCTCTTACTAGCCAACCATAGGTAGGCATTTACTGGGCTCCGGGGTATGAGTCGTCAGCTGCACAGGATAACGGAGCCCACACGGCTGCGACGGAGGCCCACAGTTTACCCAACTCTGCTGCTCCCCGTCCCATCCTTACACTCACCTCCTGGTCATGCGATAATTATCTCACACTTCGCTTTTCCCAGCATCCACAAGCAGGGTTACAAACAAGACAAAAAACTTGGCGTTATCCACCATACACACCACAACACACCACTGCGCCCAGATATTCTTGACGACGAATTACTAGATTGTGCTCATTCTTTTTGTTTTACCGATGTGATTGCACACCTCGCCCAGGAAAGCACTGTATTGCTGACTGTTTCGAAAACCCTACCGTCCCATTGTGTTCACGTTCCATAATATATCGAAATGGTATGGGCATTATTCAACTCTCCCACCGAAGAGTTGTCGGTGTATACCATCGCCCTCCAGCATCATCCTCGTCTTTTATCAACGAACTTCACGACGCAGTTGATTTTCTTACGTTGCTCCACACTTCGATTCCTTAGCTTGTAATAGGGGATATTAATATTTAAAAAAATTCTGGGTAACTGAACCACCTATTATGAGCCACTTTTCTACATTCGCAAATGATATCTGAAATCTGTGTTCAATTTTTATTTGTCAGAATTAGAAAGCGACGTACGACATACCAGGACAACTGCGTCGGTAGCAAACACAATAGATCTCATACTTTCGTCCCACCCCAATTTTTTTTCGAACATTACCCATCTGCCAGGTCTAAGCGATCATACTCTGCTATCGTTGAACATCAATGTATATCTTCCTAAACATGTGAAAACGGTTAAAACAATTCATGACTACGGTAAAGCCGATTGTATCTTTTTTAATAACGAACATTCACATTCCTTGATCGTTTCCACTCCAACTTCGATAGTCGAAGTGTCCAAACTACCAGGGACGTTTGTGTAGATAAGATGAAACCACTGATAAAGAAATACTGTCCTGTTCGCACTATCAGATATAACCGTAACGCACCATGGTTCAATGTGCAGGTTAAGCGTCTTCTAAACAAAAAGCGTCGTATATACACGGACGCCACGAAATACTCGAGCAACGCCCGATGGGACGACTAAAAAGAAGCCTCACAGCAGTACACCACCGCAAATAAAAATGCGTAATGTTGCTACTTGAGCACCACGCTACCAATTATGTTAGTAACTTATCATAAGAAATTCTTGTGCGTTATTAACCCAAAAACTAGCGAAATGTTAACCCTGGTTGACCATGCTGGTAGCGCCATTCCGCCTCATTTGTCTGCAGAAGTCTGTAAGGATGCTTTTCCCAGAAATTTTCCAGTAACTATATATGTCCCTGTTCCGACTAACCCCTGTTGTGACTACCGCCTATGCTCCCTTTTGTTATTGACTAAGTTGGTGTAGAAAATGTAATCAAGTCGTTAAAGCCTCATTTCATGGGTGTGATACCGCCAGTTCAAAATTTCTGAAAAATTCAACTTCTTATTGTTCGATAATACTAACAAAAATATTCGAACAGCCGCGTTATGACGGATGTCTCCCCAATGAATTTAAGACTGGAAAGTTAATTGCGCCGTTCAAAACCGGTAACAAATATGCAGCTTTAACTAGCGGCACAGCTCACTACCCAGCACGCCCTGTACATTATTGGAACATATAATATATTCTTAGCTGGCATATTTCTGAAATATAAATGAATTTTTTTTCTACTTGCCATCATGGTTTCACAAAATTGCATTCGGACTAAACTAAACTTGCATGATTAACACAGACTAAACACCAATCTTGATCGTACAGCTATTGCTGATTGCATTTCCATAGACTTTCCAAAATTGTTCCATAAAGTATGTCCCAACCTGTTACTTCACAAATCGTATGATCCTAATCTCGATTCGAAACTGTTATTTTGGCTTGAATGTTTTATTTTAAACCGTTCTCAGTTTGTTTGAGCTAACGATAACGTCTCACCACAATCGAAAGACTCTTCTGGCATTGCTCAATGATCTGTTTTCGCTCCCCTGCTATTTATTATCTACATTATTCATCTACCTTTTTTCGTTACTTCACACATTTCCTTGATTACCGATGATTGAATATTCTTACGTGAAATATCTAATAACAACGACTATTTGTGGTGCAAAGCCGGTAATGGAACTTAACACCAGAAATTGCAAATTTCTTCGCGTATCTAGAACTAACCGTTTACTGCCCATTTATTATCTTAGTGATGCTAGGGCGGAATCTGCATGAACTTACAAATATCTTAGAATAAATATTTCTACCGACCTCACTTGTTCCGTGTACTCAATAACACTAATCGAATGCTTGGTTATGTACGTCAACATTTCTCACAAGTTCCCTCAGCATTAAAACTGACGCTTTACAAAACACTTATCCGCTCTAAACTGACATACGCTGCATCAGTTAGGGATCCTAACCAAGAACATCTAACACGCTCACTTGAAATGGTTCAAAATTCCTCTGTTCGTTTTATAATTTCCAACTACAAACGGACTGCTAGCATAAGCACTCTGAAATCCAGCCTCGGCTTACCTTCCTTAGCATCTCGTAGAAAAATCCTTCACCTTTGTCTCTTTTATAAGCTTTTCTGTCACAGCCAGCTACTCGATTAACTTATTGTGCCTCCTAGGTACATTTCAGCTCGCATAAACCATGTCCATAAAGTCGGTTTGCTACCCTCCAGAACTAACACTTTTTCTAGTCATTCATACCGCGTACATCAAGCCTTCTCTCTCTCTCTCTCTCAAGAACAAAACCACCTAACTCCACTAACCGCAACTATTAACTGCAGTAGCTAACATTGTATTACATTGTAATTTACTGGTTTTGTTCTGTTTTTCATTTTTGTGCTCTGTTTTGTGATGTGCTTGTAAATATTGTAACTGCCTCCCCTCTACAATACGCCAACGTTATCGAACTTTTCAAGGGGTGTTTTGGTCGCCCGAACGGGCTTCTCCAGAAAAACCTCACGCAATTACTGGGCTTGCCTACGACACGAAGCGAAAATGAGGTTAACAGCCTACGTCGCCTCAATGATCACTTGAGCGCAACATGTTGGCTTCCACGGCTCTGGGTTTGAAGACCGAAAGCTACGGAGCTAGGCTTAGCTCCGCGCTGCTGCGAACGCTGCCAAGCGAAGTTTTCATTGAATGTCACAGGCGTAGTTCCGCATACAAGGAAGAGAACGGCTTGCACATAGAGAGCTTGCTTTAGTTCTTCAAAACCGAAGTGGAAATCAGAGAACAAGCATTGCAAGTTGGCCGACAAGAACACAAAAGCCTTAGTATAAAACCTCGTTTCAAAAAAAAATTCCCCGCATTTCCCCGAGGGGAAGAATGTGAAAGTGCGAATGCACGAGTTGAATTTGCGCGGTTCGGTAATGTTTGCGAAAGAGAGATCACACACACACACACAACTACAAAGAAAGAAAGATGCATTTATTCACAGACACCTATTTGTGTTGTCGTTGTACTTGATTGCTGGAGCGGATCTCAGCTTTGAAATTTCGTGTCAGTACTCCTTTAAGCGGGTGCATTAGCCCTTCTCACGCCCGATTCCTGGCCAATCCCCCACGTGGGTATGTGCCATGTCAGCGGCCAGGCAGCGCGCGCCCATCTCCCCTCGTTGCCAAGGAAGACGAGGAGATTCCTGGCCAATCCCCCACGTGGGTATGTGCCATGTCAGCGGCCAGGCAGCGCGCGCCCATATCCCCCCGTTGCCAAGGAAGACGAGGAGCGCGCGCACCCGCAGCTGTTGCTATGCGGACGGCGGCGGACGCTTCAGGCTCGCTTAAGAAGTGCATTCGCACTTAAAATGCAAAGACGATAGGTTCGAAAATATCGGCGGCTTCCCTGTTTTCAGGGAGTAGGTCGCGGCAGATTGATCCGTGCGCATTCTCTGCTGCGAAGAGCCGGGTAACGAATGAATATAGAGCCCCACTTTCTCTGTCAGAAATGAAAATGACCCTACGTGATTCCGGTAGGTGCTTCCGCTGGGCTGTCAAACGCCACACTTCGAGACAGTGTCACAACAAAAGCGTGAAGTGCAAGAATTGCGGCACAAGACACCTGACTGAAATGTGTGACCCTAGGTGGAAGAGAAGTGGGAACGCAGCAAAAGAGCTACACTCTACAACGGGCAAGAAGAAGGACAAGGCGTCTTCCGTGCTTCTCCAAACGGCCCAAGTCTGGGTAAAAAGACGTCAGCGAAGAGCACTGGCCCGACTCCTGTCTGATGGAGTTAGCCACCGTACCCTTGTGACCGAAGATTGTTTTTGAAAACCGTAGCTGGAGGTTCATGGAGAAACGATGATGATGATGATGTTTGAATGTTAATGGCACAAGGCCCACAACGGCGAAGAGCGCCAAGAATGTGTTTTGATGAATAGGTGAAAACTAAAATTGGTTAGAGGGAACGCAAAATCAAATAAAGGCTGAGTACGGCTGGTGTACAGCGCAAGGGGGAAGACCAAGAGTGGCTAAAAGATAAGGTGGCTTGTGTATAGGACCAGGGGTAAAAAATTCCCCGCATTTCCCCGAGGGGAAGAATGTGAAAGTGCGAATGCACGAGTTGAATTTGCGCGGTTCGGTTATGTTCGCGAAAGAGAGATCACACACACACACACAACTACAAAGAAAGAAAGATGCATTTATTCACAGACACCTATTTGTGTTGTCGTTGTACTTGATTGCTAGAGCGGATCTCAGCTTTGAAATTTTGTGTCAGTACTCCTTTAAGCGGGTGCATTAGTCCTTCTCACGCCCGATTCCTGGCCAATCCCCCACGTGGGTATGTGCCATGTCAGCGGCCAGGCAGCGCGCGCCCATCTCCCCCCGTTGCCAAGGAAGACGAGGAGATTCCTGGCCAATCCCCCACGTGGGTATGTGATGCGGACATCGCCGGTGGACGCAGGTTCAGGGTCGCTTAAGAAGTGCATTGCACTTAAAACTATGGGTGGTATGAGATGACCTGTAAGAAGTGAACTTCTGACAGAAACTTAAAGATGCGCTGACCAGAAAACAGGGCATCGTTGAAGAAAGTGGTTATCGCCGACCAAAGGTTTGTTTAAAAAGGCTAAAAAAAAGACTTTTCGGCTTCCATACGGTAGCCTTGTTCACGGCGCGAACAAGGCTACCGTATTAAAGCCGAAATGTCTTTTTTTTTGCCTTTTTAAGTAAACCTTTGGTCGGCGATAACCACTTTTTTCAACTATGTATCTTTCACCCGACCAGACGAGTTTTCGTCAAACCTTAGATTTCAAAACAGGGCATTGTCTCCTAAAAAGTATGTGGGATATAATGGAATATTTTGTCTGTAGAGTTCTCTGAAGTGTTTGCGTCACGTAATGTCGAGTGCCTTGCTTTGAATGAGGATGTGTATCACGGATATACCCTCCCCACACCCGCTACACGGGGGTCTTGGAGATCCCGTGAGCAGGTGCGAGGGCGTTACATGTGTATTACCTATCCGTAACCTAGGTAAGGTAACTTCAATGTGCCTATTGTGTGAGTCAGTAGTGTGTTGCCCCAAGTGTGGTTTTATTGCGTGGGATAAGGACTTCTTTTGTATTTCATGAAAGTGTTCGCGTAGTGTGCAAAGCTGGAAACGTGTTTGAAGTGTTGTGCAAGTGTGTTGGCCTGATCTTTTAGTGTGTCCCCTGCTGTGTTAACAAGAGGCAGGCTGTGTGTCTGTTGTCCCTTGAGTTTAAGTATACGCCTCGAGCGCGGACTGTAGGGGCGCCACTGAAATCCCCCTAGTGGCCCGTTTTGAAAGCAGCCGCGGGAGTCAGCGCCCCGCTCCCCAGTGCCGCCGCTGCTTTTGCGGCCCCTTCACGACTGAGATTTACCGTTTGCGGGCGTTTGAAATCCATGTTTATGTGGAGCAGTCACTCTGTTCCCAAATGTGGTATGTTTACGACAGTGTAAATGTTTCTGACGCGATCTAAGTGTGGTATATTCGGTCTGTATAGCGCCAGGTGTGTGTCACAGGCCAGCGTCGCGGAACCGGCGTATGATGGAGCCGATTGTAGTTACACTGACCTGAATTTACTACCTGCGTCTCCGTAACTACCGGTTACTTAGGTGTTCATGCTACGGCTATACACTACGATTTAAATCGGTTTGCACTTACATAATCAGCGGAGCACTCATACCTGACAGCACGCCAGTTACCTTACGTTTGCCAATATTATACCTCAGATATTGATCACCACCATTTACAAGCCAGTCTGTGTTAATTTCGGGAATATTCAACAAAAGTACGATGGACAATGCATAATTATACTCGGGGATCAGCACGCGACAGAGTCGCCTTGTCGTGAAGTGAGCGCCCGCAAACATTCATCTGCTACATATATCCTCTGCGAGCAGCGCGGAGACGGGCTTAGACTATAATCCGTGTCCGCGACTAAATGTTTCTTCAAAATATCGTCATATGGCACAGGAAGCCTGCAGAATGAAGCAGAAACTGAAATCAGAGGGCCTTATCACATTGGTCGTTGGAATTCCAACGACACCTTTCATCGCTTGTTGAACAGCCTACCCTGTATACTTCCAAAAATGCGTGCGCCGTACGATCAGCTCTTCGTTGAAGTAGAAAAACGAAAGGAAAGTGAACGCGAGATTTGTGTGTGGGATTACTAAAACGTTCATTGCTGGATTCCGCTCCGCATTTGTACACAGCGTCCCCCTCCGCTGCCCCCCCCCCCCCCCCCCCGCCGATGTCTCGCGAAATACCAGTGCATTTCGCGTCTAGTGAACCCTACCTGGCTTAAGTTTCGACGAACATACGTATTTAGCATGTCAGAAGCTGCACTGTTTCTTTTTTTTTTTTCGTTAGAGCTATTATGTTTCTTAATTCCGCACTTTCACACCATTTATTTTTCCGTGGTTTCATTAACTTGCCTTGGTTCTTGCTATATTGCGTGTGTGGGCACATATTTAATGACGCACAGGCTTGGAATATACTTAACATTTTCGCATGGTTTATATTCTTATAAAGGGCATAAGTTATTGTCCAAGAGTGGGTAATCACATCCCCGAAACATATTTTTCTGCGACGTATATATTCTAAACGAAGCCGCATTCGTTGTCCACGCTGCAAAATGAAGCCAACCTTTCATTGTGCCAGCATCAGGTCTAAACGAGGCGAAAGTAGAATTCATTTGTGCCTGATGTTTTGGAGGTGACATGGGTGATATGTTGCTGCCGCCGCCAACGCACGGAAGAGCGGCGATGAAGCGCGCAGAACCGCGTCCCCAGGTAGTTCTTGGAGGCGATCGCGTACTCTACGAAGACGCAGCTGCTTTTTAAGTGACATAATGTACTCTTTGCCTATAGACGTCACCATAACAAGTTTGTTTTAGGGCGCGGAAAGGCGAAAAGAAGCGAAACCGAGCCCAAACACTGCACGAGCCCCTATCAGCCACGCAGCGCAAATCCCGTCAACGCGGCGGAGAAGCGGCGGCAGGCGGTGCAGTGATCGGGAAGCTCGAGGCGTACACGCGTGCAAAATTTGCGTGTGTCTGTGTATGAGTTTATGGAAGTGAGGAAGGCATGCCAACTCTTCCTTTTTTGTATCACGGCGCACGCGCTTCCCAAGCGCTTTTGCCCGTTTGAAGAATACAAGGTTATCAGACGTGGAATGCCGGTGAAGGACACCTCACGCATTGTTCTGGGCCACTCGCACTCACCTGCAGTCCTGTTCCACCAGGGCCTCCTTGGGTTGCGCGGGCACCGGAGGCCTGGGGAATAGAAGTTTCGGCGGCGTCGAGTATGTGCGCCGTGATGAGGTGGGCTGCTTCCTCCACGTGTAGGCGTTTTATGGATGTGTGCTGTAGTTTATATGTTTCTGTGAATGTACTCCAGTTTGCTTTTGATTCATTAAACCTGTTAGGAGAAGATGTACTGCTCGGGCGTTTACCTATATATGTTAGTGAAGTGGCGAATTGGTCACTACCATATGGGTCCGTGCCCACACGCCACTGAAGACATGGAAAGAGAACTGCAGAACCAATAGCCAAGTCAAGATGTCAGTATGTATTGCGCCCTAAGCTATGCTATGTAGGCTATTTTTTGTTGAAAAGGCATGCTCCAGAGGATGTAAAAAACTTCTGTATCTGGCGAACTCGGGCATCCGTTCGGGAGGAGCACCAAAGAAAATTGTGCGCCTTAAGCTCGCCTGTGAGGATGTATGGTTCGGGTAGCTGGTCAACCAGTGCCTCGAAATCAGAGCTCAGAAGTGCAAAATCAGGAGGTATGTAAATGAGGCATACCGTTATCGACCTAATAAATATTATCGCACGGATCGCTACAGCCTCAAGGACAGTGTTTAAAGCGAGAGGGTGGATGCTATTGATTTCCAGGCGACAATTGCCACTCCACCCGAAGAGTGTGTGCAGCCGACCGTGTCCTTTCTGAATACCATGTACCTATTTAAGTCATTTGTTTGCTTGGAATTGAGGGGAGTTTCTTGGAGACACATGATACTTGGCTGATTGGCATGCAGCATCTTATACACATTGTCAAGATTTTTAAGGAGACCTCTGCAGTTTTATTGGATCATATTTTCTGTTCCAATTATTTACTTTTAAGAATGACTGGAGTGTGTGTGTCTGTGTGTTTATGTGTTGTCTTTCGCGGCTTGTACTCTCGGAAGGGGCTTTTTGGGCCTTTCTGTTGGCTTGGACGTCAGAGGCTGCTCCTTCCGCTGCGTTGCAAGCAGGAACGACCCGACGTCCATCTCCCCGTCAGATGTCAGAGGGGTCCCCGAAGGACCGGACCGCATTAACTTGGCCCCCGTTCGGGGGCCCTTCGTTTGAACCACCACCGCCGAGGGCGTCAGGGGTGCCAGAGGTTGCACGGGCGGTGCGGTGGCGGTCGGAGCCGATGCTGGGCCTCCGGTGTCCATCCTCTCGGCACCCTCCAATACACTGGAGGACGAGGAGTCAGGGAAGGGAGCAGCACTGGTCCCGACGGACGCGGTTGGCACCATCCCCGCTGCTTCCTCACCAAGCAGTATGGTGACGGGTTGGGCTGCCTGAGGCAACCAAGGGGGGGGGGGGGCAGCAACGACGTAAGATTCGCTGAACTGGGTCCCTGTGGAAACCAGACGCTGCTCCATCCCCCGGCGAGCTGCGTTGGCATACCTCCCCAGGGGTAAGAGGCGAACCTTTTTGCGCCTCTAGGAGGGTGTGGTTCTCAATGACTTTGATGTTGATGATCTTTTTTTTTTAGTTGAAATTGCTCGCATGTGCGGGTGTATTCTGCATGCGGCCCCCAGCAGTTCACACAAGTGAGGGTGCTAGATTGAGAATTGTCGGTAGGATGATACTGGGCGCGCATTTTGCACAAGTTGTTCGGCCAAGGCAAGAACTTGTACCGTGCCCGAACTGCTTACACTTAAAACAGCGCCGTGGGCTCGAGATGTAGGGACGGATGTAGCATCGGATAAAGCTGGCGTTTATATGTTGTGGAAGTGCGGAGCGATTAATCGTCAAGATGCTGTGCTTGGTGGGAATTTCCTTGTCGTCTCTGCGGATGGTGATGTGTCTTATGGCAGTGACGCCCTGATCCTTGAAGCCCGCAAGGAGATCCGCTTCCGTTTCGGTCAACAGATCTGGCTCAGAGATCACACCCTGGGAGCTGTTGAAGCTCCGGTGGGGTGTGACCTTGATATCCAGATCAGCCAGTCGAGTTTGGGCTAGAAGCTTTGTGGCCTGCTGCTTGTCGTTTACCTCGTGAAGAACTCCACCAGTCCTTTGTTTTTTAGCCTTGTAAGATATTCCAATTATGCCTTCAAGATATTTTGCTATCAAGAACACTGACTGCAATGCAAGAGGTTGGGCTGGATTGAGAGATTCCATGACAACAACTCGAGAAACATTATCCGGTTCAGGAAATGTTAGGATGGCAATGGGAGAAAAGATACTTCGGCGCTGCCGATCCGATTGTGGGGGGGGGGGGGGTAGCATACTATATAAGCAGGGGACGAGGGTACTTTCTTCGCTCGGGTTACCCTGATACCGAGAGAGGTCCCGGAGCTCCCTGCCTGGTAATCACACAGGGAGCCCATCCGCCGGAGCTTGACCTAGGCTCCGACGGCCACCGTTCGAGGTGTCTACCCTTCACCTTAAAACACATCGCCACGGTTGGTTCCAGCCTATGTTTGGTGGCTGCGGGTCCGCGGTCTCGCCAATACCGTCACCAGGATTACTCAAGGTACCCCATGTGGTGTCATGGGGAAACGCACGTTACGATATACGCCTTTGCAGGACCTTAAACATTATCAAGGAAAAACGCAAGCGAGGGTGCATTTGGCGCCAGAGCCAGTACAACCGAAAGGAGCATTCGTCGAACCTCTACAAATACCACAAGTCTGCACTGGCGAAAAGTGAACTGGCGGAGGTCACTGTGCCCCCCTGCCAATTGACGAGAACTGGCATCCACATTCTCATTCGAGCTGACTACTACTGGACTGTCGTGTCAGGAGATGTGCAGCAACTGCAGAGAGCTTCGATCGCGGTCAATACTGAGTTCGGATAGACACTTCACGAACCAATTCTTCGCAGCACTTCAACTGCCTGCTGTTTGTCTGCTGCTGTTCTCCGGACCCACGTGTGTGCAGAAGCGCAGAGCCTGTCAGCCGAGCTCAGGTTCCTTTGGGAGCTCGAGCGTGTGAGCATTACCGAACCGGTGGCCCAACAAAACTAAGAAAATCATGCTGTAAAACAGGCGAACAAACGGGGAGTTTGATTTTATCGAAGTCACGTCTGGCGCCAATAAAGAAGCTTTCCCTTCCAACACCTTGATGGGGTGTTCGTGGGTGCCAGAATGAACGAATCTTTCTTCCAATTCATGAGCCTACCTCTTGCGAAGTGGTAGACGCGGACAGATTCTAAAGTTGTACTACACTAAGCCCGCGGGTCAGCGCGACTCTGAAAACCCATTGTGGCGAATCGACTTCAGGAAATACAACATCGAATTGATCCGTATACGTTGTCACTGAGCGGACAATCCAGCTGGTTTTCTTACGAGAGGAATCAGACCTAAGGGCTTTAAAGAAGACATGGTTTGGTGGGATGTACCAAGCTGGCTTCTTGAACCACCTGCAGCTTGGCTAATACATGAAGATGTCGAACGGGCCGAAGCAGAGGAAGAAAGAAGACCAGTTCGCGTTCACATCGCAACGGTAGAAGAAACGGTCTTGCCAGTGAAGCAGTAAAGCTCCTTTTTTAAGCTTGTTCGAGTTGTGGTGAACAAGCTTAAAAAATCCAAACAAAAAGCATAAGGGCAATCTTACAGCATACGAGACGGCGTGATGTGAGACCCTTGTGATAGTGAATGCAGGTGCAGCGCAAGGCCTTCCTGGGAGAGCTGCAATGTATTCGAAGGTGAACTCGCTGGCGAGCAACTCTTCTTTGCGTGACCTGGCTGTCTACTGCGACCAAGACGGAATATTAAGGGTCGGAGAATGCCTTGACCACTCTGTCCTCTGCTACAGCACGAAGCATCCGATCGTTCTCCCTGCGGCAGTAGCGCAGCCAGGGGAGCTGACCGGGCTTCAGCCCCTCTCCCGCGAAATATTTCTGGCCGGTGCCGTGCAGCCTGTTCTGCCTGGTACGTCGCCTGCAAACAAAGGCGCATATCCTTCGAACGTTCCGCTATCAGAAACATTCATGACTCAATGGCTGTCCTAAGCATGGATGCTTATACAAAACCAAGCGCCTGAGTGAGGATGATTGAGGAGGAATGCAGCCCCAAAAGCGATGGCGTCATAGGGTAAGCTCAGCGCACGGAACGCCAAAGGCGTGCATTGTGTTCCTTTGTGTGTGACATGTCTCCACAAGGAGAATACTTGGCTGGCTGAGTCGTTCTCAGCAGAGGACATTGATTCGTTGCGGTATGGCCGGGGAAGGAAGGAGTGGTTTGCATTAACTGGTGGCGCAAAAAAGAGGAACCCACGGCCATTGATGGGTAAAGACTTCTACGATGAAGGCCCGAAAAGCACAGATGATCTTTGTATGTGTAAGCAGAACAACGAGCAAGCGGCGGTGGCAGGCACTCAAGACTCCTACAAGGTAATTGAGGATAGAGATGGGTCTAGGTATTGGGCAAAGCATTGCTTTAGCTAGATGAACGCGCTGCTTGGGCAGGGCCTTTGTGAGTGAGACGCGCAGCAAAGTATGCCCTCTTCCGCGTACCACCCTTAAATTCTTCCTTTTTCAAGTTTCTGTCAAGCCCGAGAGGGTGTTGTTGGTGTGGGATATTCTATGGTCTCAGATTCCTCCCACTGCATGCATCCTTTTGAAAGCGGTGTTGCAGACCGATTTTTTCCTCCGCAATCAGGTAGATTTGTTTGGCGGTATTTTTTTCTAACCTAGGAAAATGGGGAACAGCTGGTCGAAAAAAGGACAGGCTGCGGCTCGCCGAGCTACTTTAGTCTTTATTCTAAACAAGAAATCACGACAGGCACCACCTCTGCCACATGTAGAAGATGGTAGCGACAGCCACAAAGACCCAATGGCCATCTTCCACCTCGGTCACAACTATAGCCCTTCTATTGCGTCCACGGGCGCTATATCACCGGGCGGCTGCCCAGTGCAGTGTATATTCAGGGGCCTGAGTCACAACAACGCCTGTATTGACGCAAGAACAGAAGCGCCCTGGTCCTGGGAAGCTCACTCTCGAAGTTCCAAATTATTTCTAGTAATATAACGCTTCTAGTATGCATAACTCATAGCGTGTCGTTTTTGTAACATATGTCCTGCGTTATACATATATGTGAAGCGTAGATCTTACCTTAAAAAACGAGAGGTTGACGTAACATAAATTACGTTATGACGTAGGTGCATTGCTTCGGTGCAGACTGCAGACAATGAGTTCCATTGGCCTTGCACTGGAAGCTTATATGCCAAAGCTTATATGCCAAAGCTTGCACTGGAAGCTTACACGCCAAAAATTTTCTTTTCCATTTTTCACACGAACAAATACATGAAACAATCTCATTCTTGCTGCCTAGCTCATTTTATTACGATGTCACCCTCATCATACTACACACGTTGGAACACAGGAATTAATCAAAATGCCTGCAGAGGGTGCCCGTGCATGCAGAATGGATGGTTTCACTCAAAAGTTTAGGTGTCAATTTCTTCGCTTGGCAACACTGGAAACGGCCACGAACATGGCTGAACCGCAACGGACATGGCGCGTCTTGTGCCACTGTGCCTGCACGTTATAGAAAAGAAAACACTGGCATGCTTTGTCTGCTCCGTTTCAACCAGCCTCTCAATGCTGGTGCCAACAGAGATGCTATTAATCGCACTCATACTGCAGTCGAGGCATTACTTTGCGTTCGCTGGGGTAGACTTTGGAACGTCCAACACACATCATGTGCTTAGCATGGACAACCACCACCATTCCGCGAAGCCCGATGTAACCCCTGACGGAGCACTCACATGGTTGCCTGCATGCGTTCCTCGCCAGTGAATACAAATTAAACGTCCCGTATCACCGGTGCAGATTTGCAAAAATATTGTGAGAGAGACCATTAAGGGGCCATAAGAAGACAAAATACAACCTTGTTCAACTTGCGAAAAATAGCCTTTGCTGACTCACTCAGCTCCGTTCCAGCCACAGAAGACGTTTTTCAAACAAAGCAATGCAGCAAACATCGAAAATTCTCAAATTTCTGGCTGCAGTGACATTATCGACAGGAGTGATTTAGTTCAGGCCAGCACTAAAACGTCGTTATGAGTGTGTTAACTGCACGTTAAATTTAAAATCATAAGATCGATAGAACTTGAGGCCCCTCTACAATCGGGCAATCATGTTCCTTGGCGTTGGGCAAAGTCTTTCGGCGCCAATCATACAAACAAGGTCTTGTAATGTCATAGGGAAATCTTCGTAAAGTGGGTAAGGAGTCGCCACTGCTTCATAGGTTTTACTTATCATCTCGATTGTTCTTTTCAAGTTTGCGGTGAAATGTGTGTCATTTTTATCCAGACAATGTTTTTTTATTGAACCAAACATAAATTTTGTATTCATAGCCTTTAAGGGTGCATGAAAAGTGATGCGCTTTTTCTTTCTTTTGGGGGGCGGGAGCAGGAGGTGGGGCTTGAGAACAACCTTAGAACCTCCACTCCACCCGGAAGAAAATCCTGGCTACGCGCCTGCTCTGCGGACCATTATCTCACCGAGATCCTTACCTGCGCTACCAATCACCGACTTTTATATGCTGGCGTACATGAAACCTATTTTCATGTGCGCCATGAACCCGGATTTTTAAGCTTGTTCCCCATAACTCGAAGAAGCTTAAAAAGGGAGCTTTACTGCTTTATTGGAATGGCACTGGGTGGTTCGTGGAAGACAGATGGCCAAAAAGGCCTTGAAGAGATGCTTCACGCGCAACCGTTTTAATAGCCGCGCTGCCCGCGAACCAGTAGCTCCTTTTACATGTGGCAGGGTGACCCAGGCTCCACCGTTTGAGGTGACTGGCCTTGACCTCACAGGACCGTTGGATACAAAGGATCACGGAAAGAAAAAGACGTCATACATGCTGGTTTTCACGTGTGCGGTTATACGCGCTGTGCACTTTGAGAGCTACTGGGTAACATGACTACTTCTTGGTTTAAGATGGCATTCAAACGGGTCATAGCAAGACGAAGAGTTTGATGAACCATCTTTCTGGACAACGTGCAAGCGTTCAAACGAGCCCTAAAGGATTTGAAGCGGCTGTAGGAAACATTGCGTGGAGAGGCGGTCCAGAACTATATAACGGGTCAACAGATTCAGTGGAAATTCATCGTCGAAAGAGTCGCCTGGTGGGACGGACTATGGGAAAGGATGGTCCGCTACGTAAAGGTATCTCTGGACAAGGTGTTGGGCGACTGCTACTGCAATTTCGAGGAGCTCACTGTGGTTCTGACCGATATCGAAGCCGTCATAAACTCAAGACCGCTAACCTACGTGTATGAGAATTCCGACAAACCAGAACCACTGACGCCATCACATTTTCTTGTTGGAAGACGTTTGACTTGCCTTCCCAGTTAGTTTATTCTGGAAACACACTCATTAATGCAGGATCAGTTGACCCGCCACTGGCAATACCGACAAAGGATGGCTGACCACTTCTGGCGAAGGTGGCTACAGGAGGACCTGACTTGTCTGTGGTCCGCTCATTTTGCTTCGCCAAGTGTATCCAATGCTTTGAAGAAAGGAACTCTTGTGTTAATTGATGAACACCATCTGCGAAGACAGCTGTGGAAAACGGGAGTGGTCGACGATGTGCTGGTCGGACGAAATGTACGTAATAGAGCGTGTATGGTGGCCTACCAGGTGGAACCATCCTCAGAAGGCTGACTTAGCAATCGCACCTGTTAGAATCTACCTTAGAATCATCTCAAGCACTTTCTGGGGGGGGGGGGGTTATGTTCAAACCCTAAAATTCAGTGCTTTTCTTCCAACCGTCTGGCAACTCTGTTGCTTCACCCTAGGTGAGTAGGCAGCAGCACTATAGAAATAAATTCAGTATTCAGTTGGTGTTTGTTCCTTACAAGGTAGTGGTGTCCGTTCTCTCTGGCGTCAGATAAAGTTCCATTAGATGTGACATGGCACATTCGTGTGCTCATTTCATACGCGCAGCAGAAATCATTTCAGCAGCTGATATCTTGGGTGCCACTGCGACTAACAATGCTGAGCTGATTAGGGAGGCCCCAGATAGATCCGCCACAACACCCGATGGACCCGTTGCTGAAATTTATGATATAAAATTCCTCGACTGTGCTAAAAGAACTGCCGAAGGTTGTGAGCAGCAAACATCCCGATATTCCTGATAAAATTACATACTGGAGTGTCTGGAAGTACAAGCAGCTCCCCCAACATCAACGGACGTTGAGAGTTGTTTTTTCGCACACAATTATCGACTGAAAGTAGGTACAACCTAAACCAGCCAATTATTGAGATGGGTTTGGTTTCTCATAGCTTTCAAGCCCTTCTTTTGATGTCGAATCACCCTGAAACTCCCGTAAAAAATAAAATAGCAACTCCTGTGTGTCATTTTCACGAAGAAAAAAAATGCTTTCCCGCAGCACGCAATTCGTCCGCGGTTTTCACTGGAAGTCAAAAATGTGACCTAGAATGCGTTGCTTAAGTAAATACGAATTGAGCCTACACATGCCCGAACGAGGGTATTTGGCGCCTGTACATGACACTTTTCAGTGCCTAGTATAGGCGCCTGAACCCTTGATTTTTCGCGCCTAAAAGTTCCAATTTCTGTCAATGAACTGGAGTGGTCTCGTGAATGAACTATGTTCCCAATCTCAACTACTGCTTGACCGGTGATCGTTCTTGCCATGAATGACAATTATCTGGCCCAATCAGCCCACAAAAGCGCAGAAAACATGCCAAGCGCCAAAAACGTGGTGCGAAGGTGCCCTACAGCGAAAATGAGAACTTGAAAATTCCGGTTTTGGTACATTTGTACGCAGTTAACTTTGGATGCTTTAGTTCGGGATTAGAGCAATAAGTGATTTTGAACAGTGTTTTTAGTGCGATATTGAGGAGCAAGCGCAAAAAGGAGGCACTGAAGGGGTTGGCTGCTGCTTGGAACGTTTTTACGTGCAAAACACACCCTGTTGCATTTTAGAAAAACTTTATCTTTACAAGCTACAATGAACGATCCTATCATATCGTGTTTACGATTTCAAGGTATAAAAAGCAGAAATTTTTCAGCGAGGGAAACTGGTTAAAAAGACGTGCTTTTTTGCACCTAATGACCATCATCGTGACACCTAATTTGTGCAGGTGTGATTCAACGGCGTTCCTGGTGATTAGCTATTATGATCAGCAAGCCAGTAAGACATGGCTCGTTGACATGATAAGTGGCCACCCTTTAAGGGTCAAGAGCGCCTCAGTTTGTTCACAGCACTTCATCAAAGATGTTTTCTTCGATTCGCTGGCAAACTAGTAACACCACTCCTGGTAGCACTGCGATTGCGTTGTGGGCACATTTTTCCACAAAGCCGTACAGTAAACGGGGCACCACAGGCAAGTTCACACACCATTCATCAGTCATGTTCACTCAAACAGGACGAGGAGGGTAGCGAATGTGCAGGACAAAACAATGCACGTCCAGCACGCGAAAATATGTTATACCCCACGGTTAGTGTTGAAACTTGCTCCAAGATATCTCTATTAACAAAGGGAGCCTTTTACATAGTTATCCCATCTTTTAAGTGTCATGTCCGTACTCCTTTAAGAGAAGCTCTCCAGGTTTGCTTACATTTTTCGCAGCGTTTTTCGCTACCTAAACCTAGTAAATATAAAACCACTACAGTGCGAAGTATTTGACAATTGCAACATTTACTAGTTACCAAATAGATCAAAAGCAAATGTAAGCTGAAACATCCACCTTGGATGGGGGACTGTTTTATTGTATTCCTGCAATCACAAAAATACTCCTCTAGCATCTATTCTCCTTGCATCTTTTACTGGCTTTAGAAATGAGTTCCCCGTTAAAGATCCCCAGGTGGTCAAAATTAATCCGGAGCCCTCCACAACAGTGCGCCTCATCATCTGCGTTGCGTCGGCACGTTATCCCTACAAACAATCAATCAAATGAGTTCCCAACTTTCAGCCTTCAGCCTAAGCCAACAAGTCATCACCACACCAAAGTCTTTAAACCAAAATTTGCTTTTCATGAGGCTTCTATGCAATATTTTTAAACAGTTGCTAAAACTTAAAAAGGGCTATTCTCTCCGGGAATTTCAATATCGTTTATAAAAAAGTGCCCTTACATATAAGTACTTTACAAAAAAAATTCAATAAAAAAATAATTCAATGAGCAAAATTTATGGCATTACTTGGTGACGCTCAAATATTAGATCTTGTAGGTACCATACGATTGCGCAGATCACTTGATAATTTCGAAGTGATAACCTCCACTCACACGTTGATGAGCCTAACAGCAAAGCCACAAGTGCAGAGCAAATCCTCGAGCCCGTGAACATCGAGTAGAATAACAGCGAGCGAGCCAAGCCGTCGATCCGAGCGTTTCAATTACTGGAGGCCAAATGAAAGTAAGCAGGTTTTGCTTATTTCGCGGTATTTGTAAGGCTTTTGTATGTCTTGGCGTCCGTATAGAGCAACTGACGCCGCTATAAGTTTTCCTAAGCTACAGCGTTTAACGACCCCAATTCCTGTAACAATTTTGCAATGCGAAAAAACGCTTTAAAAGTCAGCAACAATCGGCAGTGTTGATTTGTATTTGTCAATGATACCCCGCCTAGATGCATTCTATTTAAAGCTTTCTAAACGCTTGTATTCAAACAGCGCATGTTTAAGGCTGCTAAATCTGGTATTTGAACTACACAACACAGTTTCGTCCAGTGAATTTGACGTACGTAAAATACTTCTTGGTGTTGAACAAGCTCTAACCTCTACTCTACGCACCGAAATATATTATCTCTTTCAATATTTTGTTCTTAGAGTAAAATTTAGCTTCATAGTATACTGTAATAAGTAAATATTTTACGTGCAGAAATATTGCTCTTGCCTGGCCCTGCTTTGGGGTGTGGCATACCGAATGAATTGTGAACCTAAAAATTACAAATGCTTGGACTACCCGGAGCACTTCTACCTTCATTTCACTTCTACAGGTAGAAATCTGTCAGATAATGTTCCTAATTTCCCTCGTGGTGTGGAAAAGATGAGACAGAATGACAAAGTTGGTGCCGTATTCCTCAAAAGCTATCCAGACATAGCGTTACGGTGGGCTAGTAAGTTAGGTTGTGAAACATCGTCCCTGAGCGCAACAAGGAGCACGATGGAAGAACACAGGGCTGGTGCTTGACATGGCTGTCTTGTTCCGTCCTGTTTCCGTTTCTTAAAAAGTCATGCCCAATTGTTGATGTTGACTGCTGGTATCATCGTGGTGTGGAGTGTTTCGTACAGGGTGACGTCAATACAAGGAACTTGTGGCTTCATTCCTAACTTGTGGGCAAGCAGGACACCCGACTTTACGTTCACACAGCAGAGAATGCATTCCTTGTCACAAACATTCAACATGTTGCCAGCTGACTAGAAGCAGTCCTGCATTCCCCTCCAATGAACCCCTTCTGATCTACACTGCTATGTCTTTGGCATGCAGGCTGTGGTACAGATCCGAAATGCTTTAGTTGATTCGAAAAACACCAAAGGAACAACAGAATACCACACATGCCCAGTACTCCCTAAAATGGCCACCGAAAACATGCAACACACCTTAACCCACACCCAATCAACAAGGAAACAGCGTCTATCTATGCCGTCTGGGTGCATGACTGTTTCGTGTCTCATAAACAGCAGTCGTTTTATACAGAAAACTATCATATTTTGCTGGGTAGTGGCTTCGAACAAAACTGTAAAATATTTTACAGGACAGGTAATAAATATCACAACTTACACCTCGCATTGGATTCTTACAAACTTTCTATTTCGTGTCCCTGACAAAGTTTACCTTTCCATCAGAATATAACATACTGTGTTCTGCCGAACCCAAAGCGCCCCTTTTATAATCCAGTCTCGCCAAGAGGCACAGAGGAAGGCAGACCTCTCTTTAAAACAAATTAAGCCAACAGCACACAAAAATCTAATGCTATAACAGATCCCAAAACGGCCAGTGATATTGAACCAGGAATTTTATTACCTGTCCACTTTTCCAATCTGTAACACCTATCACCAAATACCTACACTCCGAGTCGACACGAATAGAGAAGTAGCAAAGCACCACAAAATAAGTGGATGCATCTCACAAGTGTGGCTTTTTATTCACTAATGGTGCACATGTGGTATTGAAAAAGGCAGCTGCTGTCCCACAGCAAAACATTATAATAAGGTCAAACATGCAGCCTTAGGCAAGTCGAACTCGGTATGAAACCTGATATCAACCGTAAGCCTTAAATAAAACTCTAAGCTGCGGTTTCTACAAAGTATGCAGTATTTCTCCATAAGGGCGCTCTTGCAAGCGTTTTCAATATGCAGTTTTTTTTCGAGCAGAGGCGAAAAGTATGGATATACACCTGAGTGATTCTTTGTACACTAAATTAATAAAAACAGCAGTTCCCCGTTTTTCTGTAGGTTCGAAGTACAAAAACTATCGTTTGGATCTTTTGTGGCAGCTTTCAGCATAGATCCCAGAAGGCACCCCAGCAAGAGCGTAACTTATGCAATTCAATGAGGTTGCCAGCAAATGCTATAGAAGATAGTGAATAACGCATAATGTATCTAATCATGCTGCTTAAAAGAACATGTAGCTTGGATATTTATCCATCAAGTGGTAGACATACGAATATGTCAGCGTTGTATGAAAAAATATATACTAGCCTACGTATTTACGCGTGCGCACCATACACTGGCATGCGGTACTAACGCGTGCATGAAAATTACTGACATTAATTTACAGTTCCGCCTTTGGCTTGTGATGATTAATTTAAGAGAAATGTCCTGGCGGAAATTACGTTAGGCTGATTTGACTCCCTGTAAGATTTTTACGGGTCCGTCGATTCTTATCACGAAAAGAAAAACGGGGTTTACCATGTAACTGTATTCAAGAGCTCGCATTTGAACTACCAGACCCAAAGTTATTGCCATTGATAAAATATCTTGCTTCAACATAATTATTTATATATTGAGTCAATAATAAGCGCATCACTACATGTCTTATCACCTTCGTGTGCAATAGGTTTGCATTTGTTTCTTTCTTGAAATAAAATCAAGCGGATTGGCAGCCTGTGCTGCTGATAAGTTTTAAAGCAGTGGGGTTGAGCCAATTTCGCAACACATGAGCGAAGGTGGGTTGACATATTACGCGGCGACAAATGTAAATCGTATCCAAAAAAGACGATCACAAGGTTATACAAAGAGCCTAGAAAGCGGCGCCCAGAAAGCAGGCACACATGAGGCTCAAAACTTTAATGCGCAGAGCACTTCAGGCACTCGCCTTGTCGCCCTAGCTCACTCGCTCGACCCAAGTATATAAAGCACCAAGGCCGCGTGCCGGGGTAACGCTGTTGTTCGCAGCGTAGCACAGAGGATTCGAAAGCCAAGCGGTTTATATAATCATAAGCGTTCAAAACTTGTGAAACACTTGCGCTTGTCATACATCTTCCTGTTGTTTAGCGCGAAGAAAACTACAGATACATTTGAGGAAAAAAAATTCACAGCATATCCACGGGGTGAATGATGATGAGTGGGCGAAGCTCCTGAGGGGAAATCATCGGTAAAACCGAGACTCTTCAGTGAAAGTTCGCCCACTACATCTGTGTCCGAACGTAACGTCTAGAAAGTCTCGCTTAAACCGCGCGTCGGCACCTTGGGGCTGAGCTCGCCTGATGCGTTTTGCAGACGCCTCACGAGCTCTCACTGCATCGGGGTCTGCCTGCCGATACGCGCGCTTTCTGGCCGCTTCCCGTTCTCTGACGTTTTGGAGATCCTCTTCGCGCCGCAGCCGTGCCGCTTCGCGTACGGCAGGGTCCTCGCGCCGTTGCCGTGACGCTTGGGCCTCTCGTTCTCGAACGCTGGGATCTTGGCGGCGTCGTCGCGCACCCAGACGACACGCTTAGGCCTCCCGCTCTCGTACGGCAGGATCTTGGCGGCGGCATCGCGCAGCTTCACGGAGCGCTTCTGCCTCGCGGGCTCGCACATCTGCAGCCTTATCCATCGGGCGACTCCGAGCGCGCGCCATCAGCGAACGGATTTTGTTGTTGTTGTAGAACTTTTATTGTGAGAAGAAAAGGGAAGGGGGCAGGGGTGAAAAGTTGAAAGGGAGTTCATGGGTGGGGCCCAACGTCCAGGGCTCCAGATGCAACGGCTCCCACCTTGGCTCTCTGGATCAGACGTAGCTGATCTTCGAGAGATGAGCTGGTAAGGGCTGCCTCCCATGTCTCGATAGGATTAATCTGTATACTATTGTTTTCCTGGGGCCAGATGAGCGGGCACGCCCAGGTTGCGTGAAATAGCGTGGCTATCTCTCCGCATTTTGTGCACGTTTCTTGGAAGGAATTGGGGAACATTTTTGCCAGTCGTGATTTATGTGGGTACGTGTTTGTTTGTATTTGCCTCAGGATTTGAGCTTCTATAGCATTTAATTCCTTGTGGGGAGTAGGAAAGGTGCTTCTCTTTTGCCTAATAAGCGAGAGTCTTTCTCCATATTTTTCGGGGGAAAAACATGGACCCCACTGTACACAAAGACAGAAGGCAAGCGAGAGTCAAATACCTCAGGAAAAAATTCAAGGATCACGAAAACACGGTCTATACGGATGCTGGAACATGTGGCAAAACCAACGCCACACTAGTGGTCACAGATTTCAAGGGAGCTCTGCAAGATTGCATGACAATTAGACAGTCAAACACAGAAGAAGCAGAGACTGGTGCCATCCTCATGGCAATTCGACTCGGTGAAAAGACGAGCAGAAGTCTGAACGTAATAACAGACTCCAAGAGAGCAGTATTGAATCTTGCCGCAGGAAGAATACCAAAACGCGAACGGATTTTATTACAACGCTCCCCGCCATCTAGTAAACAATCCGAGAACTAAACTAAAGGTAGCCACGCCATCTAGTAGACAATCCAAGCGCATCTTTTCATCATATACAAGTACCGCCATCTAGTAAACAATCCAAGAACTAAACTAGAGGTAGCCACGCCATCTAGTAAACAATCCAAGAACTAAACTAGAGGTGACTACATACATACGTCGAGGATGGACAGACCCACGCCCTAAGGAGCTTCGCCCCTAAAATATACTTAATTAACCGGCAGCGCCCGCGTTCCTTTAGTTAAGGACGCCCGTCGGGTTGGTTTTTACGATAACAAACGCCGAATGTGACAGTGCAATGCCGGCACGTGCGGGAGAAAAGCACAAAGAGAAGAAAACTCGCGCTGGCGCCGTTTCAGGCAGGAGGCGCGCGAGCACTGCGAAGGCGGGAAATTTGAATGGCATGGGGTGGTAGCACTAAGCGGATAACGGCGGTACAGCCCATTATGGCGAATCACTGCTCTGCACTTCCGACAGCTTTCAAGTTGAGTGGAACGGCTTTTTTTTTTCATTTACCCGCAGCATCTACAGCTTCAAGAAACTTGATAGAATGCGAACGCCTATTATTTTCCGATCATTTTTGGGGCATTTTCGATTACTGTACTTGCGATTACTATTTCTTTTTAATTTCTGAGAAGCCGCGCGGATGCCCCCGGCCGCCTCCGCCGGAACGATCGGGCCGCCGATCCCCGTCTCCTGGCTTCGGCCTAATTCCGCGTGGCGCCGCCAACGTCGCTGGAAAGAGCGAATTTCATTCGCAGGCAGTCGGGGCCATCCAGCAGATCTTCACCGCGCTTGAAAGGCACGGGCTCCGAAAGGAGCTACTGCTCAGTAAGGCTGCGAAAGGAGATGCAACGTTAGGCCGCGTTGAGGCGGAGCCATAAATCGGCCCCCGCCTACTGCAGGATCTTTGTCAATAAAGTTTTTTCTAATCCAATCAATCCCCGCAAAACTACTAAAAGTCTAACATGGCCCAGTCGCTGGGCGTTGTCTTCGCAAACCAGCCAAACTTTAAACAAATGAAAAAAAAACAGGTTTGACTCAGTTCTTGCTGACTCCGAGTAGAAGCATGCCTAAAATTGAAATTTATTGCTTTTGTTACGTCGCAGCCCAACATAGGTCTTGTGAAAACGCAAGATTACGCGCGTTCATAAATGGCGCTTCATTTGAACGTTATTTAAAACACCCGGCCCGGAGTTTTTTGTGATACGTAATTCTTTGTAGCGTATTATGGTACGGTGTCTTCGTTACGTACGAAGTGCCCCAACATTAATTCATTTTCTAGATAAAAATGACTCTGACAAAAATAAACTATTTTTTGCTCTTACAACTTACACGATTTCGAACGACTTTATTTTAGAAAAACGAAGTGTTTTCCTCCGTACAGAATGTATACGCTGTAAAAATATTGCCATTCTCAAAAATAGAAAAAAGTACTGGGGAACATCTTTTGCTAACCACCGTTCATTTGTAACCAACTGCACTTTTACATTTTCAGTAATACTGCAGCGTGACAGGCCCACAACTTCTTGCTGACGCTCTATGTAGCTATCAATTTCGTGTCCCCTTTGTATCACGGTGATGGCATGTGTCATCACCACAAAAGCTAATGCATCCCTACTCCATCATCTTCATAATTTTACCTCTGCATATACCATTGTCGCGCGGCAGTCACTGCCCCCGCCTATCTTCGAATTTTAGACATTGCGGAAATCTGCATGCAGAGTTTCTTTTAACGTCTTCAGGAGGCTATGAGAAATTTTGGTATATTAAGATTCCAAAGAAACTTTGCGCTTGTACATATTGCACGGTACGGCCGCTGAGGATTCATTGATTGATTGTAAGGTTTAACGCGCCGACGCAACGCAGGCAATGAGGCGCGCCGTAGTGGAGGGCTCCGGATTAATTTTGACCACCTGGGGATCTTTAACGTGCGCCGAAATCACGTACACAGGCGTTTTTGCTTTTCGCCTCCATCAGAAAAGCAGCCGCCGTGGCCGGCAATCGAACCTGCGACCTCGTGCTCATGCCGCTGAGGATTAGTGTATGCCGCTTTATGGGAGTAAAAGCAATTCCAACATTTATCTCAGATGATAGCCGGTGCAACCGTTTGAAGGAAAGGGGTTTGTAGACAAATTCCAATTGGCCAAATTATGGGCAACTGGCTTATGGCCAAATGACCAACTGGGCGCGGGCGCTGTGGTCCTAGCATGCCCAGTGGCGACCAGCAGGGCCCAGTTGGGAATTTTGCCATAAATCAGCTGGGACCAGCTGCCAAATTTTCTCTGGGGAAGAGGGGGACGACCTCAGAATGAAGCATATATAAGCCGGGCTTGTGAAGTTTTAGTCGACGAACTCACTTCCTTGGACGTGTCCATGGACTTGTTCTGGCCATTATGCGACAAACAGGAGTCAATGGATGTGTTGTTCGGGTGTGTCTCATTATGGGTCGTGCGACAGAGAGAATAAGCTTCTTTGTAAGGCAGAAAATTAGCAGATAGGTGTCCACGTACAGTTATGGCCTCATTAGTGCTGATCGTCCGGCCTGGAACTGCGCACAGCACGCACGCCCTCCCACTGCCGAAGTCCAGTGCGCTGCTAAGCAACTATAAATAATAAAATAACTTAGCAATCGCGGCCGTTAAATGTGTATTCGATTTTGCTGCCCTCGTGACGAAATTCAGGCAGTGCAGCGTTCGCTCCCTCATTTGCTGAGTGCAGCGCGAGGGCACCAGGATTTCTTTCCGAACCACAGCTCTTCCAGCACACACAACCAGGCGATAGTGTAGTTCCGGCCGCATCCTTCTTTACTTCCTCAATGCCTGCGAGGTCGCTTCGGTTCCCGTTGCTGCCACATCGCCGACCTATTTGACTTACCCAGCGCCCGGTGGTGCAAATGATCGATCCTCGGTGGCGGTTGCGGAATCAGCAAATGCAAGGTTTTTGTGCGCGATTTTGCTTTCATCTGATGTACATTTTAGGATAGAATTTGTTTTCCTGTGTTTTTGTTGCCATTTTAGGTATGTTTGTTCTTTTCCAGAGTGCTTTACTGTGCAATCATTAAAATAACAGAATGTGTTTCGCTGGTGCAGTTTATCGCTCTTTGGCGGATTTATTGGCCACTTCTCAGACAACTACAACTACGCGAATGTAATCCGTTTTCTGCACAGTTTGCTGCTGTCATATGTTCTGAATAGTGGCGTTTCCACGCATGAAACAGCAGCGGGGAAGCTGCCAGTCTCAATGGGCAACGATGACGGACAACACACATACGTTTGTCACAAAGTCAAACAAATTAAACGGCATCAGACAGCTTAGGAATAATTATAAATGAACAGAAGCGAAACATGTGAAAACCAAAATGTGAATTGTTACGTACACTGGGAGTACACGCGTGTATGCATGCATCATGCATGTGCGGGTGGAAGGATGATTTCCATTTCTGCAGAACTTTCCGGGACAGGGGCTTTGTGCAATGTATATCCTCTCCGGCATCCTTTTCGGTCATATCAAATGCGTGGTCAGCCGCGGCTTAATAAGCTTTCTACGCACGAGTTCCACCAACTCTCGCGGATGATCGACCTAGCTCGCGTCGGCGGGATTTTCACACCAAGACTGGCATTGGCGGTGAGGGCGACCAGGGGCGGCGCTGCGAAGCGCGCCTCCGTGAAGTCGGCTTAGGGACTCTGGCATATTCGTGTGCTTCTCTCGGGCTGGCTTACCCGGTGGCTTCATTGCGCTCGGTTGACTTTTCCGTGATGCCCGCCCAGATTTGGCGGACGCGTGACTTTTTATGATAATCAAAGACTTAAAATCGCATACACTAGCTCAAGGCATGATTTAAAGTATAGGTATTGATACCACACCAGAAGAAACATCGCTAACGTCGCTCCATTCCTTGCAAAGCTGGTTCTGCGAAGAGTCGGAGCTATAGGCGTCAGCTTCTGTATTCAGGAGTCTTTCGAACAAAAGGAAAAGGCATAGTCTAATAACCCACAACCGCGAAAATGAAAGACCAAAAAAATTCCATGCCTTCGTGGCTTCCGGCGAGAAGGCATACGATTCGCGGTAAGGTAAAACAAATTTCGCAACCTTACTTACAATTCCCGGTAATCGTAAGTAAGGTAAAACAGTTTTTGCAGCCTTACCGAACGCTATAGAAAGTATTGTATCACATCACTTTACGTTGTCTTGACATGAAAGTATGCCGATATGCACTGTGAGGCGCAAAAATGTTGGTTGAGATGATCTACTGTTTGTGTAGGCGCGTGCTGGTTTTATACCAGGCTTCCCGTATGGTGGCTTATTTAACAAAACGTTTTAGCGTTGGATGATATTTCTGTACATTGATAGAGCCCTATATTCCCAATATTCAGATATCTCTTACAGCAAAACTGCACTCAAGAGCAGCAGGAGGAGGAGGAGCAGATAACTTTATTTAGCAGCAAAATCGAGCTGGTTAGTGGGCGGACTTCTCAGCACAGAAAAGAGAGTAACAGTAATTTTCTTCAATTCATAGAACGCCATCCCGAGTAGGCCAGGATGTGCTTTTTTGCCTGAAGGGGTTGGAAAACAATGAAGAGCTGCTTGGGCATAGTCACTGATTTAGATTCCTGTTGTACTAAATAAGGCAAGTATATTTGTTGCGTTCGTATGCGAGTATATCAAGCCTTTAACACCGTAATCATGTCATAACTGTTCGGGTTGAGATGCAGTTTGTTACGACAACGATTGTTACCACAGAAATTCGGGGCACAAGAGCCGCTTTCAAGTACTGTACAACGTTGTCTCTGCCGTTTCGCGAGGGCATCTCCAAACCTCCCAAGGTGTTAGTGAGGCTGCAGAAAAATAATGGGTTGCGCACAGAAAAAACGCTTATCTGACAGAAGTGAACAGCAACGAAAGAAAAAAAGACAGTCGTTTTATTGCCTGCTGCGGGGTGCGGGTGTAGGGGCCCGCTGCTCGATGCGCAAAATCAGACGGTTGAGTCTTAATCATAGCATCTAAGAGATACTTTAGAGACGGCTAGACATTTTTAATACTTAACGAGGAGCTCTAAGCACTGAACCTCGCAAATAAGCTATAAAGGACCAGTTACTGACGATCTTAATTCTGACCGATGCTCTAAAGAAAGTTGCTCTCGCTCCTCGTTGGTTGCAAACTTGTGCGGGACACAGCCTGTAATTATTCACAGGTGTCAGATGCTTGAAAAATACCTCAATTATTGAAAACCCTCTTTTTAATGCACTAAGGTGTCAAAGCGGGCGGTTTATAGCACAGGCACTGCTGCCCCTTACAAGCGGAGTGTAGCAGACGACAGCGGCGCATGCCCTAAACGGCAGAGCCAGGGGGCGCCACTCAAGCATCGCACCTAAGACCCATAAAATTTTCGGGGCCTTAATCTCGCTGCCAATTGATGTTATTAGCTCAAAGCTGTGTTTCAAGTATGCGCCGAGGAACTGCGCAATCTACCGACGATCCGAAAGCATCGTGTCAGAAAACTTCTTCAACGCATGCAGTAGTCGCACTAGCTGTTGCGTTGGATATCTTGCCGCTGGGCGTGTGCCCCCTTTCCTTCCCGTTTTTTTTTTTTTTTGAAGCTCATATCGCTTTTTGCTTCTCTTTTTAAAGTGCTGGCCTCATGAACGAAGGGCAGTGCGGGAACACACTAAGCACAACATCTTACGTCTTTTTGTGTCATTGCGAAAGTGTTCCGGCCAAAGGTGCAGACCACTAAGTAATGGGTTGTTGAGCTGGGTTTTCAGATATTTCTAGAAGCGTTCTTTAGCTAATGCTTTCAGGGCTTCGTTTACTGAGGACTCGTGGTAGGAGACCTCCGTATCCTTCTTCCGTAAGATGCAGATGGGACGCAAAAACATCGCATTCTTCGGTTTTAAATTTCATGAGCGAAAACATCGAAACTTGACCGGTGGACAGGTATTACGTAGATGAATTTAGCGGCAGGTATGCTCGCAGATATTGAAAAAAAAAAACGTAACATGAAGAGCTATTCACTGGCAAAAAGTGGGGATGCTCAGTGCGCTGTTTGCCCGCAGGCCGTCTACTACCATGCGACCTAGCGGGAGAAGATTGGTGGGTGGCGCCGCCATGCGGAATTCAGACTCAGTGAAAGAACGTAAGGCGGGCGCACTTTGGGGTGACGCCGCAGGCATTCAAATAGTAAATGAGGCGATATTGCGGCCGCATCTGCGCTGAAGACAAATCCAAATCCAGCCGTTTTGGTCTTTTGCTGTTGTGCTTGCTTGATTTACGTTCCGCGCGCTCGACAACGTTGGCAGGTAAGTTTGCTACACACGTTTGTCCTATCCAGAATGAAAGCACGTTATGTTGCCCTGCTAAAGAGTAAAGCTGAGTGCGACTCGGCAAGAGTTCGTTCGAGTGGCGGTTGTCATCATCCCTGACACTGCGTCAGCAGTGCTCTCGCCGAGCTGTTGCTGGGGCGTGCACATAGCCGGCCAATTCAACATCGACCGGCCGTTGTGTCATCGCTTATTTCAACTGTGCGAAGCGTCGAAGTCGGCGAAAATAACCTTGTACGCATTACTAACTTCTCACAATCCGACCGCTGCGCGCAGTTTCAATGAACGTGGTTATTCTAGGCAATTTCGCCGCCGACATTTACGATAATGCGTTGACGACCGCGCGATACTGCGAAAGACAGTGGCGTGGTACCTCGAACTTGTGTTATCGTGTAAATTTCAAGCTTCCTGTTAAAGCGACTGAGGTTTTACAGTGTCAGTTGTTGGCGGCACAGTTGCTGGCGTCGCGTCCGACGCCCCAACATGATCTGTGTTCTCCCCATGCCCACGCGAACACTAACTACCTTGCAACTCCGAAGGCGCGGGTTTGATACCGGCCGTAGTGGCTGGTTTTCAGGTGGAGGCGGAGAGCGAAAACGGCTGTGCGTGGACATAATGCTAAAGATTTCCGGGTGGTTGAAATCAATCGGGAGCCCTCCACTACGGCGCGCCTCATAGCTCAGGGGTAGCTTTGACGCGTTAAATTTGGTTTTGACTTTTTTGAACTACCTTCTAACTTCCTCTTTAGTTCGCATTAGTAAGGAAAGGGGAAGTCTAAAGTATGAAAAAACAAAACTTGTTGCTGAATGTCCGAATGTCATTTGAACCAAATGTCATTCGACCCAAATGCTTAGTTGTGCTTTGAAATGCCATTCGGCTGAGATGACATTCGAGCCAAATGAGCACCGAGAGAGACATTTGGGATTTCAAATGCCATTTCTAGCACACTCGTACGCAGGGTCTTCGATCGGCAATGTAAAACAAAAAAAATGTTTTTGTTCGTGGAACTTTGTGAACTTTTCAATTAGTTAAAATACGAAATCAACATATTTAATTTATTATACTCTCAAAACCGGTGGGTCAGTTGCAACAAAAATATATAAAACTACGCAAACAGCCACCACATTAGAGTCAGAACTGGTGTCCCTTCTAATTTGATATCATTTTACTGCCTTAGACTGCTCCTAAGTTTGATTGTTGTATTATTGTACGACAATGGAACGGGGCGACAGAGCGCCACTACAGCATGGAGAGCAATTGTGAATGCTTTCAAATCCCATCGAAATTGTATTGTAGCACGGCAGATTCTGAATGACATTCGAAGCACCCCATTTGAGTCCAATGACATTTGGTTCAAATGACATTAGGACCCTAATGTAGCCGGGGTATAAAAGAAATGCGAACAACGGAGCGCACAGCCTCTGATGCATGCTGCACCGCCAGGCTGAAAAGTCAGTAAACTGCACGCATGTGCACTTTTTGATAGCGTTTGAGAGTGGATGCTACTATTATAGGAAGTGCTTGATCGAGGATCGCCACTGATCATTTATGTTTAAGCGCTTTTTTACGCTCTGTTGCCACTGAGCAGGATGGGAGTCCCTGTTATCTGCTATATTCGGGGGCCAAGCACGCAGCACCGTGATTGCAGATAGCATGATGCCGATCCACAATCACCCTGCTCAGTGGCGACGGGCGCGTGAGAAGGTGCTTCAAAATAAGCGACCATGCGTCGCTTCTCAAGCAAGCATTTACCAAAAATGAAGGTAGGCCGCAGTCTGAAACGCTACGAAAAAGTGCGCATGCGCGCAGTTTACTGACTTTGCAGCCAGACGGTGTAGCACGCGTTGAAGGCTGTGCACTCTGTTCATATTTCTTTTAATCCCCCTTCACATACTTCAGAAGAAAATGTGGTGCTAACTAGACGTGGACGAAATCAAGATCGGTCTTATCTTGTCTTCTTCGAACACATCTAGTTTGCGCCACGTTTTCTTTCTTGACGTGTCTGTAATGGCTTTCAAGGGATGAAGAAATCAAAAGCTGCTGGGAACGATTGAATAACCAAGGATTACCTAAAGGAGCACAAGGGCACTTAACTAGAAAAGCTTCCATATTGTCTTCAGAATTCCTCAATACTCTGAGCGCCCCTGGCCTGAAAAACGTGCGACGTAATTCTGGCTCACAAGAAGGGGAGTGTCAGACAGTTGTACATACTTACACCATGAAGGCATGGTATAAGCATGGCTAATAAGCTAGGAGCTAATTAAAACAGAGATTAGGCATGCAACTCACCGGCTACTATCGCGCACTAGAGTTTTGACACATTGAGACTTTCTTGTGTTATGGGTTGAGCCGACGCAAACCAACAAATATGGGCATTCCAGGCGTGCAAAGTGAGCGATTTGCACTTGAAACTTTTCGTACGTTCTTTCTTTAGCAATAAGAATGGTGGGGTAAACAAACAGAAGTTGAAGCGAGCATGCAGCCCTGACCAGTCCCTCAAGAGTAGTATTGTTCCCCGAGATGTGTTAATGGGTAATGTTCACTGTAGTAAGCCTCTCTTTTGAAAGGCCAACTGCGCCGGAATTTCATCTCGCCAAATATATTTTGGGCTTGTGGTACTTACCACCTAATCAACTGGGACAAAACTAGCAGTCTTGTGAATGAAATGCCTGGTTTATCAGTTTGGAACATTTAAAATAGCTCCATCGCAGACACTTATCTCTGAGTGGGTTGCATAAACAGCGACGTAGTGCATTTTACGTTTCGGCCGGCCAGCCATTCAACTGCTCGAGTTCCCCTGCAGGCCCTTTCCTAATTTGCTGCCACTGCATGGGCTTAGAGCTTGCGTGCAAGCTTGCTGCCGCGCCAACGGCCGGCCAGTCTGCTGCTTGGTCGCCAGCTGCTATGTCACTTCAGCATGTCTTGAAGGAGCCATGAAGACGAAACACAAGTTTGGTTTATTCGAAAGTTTGCCTCGTTAGAATAATAATTACGCCGCTTGTAACGTACTCTTCGCTTAAATAAGCTGTATAATTAGAGAAAAAGGGAATGGGCATGCGAACCACTAGCTCATTTCACGCAAAGAAATCTATGATGTCATATGAGCCCAGCTGTGCAATTGGCTGAAGCCTGCAAAAGCTAACGCAATTTAGGCAGAGCTTATAAGCTTGCCGAACGAGCTATTTACGCCTAAATGCAATGCATATCCATTTTACAGCAGTAAGAATGGTGCGGTAAACAACAAAAGTTACGAAAATACACGTAAACATAGAAGTACCAATGCACACTGCTGTTGGTATTGGGCGCACTATGCTTGTTTTAGCTGCACAGCAGTCCGACGCTTTGGAGTTGTCCTATACGACGCTGGCCGATTGGCGTAAGCGACGTTGCATTACGTGACCCTCTCTTTCAAACATACCCCATGTTTCACGATGCGATTACTTTCTACAGTTACAATAACAAGCCAGGTGTAAATACAGTCAAAAACAAAGCAACGGCGGAGTGCTGAGTATAATAGCGCCACCTTGGAGGTTTGACGGCGAGCAAGGCTGCAGAGCCAAATGGTGCAGTGGAACTTTGTTGGTATACGAGTCGTTATGACTTCATTGTAGACATCACCAAAACACACGATTTGGTGGGAGAATCAAAATTTTAGCCTAAATTGATTAATTTCTCAGTGAATACGGCATCATTTGCTGCCGCGCAAGTGCTGGGGACACTATAAAACACGAAATCTTTCGAATAAAACCAACTTGTATTTTGTCTTCATGGCTCGTTTAATGGCCACCCTTTTCACATTTTCAGTTTCCAAGTCGCCAGTGTTGGCTGGTTGCTTGCACTGTTCATGCACTTATTACAGCTGTCATATTTTGTATCTGTCTGTTTATTCACACTATATGGAAATAAGGTTTTTAGGGGGTCCAGGTATTCAGTGCAGTTGGCCTCTAAAGGAGTACTGGCACAAAATTTTAAAGCTGAGGTAACTATCTAAAAAGCTTCCTTTGTATATGAACATATCTTCCAGCAAGTTTCATCAGCAACCGTTCAGTATAACATATTTTAAATCCATTTTGTTCTTTGCATGTAAGAGAAAGCTCAGAACGGATACCTTTTCAACATCGGCACAAGCAGGACTGCATCTGCTCCTGCCCCTACGGGCGACGTCAGGGCTCCCATGATGTGGCCAGTGCGCTGGCTGCAATTGACGTGCGCTGCTCCACTGTGTGTATCATGACACAGTTTTGGGACTGACGTCATGCTGCTTGGGAGCACATAGATGGTGGAAACCACGACCGGTCAGGGCACGCTTGTGCGTCCAGACCGGCAGTGGTGCAACAAGAACTGGGATGTTACAAGCGCGTCCTGTCATGGGGGCCGTCTCGGTGTTTGTTTTGTAGAAACCGAAACTGACACGGATAAACGAGGCTATAAAAATTATGTACGCTGCGATCGACCGTCTAATTGACCATTCTATGATTAGTGGGCCGGGAGGCACTCATAGAGTGAAAAAAACATAACGTGAAAATTTCGTGTCAGGACTCTTTTAAGTAGGCGGCTGTCATTGATTCAATCTGTATTATATCACCTTTATACAATTTAAATGTAGAGGAAAAATGTGGTTGTACCTGCGTTTACAACCTGCTTGCAGAGACCAGCATCTTCAGTACAGTGCTGGCACACCTCTGTTGGCCAAGAGTGTGCAGTGAACTTGAACCACCATGGACGCCGTTAGCATCCTCGAAGATCTTGACAACCTGGTGGTCGCGGAGGATTTAATCATCCTCGCGCTAAGGGACTCGTGGCAGGTGCCAAAGACAGGTCGACTTCCAGTAGGTTTTCGCCTGGACTCTGCCAGACGTGTTCTCACCACGGACGAGAAGACACTCACAGCGCATCGCACGCTTCTGGGAAGGAACAATGTGGCCACGGCAGTGTTTGCCGGCTGCAGTGGATTCGAGTCGGCCAAGTCCTTCCGAATGGCGGCAAAGTAAGTCACCTCAGCACCATTACTGCGGATAAACATGAACAGCAGCGTGGCTTTAGATTGAACATGGGAAAAAAATTCTGAGCCCACTTATGGCCTTTTTTTTAGTTGTGAATCTGATATCATTGAGGTCTAATTGAATTCAATGGAGGTGATGCAGTGCTGAATGAATATACCTTGTTGATGCCACGACGTTCCTTAGTGCTGAAACAAGTACAAGTGGCTTTTATGCTGGCAGTTCACCTTGAGTTCCCGACTCGCTGGTCGCTGCGATGCTGATATGCGGCCACCAGTTCAGCTAATCCTTGTCAACGATTACACTGGTAGTGTGGAGCCACATGGCATGTCGTAGCAAATGGCAATGATAGGCCAACGCATACCCAGCCTGTAGACTCTAGGCTTCTTGATACCCTATCATTTAAATGGGACGTGAAGAGTAAACGCATTTGTCATTGGTTAATTTTGTCTGCTTGAACGATCTTTTAAGAACGTAAATTCTAAATATTTTCACAATTCGTTGCTTCTAGAGGTTAGGAAGAGTCTTCGAAATTCTCGTTTTGAGGCGCATCACAAGTGGCCATGCGCACATCGTCGGCCGGCAGCGCAACTATCAGTGGCATCACTTTAAGTACATTTTAGAGTTAATGCTCTTTGTGTATATTTTTCTGTACAGCTGCAAGCCTGATATGTTAAAAATAAGGCATCCTTTATTCGTTGCCATAAATAGTTTTCGATCGACATGACCGGTGTCGCAACCACATCCGTTGTCTGGCAACCATTGTAGCAGAACTCAAACCTAGTGGCTGTTTGTACAGTTTGTAGCCAGCTTTCCTGCTGAAGTTCACGTTTGCCAAATTCTCTTTGTGAGCTTACCTACCTTTTTTGTATCAAATTTCAAAAACGACTGAAGTAATAAAAAAAGTGCCCCGTGTGCGATTCGAGCTTACGGCTCCCGGGCCAGGCCAGGCCAATGGCCAGCCTGCATTGAAGTCAGACACTGTACCCTCTACACTATCAACGTAAGAAGCACGTGCGGCAGAAAACTGCAGCACAAAAAGCCGCTTTGCATTTGTAACCCAGAGCTTTAAACGCCAATTTACTGTTGAATGCTTCTGCAGTCAGAGAAAGGGGAGCATAATTGATCAACAAAACAAAGTTAACAGCATTGTTTATTGGAGAAAAAATAAAAGAAATTGGACTGTGTGATGGTGGGAATCGACGACTTGGCGCTGTATCGTTGATGAAAAAATGACGGGTTGGTTTTAAGCACAGACTGCTCGAAGTTCCTTTGATAAATGTGTTTATGTAGTAAATTCTTATTTTAAGCTTTCTGTTATTCCTCGTGTCAGGACAGAAGTTTTGCGTTTGGCAAGCTTGTGCAAGAATACAGGCTAGCAGAACGACAGTTTAGGCTCACGTGAACCAGCGTAAACAGTTTACAAATACCCAGTTTACTTTAAACGCGGTTACTTCTGCCTGCGCCACTCGCCCGCGTTGTCGACTGAAAGTTCGACCATGTTGATCAGTCGTATCAGACATGTCCGGTTCAGTTGCAGAATGAGTTTCGTCATGACGCCGATGTAGCTTTATCTGACCCTTTGTGAGCCTGCTTTATGCTGACATGTGCAGACGAGGGGGAACTGTGATTGTCTTCTTACCAAGATGTCACTGCACGAGTTGAGGCGGAAAGCCTAGGTGAAACCGTAACTGCCGTTTTTTCATATTTGACGATATTGGGCGTCGAAACGGGTATGCATTGTTTGTTTATTAAGGTTCTACAGTTATAAGTACCCACAGAACCAAATGTTTTTTGAAAATCTCTTCGCGACCCCTTTAACCTTAAACGCAGCGTTCTAATTTACAACAGTGCAGAGCAATGGTAAAGCTATTTGCTTGTCACCGTTTGGCCCTGGGTGCAATTCCCAGTTCTGGCACGGTTTTTTTTCTTAATCTGAATCCCTCGAGCCACGTGATGCAAAGTGTTGCAGCCAGTGGGAAATTAGAAATTGTGTTTTTGGAATAGCGACTTTCTTGCTAAATAAGCCCTTTAAGCTTTGCATTTAAAGGAAAACTACAGAACAAAGAGGTTATTAGCCCCAAAATGTGGCCTATTATGTATCGGTGTTTCTTGGCACATGTGCAAACGTGTCCTGTATGTGTTACATTTCATACTTTTGCCCTTATCTTTTGGCTAGCAACCTTGCATGTGCGATACATTGCTGTGGGTGTGTGCACTAGTCCCTCGACCGCACGGCAGCACGACCCGCGTGGCAGCATCGGCTCCATTTGTACAGTTTCATGCTGCCGCACGGACAACACGTTTCCTGACGTGAAGCATGGCTTGCGGCAGGGTGTTAGCAAAAACAGTCTGTGTAGACAACATTTCTTCGGCGTGACTCGTGGGTTTGCGAAGGCCTTGTCGTAAGGAGTACCCTGCGGTGTTTTTGAAGTGCTGGACTCTGCGCTTCACAGTTCCTATGCCAGCGGACCCGGAACAGGCCACACGGCAAACGCATGCATGCCGGTTTTTTGCTGTTTTGAAGCGAAGAATAGGGCAGCGCATGAAGACGTTCTGTCCGCATGCAACTATTTCACAGAAAAAGGTATTATTTATGGGGCGAATCAGCGCTGAATATGTGGTTTGCGTTTCATTACGATGAAGTCGATCCTCCTTAATGCGGCGTCAAAGCTTTCATCTCAAGCGTCATGCTAAAAACCTTACGTAGTGCTTAAAATTTTTACAGGCCAGCCAGCGTACCATGTGGATGGGGCGAACCCAACTGAACACCTACTCTCAACCTGGACTCTGTTTTCAGATGAACACGCTGTCTACATCCCTGATCAGGCAATTGCGGGTTTCCAACTGTTTCTTCGCCTTCGAATGTTCCTTAATGACCAAGCATGTTTTGTGAGTTTCCTCTGTTTGTAATTTCCATTTTGTCTACAAAAAAACCACTTGAAAATCCTTGGTGGAATCGTCGTCGCCCCAAGTGAGCGGGTCATTGCTGCCGCACCTATGTTTAGACACGTACACGCATTTCTACAGCTTCCAGACAGATGCTTTGCATAATCGCTCAGCTTTGTTTTGGCAGCTCAGGTTGAGGACAGTCACATGTTCAACGCATCACAACCCAGTCGCCAGAGCACATCTCCGTTTCACACTGAAAAGAGGTGTGCAGCAGGCCTGGATGGTGCGGTGACACTAGCGCCTCGTCTCACATGCCACCACCACAAGAATATCGTTGCAGGAATAGGGGGAGAAATTTCTTAATTCCCGCTGCAGTTGTTTGAAGCAATGCAGGAAATAAGGAAATCACTGCACAGGGACGACACCGATACGGCGTGATGGGAATAGTGCACCGCTGTGCACGTGCCTGCGTCCAACCACACAAATGGAGTCGGTGCCGCCACGTGGTCTGGTGGCCAATGCATACACCTTATAGAAGGGGCATTAAAAAATTGGTGTTATCCGTGGAAGAGCAAAGATTAATCAGTAGTACTCAGTTGGGAGTCCAACCTTTTTCCAAACATCACAACACGCCCTTCCACAGCCACGCATATTGGCCGCTGATAAATGAGCTGCCGCGGGCCGTCTGTGTACACGTAACTCCCCATTTTGAGAAGTTTACAGTTGCTCCACTTGAACAGTCACTTCCTCCACTTTACCAGAACTTTTCTCGGCCATTTCAAGACTGTCATAAACTGTAATGTAATTCAGATAAATTCGGTGCTGCCGTCACAGTCTTGTCGCTACTCCAACTTGCAGGCAGGTGCTGAATGGCACTGAGACGCTTGCCATCGTGCACAGCAAAGACATGATCTGGGACTTGGTCGACTGGTTCCCCACAGTAAAGACACTACTGCTGCCGCACAACGTGCGGCTCCAGTTCGATGAAATCTTGCGTCCACAGCCGGCTGCCCGCCAGTCGGACCTTGAAGAACTGCTTGGGAACACGCCCTCCATGGGCTGCACTGACCTGTACATCAATCGGAATGCCATCATCGCGTTACTCGCCAAGTGCCCGAAGGTGAGCTTGGAATGACGCGGGTTTGATTCCCTGCTGTGGTTGCTGTTTTTCTTATGGAGACGAAAACGCCCGTCGTGTGTTGAGATTTGGGCACATAGGGTTGCCACCTTCCCCCGAAAAAAAAAACGGCCCTTCGGGGGGGGTATATAGAATGTTTAATTTGTGTTGACAAAAAGACGCCACGTTTTTGACATGCAGGGCCATTTATTGTAGTGTTTTCTTAGAGAGAAATCAACGTAACGTTAGTACTGAAAGTGATTTCACTGAGAAGTAACCGCAATTGCTGGCCGCGGCGGTAGCATTTCGTTGTTTTGTTCCTCCCTTAGGAGGTCCCCCTCCATCTCAGGCAGCGCCCTCGCCCGCGTATTTGCTCTGCTCGCGTGTCTTTGCGCAGCTTGTCGACCCATATTCATCGTCTTTGTTGTTGAATTGACGCTTATAAAATGCCAAAACGGACATAATCACGGCACAAGGGCCAAAAAAACCGGCCAATGACGGCCGGTTTCAGATATAGACCGGCAACCGGCCCGCTGTTTAAAAAACCGGTCCGGCCGGTCCAAAACCGGGCAGGATGGCAACCCTATTTGCACATGTGATTGGTTCCCGGGTGGTTGGAATTAATTTGGAGCCAGGTCAAATGTGCTTCACAGCCCAGGTATAGCCCCAGCACATAAACTCCCATAATCTCAAGCAGGTTTAAAGTGGCCCTGGTGCCATATATGTTGGAAGGAAATCTGGTGCCAGTGCGTGGGTCAGCTGCACTTCAGCGAGGGTGCATTCATTATATTGGGTGTGCATGTTCCACTTGTCCTTGGCGTGGCTCATGATTGGAAAGGTTGCCTGTGGATGCAACAGAAAGGGTTGTTTAATGTTAAGGTTGTTTGAAAAAGATTTATTCACCAGGGATTAATTGGATTCATTAAAGTCAAATAACAAAGAAATGTCAGTTTTTTGTTGATTTTGGCCTCAAGGCCAAAAAGAAGCCTTGCGGCAAGCCAAGTAGGTGAGGAACTTCGCTTGCTTCTATGGTGGCCTTCACGACGGCATGTGATTGCAGTGACAGATAGCCCTCTTGTACTCATTAGTATGAAACTATGTTTTGTGCCTCTTGTCAGCTCTTTTGTAGGGGAGCATTTTTTTAATTTTGTATAAAAAAAGAACGAATTGAGTGCTGGTGTTTCGCGGGACATCTGTACGGGCCTTTGATGGTAGCATTTCTTTTCAGCACCTACTGGAAAGCTTAGTGGCTAAGGCATTTAGCTGCAGAGCCCCAGGATGCCCGTTGTAGTGGCTGTAGTGGCTGTAGTGGCTGCTGTTCAGATGGGGGCGAAAAGCGGAAATGCCCATGTGTTCAGATTTCAGTGCACACAGAAGATCCCCAGGTGCTCAGAATAAATCCGGAGCCCTCCACTATGGTGGGCCGTATGGTACAGGTGTAGCGTCGTTGCCTTAAACCCAGAACATTTGAAAATATGCCGAATGGAAGTACAGTAGAATCTCGATAAACGAAAATCACTTAAACGGGATTGCCGCTTAAACGGAACAGTTGCCTGGAATTTGGTTGGTTTTGTATTCGGATAACGTAAAAAAAAACTATCGTTAATCGGAACTAAAATTTCCGCATCACCAGTTAACGGAACCAGAAATGGAACTTCTCGTGAAATCCACTGGCATGAGAATCAGCTTTTTACGGTTCCCGCTGTTTCGTTCTTGTTTTTTTTTTCTTCCTCCATGCTTTTTTAGCCTTGTTGGCCTCGTAAGCCTCATCTCGTAAGTGGTTAGCCGTGTTAGCGCAACGAATGCAACATTGCAGTTCTTGTTCCAGTCGTTCGGTCTTGATTCTAGACGCCGAGGCTACAGGGCTCACCTCCTGTCGCCTCGTTCGTGCCATTGTTGTGCTATTTGTCCTTCATTACCACGTTGCCGTCTTCTAAATTCGGTGGCTCGTAAGCACTCGCAAAGTTGAGGCCTCTAGCCTCCGTGAAGATGCAGTTGCAAGGACTCAAACAAAAATAGCTGACGCATTTTGTAGTGCACAGCGACTCATTGTTGCCAAATCAACTTTGTGAATGCTGTGCCTACGCTTCTTGTAGTTTTCTTGCTTTCTGAAAACTATCAGCTACAGTCACTTTCTAGTGGTTAGAGTTCCATGAAATGCCCTTAAAAGTGTGTACGCACATACATTTGCACCTTAGAACATCTCTCTCAGTAAACGGAACTCCTGTTATACGTAACTAATTTTTCCAGTCCCTTGAAGTTCCGTTTATCGAGAGTCTACTGTACAGTGAACTCCGGTTAAGGCAAACTCGGTCAAGACAAACACTATGGTTAAGACGAACAACATTTTTGCTCTCTTTTAATGTCCACAATGCAAAAAACCTCCTCTTAAGCTGAATTTCTGACAATACGAACACATTTTTATGGCCACTTCGAGTTCGTCTTAACGGTAGTATAATTTTATAAAAAAAATTACAAGATTATCTGTAGCAGATCTGCTTGAAATGCACATGCACAGCTCTTGTGTGATTATTTTGGTTCTCCTCTTCACTGCTTCCTTTCTGCGCCTCTTTATAGTGTGGCACCCTTTTTACTTTTGTTGGCTCCTGTTTCCTGTGCTTGTGCATCTAGAATGGATCTACCCCAAATTGTCCTTTAGTTCTCTCCTGGAGCATTGCCAACCCCAGTGGCAGTGTTCTCAGCCTGAGATATGAACCGGAGTTTCCCCCCGCCACCAGTGTGCAGATGACATCAGGCATCCTGTCTTCGATGCTGCGCTACCATTCCCCTTGCTCAACACTCTGCTCCCCTTTAGTGTTCCTCTTGGGATTATTTCCTTCATAGTTAAAAGCATTTTGAATGCACGTGTTTTGTGCAGCGCAGGTGTAGTGTAGTGCTTAAGTCACTTGCCTGCCACTCTGCGGCCCCGCGTTCAATTCCTGTGCCTGTTGGTTTTTCTTTGAGGGACACACTTTATGATGGCTTCATTGTAGTCATGACAGGGATGACACTAGCTGTTCTGGCTCACTCACTATGATTGTGTACTTGTGGTACTTTGCACCCTCTATATGGTAGTGCACCCTCTTATGGTACTCTATCCTCTATAACATGGTTTCTCAAAGTGGGTTCCGCGGAACCTAGGGGTTCCGCAGGCCCCTCCGCAGGGTTCCGCGAGCCACTGATAAATTTTCCCTGGTTCCGCAGTCGCAAAGTCTTATATGGTGAACTTGAGGTGCGATCGATCTAAGGAACCTCCATTACTCACGCCCGAGTGTCAGTAAGCACATCTCGGTGCATAACAGAAACGCGTGAGCTGCGCAATAAATCTCGCCAGCAGCTTGTAGCCAGCTAGACTCCGAAAACGGGCCACGTGGTTAAACTACTGCACTTGAATCTCGGTCTTATATTAACCCCATGCGCATTTCTCCCGTTTGGAGATAGGTGCCGCTAGCGTACGCATTCGCGTAAAGTCGACGGGAAAAAAACGATACCCCTGCCTGCTTTTGAATTTATTGCACGTTAATGTAGCATGAACAGAAGGAAAAATGGCGGGGGTAGGGGGGGGGGTGAGGTTCCTTGGCACTTAACGGAACTTAGCAGGGTTCCCTGGGACCAACATGCTTGAGAACCCGTGCTCTATAAGGTACAACAGTGGTTATAAACAGCATTCCTTGCGGAAATGAAAGAGCCGTATTTTTATTAGCCTGCACCCTTATTTCGTCCCAGACTGTGGTAGATATATTGGTTTGTTAGATATTGTTAGATAGGAGTGTCTGTATATATATATATATAGTGTGCCATTTTTATTCACACGAGGGAGGCTAGTGTGCTAGACGGCACAATAACTTGAAGGTTAGCCTTTTAAACATTACTTCAAGTGAAATTTGGTATCTGGTTATCAGCGGCGGGTAGTTATTGCCAAAAGCAATCTTAAAAGTTACGTTGACTTTGGTTGACGGAGCAAAGTTGCAGCGGAACCCGAAAGACTGGACTCTTCTTTCGAGCATTAGTGTTTGATCGTCATTTCATTCACCTTTCGTTGGGTTTTTTAACCTAACGGAAAGGGAATCTCAAAGTGAAGCTCAAAAACATTTTTTTTTGTCTCTGCAGCTTCGTCGGCTGCAGGCGTCGCTGCATGGTGACCTGATGTCTGGCAGAGAGCACCCAGCTTATGATGCCATCCTGTCGCATGAGGCGCTGCGCTCGTGCCGCGAGGTACGTCTGGGTTCTTACCTGGAGCGTGTGGACAACACAGCCTTCGTCATGGAGGGCGTCTCTGCCAAGGGACTAACCTGTGCGCACGAGGTCTTCCCTGAAGTCACATACCTGGAGGTGAGAAATCCTATTCCAGTACAGTGTAAAATGGTTTGCTCTTAACTCTTTCATTACTGCGGGAAATTGACAGATTTTTAGGGGTCTAAGAAAACATTGTTTTCTGCTAAAGGTATTCCTTAGGCATTAATTGCACCAACATAAAATGCAGATGATTTATTGCACTTTCCAACAACATTAGTTTTTAAAATGCTTTCGTAGATCATAGTTGTGAAAAAAATTATCAAAATCAAAATTTTTGTTAAGTCGTCGAAGAAAACAAGAAAGGACTTGTGTTTAACCAATCACCGATAGAAAAACTGCGAATATACATTTTGTAGGGAAACATTTCAAAAATACGTCCTAGAAAAAAATTTTGTCAGGTATAGCTTGTCAGATATACAATAACAATAAAGTTAGCACGCGTGGCGCCTGTGCCATGTGGTGAAGCCTAACGTTTATTTCAAACTGCGCAATTTTAGGTGCTTCGCTTGCAGAAATTCGGTGGTTTGACATTATCAGAGGCACTGGTTTGTCCTTATGTGACGTAGAAACATCTTTTCCATGACTGACTTTGCATGTGCAGCCAGCACAGTATTTGTGACAAGCACAGGCTGCAGAAAAATCTGCATGGGGTGGAAAAAAAATCTTGGTGGTCCATACTTGTGGACGTTCACTGTCGGGTATCTCTGAAAACGTAAACTTCTGGTTTGTTATCGTATTTTGACTCACTGTTGTAGTCCTGTTTGCAGGATTGAGGTGCGATGTGCAAGAATTTTGCCCTGCAAGCTTTTACCGGGTAGCTGTTGTGCGATTAAAAAGTTCAGCACTATGAGCCTCCAACATTTCAGTGCCACCTAACGTTTTCAAAAAGAAGCAATACCGAACCTGTTGGAGACTCTGTCCGAATGGATATTTCCACTAAGGAGCAACATTAGACCTCCGGAGATGCCCTCATTTGGAAATAAAACTGGCCGGTGAACAGCCGGCGGTGTGGAAGTCCAGTTTGAAGCGCTCTCCTTGTTGGAGCTGATGTGGCGACTGTGTCTTATATTTTGACTAGCATCGGAAGTTCTTATCGCAGAAATCGGTTAGGGTGGGATCAAGTCAGCAGTGGCATACGTCTTTCGAGGATGAGTAGCGAGTGCTGCAGGTGTTGTGGCAGATAGGCTTGAAGTTTGGTAACTGCAAATACCGTGAAATATGAATTTTGTGATGCAGAAACAAAACCAAGCCTGATGTAAACTGTTTGCAAATGGTCCTGTGGGAAGTAGAACTACAACATGACCTAGAACGTGCGCAAAGGCAATGAAACGGCCTAAAATCATAAAATAACTTTGCAAACATGGCAATGCTTGACATTTTTAGCTGATTTCAGTGGTTATTATGGTCAGAGTGCAAACCTGACTTTAGAAAATCACCTTCTGATTCACCATTCGTGCCCTGATAACAAAAACCAAATGCTGATGCACAGTAATCAGAAGCAGCACGCCTTCTTCTTTGGTAGCTGTGACGTGCGATGATCATGCCGCTTTTCTACACCTAGGTGATGCAACTGCATGTCAAAAGTCATGTTTTTGTTGTAAAAATGAAAACTGATTTTGAGCGGGCATTTTCTGAGCTAACCCCAAACAGGTTTGGTTGGTCCAGTAACGTCAGGTACACTATGAAAAGGGGCTCCCAAGGTATTGTTCAAATTGAACGTTTTTGAATAAGTGCGACAACAAAAGAATTAAGGGGGGACACGGCTTTCAACTTTAGAAAAATGACCAAAACATGATTTTTTTGAAAGCCACATATTCGGCTTCTATGTTTCCTATTCTGTGCGTCTGCAAAGTTTTCCGCTGAAGAGCGTCGCAAAGTGGCATAAAAAAGTAGTTTTGCCAGGCGCGGTGACAAATTTTTAGCGCAAAAGGGCGAAAAAACGGCAATTTTCGGAGCGCTGTATCTCCGCAACGGTGCTATAGTGAACTAGTATTCTAGTTCAATGTAACAATGCCACCGAGCGCGGCCATTTTGAAATTGTTAGATCGGCCGAGCGTTCGTCTTTGCGGTTCCGCTCGTCTCTTTTATCTTTGTTCATTCTCAAACGCACGAACGGCAGAAAAGAAACGACGCACAAACTAAGCTAGAAATAGATGCTGAAGCACTATTCGTCCTCCGGTCGGGGCGCGCTAAGACGACCCTCTTGATTGGGTGTCGCGGCGCAATGCAAGATGCCCCGCACGGGGCACCTTGAGCAATCTTGGTGACGGTACTGGCGATACCGCGGAGCCCGAGCCCCCAAACATAAGCTGGATCCAACCGTGGCGATGTGTTTATAGGTGGAGGGTTAGAAACCACGAACGGTGGCCGTCGGAGCCCAGGTCAAGCTCCGGCGGATGGGTTTCCTGTCTGTTTACCAGGCAGGGAGCTCCGGGACCTCTTTGACTACCAGGGTAAGGTCAAAGGAGAAAGTACCCCCGTCTCCCTGCTTTTTCCTAGGCCGTATGGATAAATCAAAACCCCCCTCAAAACGTGATCGGTCCCTGAAAAGGGGCCGCACCGAAGTTTCCTTTCCATCCCTACCAACCATCAACATTCCGAAACCTGACAACTATCCTCGTTTTTTGGTCCTTGAATCAATAGATAAGTCCAAACCCCTCTCCTCCCAGTCTGTATTCCTCGTCTCAAAGTTTCCTGAAGGAATCATTGGCAAATCTTTCGTGGCAAAAAAACTACGAACAGGCGAAGTGTTAGTTGAAGTCAAGACGCAGCAGCAAGCCCAAATCTCCGGACCCAAACCCGCATGGCAGATCTGGACATCACTGTCGCACCCCACCGCAGCCTCAACAGCTCGCAGGGTGTGATATCTGAGCCAGATCTTCTAAGTGAAACAGAAGCCGACCTTCTGGAAGGCCTGAAGGATCAGGGCGTTACCGCTGTCAGGAGAATCACCATCTGTCGTGACAATGTAGAAATACCAACAAAGCACATAATCTTGACATTCAACAAATCAAAACTTCCTGAGCGCATCAATGCTGGCTTCATTAGGTGTGGTGTACGTCCGTACATACCTAACCCGCGCCGCTGCTACAAGTGCCAGCGATTCGGGCACGGTACAACTTCTTGTCGCGGCAAAACTACCTGCGCGAAATGCGTCGCACATGACCACCCTACGGAAAACTGTGACTCTACTACCTTCACCTGTGCAAACTGTCAGGGGCCGCACGCAGCATGGTCCCGCAGCCCTGAAAAGTTTCAACAGGAAAAGAAGATTATCAACGTGAAAGTAACCGAGAACATCTCCTTCCCAAAGGCGCGAAAGAGGTTTGCCTCTTTCCCCTGGGGAGGTACGCCGACGCAGCTCGCTGGGGGGCGGAGCGGCGTCTGGTCTCGGCGGGGACCCAGTACCGCGAGTCGGACTTGGTCCCGCCCCCCCTCGGGTCGCCTCCGGCGGCCCAACCCGCCTCCGCACCGCTCTCTAAGCCAGCAGCGGTTGTGGTGGCATCCACGTCCGGTGGGAGTGATGCTGCATCCTCCACTTCCGCTCCACCATCCCAAACCACATGCGAGGGCACGGAGATGGAAATGGGGGAGCCAGCGGCAGCTCCCACCCCCACCACACCGCCTGCACCATCAGAGGCGTTTTTAAAACCCTCGTCGGTTGCGGGCAAGGAAAAGCGCGCCCCAAAGGGGCCGCGGTCCAAGGAGCCTGATCCCTCAGGTGTTCTGAGGACATCCGAGGATGAAATGGACGTCGAACCATTCTTGTCTGCGGTACACCGCAAGGAACGCGTCCCGACGCCAAAGCCTTCCGACAAGCCAAAAAAGGCGAGAGTCACAGCCCCGAAAGACAACACATAAACAAACATACACACTCCAGTAGCTCTCACACTAACTAATGGGAAGAGAAAACATAATTCAATGGAACTGTAGAGGCCTTCTTAAAAATCTTGACGATGTATACGAAATACTGCATGCTAATCAGCCAAGTGTAATGTGTGTTCAGGAAACACATTTGAATTCCAAGCACAGAAATTTCTTGAATAGTTACATAGTCTTCAGAAAGAACAGGGATGGCTGCACACACTCTTCTGGCGGTGTGGCCATAATTGCCCGGAAATCTTTAGCCTGCCACCCTGTCACTCTGAACGCTGTCCTTGAGGCTGTAGCAATTTGAACAATAATATTTAATAGGTTGATAACGGTATGCTCTATATATATTCCTTCTGATCTTGCGCTTTCGAGCTCTGACTTCGAGGCGTTGGTTGACCAGCTGCCCGAACCATACATCTTAACAGGCGACCTTAATGCTCACAATTCTCTATTGGGCTCTTCTCGTACGGATGCCCGGGGTCGCCTGATAGAGAGGTTTCTTACATCCTCTGGAGCATGCCTTTTCAACAATAAACAGCCTACATACCATAACATAGGACACAACACATACTCATATCTTGACTTGGCTATTGGCTCTGTAGTTCTCTTTCCTCTTCTCGAGTGGGGTGGGGGCACCGACCCATATGGCAGTGACCACTTGCCCACCTCACTAACATACATAGGTGAAGGCCCATGCAGTCCATCTTCCCATACTAGGTTCAATGAAGCACGAGCTAACTGGAATACATTTACAAAGACATCCAAACTACACCACACATCCATAGGACACCTACACGTTGAAGAAGCTACCCAACTCCTCACGGCGCACATCCTCGACGCCGCCGAAAAGTCCATTCCCCACGCCTCTGGTGCCCCGCGCAACCAGAGGAGGCCGTGGTGGAATGAGGACTGTTGGCGGGCGCGAGATGCCCAGAACAAGGCGTGGGGTATCCTGCGCCGGTACCCCACGTCAGGAAACTTTTTATTGTTCAAAAGGGCTAAGGCGATGGGAAAACGTGTGCGCCGTGAGTCAAAACGAGAGAGTTGGCGCTCATTCATAACATCCATAAACTCTTACACTGACTCTTGCAAAGTCTGGACACGAATACGCAAACTAAAAGGACAACAGACACACAGCCTGCCCCTGGTTAGTACAACAGGGGACACACTGGAAGACCAGGCTAACACACTTGCACAACACTTCCAACACGTGTCCAGTTCAGCACACTACACAAACACTTTCATGAAACACGAAACATCTGCGGAGAAGAAGTCACTGCGTGATAGCAACAAGTGGCACACTTCTTACAATTCTCCTTTTTCAATTCATGAGCTGGAGGCAGCCCTGACCACATGTAAGCCTTCAGCGCCAGGTGGAGACAAAATCACATACACGATGATACAACACCTACACTCAGACACCCTTGAAACACTTTTACACCTATACAATAACATATGGCTTTCAGGGCACATTCCTCGCTCTTGGAGGGAGGCCATAGTAGTGGCTTTCCTGAAAGAAGGGAAGGACCCTTTCTCTCCTGCCAGTTACCGACCCATTGCTTTGACAAGCTGCCTGTGCAAGCTCCTCGAGAAGAGTATAAACCGTAGGCTCGTGTACTTTCTTGAGTACAATGGTCTTCTCGCGAGCTGCCAGGCAGGCTTCCGGGCAGGGCGATCCACAAACGATCAATTAGTTGCACTGGAATCTTACATTAAGGATGCCTTTATACACAAACAGTACTGCGTGACCGTATTTTTTGATATCGAGAAAGCTTTTGATACGGCATGGCGTTATGGCGTTCTTGCAGACCTAAAATCCTATGGTGTAACAGGTAACATGCTGAATACTCTTTCCAGTTACCTGTCTAAACGAACATTTCGTGCCAGAGTCGGTTCGGCACTTTCAAACATTCACGTGCAGGAGAATGGCGTGCCTCAAGGTGGCGTATTGAGCTGCACCTTGTTTATAGTTAAGATGAACTCTCTCCGAAAGGCACTGCCGCCAACCATATCCTGCTTGATGTATGTAGATGACGTTCAAACATCTTTCAAATCATGTAACATATTCATTTGTGAACGTCAGGTCCAGCTTGGGGTAAACAAACTTTCCCGCTGGGCTGATGAAAATGGATTTAAACTTAATCCTTCTAAAAGTACCTGCGTTGTGTTCTCAAAAAGGCGGGGCATCCTGCCCGATCCCGAAGTAAAACTCTTTGGTGACTCGATTCCAGTAAAAAGAGAACGCAAGTTTTTGGGTGTGGTGTTTGATGAGAAACTCACATTCATCCCTCACATAAAACGACTCAAACAAAAATGCCTCAAAACAATGAATATTCTGAAAGTCTTATCTCACCAATCATACGGTGCAGACAAACAACTTTTGCTTCGACTTTATGCCGCGTTGGTGGGGTCACGGTTGGACTACGGAAGTGTTGTGTATGGGTCAGCCACAAAAAACAGCACTTAAAATGCTCGACCCAGTGCTTCACTTGGGGCTTCGCCTGTCTTGTGGGGCGTTCCGTACCAGTCCGGTCCACAGTCTTTATGCTGAGTGCGACAAATGGTGCTTAGCGTACCAGCGAATTTATGTTGATCTTCTGTATGCCTCCAAAATCTCATCAATGAATAACCATCCCTTTAAACCGGTTTTTAATGATACGTCCACAACTAAACTCTTTTTAAACCGCCCATCAATTTCCGTTCCCTTCTCGCAGAGAGTGAGGGATGAGGTGACTATTCATGAGGTCTCCTTAGACACATTCAAACCATCCCACACTGATCTTGGAGCACCATGGCATCTCCGTCCTGTGTCATGCGATCTGTCTTTCATACGATACAATAAGAACATGACACCAAGAAGTGGGATTTTGCAGCATTTCATGTATCTGCAGGATAAATACAGGGCTGCAGAGTTTTTCATCGATGCATCTAAAACGTTCACTGCGGTGTCTTGTGCTGCGCACGTACCCAGTTTTGAAGCATATAGAACCATGAATGTTTGTACAAGTATTTTTACGGCAGAAGCATATGGCATTTTTCTGGTTGTGAGTCAGATAGTTGAACATCATATTCCTAAATCCGTCATCTATACAAATTCGCTAAGCGTCGTCCATGGATTGTCATCTGGAAAGTCATCGAAAAATCATGTCGTTAACCTTGTCCTGAAATCACTTATGGTGGCGTATTCTTCAAACCTTGAGGTGACTGTGTGTTGGGTGCCAGGCCACTCTGGCATCAGCGGAAATGAACTGGCGGATGAAATGGCCGCCAATGGTGCACTCCGAAACACAGTCAACATAACATCACTACCTTACACAGACCTCAAGCCACACATAAGACAGCAACTCCGTAAAACTTGGCGAGCAGACTGGAGCGAACAGGCAGACAACAAACTACATGTCATAAAACCACACTTGGGACAATACACTACTGACTCACACAACAGGCACATTGGAGTTACCTTAGCTAGATTACGGATAGGCCATACACATGTAACGCACTCGCACCTGCTCACGGGAACTCCAAGACCCCTGTGTAGCAGGTGTGGGGAGGGCCTATCCGTAGTCCACATACTCATACAATGCAAGGCACTTGACACAACACGACACAAACACTTCAGAGAACTCTACAGACAACATATTCCCCTACACCCATCGTTGTTTCTGGGTGACGATGCCATGGTTTCTGTGAAACGCGTGTTTAAGTATTTGTCAGACGTTAAGTTTTTAAACCTCATTTCCTATCATGCATAATCAAATCTGGCCCTATACACCAGTCATCACCATTATTTTTATTGATCTTACAATGTCTGGTTTACACGTTTTATACCTACCTTTTGTGGTAATCACTTCTTTTCATTAAATAACTACTCTGGCGCTCTTTGCCCTCATTGGCCTTGCGCCATTAAACACCAACCATCATCATCAATGCAAGATGGCGGTCTCCTGAGCTGCGTAGCATGGGCAGTTTGAGTTCATTTTCGCTGCTTGGCTCGAGCAGGTTTCTGTTCAGTCTGTGGTATTCAACTCGGATGTTATCGCGATAGGAAGGCCTGACATCACGAGCCAGATTACAAGAAGTTGTGTGGCTCGAAAGGCGGAGGTCATCGAACGCTTCGTGGTGCGCGTGACTCTACCGTCGCCAGACCCCGGAGGGTGACGCGGCGTGCGCGCTTGCGATGGCGGTTCGTGAAGGGAACTTTTAGTCGGAATTGCGATGTTTACATGCTTAGTTATTGCTGTGTTTTGATTGTGGGCTCGCCAGCCTTGGGAAAGAAACGGTCGACGCATCAAACGCTGCGGCGCGCACGGTGTAGCCAACGTGCATTGGAGCATCACGTCTGCGCAGCCGGTTACTATTGAACGCCAGTAGTTGTAATTAATGCCTGCGATGTTAGATGTAATCTTAAAAGCGACCTGACAGGGATAATCAAAGTACGATATGTCATGGTAAGTGTGTGCTGCGATGCGCGCAAGCCATATCACCTTTCTTGTGCAACGTTTCCCGTGCTCTTCTAATAATCATGCAAATAGGTTTGAGCTTGGAATATTGGCCTCGAGGACATACCGTGGCGCCACCTACGAGTGACGTGACTTGTAGGACGCCGGGTTATGCTGTCGTCTGCTAGAACACATTTCCTGTGCTTATGCGACCGCACGTTTTTGTTGTGGCCGCCGTGTGCCCCCTCCTCGCGGTTTTTCAGCAAATTACAGAAGAAAGTTGTCTACAGACCAAATAATCCGGGCAAGCAATCAACGGCTTGCTTGTTCCCGACAACACCGCCACGGCTGGGTAGTTGCTACCATCGCCACCGACAGCTCGTATGCAGCCAGCTAACGCCAGGGACGATACAATTGGTGCCGAGAAAAGTACACTGTTAATTCATTATGAAATACTTGCGACGTGACATGTACGCGACTGTGTGTGCAAGAAAATAGACCTCGCAACAGCGGCAGAAACGTGGCGCTCAATTGCGATCTCACCACGCGTACTGCACGCATTGCGTGGTAAAAAATGAATGACTACGTGAGACCGGTGAGCGGATTGCTTTGCCGCACAGTCTTAAAAGTGCTGGTACGATCTGCACTTTGGCTTAAGCAGTGCCTATTTCCCCTCCAATGCTTTTTTTTTATAGTCACGCCCTGATTTGATTAATGATCACTAGTACTCTGTACTGCTGATATGTTTACTTTTCGCCACAACTTGTCCGCAATGTACGAATGGTATTAACAGGAGTTTTAACGCCTTCGAGCGAGTTTAGACTTGGCTGTGTTTATTAAGACCTCTGCAACACAAGATTTTCCTGCGCCTTTATCTAGCATCAAGTACGAGTACTCACGATTGCTCACAGAAGGCATGGTTGCGTACGAGGCGAAACACGTCGTGGGGTAATGGGGAGTTTAAGAATAGGGGAACCAAGCGTTAGAGGCCCCCAAGAAGTTCGTGGAACCCAAAGCAACACGCTTGCGCGCAGCGAATTTTAGAAGAGGGTCTTCTGCAACAGCTAACTCGCCGCCGGTTTCGGATGCGCTGGGTCCGATGTTGGGAACTTTAGTTTTAGCGTCGCGGCAGCTATTTCATCGCTGCTGTCGTTACAGTCGCGAATGACAGTCCCTAACACAACTTTTCACCACGCTGTCACCCCTTTTCTCGTATGTGGAAGTTTGTATCCGTGGTTACTGCCATTTAAGCCTTCCATGATAAAGATACCTGTCGCGGCTTCGGCCGATTTTTGTGCGCAGGTATCGCCACCCTTCAGCCGCTCGCCGCACCGTGCGCGAACGGGCCGGTGGCGTGGGGCCCGACATCCGCGGCCGGTCGCCGTAGATCGCGGCAGATATTTGAGCGTCGCCTTGAAAATCGCAGCTGTTGACACTTCGCAGCACAATTTTTCACCACACGAACATCCACTTTCGCGAATGCGGACCTCCTTTTCCGCGATCAGTGTGATTTTAAAAAGCGGCAACAAGGTGTTGCTGTCGCGACCTACGTCGTTTCGAGCCGTCGGCGGGCTGCAGGCACGGCGGACGTGTGTGCGGAGCGTTTCTGCGAGCAGTAAACACTTCATGATTTCCTCCTTCACCTATTTCTTGAGAACGAACACCGAAATCTATCGTAGACGAGCTAAATGTTGATCAGGGAAACGAGCCGCAGCTTACGCTTACACCGGGTTCGGTCGCATACGTCCGCATACGCCATCACGCTCAAGTTGTTCGCGGGCAGTCTGCCACGGTTATAAAGTCCCCATGAGGTCAAACTACGCTTCACGCACTGATAATGAACTTCAAACGCCGAAAATTAGCACGGAAATGCACTTATAAAGCGGGTCCTGAACGAAATGTCACGCGCAGCAAGCCAACAACGCAGCAAGGTAGGAACGGGGATCCTACAAGTGACGTCAAAACGATCGCAGCGCCGGCCTCTCCAGTGGTGGCCCTCGCAGCCAATAGGAATAAAAATATGTTCTCTGCGTTAAAAAATTACCTTACTGTCGTAGCATTTAACAGTGATTTTTTTAGGGAAATTACTGATACCAATGCATATGATCTATGGCTTCGGGCATACTGACTGTGCTGCGAGAAATATTGGATGCCTTGAACGTCAAAAGTTGTTAAAAAAAAACCTGTCATCAAAGTTGGTGTAATGCACAATATTATACCAAGCTTCAAAGTAGCTCATTTGCATCCTTGTGGTATGCAAACTTTTGGCAATGAACACCTGCACGTATGAGTACTAAGTTGCTGCGCCAGGCAAAGTAGTAAAACATAAAAGGAGCCAGAAATTTTCAAATTTAATTTTAAAAAAATGCTTCACTTGTTGCCATTTGGACAAAACTGCAAAGGGAAGTTGTCCAGTGCGATACAGACAACCAGCTAATCTACTTTGCATTGAAAGCCATCTACCTCTCCGTTTGGTTTGCTAACTGGGCTATGTACTCTTCACAGAGGAGCTAAAAATGATGTTTTGTGGAAAGAGAAAGGCTGTAAAAGGCACTCCAATTGCAAGGCAAGGCCTTCCAGAAGCCCCATGTTCAAAAGGGCATGAAAGGCTACAACCGTGATGACATTTGATAAGTGAAATTTATGTTGTAACTTTGGAAGCAGTTTTCTCAAAGAAGTTTTTTTTGCTACCTGTGTCGCTTGTTCCAGGGATTTCATCGTGACCGCTGGGTCTATTTTGATTCCGTTTCTTGCATTACATTCCTTGATGAACAGTTGAATTCGTGACACTCTTGGTTTTCCAGATTTGTTTTTTGGGGATTTTTTTATTCAAATAGTCGTTCACAGTCGACGTGCCTGTTGCACATTAACATCTAAAAAAATGAAAACTAAAAAACATTGTGTTGTAAAAAAAATTCTAAAACTGTCACGACCTCATCCATTCAATTTGGAAGGCAAAGCGCTCCGAACAAGTTTTCTATCATGTTTTATAAGTCGCTCAAGCTCGGTACAAGCGGGACAGAAAGAAAATTTAATAAATAAAAAAGTTATCAAAATATTACCTTGAAATTTTTATGGTGTTATCACAGAACATTTCCAGTTGCTGTGCCAATTTTCATCAAAATCCACAAAGAAATAAAAAAGTTGATTTTGAAAGCCGCGTCCCCCCTTAAGGGTGTAAATCACTGTTTATAACTAACACCCTTACATTCTAACAAAAAAAGCAAAGGAAAACATTCTTAATGGTATTTTGTCATTTATAATGCCCTTGCACCCTAGCCAAAACACTTAGAGTACACCCTTTTTAGGGTGTTTTATCGTAAACAACACGCTTTCAGACGGTTTTTTCTTAGTTTGATAGGGTGTGAGGGTGTTAGTCCTAGACAAAAAGCAAGGCAAAACATCCTTTAAGGGCTGGTGAAGAGCTTTTCAAAAAAAATTTGTTGGGGGCATTACTTCATGTTCTTGACGCTGAATTCGAAAAACATGTTTATTTTATGTGTAAATACCCCCAAACCATCTTTTTTCGTCAAAACAAACGACGCCTGCCCGGGGGCACGGCAAAAGCTCTGGCTGCCTTTCGCGATTGGGTGGTGGCAGATGACGTCATATTCGGAAGTGCCGGCGCTGCGATGACCGCACGGCTTGAAGAGCTCGTTCTGTTCCCGTTCAGGTACGGGCCAGAAAGTCCTCTGGTGAATAGAAGTCACACGATCTTGTCTTAGAATAGGATAGCCCGAGGGAAGTATAAACGCAACAAGTTCGCTCGCGGTGAGCTTTAGAAAGCGGTTCTCCCCAATGGCTCATGGCCGACTTCTGTTTCTATGATGCAGGGAAGTTGTGCAGATATTGGTTCGCCGCTTTCACTACCAGTGCTAGTCACAAATCCTTGCACAATTTTTCAACACACCATCATCCCCTTCCTCGCATGTGTAACTTAGTTTTTACATTCGGCCAGGTGGTAAGAAACTATGTGCAGCGGCCCGCGATGCGTGCAAGCAGCAGCTAGCGAGCGGCCGGTCGCCGCGTCGCTCCGAGGTGCTGGTGCCGGGTCGCTGCGCGGCCGGTCAGCGGACGTGGCATTAGTGCACATACACAGTTTTAGAATAGGAGAACCTAACGTTGGTGGCCCCCCAAAATGTAGAGGAACCCAAACGCAGCACGCTGCCCCTTGACGAGCTTTAGAAGAACGCCTCCCCCAACAGGTCTAGCCGGCTTGGGTTGCACGGATCGCTTCGGATGTTGGTAACTTTAGGCTTAGTATCAAGGCAGATATTTGGTCGCTGCTAACTGTACAATTGCAAATGACTATCCTTAACACAGTTTTTCACCACACTGTCATCCCCTTTATCGCATGTGGGAGCGTATTTTACCGTTGATAGTCATTCTAGCGATCCGTGCTGTGTTCATTCTTGCGCGCAGGTAGCGCCATCCATCGGAGATTTCGGCGCACGTTAAAGATCCCCAGGTGGTCAAAATTAATCCGGAGCCCTCCACTACGGCGCGCCTCATCGCCTGCGTTGCGTCGGCACGTTAAACTCTACAGTCAATCAATCAAGCGCCATCCATCGGCCTCTCACCACATCTCGTGCTCGGGCAGGTGCATTTGCTGCCGTCGACGAGCCTCCGCGACCGGTCGGCGCTTCGCATTGCGATTCAAATTCGATCGCCTCTTTCAAAGTCACCTTGGATGACAATCCCTAGCACAGTTTTTCACCACACTATCATCCACTCTCTTGCACGTTTACCTTGCTTTTCGCGACTGCCTTGTTTCTGGGCAGCAGCGAAAAGCGGTTGCTGCCGCGGCATGCGCAGTTCGAACCGCATCGTGTGCCTTACGGGAATGCAGGACCGGCGAGTGTGCGGAGCGCTCCCACATGCAGAAAACGCTTCATGCTTCCCAGCTTGCTTGATTTCTTCTTAAAATCTACCTACTTAGCTAAGCTGTCGTCATAGCTAACAATGTTGACCGGGAAAACGAACAAGAAGTTCGGGAAGCCCAGAGCTGCGGTCCCACAAATTTTCTAATCCCCTAATAATAATGGATCAGGCACTTGGGGTACCTCTGTATTTGTTTGAGCCCTTCGCTTCGCGTGTGAAGCACAGAGCACCCAACGACACGGCCGGCCCTGACTACTTGTGAAGGCAATGTAGTAGCCACGGGCGCTCGGGTAGGAAATCACTGGTGTCTAGGAGTCGCTTTAGGGAATCTCTAAAAACGCAGCGGCATAACGGTTAAAAATCAACTCCGAAGCAACTCTGGACAATAAAGATAAATAAAGTGCAGATTACACGCCCGACTAATTCGGAACGTCGCCCACAAAACGGGGACACAGTGAAGCGGCGGCGCACGCCGCTGGCCATCTTCCGAATATGACGCTACTTCCAGTCGCTGCCTCTCGGTTTCTCGCTCTTCCGGCGATACGGGAGAGAGCAGTGAGCGGGGCGTAGGGCCAACTTTACCGACGAATACCTCTGTTCCCAAGCTAAAAATGACGAAAAAACTTTACAGGCATAAACGAACCAATGTATTAATTGCAAAAAATGTATTTTTACCCCATACTAAAAGCACTTCAGTAGCCCTTAAAGGGTATTTTGTCATTTATAATTCTCTTGCACCCTAGCCAAAACACTAGAATACACCCTATTAAAGGTGTTTTATCATAAACAACACCCTTTCAAAGGGTCTTTTTCTTTGTTTTTTGATAGGGTGTGAGGGTGCTAGTCCTAGACAAAAAAAAAAGCAAAGGAAAACATCCTTAAGGGTATTTTGTCATTTGTAATGCCCTTACAATTTAGCCAAAACACTAAAATAACCCCTTTAAAAGGTTTTTATCGTAAACAACAGCCATTCGAAAGATTCTTTTTTTGATAGGGTGGGAGGGTGCTAGTCCTAGACAAAAAAAGCAAAGGAAAACATCTTTAAGAGTATTTTGTCCTTTATAACACCCTTACACCCTAGCCAATACACTAGAGTACAGCCTTTTAAGTGTGTTTGATCGTAAACAACACCCTTTCAGAGGGTTTTTTACTTTGATAGTGTGTGAGGGTGTTAGTCCTGGACAAAAAGAATGTGAATCAATTTACAGTGTACACACACATCTACACTGTGAAATAATTTTCTGTTAAAGGGGCACTGACAAAAATTTTGCATCTTGTTTTTTTTGTTGCGATAACTAGCTATTGACCTACTTATAACCTGTAGAAACCTCATTTGCTTCAGCGTGCGACGGTTGTTTAATTAGAGGCATTTTCAATGCGGCCAGTCGCAGTTTCGGTTTTAATGAGTGCCGCGAAACAATGGATTTTGTGGATTTTGTGTGAACAAAGCTGACCACGTGACCGTAGGAGGGATATCACAGAGCAGAGCCGCCGTAGCACTGTCGAATCCGCATCGACGGCAGTTTCTGCGAATGCCCTCACGTACTGATCTCGTGAGGCGCTTAATTAAAAAGCGACCGTGGATGTGGCGGTGGCGCTGCGAGTGTAAATGCTACCGCGGCTAAAGAACGACGCGCGACGCTCGAGACGGTGGGTGGCAAGACGCGCGCTGGGAGCAGCCGGCCGGTCTGCCTACAGGTCCGCCTACAGATGTGTTCGGCTTAGCACTACAGCGGATATTCGAGTGCCGCTCTCGTAAGCGGTGCAGATGACAATTTTCAATGCAACCCGCCATCGCATCATTAACTCCTTTCTCATGTAAGCCACCATGGTCGGGACTTGGGGACAATTTCATGCAGCGGTAACAAGCTTTCACTCGAGCTACCTGCGCCGGCCGTGGCCGCCGCCTGCACAGTGACCGTGCAGCTCGCTCAGTGGGCTTTTCGTGCCTCCGGCGCGTTTTCGCATCCAATGGTAATAAACAGTAATAGAAACAGAGTGCCTGGAATCGCTGTAGAACTTTGGTCGCGGCCAGCTGCCCGATTAGCTGACGAAATCACGGCGCCTCCGCCGCCAACGATCGCGTCGTTCATTCTCGAGAGCAGAAGCTCCTCCCTCCGGCCCTCCGATTGGAGCAGCGAGCCGGGCGAGCCGGCGAAAAACGCCGCAGTGCGGAAGCGGCAAACACAAACTCGTGACGTGTTTGGATGTTCTTTATTTACACAATATCCTCGGGATGTCGATTGCGCGTGGTCCTCTGCTGGCTGCTCGGTTGCGTTTCGCACACTTTAAAATTGATTTTAAATATGTTCTAGGCTGTATTCGCCGCTGATATTTTGCAGATGATGTATATGTGTTCCCACCAATCTATCTCCGAAGTTGTCTCGCCTTCAAAATTTTGTGTCAGTGCCCCTTTAAAGGGGCACTGACACAAAAATTTAGCATCTTGTTTTTTTCGTTGCGATAAGTAGCTAGTGACCTACTTACAACCTGTAGAAACCTCATTTGCTTCAGCGTGCGACGGCTGTTTAATTAGAGGGATTTTAAATGCGGCCAGTCGCAGTTTCGGTTTCAGCGAGTGCCGCGAAACGATAGATTTTGTGGATTTTGTGTGAACAAAGCTGACCACGTGACCGTCGGAGGGATATCACAGAGCAGAGCCGCCGTAGCACTGTCGAATCCGCATCGACGGCAGTTTCTGCGAATGCCCCCCCGTACTGATCTCGTGAGGCGCTTAATTAAAAAGCGACCGTGGATGTGACGCAGGCGCTGCGAGTGCAAATGCTACCGCGACTAAAGAACGACGCGCGACGCTCGAGACGGTGGGTGGCAAGACGCGCGCTGGGAGCAGCCGGGCGGTCTGCCTACAAGTCCGCCTACAGATGTGTTCGGCTCAGCACTGCGGCGGATATTCGAGTGCCGCTCTCGTAAGCGGTGCAGATGACAATTTTTAATGCAACCCGCCATCGCATCATTAACTCCTTTCTCATGTAAGCCACTATGGTCGGGACTTGGGGACAATTTCGTGCAGCGGTAACAAGCTATCACTCGAGCTACCTGCGCCGGCCTGGGCCACTTCGCGGCCGTGGCCGCCGCCTGCACAGCGACCGTGCGGCTAGCTCAGTGAGCTTTGCGTGCCTCCGGCGCGTGTTCGCATCCAATGGTAATAAACAGTAATAGAAATAGAGTGCCTGGAATCGCTGTAGAACTTTGGTCGCGGCCAGCTGCCCGATTAGCTGACGAAATCACGGCGCCTCCGCCGCCAACGATCGGGTCGTTCGTTCTCGAGAGCAGAAGCTCCGCCCTCCGGCTTTCCGATTGGAGCGGCGAGCCGGGCGAGCCCGCGTAAAACGCCGGTAGTGCGGAAGCGGCAAACACAAACTCGTGACGTGTTTGGATGTTGTTTATTTAAAATTGCGCGTGGTCCTCTGCTGGCTGCTCGGTTGCGTTTCGCACACTTCAAAATTGATTTTAAATATGTTCTAGGCTGTATTCGCCGCTGATATTCTGCAGATGATGTATATGTGTTCCCACCAATCTATCTCCGATGTTATCTCGCCTTCAAAATTTTGTGTCAGTGCCCCTTTAAGGATAATTTTCTCGCTGTAAAATAATTTACACCCTTCAGGGGAATTGCCACTGTCTATAACTAACACCTTCGCACTCGAACAAAACAATACAAAGGAAACACCTGTTGGGTTGTTTTTCTTTGTAACAGCCTTACAGCCTGGCAAAAACTCAATAATGCACCGCTCTAGATGACGTTTTATCATTAATTGCATCCTTTCAAAGGGTGTCTTGTTTACTGAGATGGTGTGGCGTTGTTATGGACAAAACACGTGTAATCTTTTTACACTGCACTGTCCATAACTAACACCAGGTGTTTTGTCTTTATAACACTTTTGCACCTTACAAAACATGAGTACACTCCTTTGAAGGGTATACCTTGGTATATTTTTCCTACAACAGGTGACTTCACACTAACACGCCTTCAAAAAAAGCAGACACCGCGAGATCATACTTTACAGGAATTTTTGGCACTAGACGAAAAATATAAAGAATACACAGCAATTTGCACAGACGGTTCCAAAATATCATGCTATGTCGGGAGTGCAGTAGCGGAAGGGAAATGGGAAAAGGTGATCAGGCCACCCCAGTGCGCTTCGATTTACACAGCAGAGTGTTATGCCATTGCTGTGGCAGTAGAAAGGATAATTAAGAATTAAATCAAACACAGTATTATATATACAGACCCTCTCAGCGCAGTCACAGCAGTGCATTGCAAAAATGCAGCTCAACCTCTAATTGGCGGTGAGCGCGACCACGGGCGGCGCTGCAGAGCGTGTCTCCGCGACGTCGGCTTAGGGACTCTCATTTGTCGTCTGCTTCGCGGGGCTCGCTCTCCCCGCTGTTTCTTTGCGCTCAGTTGACTTTTGATGCTTGTCAGCACCAAATTTTGCGTATGTGGAGCTTTTTATTGTAGTAGAAGACTTAAGATCGCATACAACTACCTCAAGGCGTGATTTAAAGTAAAGATTCTGATACTGCTCTACAAGAAACATTGCCGGCGTCGCGCCATTTTAGCGAAGCCGGTCCTGTGCAGAGCGCGAAGAGTCAGTGCGAGGTGTCAGCATCTGTATTCAGCAATCTTTCGAACAAAGGGAACAGCCATAGTGCAATAACCGACCCAAACACATTCCAGGCCTTCGGGGGTGTCGGCTTGGGCACAAGGCACAGCAATTCCCGGTAATCGTATGTAAGGTAAAACAGCTTTTGCACCCTTGCCGAACGCTCAACTGTATGTATCACATCACTTTACGTTGTCTTGGCATGAAAGTATGCCAACAAGCACTATGGGGCGCAAAAAATATAGGTTGAGTTCCAAATAGCCAACTCTCTGTATAGGCACGTGTTAGTTTCTAACCAATATGGAGGCTTATTGGGCAAAACGAGTTATGTGCATGGAAAAAAATGTAACATTGTTTGTTCAGACCTGGAGGGATATTTCGGTACATTTCCTACAGCCATATCTTCCCAATATTCCGATATTCGTTAGAGCAAACCCGCACTGAATACTAGGATGAGGAGGAGGAGAAAACTTTAACAGTAAAATCGAGCTGGTTAGTGGGCGACCTTCTCAGTCGAGGATAGTAGAGAGTAGGAATAATTTTTTTGAATTCATGAATTGTCGTCCCAAGTAAGCCAGCATTTGCTCTTTACGTCTGAAGGGGTTGGAAAACAATTGGTTTAGATTCGTGTTGTACCGAAAACCGGCACGTATACCATTTATTGCGTTCGTTAGCCGGTATATCAACCCTTCAACACCGTAACCATGCTATAACTGTTCGGGTTGAGACTCAGTCCGTTACGATAACGATGGTTACGATAGAAATACGTTGCACAAAAGCCGCCTTCGAGTACTCTAGACAATGTTACTTGCGCCGTTTTGCGGTGGCGTAGCACAAACCTCATTGTAGTTGAATGTGAATAAACAACACACGCTGCGGATATGCACCTTATTGTACGCAGCCGTAACGAAAGCCAATTTGTGAAGAAGGTATACTGTATGCCTTACAACTAGAAGAAAATATCCACACGAACTTTGGGAACCTCCTCATTATCCCCAAACGTCTTAATAGGACGTTTCTGACGGCGCACAACAATAATACGTTGGGCACAGAAGAAAATGTTCATCTGATACAAGTAAACATCGAAAGAAACAGAAGACAGCCGTTTTATTTCCTTCTGTCTGATGCACAACCCGCTGCCTGGTGCGTATCAATACACTATTGAGTCTTCATAAGAGCATCTAAAAAATACTATAGGGAAGCCTACGCACTTTGAATATTTATCAAGGAGCTCTGAGCACTGAACCTCGCAAATAGGATAGAAAGGATTAGTTACACACGATCATCTGATCGACGCTCTCAAGAAAGTCGGTCTCTCTCTCCTAGTTTGTTGCATACTTGTGCGGCATATAGTTTGAAATTATTCAGAGGTGTCAGAAGCTGGCAAAATGACTGAATTACTGGAAATAAGTTTGAAATGGAAAAATACAAATAAAAAAGCGAGCGATTTCTATAACAGGCACTGCTGCCACTCGCAAGCGGGTGACAGCGGTGCAAGTGCAGCAGCGGCGCGAGTGTAGCAGACGACACCGGCGCGAGTCCTTAAGCTGACGTCAGAGCCAGGGGGCGCCACTCAAAAATCTCACCGCCAATAGGAGACATAATACACAATTTAGTAACAGCCAGAACACAAGGACAGAAAATTAAGTTGTGCTGGGTCCCTAGCCATGTTGGAATCAAGGGAAATGAGAGAGCTGATGCGTGTGCCGCACAGGCGGGCAATGGAACAATTTAAAAAGTACAGATTCCTCTCAGCGACTGCATGAAATTTATACGGAGCAAACTGAGAGAAACTTGGTCGTCCTCATGGGATAAGGAAACCGACAACAAACTTTACCTAGTTAAACCCATGATAGCAGAGTGGGAATCAAGCAGACATAAGAACGCCTCAAAGAACCGATTTTATGTCATCTCCGCATTGGACACACACATCTTCCACATAACATTCTTCTTATGAAACAAGACAAACCTAGATGTGAAGATTGTGACCAAAAACTTACAGTAAATCACATCTTACTCTCATGTGCGAAATTTGAGGCCTTGGGGAAAAAACATTTTAGGCTGTTCTACAGCGAGCAAATTCCGTTTCACCCCAGCCTACTCCTAGGAGAGGATGCTGTTAAAATTTCCTCTGTCTTTAGCTTTTTAAAAGAAGGAATTCTTCCAAACGAGATAAAGCAATTGGTTATTATCCACAAAAAACACGAAAACTTTTGTTTGGTGCATGATAGCTTTAGTTGCTTATGTGCCATAAAACATAACACAAAACTTTTGGGGTATTTTTTGTTTTTCGATAAGCTGTAGGGGTGTGAGACAGAAAATTGGTGTAAATAATTTAAGTGTACTGTATTTTCCGATGAATAAGTCGCAGTTTTTTTCTGAAATTTTCGTTGTGCGTTTTATCTACTGGTGCGACTTATGTATGGAATTAATTGGTATGCGGCAGCTGCTCGTGGTTGCGCTCAAAAAGGCACCTGTGCGCTGCGTGATGTCAGCGCACATTAAGAGACACAGCTCTATGGTCTAAATAAATGAAGTATCTGTTAGCAAGTCGGAGGAAGAAGGCTTCAATGGTTTCGCTTAAGCACCATCTGTAAGTACATGCCATCTGTGTGTATCAATAAACCATTTCTGAGGAGTTAGTTCTGTCTAGACTTTGGATGGTATATGCACATGTCTAGCACTGCTTACCGGGGGATCCGTTCAGAGGCGGCGGCTGCTGCAACCATGTACTTTCACTGAGCTTTCTAACGAACTGATCTTATACGAGTTTACCTGAATAACAAGTGCATTTTGTACATACTTATACACCAGTGCGACTTCCATATGTTTGTTTCTTTTTCGGAAAAACTGCCGTTTTGCAGGGGGTGCAACTTATACAAAAGTGCGAGTTATATATTTGAAAATATGGTACCTCATCCTCTATGAATCACTGATTCTCCTTCATTCCTCACATCCTCTCTTATTAGCCTACGTACAGCCGTCTCTGACCTCAGGTGGAGAATGGGACTGCCACTTTGGCAGGCCCCACTTGCATGTTCATGATATTGACTCATAGTGCAATGTCCGGTTTTCGCAAGACCTACTAAAACAGAGGGTGTGCCTCGCCTAAGCAACCCCCTAAACGACCCTCCAAGAAGCAGACAAAAGTTCAATTAGGCAAGCTTACAAACAAGCCTTAGCCCTTCCACTGACAACGTCCACCTTCTTGAACTTCTTGCAGCACTAGGGATACACAACACCATACAAGAAATAGTCAAAGCCCATCTCAAAGCACAGCAAGTGCGGCTAGGCCTCACGAGCATCGTTCGATCAGTTTTGGCCTCTTTAAGGCTTAGCATTCTCACGGAGATGGAAGACGCGGCCATGGTCCCTCTAGAAGTCAGGACAAAACAAACTTCACCCCTAGCCCAGGAACACGCTCACCGTACGCCACCAAGCACGAAGAGTGACTTGGGCAGAAGCTCTTCAACGTCAATACAGAAAATCCGAGCAAGTGGTATGCACTGACACCGTGGAATATGCCCGGTATAAAGTGAAAATTGTGGCACCTGCCTTACCCCACTCCCTCCTCACTAGTCAACATTACGGAAGGCAACGAAGGCAAAGATTGGAAAACGACCGCTGGGCGGAGCAGTTGCTCGTGGTTCAGGCAGAGGCTCTTCGCCGACTTCTACCGTGGTTTTGGTTATTGGGGTGGCTGGGTTCACATTCAGTCGTTTGATCTGTTGCGAGGTGTTGCGCGAGTAGAAAGACAGGAGTTCATCAAAAACAACGTGGTACCCGTGAATTCGCCGTGTTTCGGCATTGGGTGTGAGGCGCGGTGCGTGCTTGAAGTGAAATTTCGGACTCATTGCAGTGTTATAAAACGCTGAGTGATTGCTGCCTTTGACAGCGAACTTGCGAGCGGCGATAATGAAACGATCGACACTGCAGAAGTGGCGGCGCAGGCTATATCGCTGCAAAATGTCCAAGCAGTGTCCAATAGCAGGACGGGCTATTATACACCTTAGTAATAATAGTTCATCTATCTGAAGTGAAATTTATTGCCAAAACGGAGGTGGCTAAACATACCAACGTTACTCAAATTACGATCGTAGTGAACGTGCACCTTGCAACAACTGTCACCTCGTTTTGCGCAACTTTTACCGTGGCGGTGTCTACACTTGTGCGTAAAGCCGTGTCTGGGATTACAAAAATAATTTCGTCATTCAGATGATAATAAAAGTGCCTTTCGATAGCTTAGTTTATCAATTCAATATTTTTCAACGGACCTCCACTTTATGCATAGAGGCTAAGAATTTAAAAGTGGTTTGTAAAAAGGTAGTGCAGTTCGTACCTTGTGATACTACCATAGAAAAAACATAATTGAAAGGCTTTCCGTGTTATGTACGCTCAAAACTGATTAAAAAATGCACTTTTCCCCACCGAGTTTTTAGGCTCCCAAGGTGACAAAATAAATGTCGTTCATCTGCTCCAAATCAAGGTTCTGCTGCTTCAAAATCAAGATTTTGCTGCTCCAAAAACTTCTCCCAAATCTGATTCAACTGTCTCACCCCTGCACACGACATATTCACAACACCCATCATACTTCTTAGGAGGCGAGCCCATGTTTTCAATTCAACGTGTTTTTTTAGTTTCTTACCGACGTCAAATTTTTACATCTCATTTCATAGCATGCATCTTGACAACCTGGCCCTTTACACCAGTCATCTTCGTTATGTTGTGTTTTACTTTGTTTATTTTTACTGAAATGTGTTACTCTTACTTTCATGTCGCTCTCATGAAATTACTTTTGTTTGGCACTCTTTGCCCTTAGTTGGCCTTGCGCCATTAAAATCCAATCATCATCAGCATCTTTTCACAAGACAAGCTGTTTTGGGTGCCAGAACTTCATACATTATCACGTTACGACGGGTTTCGTCACCCTCTAGTCGCAACCTACTCGATATCAAACCTCCCATGAAGGCTGCCCTTCCAAACTCGGGTCGAGAAAACTCATGAAGATATAAAAGAATGTTGACTGAGAGGCTGTTACGGAACAGCAATCCCTTGTAGAAGGTGATGTACTTCACAATTGTTCACTTTGTACTTCACTTTGTCCTTGTCAGGGTGGAGCATGGAAAGCGTGGTCTTGCTAGGGGTGCTTGCTATTTGCTAGGGTTTTCTTTTAATATTCATAAGTGTAAAAGAAATCGGAAGCGGCCCGTCTAACGACGATGGTTGAAACGCAAAGCTTTCTTGCATGCGAAAATCAAATGGCAAATCGCCAATGTCAAAGTCAACGCATCAACACTCAAAACGCGAACCGCCACAGAGTCGAAAACCAAGCACCAATGATCAAAGTGCAAACTAGTTGCAGGTCAGTCTGAACTCGGACGACAGCAAACGAGTCCCACAAGAGAAAGCTAAGCACCCCCCCCCTCCACTTTCCGTCGTCGTCATTAGACCATCGTGGTCATTATACGGAGGGGATTTGAACTTTGTTGTAAGGTAATGCAATAAAGGTGTTGTGTGTGGTGTTCCTTGAATGAAGAGGCGGCACGTATTGAAGGACTCGCATTGCAGTCAGTCTAAAGCCAATGCCCACGCAATGAACCCGGAGGAAATGCTGAGCGACCTGAATGCGATGATGGCGCAATCGGATGGATGTCGGCTTCATGACATGAGGGACCCAGGTTCGATTCTGACCACGGGAAGCTTTTTTTCTTGTTTCATCAGCATAAGTATGTGTCATCTCATTGTGTAGTTGGCTTTTTTGCAGTGCATTTTTGTGAGACCAAGAAAGCTTGGCTTTAAAAACACTGGCAAGGGCTTTGTAGCCCTTTGCACTGGCTGCACGTGAACTTCGTGCTTTGAAGATAGCACGCCTGCAGACCACCCATCGGAACGACATGATTGCATGCATGCGTACATATATCTTGCAGGGTGCAAGTGGTATCCGTTCTGCGCTGAGAGATAAACCGCTGTTGGATATGTTTTGGTTACTTTGGTGTTGACTTTGGTGTTGCTACCGAATGAGCAATCTTTGATGGTTCGGTTGCTCAAATGTGCAATTGTTGATAGTAATAAGCAACCACTAGCACTTTTTCGGCTGGGGCTCGATTCTAACGTGCATGCAATTTTTGGGATGTATTTTCAGGAAAAAACGGTGCGTGTTGAATCAAGTAAACACAATAATGCCCTCTCGCACATCTGTCCCGCAGCCAACCGTAGAACCTGATTCAGCCAGCGACTAGGAAGCTTGATTTGTTGTAAATTTTAGGACTGCTGACCTCACACTTCTTTTTCTGCATGGTTGCAGTTGGTCCTGAAGAGTCCGGATGTCGTACCGACTATTGCCAAGTTCACGCGCTTGACGGCGCTCATCGTTGCCTTCTCGTACGAGTACTCGCTGCTCGATTTCACACCAAACATGTCATCGGTGTTGGACAAGCTGCCACTCCTTGAGGAGCTCTCACTTAATTACTTCCGGGTGAGGTGCTTCTAATTGTGCATTATAATTGATTGATTGTTGGTGTCAGCTAAACCTGGGTTATGAGGGTTGCCGAAGTGGGGGGCTCCGGATTAATTTTGACCATCTAGAGATCTCTAATGTGCACCGAGATCTCGACGCACAGGTGTTTTTGCTCTTCGCCTCATTCAGAAAAGCGGCCATCATGGCCGGGGTTGAACCCATGTCCTTGGGCTCAGCAGCACGATGCCTTAGCCACTGAGCCACCACAGCAGGTTTAAAGGAGCCATGAAGACAAAACACAGGTTTGGTTCATTCGAAAGGTTGCCTCGTTAGAATCATAATTGCGCCACTTTTAACATACTCTTCGCTCAAATAAGCTATATAATTAGGGGAAAAGGGAATGGCCGTGCGACCCACTAGCTCATTTCCCGCAACAGAACCTATGATGTCATATGAGCCCAGCTGTGCGATTGGCTGAAGCCAGCAAAAGCAAACGCAATTTAGGCAGAGCTTATAAGCTTGCCGAACGAGCTATTTGTGCGTAAATGCAAGGCATATCCATTTTACAGCAGTAAGAATGGTGTGGTAAACAACAAAAGTTACGAAAATACACGTAAACATAGAAGTACCAATGCGCACTGCTGTTGGTACTGGGCGCACTATGCTTGTTTTAGCTGCACAACAGTCCAACGCTTTGGAGTTGTCTTTTACGACGCTGGCCGATTGGCGTAAGCGCTGTTGCATTACGTGACCCTCTTTGTCAAGCATACCCCATGTTTCATGATGCGATTAGTTCTACCGTAACAAAAACAAGCCAGGTGTAAATACGGTCAAAAATAAAGCAACGGCGGAGTGCTGAACATGCTAGCGCCACCTGGGAGGTTTGACGGTGGGCAAGGCTGCAGAGCCGAATGGCGCAGTGGAACTTTGTATACGCGCCGTTATGACTTCATTGTAGACGTCACCAAAACGCACGATTTGGTGGGAGAATCAAAATTTTAACCTAAATTGATTAATTTCTCAGTGAATACGGCATCATTTGCTGCCGCGCAAGTGCTGGGGACACTATAAAACACGAAATCTTTTGATGAAACAAACTTGTATTTTGTCTTCATGGGTCCACTGCCCTTGAAACAGCTTCCTTTATTTTTTAAGTAAACTCTGTGAAACTTGTCAGTCTTGCTGCTTTTTTCCACTGATTTCAAATATGCCATTATTTTTTGAGTAACTCAGTTCGTTACCAAGATAATTAGAGATAATTGGTCATTTTTGGAGGAACAGTAGACAAGACAGTGTTAATCATAAAACTGTTCTATTTAAATTTTCCAATACTATGAACCCTGGTAAGTGGAATAAGAGAATCGGTTTTTTGATGCACCGCATGGAACTAATTTTACAGATCATTAACCTTTGGTGTCTGATATGGGCATTCGAAATGGTTCCTTGCCACTGGTGCCACCAAGGTTTAATGAGCTGTAAAATTAGTTCCAACTGGTGCATCAAACAACCGATTCTCTTATTGCACTCACCAGGGTTCATAGTATTGGAAAATATAAAGATTACAGTTTTATGACTGACACTGTTTTCTCCATTGCTCCTCCAGAAATGACTAATTATCTCTATCTCAGTAACTAATTGACTTACTCGAACAATAATCGCAGACGACTAGTCACGTAGGTAAGCGATTTCCTGACGTGGCAGTGACACGGACGGTTCGCTGATGCAATCGCTCCCTTTCCTGTTGATTTGGTAGGCTTCGAAGATCTCCCTCTCCCTTCGCCCACGGTAAGTGGGGAGTGTGGCGTATCTGCGGAGCGGGGAGTGCAGCCGCAGGAGGCGCAGTGCGCTGACACCATGCCGCCTGTCGGAGACCTGGCGTGCTCCCACACTGGCACATTCCACAGCTTCCCTAGAATTAAGGCCCAACCACACGTAGGCGTAAAATCGACGTAGTCGCGCAGCGACACGCCTCCGGCGACATACGCCGCTGCCTTTACGCCGACCGACGACGCCGGGGAGGGCGAGTCACCACACATCGCCGCAACGCGCGCGTAAACCAATGCGCCCCGCAGTGTGGCTCGACTACTCCGGACTCAGCTTCGTGGCGACCAGTTCAACTACATTTTAACTCAAATAAAACGAATAATGCCTCTTATCACAAAAATACGTATTTTTAATACAGTGTAGACCGCTTATAACGTATGTCGCGGGAGCCGCAAAAATCCACACTATAAGCGGTACCGCACTATAACCAAAACATGCGCGAATCCAACCACATCGCAACCTACCTCTTAAGTCATCCTTTATTTATCATACCTCAAACGCACGGCACTTAAAAGCAAAGGCCTGGTGTTTATATCGTATTTTTTGTTTCACATCAGCCGCTCTGCAGCGCGGTCTTACAAGCAGCGAGCACAGCTATAACTTCCGTTGTGTTTGTCTTTTGGAGGATCGTAGCTGCGTTTTTAGCATCTATGAGCAGATGCCGCAGGATGTGATAAGAACGCCAGCGGAATTTTTTTTTTTTTTACCACACCTTGTGTTCACGATGCCGAAGGCAGCTGCTTATCAGCACAGCGTACTGGTGGTGGAAATATTCAGCTTCGCGCGGCTCGCTTGTTCGGAAAGGGAAAGAGCGGTGGCTTATCTGCACAACGTTCTAAAGCGTGAACCACATGCAGCGATTTCTTCTCGCGAAAACATGCAGTGCACGCCGCACCTGCAGTTGTGTGCACACTGCACACAACTGCCGTGGTGTGCAGCGTGGTAAAAGGCGGCAACATGGCGTCGGCCCTGGCCGTGAAGTGGTGCAGGCAGCTCCAGCGACCGCTTCTTACTGCTCGCTGAAATGGCGCACGAGGCGCAAGCGAGGATGCTCGCGCAAGAAAAGAGCTGACAATATGGGCGAAAAGAGGAATATAAACTGCCATCCACGTTGCTTGTGAAAGCGCCCTTCAAAAAACACCGCGGTGGTAGGCCTAAACATCTCTTGCGCGGCCTGCCCCTGGTTGGAGCGTTTTCGTATCTCCAACCGTTAGGTCCGCGTCTCCCGATTGGTGCAAGTTGTCAGGCTCCTCCCACTGCACGCGGAGAAGCCACCGCGAGCGCAAAATCGTAGACACGAGCGCGAAAAAAACGCACGTGCAGCGCCAACATGCACGAATCGTTTGCGAAAACGGGCCGTGCGGTTCAAACAACTTGCCGCGTGCGGACAGGGGTCGCCATCTTCCGAGGTGCGTCATGCAAGGTCAGTTGTGGTTATCACGTACGCGTGAACTAAAGGGTGCCTATTCTTTTCTTGTGTGTCGAAGTTAGAGGAGAGCAAGGGGTGCGCGCTGCGTCAGATGGCCGATTTCATCCGTTCTTTTTTTTCTTTTGCTACCCTGAAACGATGCCCCAGCTGTGCCGGTTGATTAGCAGTCCCTCTAGAAAACCGCACTATAAACGGTATTGTGCTTCAGCCAACCGCATTCTAAGTGGTATGCTTATGCATAGAGTTCTATGGGAGGTGAACCGGTGGTCACAAAAACCCGCGTTATATCCGGTCCCGCACTATAAGCGGTTACGTTATAAATGGTCCACACTGTACAAAAACAACTAAAACAGTTCTTGGGACATTAAAAAAACGTTAGGGATTAGAATGCATACTTGGCAGGCACAAAACCCTCTGCTACATTTGGCGTAAACTGCCTTGCTCCATAGTTGCTCGTTGCATCGCGTATTTTTTCGGGTTGTTTGTTCTCCGTATTTTATAAATTACTTCGTTTTATCGCATTATTAATAGTGAAGTTAGCTTATTTATCAATTTGTTGTCCTGTTATGCGACCTGACCGCCGATAACATCACCGCCAGAGGTGTACGTCAACACCGTGCGCCCGAAAGTTTGCGTCGATGTCTGGTGGGCTCTGACTTGGGCGTAACAAGCGCGTACCAATGCATTCGGCGTACGCCGGAGTACGCCGGTTCCTTACGCGCTTACGCTGGTTTTCGTCGTTGCGTGAATACGTCGGTTTTACGCGCGCGTGTGGTTGGGCCTTTAAGACTCGGGTGTCTCATGGCACGCACATTGAAACACCTTAGTGGTTGCAATTCAGTTTTGTGAATTTTGTTAAGCGTGCAGTATGGCCCCTCAAAGATCCTGATTCCTGGCCAATCCCCCAATTAGGTATGCACCATGAAGAAACTGGTAACAACAATGAGAACTTTTGTTCTGTGTGAGCAACGTTGGAGGCAGTCAGTTGGTAGAGCACTGGTCTGTTACTGTGCAGATGCAAGTCGAAATCTTGTTTGACCATGCATGTTTTTTTATGTATTTACTCTTTACTGTGGCGGCCATTCCCTTGCCAACAAGAACGGTGCTTTGTCACGGAATATGCCAATTAAGGTTTTCACCTTAAAGGTCTAGGAGGGATTGTTGGCATTCTTTGCTGCCTGTTAAGTTATTTGCTGTCATGGCCATTAACTCTGTGCAATCTGAAGCTCAAGTTTGGGCTAGCTGGTTTACCATGACTTAGACTGCAGTGCAGAAAAGACACACACAGAGACAAGAAAGGAACATACGCAGCATTGACTGGATGTCAGCACTGCACATGTCCATTTTCGCTCCTTGTGTGTGGTTGTCCTCTAGCACCCCTAGTGCCATATGCGCTGGTACAAGGATTTATTTGTTTATCTTCCTTAGGTCGTGAGCGTAGGTGACATCGCTCGAAAGTGTCCCCGGCTGCAGAAGCTGTCGCTAGTGCACTGCGTCCTGGTTGTCGAAGGTGCTGAAGCGGTTCGCAGCAGGAAACACCCGTTCCCTCCTAAAGCACTGGAGTTCCTCAAAATCCATGTCATGTGTTCGGACAAGGACTACCTAATCGCCCTGCTCACCTCCTGCTCTGGACAGGTAAAAGTCTCAGTAATGGAACAGATTAACTAAGCTTCACGTACAGAAGAATACATTAAAGAGCTATTTAGTATACAGCCTTTGATGCATGCTGCGCTCTCTGGCTGCAGGTAGTGAAAATTCGTTAATTCGAGAATACGGCTTAACAAAACTTGTTGCTGAGCTAGTTGGTACATATTTTAAGGAAGAAGAAAACGTGGTGCAAACTGATGATGGCGCCTGTATATGTCTTACCTCGTTTCTTTCGTCTACGTCTAGTTTGCGCCACGTTTTCTTCTTCCTTAAAATATGTACCAACTACCTCGTTTCTTTCGTCTACGTCTAGTTTGCACCACGTTTTCTTCTTCCTTACAATCGAGAATATGGGCAGCTGTTAGATTCGATACCTACTGTACAGAGTGATCTACAGTCTTGGGCAACGTTCGCAGGCTGCAGCGACTTTGTCGGAAGCAGCCGCTCTCCGCAATCAAGGTGTGGTCATCAATGGCTAACGTAGATGCTCACCAGTGGCAAGGATAAAAAAATGTGGGTAGGAACATTGCTGTTGTTCATCGCTGTCATATGCTCGACAACTGTATTCCTTCTCTTTAACCTCGCAACTAGTGAGTGTCTGCGAGCATTTCCATGAGGCGCTTTCCATGATGGCCTGTGATGTGGGTCGGGCAATGAGGCGGTGTTCACACTTGCGACAAGTGATGATGCGACTGCATTAGCGAGCTCTTACCACTTCTGCACAACTTCCTTTGTTGCGCTACCACATGCATTAAAATAAAAATATGCTCCATTAGCATGACAAGAACATTAGAAATCACTCTAAAACACACGCTACTAACCTGGAACTGTGCCATAAGCATTGCAGGTAACGAACTCAATCATTTTTCAACATATTGGCACATTTCTTAACACTGGTGCCAAGAGGCGACTGAGGACGAAGAAGTGGTTGAGTACCCGTGCTCTCATTGTCATTCAGAGCTCTGGCGCTCGCGCTTGGAGCCCTGTGCTCGAGCTCTCCCAAAAAGGCTCCGGCTGCTTCTACTCATCTGGTCGTCATCTTCAAGGACCCCAGCTCAGCAGCTGCGTGTTTATAGCACGCGACAATAATATAGCATGAAAAAATGTGTTTGCTTTTGCGCGACAACAATCGCATCACAGCTTGCAAAATTTGTCATCATGGACGCAGATGTTCTGGTGCCTTTGAACTCCACAGTGTTCACTATTCACTGGTAGAGGTACGAAAAGGCTGCAAGCCAGCCTACTGTGCCACTATCAGTATAGCTATCTGTGAACTTGTTTGCTTTTACAATTCGAACAAATTTTTCTGTACTGATGAGTCCCATGCTGCTCGTTGAGACATGGTGCTCATTGAGTTGTGCATGTGTATGTTGATTCATGTGCGTGTACGCTGAACCTTCTGACCAAACAATCAAAGTGCATGGCAAGTTGCTTGCCAGTGGTGGCTTGTGGCCATTTGCAATGCCGGATATAAATGAATCTTTGGTTTCTGACTATGCCAGCGGACTCTGCAGCCATGATCCTCACAGAGACAAGGATGGGAGAAATGACAAACTTGAGTGGCATTAGTGCTCGGGTTTGTCACTTCTGTCCTCGTCTCAGCACTGTTTTTTAATTGTTAAACGGACACTGAAGTGATTTGCAAACATAGCAGAATTACAAGACCCAAATTGTAGTCTGGAGTCTATAGGCCATGTTTCGACTGTTCTCGCTGCGTTTACGTCACTTAATTCACCAGAAAAATCATTTAGAGAGTGCTGTCCTCCTCTCTGCAACATCCCCCATTTTCGGTAGCGTTTTGTATGACGTCAGACAAAAATGGCTTGGCCTGACTGCACTACTGCATGGCTCGCCACCTTCCGAAAGAGTGAGTCGTCATAGCGTTTAGTCCGCCGGCCGCCGACGGGTCGTTGCAATTCGTTTGCGCAGTTGAAACTAAGCCACGGCATGTTTGTAAATGGGACAATGTGCCTCTCTTTAGTTTGTTAGTTTGTACACTATCAAAATCAAGTCCAGGTAGCTCCACACAAGCGCTGCACAAGCGCACATGTGATGCTGCGCTGACTTGTACGCTAGTAGGAAAATCTAAGGCCAATTGAAGGTGGTGAAGATTCAGTGAAGTTAAGTTACTGAGGAAATAAAATCGGCTGATACTTTTACCTTAGTGTAAAACTAGGGTGCAGGAAGCACTTTTTGCCCTGGGTGAGCAAGCAGTGCGGTCAGCAGCACGATCACACATCTGCGAACGCTTGTCCGTCCAAGAAATTCCCACTTCTGGACATGAAATATTGTGGAAATTTGGGGGATGCTTACTGCATGAGCGCAATACAACAGTCAACCAAGCTGCTTGAAATGCTAAAACTAAATAAAAATGCAAAATGGTTATGCATTATATACCTTATATTTCCGACCCCGGCAGTGCCCGCTGGCCGGGTGGTCTGGAGCGCTAGGTATGTTATGTTGCAAGTCGCAAGCTCGAATCCCCGAGAGGACATCGGTTTTTTTTTTTAAGTTGATTTCTTCATTTTCGGACAATGTTTTCTATACTGAATTCACCATTTTTGCGCTGTAGCTTGTTTGCTTAACGAGCGAGTTCGCAGAACGCGCGCAGACTGACACTGACGCGCTAGCGAGATCTCGTTGTCGTGCTGTTGCCATAAGCACTGACTGCTTACGGGCAGTAGGCGCAGGCCAGAATTTGCAGACCCTTGGCCTGGTGCAAACATGCTTTTTACGATACAAACATGAGTGAGGCAAGCTCATAATATGCGGGAAAAGCGCATGGCATTTGAGCGCCTGCGGTGACGCAGAGGGCGTTCATCCACTGTGCAGGCCTCGGCTAGTAATTGCTACGATTCCAAGCCGTCCTGGGAGGCTTACCTTAGGCATTTTACAGCCGACAACATGGCAGAAGCGCGGTATGACGATTCCTGATATATCGAGAATGCCCATTCAACGATGCCGTCGGACGTCAAGCATGTTTTTTTACAGAACCGAAATCGAAACTTGTTTGAATGCTAATCTTGGACATCGTCCAATCACGTAGCACCTTACCTGACGTCGCTGCGGTTAGTTGGTGCAGCCTCCACACACCGTGCGTGGTAGTTTTTCTGATTTCAGTCTTTATAAAATAAATGCTGCCTTGTTGCCCGGATGAAAGATGCACAGTGTGTTCATTTGAGCCAGTCTACGCAGTGCAAGCAAAAATGGGAGCTTGACAAATCACTTCAGTGTCTCTTTAATATGCGAAATGAGAAGCCATAATTGAGGGATTGCTTTGCGATGCCATCACGCGATAAGGGAATTGGGTCGGAGACCGATCGGCTGTGCCGTCGCAGAGGGGGTTGGCTTGTCACTTTGCGGAGCCTGCGGTTTGCAAGTGGGAATGCACTTTAAGGCATTGCACGGCTGAACCAGTGGATGCGGCTTCATGCTGGCCACGTTGGCTGCTTTTTAGATGTAGGCAGAAAGCGAAAATTCCTTTTTGTTGAAATTTTGATGCGTGTTACAGGTAGTCAAAATTAATCTGGAGTGCTCCACTACAGCACACCTCACAGCCCAGGTGTAGCATTGGCACATTGTTTTCCACAATCATCAAAACTGAATGCTGCGATGCTGTTGGAATCACTCTAAATGTAGGGCTTGGTCCACCACGCTCTCCCATGCTTTGGGTGTCCTCGGAGGCAGTCCCAGTCTTCGGATCCGTTAAGTCTTGCTGATATGCTGCATCACTTGCGCTTTCTGCACTGGGGTTAAAATGCCCTATTTTATGGGTTCCACTAGTTTTTTATCCACAACTTTTGGCTCAAAAATATAAAAGGCCCACAAAAATGAAGCTTAACAGATAGGCTTTTTAATTTAGTTTTAGAGATGAAGGAAGGGGGTATAATGGAAAATTATATTTGGCAAAGACAATTTTTTGGCAGGCTTCAGGAAATGTTTTCATAGATATGCTGTCTTGCAAGAGAGAAATTTAGGCCATTTTGGAATAAGCAGTTTTCTTACGTGTATTAGCAATATCCTTAGTAAAAACTGAAGTCCTAGCTTGACTGGTTTAAGGCTACAAAAATTAATTGCAGATCTTTTAGGCTCTAGGAAAGAATTTTTTTTGGTTAGTTCCAATGAATTTTTTAATACAATGACAGTTAGGCTCAAAGACGTACAAGGCGCATAAAAGTGAAGCTAAATAAACTTACTTTTGAGTAATGCAGTTCTCAAAATGCAGTAAGTTTAAATCACATGCAGATTGTTATGTGTCAGAATTTTCAGAAAAATTTGGAATAAATTAGGAGGGATTCTGCTCTGGGACGACGGATGATCATCGAAGCTTTTTAGCACACCAAAATAGATGTGAAATAACGTAGGCAAAAGTTATAAGCAAGTTTTATTTCTCTCGAGCATGCATGGCAGCCGTCCCTAGGAAATAGTTTCGCGTGAAGGACATGTTTTGTACATGTAACCATAGGCATAAATTTTGCCACAATTAAATGCTGCTAAGCCAAGTTTGTCAAACGAAAGCCCAGCTTTTTGGCCTGAGCCTGCAATGAAAGTGCACACGATTGCTTGGCAATAGTTATGCTGGTCAGTGCACAGCCACTTTATGCACGAATGCAAAATGAACTTTGTTGAAGCGAGCGTTTTCTTCTACCATTTTCTCATGGTACACGCCCTTACTCTTTTTCCGTAACCCCTCTTTGCAGTACGTCTCTCAGAATGAACTTGCGATTACAGTCTACGCTCATTACAGCAAATCCGGCAACAATAGCCTTCAGGCATAAGAAATTATTTCTGTTTGTTTGGTCCCCTTGCATTTGAAATGGAATTTACTCTGCTTACAAGTGACCCGTCTACACCAAACTATCTGCTACAACAGAGTGAATGTCGAGCAAGTATTTTTTGGACTGAATGTAAATTGTAGAGTTCTGCTATGCTGGCATCCAACATGCTTTTTCTTCGTTTATTTTGGAGAGGAGACTGCTATGTCTAGCAACGTTGTCGGTGTAGAGTGGGTCGCCGGCACTGGTGAACGAAGCCAGTGCCGGTGGCCTTTTTGTGCGATCAGTGGCACAGTTATAAGATTTCACGGTTAGATAAGCTAAGCGTAATTATTGCTGTTGAACATAGGGAAATGCAGGCCGATATCGCCGGAATCATGATTGATTGGGCTTCGGCATGTGCAGGTCAAGCAGCTGTGGCTGGACGACAGTGCTGCCTGTCGCACCTTTATCCGGGCTACGATGACCAAGACGAAGTTCAGTGTCCTAGAACGGTTGATACTAAACACGGACTGTCCAGCCTCCGATTTCATGAAGCAAGATGAGTACCCAGTGCTGCTTGGAGCCCTGCCAGCTTTGAAGCACGTCAGTACGAACAGCTACGATTTGAGGCTGCTCTTCTGGTACTTTGTGTCCCCGCCAGAGAGCATCAAGCTCGCCTGGTGTCAGTGTGCTATATGCGCGGTTGAGTTTCCCCGTGTAGACAAGGTCCAGAAGGAGTTTTGGGGTACACTTGCGGAGCACCTGCAATTTTCCTGGTGTTGATCCTGTCAGCCTTAATTCTACGGCGCTGTCTCTTGTGCTGTAGCCCTAGTCAGTTGGCATCGTCTCAGTAATGTCAAGTAGTGATGCCTATTTCATATTCGAAGGTGAATGTTAGTGTTTGCTGTACAGGTCTTAGTTTTTCAGTGGGTGCACTTCACCTTACCAGGAGACGTGGCATGCAGCAGTTGTGGAAATATTTTATGTTTGTTTCCATACATCCACTGTCTTACCTGGCCGGAGAAGTAATCTAGGCCATTGCAGTTGTGCCAATCTGGTGTCTAGTTTCGTTACTAAAACTTTTATTTGTTTTTCAAAATATCGCTGTCTTATCTGGTTAGAGCAATACTCTGGACCACAGTTTCTTTTAGTGCTGCAGTTTGTAGCACTGTTTTTGTTTACAGTTGATTGATGCATCGTGACAAGTGATGGCAGTGTGGTGCCAGGGTGAGCAAATATTGCTTGCTCCGTAGGTCACACTGCTTTTTGTCAAACCCCGTGACAGGTTACTTACCGGTATTGCTTCATTTGGTTTTTCTAAATAGCGCTCTGGACCATTGTTTTCTTAGCATCTGCGTCTTTTTACGTGTTTTTAAAATTATTTTTGTTTATGGTTGACTGATGCACCCTCGCAACTGAGATGCTTCTAGGGCAGTATGGTGTGTATTTTCTTTCAGAGTGGACAAATATTGAAGCACCGGAGGTCACACTTTGCTTTTGGTCAAACTCTGTGACAGAATTCTTACCAATACTGTTCTTCTTGTTTTTTTATAAGTCCGCTGTGCCTTATCTAGCCAGAGAATTGCTCTGGAGCATCATGTTGTTTTCGTGTGTGTTGTACTTGGGCTTTTGAAAATGTTTCTGTTTACAGTTGATTCATTCACCCTTATAACAGGGAGTTGCTGTGAACGCATTATGTTGTGCTTTAATGTTTTTGTTTGCAGTTCACTGATTTGCAATGGAGAGTTGCTGTGATTGCGATATGTTGTATTTTTGTTCCTAGCATACAAATAAGTATGCACCATAGATCAGAGTTTGCATGCGGTCAAGCTTTCACAAGTCCTAGATAGTTTATTTGATCACCAGTTTTGTCGATCTTGTATCTTCATAAAGTGTGTAATATGTTTGCGTTTACGAACCTGTGAGATGTGACCAAGCTGTTCTAGGTGCTACTAGTCTTATTTGCGATTTCATGTATATTTGTTTTGCCACGTCACGACCTATAATGGGTCTAAGGTGGTCATGCTTTACTCTTAAGATATTTTATTTGAACTGATTGTGCCTAGCCAGGTAAAATTATTAGCTCACTCCACTGGCATATGCAACGTTGCTGCCATGTTTGTCATGACAAGTCTCCCTTGAGGCAGTAGTATTTCAGATAATTTTGTCTATACACTTTTTACTGACCTTTATTTTCATGTCTTCATCAAGGATTTATCATCAGCATTTATTTATTACCATTTTGTTTACATATTATATTCACTTAATTATTGCCCTTTTATTTCTGGTGCTCCAGGCTGCTTTATTGTAGAGCCTACTGTTCCTCAAACTTCTTAGCAAGAGTACAAAGTTCATATTTTTGTGTACATTTAAGATATTGCCCAATGCTTCTCTAATCAGTTTCGAAGTCTGTTTAGAAGATGTATAGGGGAGTACCCAATGCTTGTTGCATTGGGTACATTGTACGGTGCTTTTGTTCACACTGTTTCGTTCAGCTCCGATTACTCAGAGTATGAGTTCAATGTCTGGCAGTTTCACACATTGTTTATTTGACATAGCATCCAACTGTGATACTGAAACTGCTCTGCCTTTGTTGGGAAATTTACTAATGATAATAAAACATTTTCTCTGTGAAAGATGCTCAGTATTTCATTCACACAGATTCAAGAGTCTATGGCTCTAGTAAGTATAGAAATAAGCTCCTTTAACACTCAATGGTGTGCTTGCTTTAAATTTATTGTACGCTTGATTCCTAGGCTGTGTGTACAGTGCCTTAGCTACAGTTATGCTGGGTGATGCAATTTTTAGAGGAGATAACATGCCGGTCATGATGTAAGTGAATAAAAGCAGGCTACTTGGTGCATACTTGGACTTTGGGGAAGAAATTGATGTACAAATTACTGAGTGCCAACTAACTTTCAATTTCAAAAGAAAATAATATATGTAAAGCAAACAAAAACGAGTGTAAACCATGAAAGCTATTCATGTGTTCCCATGTTGGTGTAAAATGGCCGAGTGACGAATTTCCTTATTGGGCGTTTGAACTAAAAGAAAACCTGTTCATAGTCTAAGAGTTATTCAATCCTTTCAATTGTAAAAATAAAAAAAAACGCCCAACTTTAACATTTCTAAAAGTAGTTCTCCTGAAGGAACGCAAAGACTGCATGTCGAATTTAGTAGAGTTTCATACTAATATATACTAGAGGGAAATCTGGCGCCACTGTCTAGGGGAGCCGCGCTTCAGCGAGCGTTCCTTCATGTACCCGGCAGGTACGTTCCCTTGGCATGGCTCATGAACAGGCTTAAACGTTGGCTCTGGCTGCAAAAAAGCAGCAATATGCCGTAGATGGTTTATGAAATTTGTTTTGTTATAAAATTGAACCTCCAAAGTGTCAGCAGTTTTTTACAAGCTTAATGTACGATGAACAAGAAAAACATGTTAAAGCAGGCGAGGAACGTCGCTAGCAGCATTGGCGCCGCCCACGGCGGCCTGCGACTGCAGCGATAGATTTCCCTCTAATATATATTAGTATGTAACTCTATCGAATTTAGTCAAACCTTCCCTTTGGCTTAGATTTCGCACCCTTCTGTCTAGCTATGTCTACTGGATGATTGAATTCATCCTTTTGCTTGCGCTGAAGGGCACTCGCAGGCAGCCGAGCTGGTGTGCCATCGATGGTGAGACTGGGGAACCAGGTGCCGGCAATATACCCTCGCCCAGTTATGTAGTTTGCTTGCGCCTGAGTGCACACACAGATGGCGCAGCAGGTACTGAGCAATTATGCGCAGGCAAAGCAGCCGTTTCAACCTTGCCCAGTCATATGGCACCGCAACGGCGATTCTCGCAGAGAATGAGCGATAAGAGAGGTGCTGCTTGTGCGCCGGCAGGTAAAGGGCACTTGTGAGGCAATGAATGACCTTAAAGGGTTTATGAAGAGAAAATACAACTTTGTCTATCTTTAAAGAGTTAGGCTTCAGCACCTCACTCAGCTCCATTCCGGCTACGAAAGACGTTTTTTTAACCGATACAAACACAAGAAATACTTAAGAACTTTCGAATTTCGCGCCACAGTGACACGTTATCGGCGCGAGTGACGGCATATGGGCCAGCACTAAAAAAATTTTCAGTGGGTTAGCTGCACGTTAGCATTCAAGTGATTCGATCAAACGGAACTAGCGGCCCCACTGCAATCGTCTATAGTCGAGGTTCCTGGCGATTGATTAGTTCGGCCGGCGTCAATTTCCCAAGCAAGATTCGGTGACGTCATAGAAAAGTTGCTGGAAGCTGGCTAGCGAGTCGCCACAGCTCCACACGTTTTCTTTAACATCTCCGTTCTTTTTTGGAGGTTTGCAATGACATCGATATCATTTTTATCGGGACAAAGCACCCTTTTTAATGAACCAAACTTGTATTTTTCTTCATGGCTCCTTTAAAGATGTACCATAGCAGAGTTTTCGCTCTAAAAAAACATTGAGGGCCCAGAGAGGACTTGGTGGAGAGTGGTGAGGCAGTGCCTTCTGTGACTACTCTTAGCCCTGTTTGCTGACTGTTTAGATTGTCAGATGTACAAAGCACGTTTCGACATCCTGGGGACAACATTTTTTGTGTCAGCTTATGCATGCAAATGTAACCACAATTAAGTTTGAAAAAAAAAGACCATGGCTGTGCTCAACCTTCTGAACAGGAGATTCACATTAAACGTTGCTGTGGCATGGTTATTAAACATTTCAATAAACGAATAATTTTTTTTTTCAGGAGTTATGGAAAGTTTTGCAGCTTGTTTTTAAGCTTGTTTAGAGTGGGTGAATTATCAACTGTGAGCACAGCTGTGGTACCTTCAAGACAGCAAAAGCTGCCGCGAAAAAAAATGTACTCAAATATCTTGAAATGGGCATGGCAGTAATATTTAACACGGGATGAAAAATTTGATAAGAATGATTAGGAAGTTTGATAATTCCTGTTATCACAGTTTGGGGCGCCTCAGATTGTAGAGCGGACACTGATAACCGTTGCCACGTTTCTGTATTTTCAATGTATATGGAGCTGCTGCAGCTAGCCATAACGTGGAAGTAAACCAGGCAGGTTATTCTATAAAAAGAGACCAACTTGTTTGTTCGAGTCAGTGTCGATTGGGCACCGTATTCAGATGAAAATTAACTGAGCCGGTCTAGTTGGAATTGATTAACCTTGTAAAATAACGCACATAAAGGAGGCAAGACAGGAAGCGCAAACAAGCCCTGTTGTCCCCGTTTGTGAGCACTATTTTGCGAAGCAGCTGCAGCGCGAAAAGCAACGAGGACACGAGGAAAACGGTGGAAGAAGTGCTGACTTCCCATTGAAAAATGAGGCAGCGTACACTTTTTACATGTGCCCATGATGTTAACGGTAATGGCAATTGATTTTTGTTGAGCATTTTTTTTATTTTTCCCAAGTGAAAGGGCATCACTTAAAGCACCTTAATCCGAAACGGTTGTGCTGATAGTGCCCTAGAACTTTTGAAATCAGAATTTTTGGATCTACCAGCGATACGTGATACGTGTCCCGCCAAAAACAATGCTGGCAAACGTGACAGTGTACCGTGCGGCAACATACTGCACGTGGGATTATGAGATATGTTAAAAAACTTTTCTTCTGCCAGAACAATAATGTGCAACATTTAATATTCGATCCTTAGTGTGTTTCTCGAATTGTGCGCTCAAATCGATGAAATTGCCGCACATGCAACGTAGTGTCACATTTACACTTCACATTGTGCCACGTTTCAGGCTTCAGAAACCAATTATAGCGCAAAATTGAAGTTATTTGCTCCTGTTTATTTAGTAATTCCGTGCGTTACGCCAGTATATAAAACGCTGGCTTTCATATCAGCTAGACGACGTGCACTTCCCAGAAATCGGTTGTCTGTCCCTTTAAAGGTTGTCCGCGCTAGGAGTGCGGGTACGGACCGCCCACCAAGACAACAAGCGAAGGCAGCGCTTCTCTAAAATTTTCAAAAGAATGTTTAAAACTGCATATAAAAGTTAAAAATACAAATATTCATGTCAAAATGGCTTCAATAAGGGAATAAATGTTCCAGCAGTTTTAGTGGCTGCAAGGTTTGTAGACCACGTGACCAGCTAGACACAGAATCTAGTCAGCTACGAACCACCACCATTCAGATTGCTGCACGTTTAGTGCCAAATATAAATTTAAATTATTTCCGCCAATTTGTTTATGAATCGCTTGTAGGTACCCCATTATATAAAAATCTGGCTTTCATATGGGCTAGGGAACATATATTAATAAAATCGGGTTGTCTGTCCCTTTTACCACAATACAAATAAAAGATGAAAATACTTGGCCGCATATCTGTTCGTTTAGTTGCAAATGTCGACAAAAGACGACAGTCTTTGTCAACATTTGCCAAGTAAATGCTTCCCTTCGCTTTCCCGCTCACCTCTCTTGCTGCTGCTTTCACATCGCGCTCCTTCCAAGGTAAACAAACTAAAGGTTTGCTCAGGTCAATTTAAATTTACCGCGTTCCACAGTTCCAGGCCAGGTGCTTTGATGCCAGCGCTGCCCTACGGCGGAGATGCACGTGACGCGAGGCACCCCACTACAACGTTTACACTAGAGTGAACTAGAATACTTAGTTCACTATAGTTTATACAACCATAGTGCCTTCCATGGACGTTCCAAACGGAACGAGGAACTTATCTTGTAGAACATTTCGTTGCGGTTGCCATTTAATTTCTGAATGGCCGCCAGGAGCGACCGAAACAGCAGGCGACGGTTTTCTGCAGTTAAAGAGTATTTCATTTGCTATCGCAAAAACCACGCATTCATAATTTTTTATTAAAAGGACGCTTCAAATATCACTTACGCATCGATTTTCTGCCTAGCATTTGCGTTTTGTTCTGGTACAGCAATGCTGACAAGTATGAACACTGACACCGGACTTAGACGTTTAGATTTGGCTGCGAGTATATAAGATTATTGTGCAGATTTTCTTTCACTTTGGCCGGGTAGCTGAATCAAGTCACAGACAGATCGACAGACAGACAGGCAGACCAAAATTTCTGGGTTTAAGTAGCCCCAGAAAGACTATAGTCTTTAAAAACAAAAAAAAAACCCAAACCCCTGATAACACACTACAACATCAACACGCGTTCACGCACAAACCAAGTTATGTCGCAGCCGATGCACAGCATTCATTATAAATTAAGAAAATCAATATTTTCGTGATTGACGCCCTCCTCACACATTTACCAACCAACCTGTCATAGCGTCCTCGATAAACACGCACCGGTGTTGCCCCCAAAACCGGCGCGGTGCACAGTGCCCCACGACGGTGCGTACCGGCACGGAGCGTTGATCGAGGACAAACGGGGCGGTTCTACCCAGGCGCCATCTCTTAATCTAATAAATCAACTCATAAAAACGTTCACAAGTAACAATACAGCACTGTAATGAGACACAGCTATATTTGAAAGTGGTATTTATTGAAGGCCAATGATTATATGTACGCACAACTTAAATCCGTCACACATGCGGAACAACGTACCGCCACCGCTTCCACTAAACAGCTACATACAAGCTGCTTCTAATCTTCGTTTGAGCCGTAATGCGAGTGCCTGTTTTGTTCCGCCCTTCCGTTACAGCAAAACAAGTAGATCTTCATCGTCTAGGCACTCCGGTAACAGTTCATGATAATTCGATCGAACGAAACGAATGTCAATCCCCAACTTTCTGGCAATGCATGCAGCCGCCTTTGAAGTACACAAAGTTCGCGTCCTCATTTACAATCACTGGCCGTTGTTACCGCCCGTTAGGAGACTGTCGCATCGTTGCCCGATGAATTCACAAGCACGCCATCCTTGTCAGCAACAATACACAGCTCCGTCCGCCTTGACACGAGTGCGGCGAGGGCGCCGTCGCTGCAGCAGACGGCGGAGGAAGCTCCTTCGCCGGCATCGTCCGCGATGCATCTCGGGACTGCACGCCGGCGCACCGTCGACTCTCTCGGTGCGCGGCGGTGCAACCAAAAATTGCCCCGCGACGGTGCACCCCGGTTTATCGAGGACGGACGGTGCACACCGGTGCGGTTTATCGAGGATGAAAAGGCGCACCGGTGTGCCCCGGTGTGCACCGGTGCGGTTAATCGAGGATGCTATCAATTTCATGTGCTTCACTTATCTCTAGCGTAGTCAATTGCCATTTCGCGCTGGAGGTATTTTAAAATAAACCACCAACTCATCCCACAGTACACCTTGTTTTGTAGAACAACCAGTCGTTGTACATAAATTGTACATTACACTCCCCTAAAGGGTCCTGAAGATGAAATGTTAGTTTTGTTCAATAAAACAACTGTTTTGTCTCGATAACAATGGTAAAAATTTTATCGCAGACTTAAAAGGAATCATCGATATCAAGGGAAACAGACAAAGTAGGGGCGACTCCCCAGCCACCTTTTGGCGATTTATGTACGATGTCACAAACCTTATTTATGCGGCTGGCAGCCACTGACCATGCAAGGTCAGCACCAAGGAATGTCTGGGGGATGATAGTGTGTCTTTTCATTGCGCTTGGCTGTATCACCTGAATTAAGCCACTCCGGCCATATTGGATCGCGAAGTGTGCTTATTTGAATTTTCTACTGTTTATTCCATTTTTCTCGGTTAAAACAAATCTTTCGTTGCTAGAATTGAGTGAAGCAAGTTTCCAGAAGCTCGTCCTTTGAAATGGAAAAAACAATTGCATTTTTCCCCCTATACCTTTAAAATATTGTTTCATTTACCAGAGAGTTGTGAGTTACAGCCACTTATCTCTAGAGAACGACTGGCCTGGAGCGGCATTGCGAAATGGAAGGGATGGAGGATTTTTTGACTTCCTTGTGCCAGAGCGCCCAGCCCAAATTCGCTGCACGGGGCCACGCGCCGACAGCGGGGCGGAATTCGCGCCTCGACAAAACCGCCCGCGGCAGACATGCCCAAACTTAAGGGCGCTGCAAAGTCGCCTCTCGATTCTCCTTCGCAACGGCTGGGCTGACTCACGCCTCACACGAACGGCCGACGGCAGACGTGCAGCGACATGCTTGGAGAGGGTGCCGCTTGTCGCCTTCCTTTTCCCCGTCGAGGCGGTTCGGCTGACGCAACTACTTCGCCTCCATTCGTCGGATTCAAACTTCGGCCCGTGAGAGTCCTGACTGAGGCGATTCAAACCGCTCGCGGCTGCAACGGACTACCAGGGGTATAAAACCCGCCCGGAAGCACAGTGAGCGCGGCACTTTTTGGAGGCACCCACTTGAGACGTGCTGTCGCCTTTGTGCGAGCCATGTAATGCTTTTGTTAACCGTGTACATGCTGTATATAAATGTTGCTTCAGCTTTTTGTCAGCTCGAGAACTTCATAACTCTGCTCTGCACCGCGTCGATAGCGGACGGAACAACGCAACGTCGCAGCACAGGTGACTGCGCTCGGATAGCCTGTCCCAGCACTCGTGACTGCGGTGAAAGGGCCCAGTCACAACAGTGGTGACAGCATCGAGACGGCTGATTCCCAACAACCTCCACAAGAAGGGCCCAAGCAAATGAAACTCAATGGGGTCGAAAAAAAATTGTCAGTAACCCTAATGCCTGTCATTACCCACGTGTGGTTCATAATTTTTAACTCCTCTTTGCTGTGTTATCGCATTTCCCACTGGAAACTAGCAAAGGTTGTTGCTATATCTAACAACCTGGGATGGGATACCTTTCTACGCATAGCGTTCTTGAGCTGTATTCGTAAAATAGAGAAAATTATATTCTGAACACAGACCAGTTTTCTTAAAAAAGGCAACTATACCCTCGCACAAACGGTACGTATTTCAGAATAGCGCATCTGTTGACAACGTAAATAAGCCATTTCACCTATGGCAGAACGGCATAGTAGGTTCCAATTGCAGTATATGTGGATGCATAGTCTGCTTTCGTTTCAGCGTTTTTTTGTGCAACTTTTGCATTCCTTTCTGAATAATACTTTACGCATATGTATCTAAGGACCCGAATTCCATTTATGCTTCACAGAAAAGAGTACCTCAGGGAGCTGTATTGAGTCTTTAGCTATTTAACTTGAAACTGATTCACCTAAAGCAAGCTGTCTCACCAGGTGACCACTTCGCACTCTATGCGACATTTTGCTAACATGTAACCGACATTTAGAGTCAATACAGGAAAGTTAGAATGTTCGTGGGAAAAAGCAAGCAAGCCAGGAACAAATGTAAACAGAAAGAATTTATGATGGACAGACTTAAAAAATGGAAAGAGCAGAATCAAAATGTTAGGAACTGGCATGCAAGATACGGTAGGTACAATACCGACTGTACAGCTAGCAAAGGTGACTGCAATATGCTACATTTTTAGGCTAATATGCTATGCTCTGCTCGGCATACCAGCAGACATCGACACAGCTTGCAGCATAAAAGCCAAAGCTTCCTTCGTTGGAGAAAAAGGGTTAAAATGGGAAGCTTTTTCCCATGTAACCTATGCCGAAGTCCAAAATCCCAATTGCTTCACCCATGTCGGAATGGACCAGTCGGATAGACGTCGCATTCATAACGGAAGGGACGTATGTTCGATTCCGACCACGGGATGCCTTTTTTTTTTCTTGAGGCGCTTTATGTGCGTTTGTGGAAACTCATTGTGTAAGTGGATTTCCTGCAGTTCGTTTCAGCGAAACGACGGGACAGGTGAAGCATACGTACCTTCGCCTTTAAAAATCCCACAGAGAGCACGTACAGCTGGTAGAGCACTGTAATGCTTTACCCTCTGTATGTGTTACCTGTAGACCGCAGCCAAGCTGTGCTGTGGTAGAGCATTGCAGTGCAGACACGGGTTGAAATTCTCTCACACCGCATGTGTTTTTTATTTACTATTTACTGTGGCATTGCAGTGTAGACCCGGGTTCAAATTCTCTCAGACCACATCTGTTTTTTTATTTACTGTTTACTGTGGCAGCCGTTTTCTTCACAGGACAACAAAAACGCCGCTTTTTTGCAGCACTTTAATTTCTCACCTTCGTTCTTGGTAGTAAATAGGTTTTTCTGTCGTCCTTATTGTTGTATGTTTCCGTCTTTAAGGTCCGGCAAATACACCTTCGAGCAGTATATATCTGCTTCTTGCCTGATGTATCCCCAATCTTCTGTTGGAAAATAAATATTTGGCTGACTGATTGATGCGGCCTACGCAGTGCAACCATAATATCACGTCAGTCAAAATAATTTTGTTGTAACTACTCAACACGCCACTTGATGTTGAACCTTAGATGTAAAACTTCCGTGAGAAGGTCTGCAGGAAGCATACAGGTGTTTTGTGAACATATCGTCAAAAAGGTCAAAGATAAAAGAATTTTCTCAAGATTCATGACGGCATTAAAATGTGCAATTTAGTTCTTACCAACCACATTACACAGAAAATCTGGCGCACGCCCTTCAACGCACACAGATATTGGGACTCTTAAACGTGATTTGATGGTTTCTCAATTGTACAGTAGAAACACTTTACCATTGTTCAAGCGTGGAATTGACTTGTTACCCGTTGTGACACTGGCGCACCCGGGCATCACGAGGCACTTCGGTAGAAATATATATCGAGTGGACCACAAAGGGCGAAATTTGACCTGAAATCCACGGTCACCGAATTGGGTATTGTTGTGGGTACTCTGAAATTAGTTTGTGCACATTGGTAGCTTGTGGACAGCATTGCACAGCAGGAATACGCTCTTTGTCAAAACACATCACTGGATATAAACAAATATACCTCTAGAGACAATAACACTAGAGAATAGATGGGAGAACATTATTTTCCAGATGTGCAATGGTTATGTCACACTGGAAGTTTCTTAGATGCGACGCTGAGAGGAGCGTCTCTTGCCGGCGGCCCTGTCCTGCGTGCGTCAGTCGTCCGCGCCCGCACAGCTGCGTCTCTCCTCCGCTCGCCTCCTCTCCTCTCTTCGATAGCGAACACTCTCTCCGAACATCTGCGGTCTTGCTGCGCGCGGCGCTGCGCCCGGCTGCGCCCTGTGCGCATGTGCAGTACTCTCTCTCCGCAGTCTCCTCTCCTTCGGGCGCTCCCCCCGGTCTCAGTCGACGGTCGTCTGCGCTTGCGCTTGCGCTTACTCTCTTGCCGTACCCGACGATTGCTTGATGCGACCGTACCTCCTAAACAACGGCTAAACAACTTTCCTTTGCATGTCTGTATGGTCAAAAGTGAAAATTACGCCCACCTCCCCTCGCGGGAACCCAACGATGTGATGGAAACGCAATGGACGCTCACCACGCGTTTCACGCCATTCGACTAATCGACCCAACGGAAACGCCAATGGAACCCCCTTCAGCGTGGCATCACACCAGGGTTCCCGCGAGGGGAGGTGGGGGCAATTTTTTTATTTCAGAAGAGGGTATAACATCTTTCTCGTCACAGTAATTTTTAAGCATTGGCTATGTCCTCTGCATTATTGTCACGCTTCAGTCTTTGCGGCCGATACCAATGTGTTTCGTTTTTCAAGATTGTTTGAAAGGGTTTGATACATGTGAATGTGACCACAACCTTAATTCTGCTGTCCTATGCTTTCCTCAGACATCACAATCATTATTGAGGCCTAATTAGATACATGTTTTAAAGGAAAGTGGATGCTATGGCATCGACAGTACCAGTTAAAAACATGTACTGCCACATTATTGAATTTAACCTGGTTTAAGCTGCAATCACCTAGAAGACTTCAGGAACAAAAGATTTTTTCACTTAAATTTTTGTTCAGAAGTTCATCACATAGCCTACCCGCCTCCTTCAGCATAATCATTAAGGCAATTCGTTGTCCCCATTTAAGTCCTTTCTTTGTCCTTTCTTTGTCCTTTCTTTGTTAAGGCAATAATTTGCAATAGTAGCAATGATAGAGCTCATCTTGACGCCTTTTTTATGAAATCATAAACTACTCCCAAAAAGAGAATGGCCCAGTAAAAAACTTGTTGACATTGTCACCACGCTGTGACAGTCACTTAGGACATGCTTACATCCAGGTTAATGTGGTCTTTTAGGGGTTCTCATATTCTAGCAGGGACTGTGCAGAGCACCTGCTGAACACCTTCATATCGAATTTAGTACTTTGAAGGGCTAATAGTAATGCGACTTGCTTGCTGTTTGCTAATAACTTCCGTCTTGCAGGCTGCTGACTGTTACACCTTGCAGTGGAGATCAGCTGTCATGCCCCACTTCGATGGTCTAGATGGACCTCTGATCATGTCACTGACAGTTTTTCAGGTTGGTTACTGTGGGTGAACAACTTGTTCTCTACAATTATAAAATGTCTTGGTGTGATGTGCGCAGTGAAAGTCAGTATGTTTACTTGCCTGATTTTATTGGGAGATTATTATTAGGTGTTTTGGCCTTCCAATCGCACTGTATATTATATGCAGGTCAGCTTCATTTGAGCGATTCATTGCTCTCCTAGTTTTGAATAAGTGTATTTGGGTGTATTGTCTTTACGTCTATATATAATGTTCAACCTGAACCTTTGCTACCATTGTACATTGGACTCTCAAACAAAAGCAAGAAGGTGGCAGTTCTCAGTAAAAAAGAGAGAACTGGTATGAACAAGATGCGACATTTAGAGAGAAGTGACATCTGTATTTTCCACACCTTACATGAACACGCCAAACTGATGTATGAGGAAACCGATTCCAAACTGTTTAAGCATCACCTAAAAGCTCAATTCAAGGAACAAAGACTATTTTGTGCACACTTGCACCATCACATTCCTGCAGCACAGCTAGGTGGCAATAACATGCACAAACCGTATTTTATTCCACGGTATTGTATTGTAATTCCACATATTGTAGTCCACTGAGAAGCAGTGTGTTCTAATCACCTGTTAGTGAGCAGGTTGCTGGACATAGGATGCTACGTGTTAAATTAAAAGAAAATGTGGCGCTAAGCAAACACGGACGAAGGTAAGATTCGAAAGACACAGGCATCAACTTCCAACTGTTTATTCAAAGAGAACCACACTTATTTATACACGAGTTGTAACGAAAAAAACAAATAACAAAACGAAGGTACAGTTCAACTAACAAGTGTAACAGGGGGTAAGGGGGGACAGTCCTTGGTATGCACCATGATTGTATCTATGCGACACATAGTGTTAAAATGTGAGGGTATTTATCCAAATTACATGAGGGTAATATTCGGCTTTTAGGAGCCCTAGGATTTAAGGGTAGCACAGAGGAGGAAGTTAACTTCAAGGCTGTCGAGGCGACGAAAAGAAGATTAGAATGCTGGTGGAAGAAAAGCAGAGATGGGAATATTGCCTGAGACAGTTACCACCTGTAACAGAAAAAAAAGTAATTTGTGCGTAATAAGCTTTTTGTGCCTGCCCTAAACTGCGCTACTATTAAACCAAGAGTATAAAACATGGGTATATTAATCCTTTTTGGTAAGATGACATGTCATCACCCCGCTACAAATGGGAAACCAACAACAATCATCATCATCATCAGCCCAAGTGCAACAATAGTGAAAGCATAGCAAGATAATTGCACATGCCGGAATTTGACAAACCAAAGTGCGCCGGCGTATTTCAGGTGCAATACAGCCCGCAACAGGGGAATGACAACTCCACATTCTATACTATATGATTACACGCCGTCTTTGATGAAGGAGATATCTTTGTAAGTTTATCATACTCATACTCACGGCGTGGGGCCGCACGTGTCGCCTGCTCTTTTTATAAAGATCGCCTTATCTCCCTTTCCGTTTCATTTCTTGCTCTTTTTAGAAAGGGTGTCTTTTAAATGCAGAGCATTTCTTTAACTCACGATGTCCCCCGGCGTTGGCGTGCCTCGGCGTCCGCAATAGCCGTTCCAGGTGCGCCCTCTCCCCCACTCCTCCTCTCCCGCATCACGCTACCCTCCTCGCTCTCAACAACAGGTCCGCACCCCTCCCCCTACCCTATATAAAAATAACACTTACCGGCGCCTGGTTTCGATCCCACGACCCTGCGGGCGGAACGCAAGGTACATGATGCTCTACCCACTGCGCCACAAAGCCGACACAAAATGGAAGGCTACGAACGCGCCTTATATCCTTGACTCATTCAAACTACGTCAAGAAGCTGCTGATACAACGCATTCACTACCTGTGGGCGGAGCGCAGGGTACATGGTGCTCTTCCCACTGCGCCACAAAGCCGACACAGAATGGGAGGCTACGAACGCGCCTTATATCCTTGACTCATTCAAACTACGTCAAGAAGCTGCTGATACAACGCATTCACTACCACCAACTCCCCAAACACTAAACGTTAACGCAATACACCCACCCCCTATGCGACGCATTTACTCGAGTCCCCCTCGCGGGGAGATGGGCACTTTTTCCAATAATAGCTCACACACACAGCGCTTTCAGTGGTCTACCAATTGCTCGCCCATGTTTCTACCGATTGCCAACCGGTGTTTCTCGCATGTTCATTGAAGCAGCGTCTAATATACACCCTATCACACTTCAAAGGGATTCTTTATATGACATTGCTGCGCACTTTGACTTGTTAACTTCTGGCCTGCGCAATTATCTTGGTATGCTTTCACTAAATTGGCACTTGTGCATACCAGTGATTGAAACTTCCTGCCCCCCCCCTACACAAGTTATTTGAACTGTACCCTCTTTTTGCTATTTTTTCTTGGCAAAAGGTGCATAAATAAGCGTGGTTGTCTTTGAATAGACATTTGGAAGTTTCGCCTGTGGCTGTCCTGTGGCTGTCCACATCTGTTTAGCGCCACATTTTCTTTTAATTCGAGTATGAACAAACTCGCTCAGCAACAAGTTCTGTTAAATAAAAGTTTAAAATAGCTGCCATCTGAGCCGAGTGGCCAGTCTAATAATATAGCAGCGTGTGCCTAGCCCTTAGTTCACAACAGTGGCTTAGCAATACTGATAGCATTTAGACTTTTTGTGAAACCCACTTGTAAAGGGTTGCGATGAGAGAAGACAGGGTGATATTCAAGATAAATGGCTTAAAGTAAGAGTTAGTCATTCTTGCACTGTTGTTTTTAAAATAGTAGTCGTGTGTAGTGGTAGAAGCAGGGTTTCATTTGGCGGGGTTGAACATGGATGGAGGCAAAATTGGAAAACGCAAGAAGAGGCCGTTAAACAATCAACAGATTCAAATGAAGAAAGATATTTGGATGTTGTGAACAAATGCTACAACTTTCACTTTTCATATTTTTTTTCAGGGTATTTCAAAATGGCTAATCGTTATGGGGAAAAGCAGACAAACCTTAGAAGCCTATTACGTACGTAGCTTAACAGTAAATTATGTATCGGTACTCTTTATGTGGTTATAGAGTTAGTACACTCCCCCACCTTAAAGGGACACACAACCGATTTTTGTCGAGTATATGTTGTGTATCTTACATAAAAGCCAGTGTTTTATATAGCCCGGTAACCACAAGCAATTCATAAACAAATTCGTGGAAATTATTTTAATTTGACATCGATCTTTCTGAAATCGGAAGGGTGGTGGTTCGTACTGTAGAAACTTTATGGTGTCGCGGTCACGTGGCTTGCAAACCCAGCAGCTACTGTGACTGCTGAAACCTTTATTCACTTATTGAAAACCTTTCAACACATATATTTGTATGTTAAAATTGCATATGTTTTATAACAATATTTTGAAAATTTTTAAGAAACGCCGCCTGCCGCCGCTGGGTTGCTCTCAGTGTGGCTAACTGAGCCTCCCTGCCCAGAATCAATGCAACGCAACGTTAAGTAAACAGAACCAGGAATCCTCCCAGCGACAAAAAAGCCCAACGAGGCAGCCGCTGTGCGAGCCGATAAGGACGTAACGATGCGTCAGGCTTGCGATTCGAACCACGGGTGGAGAGCATGGGGCACACAAATCGTGAACGCCTTGCAGGCCGCGTTGTTGCACAAAAAAAGCGACATCATTGACGTAAGCATGACGTATATTTTGTGACATCACAGGAAGTCACGTGACTTGTTGAGCTTGACGTCACTTCTTCGTGGAAGGAGACACCACGAGGGGGGCGTGTCTCGTGCTATGAGCGTGGCACGTGACATAGCCTTTTGCCTGAGTCAAGGGCGTTTCTTCTGACGAAATATTCGATTTCAGTTTCCGAATACGCCAATGACAGGTTTTTAAAACAAACCAGGACGCGCCCGGAGAGAATTGAACTGCTGACGTCCACATCGTGAAGCCAGATTCTATCTATCGTCCATCCCCACAGGTGGCGCCTTCGTGCAAAATAGACTAAGGAATTTAAAAACATAAAATAATAACAAAGCCTGTGATTCACACTTTTAGCCGGGGACAAGTTTTTAAATATCGCTTTTGATCTCGCATGCAGACAAAAGTATGTCGCCGTGCTTCCGTATATCATGGTTACCAGCATGATTTTTGGGAGCACACATACGGTTCGCAGATCTAAAACTTTCGATTTAAAAAATTCTGGGGCGTTGTCTGCAAAACCATCTCACATTAAGGTGCTTTAAGGGATGCCCTTTCATTTGGGATAGAAACATGGACGTACCCAGAGGGGGGGGCCCGGAGGGACCAAGCCCAGCCTCCCACCGAAATTTTTGGGCGAAGCTCCTCTTGCTCGGGCCCTGTCCCGGTCGTACACGGCAGATTGATGATGATCGTGGCAGGATCCCCTTAGGGATTTGCCAACCAAAGATTGGCCGAACAGGTCAAAACGTTCAACTCGTTCGTTGCTACCCAACAAGGAGCCGAGGAAGAAGTTGTCGTTCGTCGCCTGCGAGCTCAGGACACGTATCGGGGGTACGCGACACAAGCGGCTCGGCATAAGGTGACGGCCAAGGTGGCTAAAATGTCACACACCTAATTCGCCAACTTACCCATGGAGATTCTCATCGTCCCAAACAAGCCCTTCATAATCACCACAAACTTCGACGTCGTTGACGGACTTGTCAACGGAGTGGTGGAAAGCTTGACGTGTCGAGTCTTTATATGATGTGTGAGCGAATGTTTCACGGTTTTACCGATTTTTCTTTCTCGCGGCCGCTGCTGGCGATGATTCATGAGCCATACCTGCCTGATTTGTGAACCAGCCATACGTTCGGGTTACCCAGTGGTTGCACCAGTTTCTCATTACAATTACACCCCGGAAAAGACAGGACCATCCAGGCTATTGCGTCATGGCTCAGAAAAAAACAATCAGTTCGTGGTAAGGCTTCAAAGGCTGCACGTGCACAGTTTCACAACTACGCCTTCGGAGGTCCGAAGAAGGGGTCATAGTCTTTACAATGTAGTTGACTGGGGAAACTCGTTCCATGACGCGGTAAGGTCCGTGATATTTCGACAGGAACTTGCTGGATAATCCCGGTGTAGTAGAGGGCACCCAAAGCCACACCAGGGAGACATACCAGCCTGATTCGTGAACCAGCCATATAGGCGGGTTGGCCAGTGGTTGCACCAATGTCTCATTACAATATATATTATATACAGGGTGTCCCAGCTATCATGCACCAAGATTTTAAAAAAGAGTAAAGGTGTAACTCGAAGGAAACCAGGTGCATATTGTTTGCAGTACTGTGAAGAAGCGGACAGTATTTTTTTCTTTAATGAGACTTAACTAATTGTAATTAATTATCTAACTCGAGAAATACTGTTCTAATCACTAAAGTGTCAATGAGGAACTTCTAGGTAACCACGAGGGGCATCTAACTGCGGCATTTTCAGCGTTCAACTAATTGCGTACAGATTTATTCTGACTGATAAAGGAAACCCGCGAAATATGAAAAATACCACGTGACGGTGCCTCCGCGCGCACCGTGAAGCAACGCCCTCAAACAGGCTGCCTCTGAGTTAGCCAGAATGAAATAGACAAAAGAAAGAAAGAAGAAAGCGCGACCGAGTTTGTTCCTTATCTGCACACGCGTCCCGCGAATCTTGCTGCTGCTGCTCCTTCCATGCATGCTATTGCCAAGGTGATGCGCTGTCTCTCCGGGCGGGTAACACGCGAAGCAGTTGCTTAGAATCAGTTTTGTTTGGGGACGCTGCTTTACAATGCGCGCGTAAGCGTCGTCACGTGGTATTTTTCATATTTCGCGGGCTTCCTTTATCAGTCAGAATAAATGAGTACGCAATTAGTTCGTCGCTGAAACTACCACAGTTAGATGCCCCTCGTGGTTACCTACAAGTGCCTCATTGACACTTTAGTGATTACGACAGCATTTCTCGAGTTAGATAATTAATTACAATTAATTAATTAGGTCTTATTAACGAAAAAATTACTCTCCGCTTCTTCACAGTACTGCAAACATTATGCACTAGGTTTTCTTCGAGTTACGCAATTTCTCTTTTTTTAAATCTTGGTGCATGATAGCTGGGACACCCTGTATATATATATATATATATATATATATATATATATATATATATATATATATATATATATATATATATATATATATTGCAGAACAGAGACGTACGGGACGAGGAATTCCGTAAGGACACATATCAAACTTGCAGTCCTTATTGCCAGTGCTGTTTTGGCGTTTTTAACAGTGTTTTATAGTGCCGAATGAGGTATGATTGCATTTTATTTTTGCAGGAATAAATCATTGAAAATTCAAGTCGAGAAAAAATGCGCCGTTTTTTCCGGAAGCGGGAATCAAACCCACAACCTCCGCATAACGCGTGCGGTGCTCTACCATTGAGCTAGTTCCGCGGCGACTCCCTTCTCGACTATACAGCGGGGTTTTGTAGTTACGACTGCTCAGAGCCCGGTCAACTAGCGCCGCCCCTCGACCCCCGCGGGAAGACGTAGAACGTCTTTTCCCAGCGGCCGCACGTAAGACGTGGTCGGAAGTCGAGGATAGCCAAAGGCATTTCAGACTGCTGAAGCCAGAACCCTCGTAATGCATTTTGTAGAACAGAGACGTACGGGACGAGGGATTCCGTAAGGACACATATCAAAGTTGCAGTCCTTATTGCCAGTGCTGTTTTGGCGTTTTTAACAGTGTTTTATAGTGCCGAATGAGGCATGATTGCATTTTTTTTGCAGGAATAAATAATTGAAAATTCAAATCGAGAAAAAATGCGCCGTTTTTTCCGGAAGCGGGAATCGAACCCACAACCTCCGCATAACGCGTGCGGTGCTCTACCACTGAGCTAGTTCCGCGGCGACTCCCGTCTCGACTATACAGCGGGGTTTTGTATTTACGACTGCTCAGAGCCCGGTCAACTAGCGCCGCCCCTCGACCACCGCGGGAAGACGTAGAACGTCTTTTCCCAGCGGCCGCACGTAAGACGTGGTCGGAAGTCAGGGATAGCCAAAGGCATTTCAGACTGCTGAAGCCAGAACCCTCGTATTGCATTTTGTAGAACAGAGACGTACGGGACGAGGGATTCCGTAAGGACACATATCAAAGTTGCAGTCCTTATTGCCAGTGCTGTTTTGGCGTTTTTAACAGTGTTTTATAGTGCCGAATGAGGCATGATTGCATTTTTTTTGCAGGAATAAATAATTGAAAATTCAAGTCGAGAAAAAATGCGCCGTTTTTTCCGGAAGCGGGAATCGAACCCACAACCTCCGCATAACGCGTGCGGTGCTCTACCACTGAGCTAGTTCCGCGGCTTTTTTTTTCTTTATTGCCTGCTTGGCACATACATAGGACATGTAATATCAGTACACAAAATATTACGCACACATATGCACTGGCCCTACTTGGGCAGTGCGGCGAGTTAAAATTCTTTCAGTGCAACCAAGCTGTCCAACAGAGGTAGCCACTCAGGCGGCTCTTTTTGAAGCCTGTAAATTTCTCTCATGTACACCATACTGTCTTTGAAATACACTCTCGCAGGCTGAGCGTCCACATGAGCGTGTCTGTCAGCCATTCGTGTCTTCCAAATACTATGGAGACTCAGCAGCACAAGCATATCATACGGCACTCCCCCACTGCTTTGAATGGACAAGAAACGAATGCCATGGGGCGTTATTACAAGGTCTTTTTTAAGCGTGCGCTTCAGAATGTCCCAGTGAAAAACGGAGTCTGAGCAGTCAAGAAATATGTGGTCGATCGTTTCTGGCTTCAGACAAATGCGACAGTTAATGGACCAAGCCACAAATAAGCCTTTTTCTTGAAGCCGTGGTTTCACTGGGAGCGTGTCAGTATGCAATTGAAAGAAAAAACTTTTCACAGATGGTCGCACAGGCATTCTTTTCACTCGCTTCAACACATCCCTTCCACCCTCTCCTGTGTACAAGGAGCGGTACAGAGGTTCGGGCAAGCAAACATCAAGCAAATCCTTATACAAATGTTTACGAGAAACACTACCTAAATATTCAACTGAAAAACGGGCTTTAAGAAATTTGAAAGAATCGACTACCTCACGTAGGTAACCTCGCACACGATTGTGTGTCACATCACTTGACGACACAACGAAATCCGACAACTCATCTCGTAGGAACACTTGGACTACAGTTCGTAAAAATAAATCATTCTGGTCTCGCAAAAAAATATATCTCGCTACTACTTGTCTCAGAAACAAGTGTGCAAGGCCGACCCCTCCGTTTTTTACAGAACGGAAAAGATTTGTTCGACTGGTGCGTTCCCATGTTGAACCCCAGAGGAAAACTGCAAATACTCGGTGCAACCTTTGCACCGCACCCCTGGCCATGCACAATACCTGCAACACATACCACACTTTTGCGACAATAAAAAGATTACAAACAGTCACCCGCGTAAACACAGACATATCACGGCCTCCCCATTTCGACGTTTTCTCGCGCGCCTGCTCTGTTTGCTCTTTCCAGTGTTCGGAAGGGTCCCTGTAGTACTCAAGCGGCACACCCAGGTACCTCGTGGGAACCACAGTCCACTGAACGTTTTCATACACAGGTGGTGTGGTTTCCCACTGACCGTGCCAGAATCCCGAGCACTTATTCCAATTTATGGTGCAGCCAGAAAGTTTACAAAAAGCTGTGACGTCCTTTACCGCCTCGTTGATGCTGTCCTGCTCTGTACAAAACACCGCAATATCATCTGCGTATGCCAGAATCTTGACTTCAATTGAGTGCAGCTTAAAGCCATTTATTCTATTGTTGGTCAAAATCTTTAAACAGAAGGGTTCTAAGTACATCGCAAAAAGCAGTGGACTCAAGGGGCAGCCTTGTTTTACGGAAGAAAGGACAGGAAAGCTGGTACTTAATTCCTTGTTAACAATGACACTCGCACTGCACTGCTTGTACGCCATCTTGACTCCGTCTAAAATCACTGAGCCAACATTCACGTGCTCTAAAACACAAAAAAACACTTCATGAGCTACACGGTCGAAGGCCTTTTCTAAATCGAGCTGCAGCATGGCGACACGACCGCCTATTGCGTCTATGCATTCTAATATGCTGCGCGCTGTGTGCGTGTTCGTGAAAATGGTCCTCCCTTTAATTCCGCATGTTTGGTGCGGACCAACTATGTCTTTTATTACTGTTTGCAGCCGCCTTGCCAGTACTTTCATGAAAATTTTATAGTCAACATTGGTGAGGCTTATCGGACGATAAGCACTCACTGACTGCAGCTTGATTGGGTCTTCAGATTTTGGGATCAAAACAATATGTGTTTTTCGAAAAGACAAAGGCAGGTCTTTACACTCATACGCTCTGTCAAGTACTCTGTACAGGGCCTCCGCTATTTCGGACCTGAACGCCTTATAGAATGCTGCGACTATTCCATCCGGCCCCGGTGACTTTCCCGAGCTTAGTTCATCAATCGCCGTCTCTATTTCAGCTTTGGTAATTGGAGCTTCCAACTGTACTTTAATGTCTTCATCCAACAGTGGCAACAGTGAAAGAAAGGTACTTTTGTACTCGCTCGTAACGTTTTTATGAAGACCCAGCAGTTCGGTATAATATTCAACAAAAGCCCTCTCTATGATCTGGCCATCACTCGTAACTGTGTTCTTGTAACTTATCTCCTGAATTTCATTCCGTTTTGCGTAACTTTTTTCATCACTCAACGCCCGCCTGGTTGGCGTTTCCCCTCCCCACAATCGTTCGGCCCGTGCCCTTATCATGGCCCCTCGGTACTTTTCTGTATCGATAATCTCAAGCTCAGTTTTTATTTGTTTTATTTCTTTGTTGTATCTTCCTGGAACGGTACTTTCCTGGTTTAAGAAAAAGTCTAGTTGGTCATGTAACTCTTTTTCTTTCTGCTTTTCACAACGGCGTGCAACGCAAGCTTTTTCGATTGCGGCTATCTTGACATTGCTCTTAAAATCTTCCCACTTAACGATGACATCTTCATTATCTACTTCGAGCACTTTTTGAAGCATTTTCTTTACTTGAGCCAAAAAATCTTCATCCGACAGAAGCTTCGCGTTCAATTTCCATAGGTTCCAATTGAAGGTGGGTTTTGTTATCTTTGTACCCACGACCATCGAAACTAAAGCATGATCACTAAAAGACACATTTTTAACTTCATAATTGTTGCAAAGTTGTATTAGACTACAGGACACGTACATTCTATCTAATCTGGCGTGGCTCTGATTTTGAAAGTGCGTAAATTGCGGAAAACTTCCGCAGGATAGTACGTGACCTACTTCACTCAAATTATGTTCCTGGGTAAGTATACCTAACAGAAGCGCGCTTGCTTCCCGGACGGGCTGTTTTTTTACTCTATCCTCGGCCAAACACACACAATTAAAATCCCCCAAAAGGATCATCTGTCTATCACACTTGAGATAGGCTTCAATGTCTTCAAAAAATCTTTTACGCTCATTTTCTTTGTTGGGTGCATAAATACAAACTATCCGCCACGCGTACTGGCAATACACAAAATCACACACAATCATTCTGCCGTCTTCGCTTACTGTTACACTCTCCTCGCAAACGCCCAAGCTGTTGCGGATGAGGAGTGCGCAGCCGCCGGACGTGCCAACGGCATGGCACACACAAACGTTGTAACGCGCCCTGAAAGGCGAAATCATCCGCTCTGTCTGTTGCTCACTTTCTACCTTCGTTTCCTGCACTGCGATTATGTCGATATCGTTTTCAAGCAAAATGCGGCTAAGCTGATACTGGCGTCTTTTTGACGCCAAGCCCCTCACGTTTAAAGTCGCTATTTTTAGAGCATTTTTTAGTTTCGCAGCCATAAAAGGTTAACTGTTCATTACAACAGAGCGGCGGATTTTATACACCAAAGTAGCCGAAGAAAGGCAGGTACGGTGAATAAGATGCACCACTACTTTGCGTCTAGCATACGCGGAAAACCACCTTAACTCACACACCACTTTAGACTCAGTCCGTGATGTTACGGGGGCCGTTGCCCCATCGGTTGCCTCTTTAGCGTTATGTTAAGCTTTGGTTTAAATGAAGAGCGCCGACCTCCTACTGCTGCTTTCGTCGGCGGTTCTTCATTCGTCGCAAATAAAGTTCCTCCCTCCTCACACAGCTCGCGTGCACGCTTCACAGCTGCAGCCCCGTTTTCCGCCGCACCTTCCTCCATTGGCTCCGAAGCTGAAGTTCCCGCCACCGTAAGCTCACCTTCATGTTGCTTGTCAGATGAGCTGACCGCTTCGGGCACCGGGAGGCTGGCTGTATCCTCTCTGCCGGCATCGTTAGGCGGTGTTACCTCGGCGTTCGTGACGGGGGGCTTCACTGCGGAGGCAGGCTCAGGGGGCGCAACCTCTGGCGACGGCACGACGTCTTCTCCTTTCGCAGCGTCCTCGGCGTCGGCGGCATCCATTATGTATTCCGCCTCACGGTCACTTTTCGTAGGTCCAGTCACATTGGCATAAGTCCGCACACACTCACTCTCGTCGTGGCCAAAGCGCCTGCAGCTAGCGCACCGCGGCACTCGGCACTCACGCCGAATGTGGCCGCTCCGGTGGCAGCGCAGGCAGAATGGAACCCGGCCGGGAACCACGACGAGGGCTTGCTCCCCTGCCACACGTAGTTGGTGCGGCAGGTCGTCGACGCTGACGCCTGCTTTTAACTTAAGTGTGACCAAGCGTGTAGTCGACGACTGCGCCGTGCAGCCTTGGACACGCCAGCGGTCTCTGGTCACTTCAGTGACCTTGCCGTAAGGCCCCAGGGCAGCTCGTATTTCGTCGTCGGGGACGAAGTGGAGAACCCAATGGAGCTTCAAACGGACGTCCTGGTTCCTCGGGTCGATGACGACACACCGACGCCCCTTGACCTGCACTTCACCAGCGGCGACGAACTTCTTTGCTCCGTCAGCGTCCTTGAAAGTTACCGCCCACACATGGTTCATCTGGTACGCCCCCAAGGCGATAACCTCGGGGAGCAGTTCCAGACGAACCAGCATGTCGCGGAAATCTTCCACTTTGTAGGGCCTGGCTTTTACGTCAGCGTGCACAAAAATCGTATTGAGGGCAGTTGGTCCTGAAGGTAGATGGGGCAGAATAACTTCGTAATCCTGGGAAACAATGTTCACATCCGTTGACCTGTTCCCGCGGGCCGCAGGGCCCGCCAAAGCCGCTCCTTTCACGGAGCTCGCCATCCTGCGTCCGCACTGCGCAGCGGCCGGAAGCAGAATGAGCTAGTTCCGCGGCGACTCCCTTCTCGACTATACAGCGGGGTTTTGTATTTACGACTGCTCAGAGCCCGGTCAACTAGCGCCGCCCCTCGACCACCGCGGGAAGACGTAGAACGTCTTTTCCCAGCGGCCGCACGTAAGACGTGGTCGGAAGTCGGAGATAGCCAAAGGCATTTCAGACTGCTGAAACCAGAACCCTCGTATTGCATTTTGTAGAACAGAGACGTACGGGACGAGGGATTCCGTAAGGACACATATCAAAGTTGCAGTCCTTATGGCCAGCGCTGTTTTGACGTTTTTAACAGTGTTTTATAGTGCCGAATGAGGCATGATTGCATTTTTTTTACAGGAATAAATAATTGAAAATTCAAGTCGAGAAAAAATGCGCCGTTTTTTCCGGAAGCGGGAATCGAACCCACAACCTCCGCATAACGCGTGCGGTGCTCTACCACTGAGCTAGTTCCGCGGCGACTGCCTTCTCGACTATACAGCGGGGTTTTGTATTTACGACTGCTCAGAGCCCGGTCAACTAGCGCCGCCCCTCGACCACCGCGGGAAGACGTAGAACGTCTTTTCCCAGCGGCCGCACGTAAGACGTGGTCGGAAGTCGGGGATAGCCAAAGGCATTTCAGACTGCTGAAGCCAGAACCCTCGTATTGCATTTTGTAGAACAGAGACGTACGGGACGAGGGATTCCGTAAGGACACATATCAAAGTTGCAGTCCTTATTGCCAGTGCTGTTTTGGCGTTGTTAACAGTGTTTTATAGTGCCGAATGAGGTATGATTGCATTTTTTTTGGCAGGAATAAATAATTGAAAGATCAAGTCAAGAAAAAATGCGCCGTTTTTTCCGGAAGCGGGAATCGAACCCACAACCTCCGCATAACGCGTGCGGTGCTCTACCATTGAGCTAGTTCCGCGGCGACTCCCCTCTCGATTATATCGCGGGGTTTTGTATTTACGACTGCTCATTTACGGAATCCCTCGTCCCGTACGTCTTTGTTCGACAAAATGCATTACGAGGGTTCTGGCTTCAGCAGTCTGAAATGCCTTTGGCTATCCCCGACTTCCGACCACGTCTTACGTGCGGCCGCTGGGAATAACAAAAAAGCCGCCCGCATCTTCCCACAGGGGGAACTCGAGTAAATGCGTCGCATCTACTCGAGTCAAGCAAAGCGTCACGTCAAGCGAAAGCCAAGCAAAGACGCCCTTGACTGAATTCCGAACGCGCGCTCCGCCGCTTATATACGTTGAGGGGACTGCGTAAGCCGGTCCCAGTCGACGACGTCGGCGTACTTGTAAAGCGGCGTGGACTCTAGGTGTTTGAGCCAAGAGCGGATGTTGCTTCGCCGGAGAACGGCACACCGGTTATATGCGCAGCGCGCCCGAAGGAGAGGAAACCGCGGAAGAGAGAGTACTGCACATGCGCCAGCCCCAGCGCGTCTGCCGCGGCTATGACGCAACACAATCCAACCCAATCCACTTTAATCCAATCCAATCCAATCCGAATCCAATCCAATCCAAGCCAAGCCAAGCCAAGCCAAGCCAAGCCAATCCAATCCATGCCAATCCAATCGAATCCAATCCAATGCCCCTCGCGAGAGAGTGTTCGAATCCAATCCAATGCCCCTCGCGTGAGTGTTCGCTATCGCCTCGACTCGACGCGCATGCGCAGTGAGCGTGCGGACTACGGACGCCAACGCGGGTGACATCGTGAGTTACTGAAATGCTCTGCATTTAAAAGACGTTCTACGTCTTCCCGCGCTGGTCGAGGGGCGGCGCTAGTTGACCGGGCTCTGAGCAGTCGTAAATACAAAACCCCGCTGTATAGTCGAGAAGGGAGTCGCCGGGGAACTAGCTCAATGGTAGAGCACCGCACGCGTTATGCGGAGGTTGTGGGTTCGATTCCCGCTTCCGGAAAAAACGGCGCATTTTTTCTCGACTTGAATTGTCAATTATTTATTCCTGCAAAAAAAATGCAATCATACCTCATTCAGCACTATAAAACACTGTTAAAAACGCCAAAACAGCACTGGCAATAAGGACTGCAACTTTGATATGTGTCCTTACGGAATCCCTCGTCCCGTACGTCTCTGTTCTACAAAATGCAATACGAGGGTTCTGGCTTCAGCAGTCTGAAATGCCTTTGGCTATCCCCGACTTCCGACCACGTCTTACGTGCGGACGCTGGGAAAAGACGTTCTACGTCTTCCCGCGGTGGTCGAGGGGCGGCGCTAGTTGACCGGGCTCTGAGCAGTCGTAAATACAAAACCCCGCTGTATAGTCGAGAAGGGAGTCGCCGCGGAACTAGCTCAATGGTAGAGCACCGCACGCGTTATGCGGAGGTTGTCGGTTCGATTCCCGCTTCCGGAAAAAATGGCGCATTTTTTCTCGACTTGAACTTTCAAATATTTATTCCTGCAAAAAAAAATGCAATCATACCTCATTCGGCACTATAAAACACTGTTAAAAACGCCAAAACAGCACTGGCAATAAGGACTGCAACTTTGATATGTGTCCTTACGGAATCCCTCGTCCCGTACGTCTCTGTTCTACAAAATGCAATACGAGGGTTCTGGCTTCAGCAGTCTGAAATGCCTTTGGCTATCCCCGACTTCCGACCACGTCTTACGTGCGGCCGCTGGGAAAAGACGTTCTACGTCTTCCCGCGGTGGTCGAGGGGCGGCGCTAGTTGACCGGGCTCTGAGCAGTCGTAAATACAAAACCCCGCTGTATAGTCGAGAAGGGAGTCGCCGCGGAACTAGCTCAGTGGTAGAGCACCGCACGCGTTATGCGGAGGTTGTGGGTTCGATTCCCGCTTCCGGATAAAACGGCGCATTTTTTCTCGACTTGAATTTTCAATTATTTATTCCTGCAAAAAAATGCAATTATACCTGATTCGGCACTATAAAACACTGTTAAAAACGCCAAAACAGCACTGGCAATAAGGACTGCAACTTTGATATGTGTCCTTACGGAATCCCTCGTCCCGTACGTCTGTGTTCTACAAAATGCAATACGAGGGTTCTGGCTTCAGTAGTCTGAAATGCCTTTGGCTATCCCCGACTTCCGACCACGTCTTACGTGCGGCCGCTGGGAAAAGACGTTCTGCGTCTTCCCGCGGTGGTCGAGGGGCGGCGCTAGTTGACCGGGCTCTGCGCAGTCGTAAATACAAAACCCCGCTGTATAGTCGAGAAGGGAGTCGCCGCGGAACTAGCTCAATGGTAGAGCACTGCACGCGTTATGCGGAGGTTGTCGGTTCGATTCCCGCTTCCGGAAAAAATGGCGCATTTTTTCTCGACTTGAACTTTCAATTATTTATTCCTGCAAAAAAAATGCAATCATACCTCATTCGGCACTATAAAACACTGTTAAAAACGCCAAAACAGCACTGGCAATAAGGACTGCAACTTTGATATGTGTCCTTACGGAATCCCTCGTCCCGTACGTCTCTGTTCTACAAAATGCAATACGAGGGTTCTGGCTTCAGCAGTCTGAAATGCCTTTGACTATCCCCGACTTCCGACCACGTCTTACGTGTGGCCGCTGGGAAAAGACGTTCTACGTCTTCCCGCGGTGGTCGAGGGGCGGCGCTAGTTGACCGGGCTCTGAGCAGTCGTAAATACAAAACCCTGCTGTATAGTCGAGAAGGGAGTCGCCGCGGAACTATCTCAGTGGTAGAGCACCGCACGCGTTATGCGGAGGTTGTGGGTTCGATTCCCGCTTCCGGATAAAACGGCGCATTTTTTCTCGACTTGAATTTTCAATTATTTATTCCTGCAAAAAAATGCAACTATACCTGATTCGGCACTATAAAACACTGATAAAAACGCCAAAACAGCACTGGCAATAAGGACTGCAACTTTGACATATATACATAGATATATATATATATATATATATATATATATATATATATATATATATATATATATATATATATATTTATTGTAAGATGGGTTTATTTGCGAAGGCAAGGCAGCAGGACGCTCAGCGAAGGCAGTCCGAAGCAGGCGGGGCTGACGGCTGGCTCTCACGCGCTCTTCTCGCGGTCCAGGCTGATGATGATCCCTGTCCGGTTCACTGGTTCTTCATCTTCCTTGAAGCTGTATTACCATGGCCACTCTCCTTGAAAGGGTAGGAGATACTTGTATCTCTTCCTCACTACAATCATCCCCCCGCGGCGAAGGGAGCCACCCTGGCGACTCAGGGGCACGCTACGACAACAGGATCGTAATAACGCTTGAGGCGTTGCACGTGGACTGTCTCGCGGCCTCGGCGACGAAGGTCTGAGGATGGGGTTAGCGGCTCCACGACGTAATTAACAGGTGACGCGCGTTCGACAACGCGGTATGGGCCGTGGTACTTGGATAGCAGCTTGCTGGAGAGACCGGGAGTAGTAGTCAGTATCCAAAGCCATACCAGGGAGCCGGGAGAAAAAGTCGCTTCTGGGCGGTCACCATCACGACGATGTTTTTGGTGCGACTGGTCTTCAGAAGTTAAATCGCGGGCAATCTGGCGGCATTCTTTGGCGTAGCTGCAGAGTCGAGAAATGGTCGTGTGCTCAGAAACGTCAGGTCGATAGGGGAGAATGGTGTCGAGAGTGCAGCATGGTTCACGACCGTAAAGAAGGAAAAAAGGGGAGAATCCCGTGGTAGACTGCATCGCGGTGTTGTAGGCATACGTCATAAAGGGAAGAATCGTGTCCCAGTTGGAGTGGTCGGAAGAGATGTACTTCGCGAGCATATCGCCAAGAGTGCGGCTAAACCTCTCCGTCATCCCATTCGTCTGCGGGTGGTAGGCAGTAATGGTGCGGTGAGTCACGTTGCATTTTTCCAGGAGAGCTGCTATCACTTCCGACAAGAAGACACGCCCTCTATCACTTAGAAGTTCACGTGGTGCTCCGTGACGGAGGATGAAACGCTGTAGAAGGAAAGTAGCAACTTCGCTCGCCGTGGCAGCCGGTAGCGCAGCGGTCTCAGCGTAGCGCGTAAGGTGGTCGATAGCAACCACGACCCAACGGTTTCCGGCAGAAGTAGCTGGCAGCGGCCCGTATAAGTCAATACCGACCCGATCGAAAGTTCGCGCTGGACAGGGTAAAGGCTGCAATGGACCGGTTTGTTGCTGAGGCGGAGACTTCCGACGCTGGCAGTCTTCGCATGCCCGAATAAACTTCATCACGAAGGTGTACATGCCTCTCCAAAAATAGCGCTGTCGCAGTCGTTCGTACGTCTTCAGCACGCCTGCATGGGCACAATGCACATCCGCATGGAAGCTTTCACAAATGGCAGTCCGCAAGTGACGAGGGATCACGAGCAACCATTTGCGTCCTTCTGGGCGATAATTGCGGCGATAGAGCAGTCCATCACGGATGGCGAAGTGCGCAGCCTGACGTCGCAGCGCTCGGGGAGCGGTACACAGCGTAGGATTAGAAAGGAGGTCGCAGAGTGAGGATATCCAGGGATCCTTCCGCTGATGCCCAGCCATGTCCTCAAATGGTTGGAATGTCGGGGTAGAGTCAATGGCCATGAGCTCTGCCGTATCCGTGCCCAGAGGTGAACGAGAGAGTGCGTCCGCATCATTGTGTTTTCGACCAGACCGATATATCACGCGGATGTCATATTCCTGGAGGCGGAGTGCCCAGCGGGCAAGGCGACCAGAGGGATCCTTTAGTGATGACAGCCAGCAAAGGGCGTGATGGTCTGTCACGACATCGAAGGCACGGCCGTAAAGGTAGGGGCGGAATTTGGCAATAGCCCACACGATGGCCAAACACTCTTTCTCCGTGACGGGGTAATTGGATTCGGCTTTTGTAAGCGTACGGCTCGCATAGGCAACAACGTACTCGTCAAATCCTGGCTTCCTTTGGGCAAGTACAGCCCCCAACCCGACGCCACTAGCGTCAGTATGGATCTCAGTGGGCGCACGAGGATCGAAGTGACGCAGTATAGGGGGTGAGGTGAGCAACCGACGTAACGTCAAAAAGGCTGCCTCGCATGCAGGAGACCAGGTGGACAAGTCATGGCTTCCGCCGAGGAGCTTGGTCAGAGGTGCAACAACCGATGCAAAATTTGGAACGAATCGCCGGAAATACGAACAAAGGCCAATGAAACTGCGCAAGGCTTTTAGAGTGGTCGGTTTCGGGAAGTCGGCCACAGCTTGTAGCTTAGCAGGGTCAGGGAGAACACCGTCCTTTGAGACCACATGACCTAGAATTGTCAGTTTTCGGGCCGCGAAATGGCACTTCTTTAAGTTTAGCGGTAGACCAGCATCCGTTAGGCAATGCAAAACTTGCTCTAGACGAGTAAGACGGGTGTCGAAATCGGGGGAAAATATAACGATATCATCCAAGTAACATAAACAAGTTTTCCACTTGAGGCCACGCAAAATGTCGTCCATCATGCGCTCAAAAGTGGTGGGCGCATTACACAACCCGAACGGCATTACGTTAAATTCGTATAATCCGTCGGGGGTCACAAAGGCGGTTTTTTCATGGTCATTGTCTGCCATCGGCACCTGCCAATAACCGGAGCGTGGGTGCAGCGATGAAAAGAACTCAGCTCCTTGCAGATAGTCTAAGGCATCGTCGATCCGGGGCAGAGGGTAAACTTCTTTCCGAGTGATCTTGTTAAGTCAGCGGTAATCCACACAAAATCGGATAGATTCATCCTTCTTCGTAACAAGCACGACTGGAGAAGCCCAAGGTCTATTAGATGGTCGAATTAAGCCACGCTGGAGCATCTCATCAACGTGGCTATCGATGACGGAACGTTCTTTGGCCGAAACGCGATACGGTCGCTGGCGCAAAGGACGATGAGAGCCAGTGTCGATTCGATGAGAGACGGTTGATGTGCGACCAAAAGAAGTCTTCTGGCAGTCAAAGGTAGATTGAAAACGCTGAAGAAGGGTCAGAAGCTGGTCGCGCTGAACAGGATCGAGACTGTCGTCTACGGCGGTAACGAAGGCAGCAGTGTCAAAAGGTAGAGGTCGGCTCATTGAATTGATCGAAAGAGGGGCTAACACATCCGGGAAGTCGACGAGGTGGCTATCAACAGCTTCCACACGCCCAAGGGACTCACCACGAAACACAGTTAATGGGGAAGGAGATGCATTGCAGACAGCCATAGTGCCTGCCCCATTCTCGATAGTAAGGACGGCATAGGGGAGAGAGGTACCTTTGCGGTGGGAAAAAAGATTAGAGCGCGTGAACACGACTGTTGCCTCGGAAATTGTGTCACAGGTCACTGGTATCAGAACAGCAGAAGCTGGCGGAATCGTGCAATCGTTGGCGGCGCATAGCTTAGAAGAAAGTCGAATACTGTCCTTTTCGGCGTCACACAGAGGAAGTAAAGCAAGCTCGGCACGGGCACAGTCAATAATGACGCTATGACGTGACAAGAAGTCCCACCCTAAGATGATGCGATGGGAACAAGAGGGCAGGACGAGGAACTCGATGATGTAGAGCTCATTTTGTACTAAAATCCGGGCGGTGCAAACTGCGATGGGCTCGACGTGGTGCGCTGTGGCAGTACGGAGATGAAAACCGGAAATTGGCGTCCTCACTTTTCTTAATTGGCGGCAAATCTCTTCGTCCATAACTGATACAGCAGCTCCTGTGTCAACCAAGGCGCAAGTGGGGATTCCTTCCAAGTCTACTTCAATCGTGTTCGCAGGGGACAGACAAGGGCTTCGGTATTTCGACGGCGCCGCAGTTCTTGCCTCCGGAACTGCGGCGATTAGTTTTCCTCCGGGGCAGTCGGACGACGCCGCATCGGCGAGATGGAACGGCGTCGAGGAGAGACGGACCGACGGGCACCAGAAGAGAGTTCGTCACGAGAAGGCGGAGAATAGGGCGGCTCAGCATGGGCGTCGTTGTAAGGGCGGTAAGGAACATACGCGTTATCAGCGTAGGCTGGCCGTCGGTAAGCGTCACCTGGCGGCGGAATCCCACGGCGGCAATAACGTGCCACAGGCCAGGAATTCGACAAGAGAAACATATTGGCCGGTTATCAGGCGTTCGCCAGGGGTTGGTGTGGAGCGGCGACGGGCGAACCTGAGTAAGATGTGGCGGCGGCTGTGGGCGGCGTCGAGGCACATAAGCGTGAGCCAGGGTCCGTGCCGCACCTTCAGCGTAGCAAAGTGGCGCCGCAACAGGCAAGGTCTCGGGAGCAGCTGAAATGGCGTCAGCGACTTGCTCCCGAATTATTTGATGGAGTGGCGACGACTGGGCAGGATCTTGTGTCGGCGACGACTGCTGCGGTAAACAAGGCAAGAGAGAGATCTGCCGGGCGACCTCCTCACGAATCAGCTCTTTGATGCGCCGCAGCAGGGACGGGTTTCCGTCGACTTCCAGCGCACAGAGTGGGTCGTCACGCTGCGACAGTCGGCGACGAGTCAAGGTGCGCTGCCTGCGCAACTCTTCGTAACTTTGGCACAGGCTGACGACTTCGCTTACGTTTTGGGGATTTTTCGCAAGCAGCATCTGGAACGCGTCCTCGTCGATGCCTTTAAGGGTGTGCTTGACGGGGTCTTGCTCAGGCATCGATGGATTCGCGCGTCGGCAGAGATCTACCACATCCTCAATGTAACAGGTAAAGGTCTCACCGGCCTGTTGAGCCCGCTCTCTTAAGCGCTGCTCCGCGAGAAGCTTGCGCACAGCTGGGCGGCCGAATACACGAGTAATGTTCGTCGTAAATGCGGTCCACGTTGACCTATCAGCTGGGTGGTTCAGAAACCATTGTTCAGCCACGCCCCTCAAGGAGAAACCCGCGTTACTGAGCTTCGTGACCTCGTCCCACCGATTGTAAGTGCTTACTCGCTCAAAAGAAGAAAGCCAGTCCTCGACGTCCTGGTCGTCGGCGCCACTGAACTGCGGCGGGTCACGCTGGCGGATCGCGCCGGAGCAGATGACAGCCGGCGGGGAAGGTGGCGCGGTGTGTTGGGCATCACCAGGCATGGTTGACTCAGTGGGAGATGGTAGGGTACGACTGCGGAGCTCCAGTCTCGAGGGTAGACGGGGTGAGCTGAGGCGGAGGACCCGCAGTCGTACCCTACCATCTCCCACTGAGTCAACCATGCCTGGTGATGCCCAACACACCGCGCCACCTTCCCACGACCTCCAGAATACCGGTATTCTGGAGCTCGTGGGTTCGGATCCCACCTGGCGGGCATTTTTTATCCACTTTCTTATTTTCCAAATTCTTCATCTTGAGCTATTACTACCTCCCCTTTGCTTTCCGAGGTCTTCTTGACTGCCAATTCTTATTTCTGTCTTCATTTTCAACGAGCCCCTCATTTCATATTCTGATTCGCCACATGCATAGCGAGGGCCTCTGTTCTGGCAGTCTTGGTGCCATAGGGAACCTAAGAGGGTTCAACGCTGGTCGACCACTCTCGACATATCCTAGACGCTCGAGTCACGGCCCGGGGGTTAAAAAGAAGGTCCCCTTCACCCCGAGTAGTCTGAGTGGCGCTGGCTACCACCCCTAAGTGCAGGAAACAAAAACACCTGAACATAAATACCCCAGAAAGTGGAGGCTAAAGTAGCCCCGCCGGTAGCGTAGTGGTTATCGCACCAGACCGGTATTTTGGAGGTCGTGGGTTCGGATCCCACCTGGCGGGCATTTTTTCTCCACTTTCTTATTTTCCAAATTCTTCATCTTGAGCTACTACATCTTCCCCTTTGCTTTCTGAGGTCTTCTTGACTGCCAATTCTTATTTCTGTCCTATTTTCAACGAGCCCCCCATTTCATATTCTGATTCGCTACATGCATAGCGAGGGCCTCTGTTCTGGCAGTCTTGGTGTCATAGGGAGCTTAAGAGGGCTCAACGCTGGTCGACCACTCTCGACATATCGTAGACGCTCGAGTCACGGCCCGGGGGTTAAAAAGAAGGTCCCCTTCACCCCGCGTAGTCCGAGTTGCGCTGGCTACCACCCCCAAGTGCAGGAAACAAAAACACCTGAATATAAATACCCCAGAAAGTGGAGGCCAAAGTAGCCCCGCCGGTAGCGTAGTGGTTATCGCACCAGACCGGTATTCTGGAGGTCGTGGGTTCGGATCCCACCTGGCGGGCATTTTTTTCGCACTTTCTTATTTTCCAAATTCTTCATCTTGAGCTACTACATCCTCCCCTTTGCTTTCCGAGGTCTTCTTGACTGCCAATTTTTATTTCTGTCCTATTTTCAACGAGCCCCTCATTTCATATTCTGATTCGCTACATGCATAGCGAGGGCCTCTGTTCTGGCAGTCTTGGTGCCATAGGGAGCTTAAGAGGGTTCAACGCTGGTCGACCACTCTCGACATATCGTAGACGCTTGAGTCACGGCCCGGGGGTTAAAAAGAAGGTCCCCTTCACCTCGCGTAGTCCGAGTGGCGCTGGCTACCACCCCCAAGTGCAGAAAACAAAAACACCTGAATATAAATACCCCAGGAAGTGGAGGCCAAAGTAGCCCCGCCGGTAGCGTAGTGGTTATCGCACCAGACCGGTATTCTGGTAGTTGTGGGTTCGGATCCCAACTGGCGGGCATTTTTGCTCCACTTTCTTATTTTCCAAATTTTTCATCTTGAGCTACTACATCCTCCCCTTTGCTTTCCGAGCTCTTCTTGACTGCCAAGTCTTATTTCTGTCCTATATATATATATATATATATATATATATATATATATATATATATATATATATATATATATATATATATATATATGTATATATATATATCACACAGAAAAGAAGAATTGGCAGTAAAGAAGATCTCGGAAAGCAAAGGGGAGGATGTAGTAGTTCAAGATAAAGAATTTGGAAAATAAGAAAGTGGAGAAAAAATGCCCGCCAGTTGGGATCCGAACCCACAACTTCCAGAATACCGGTCTGGTGCGATAACCACTACGCTACCGGCGGGGCTACTTTAGCCTCCACTTTCATGGGTATTTATGTTCAGGCGTTTTTGTTTCCTGGGCTTGTGGGTGGTAGCCAGCGCCACTAGGACAACTCGGGAGGAAGGGTACCTTCTTTTAATCCCCGGGCCGTGACTCGAGCGTCTACGACATGTCGAGAGTGGTCGACCAGCGTTGAACCCTCTTAAGCTCCCTATGGCACCAAGACTGCAATAATAGAGGACCTCGCTATCAATGTAGCGAATCAGAGTAGTAATTGAGGTGCTCGTTGAATTAAGACAGAAATAAGGGTTGCCAGCCAAGAAAACCCCCGAAAGCAAAGGGAAGAATGTGGTAGGTCATTGAATCAGATTAAGATCCCACCAGGCGGGCATTTCTTCTCCAATTTCGTTCTGTCTTTCAAAATTCTTTGCCTGTTTCAATGACTTACCACATTCGCCCGTTTCCTTTTCGATGTCTGTTACTGCCAACGCTTATTTTTGTCTTAATATTTCAACGAGCCCCCATTCTCTATTCTGATTTTCTCTCTCTCTCTCTCTCTCTCTCTATATATATATATATATATATATATATATATATACATATATATATGTATATACATATATTTATATACATATATATATATCGAGGGGCTCGATGAAATAACACAGAAATATGTGTTGGCAGTCAACAAAACATCGGAAATCCTCGTAAATCAATATATCTATATATATATATTGTCACGCAGCCAAGGACGAAGCAGTTGTTTGGAAAAGAAACAAGTTTATTGGAGCGAACTTGTGCTCCCCTAACAACTGAAAAGAATACAGAGGCGGCGAAGCAGTGGTCAACAAAGTGACGTTACGTGCGTCGGAGAGCGTCGCAGAATCGAATGCCCCGGCGTCCGCACTGCAGGCTTTTTATCTTTTGGCGCGCGTGGTTCTCGAAACGTCGATTCGCATCGAGAACATAGTAGATCCAAGAAGATTATTCTGGGCTGTTCACGTTAGATCGGAATGCTCTCCCTATCACAACAGATAACACATGCGGCACAGAAAGAAAGAATGGAACACGCGCTTCCCTTGGCGCAGAGATAACACAGACCGGCGCAGCCGGCGGTAAAAGCAAAACACAAATAAACAAACCCAATGTATGGTTCGCGGCATTACCCCCCCTCTAAGAGTGCATCGACCCGATGCTAACATAAGCGACAGTCCGAACAAATGAAAATAAAAGTTCGTCATCGTCCGTAGAAAGGTTTTAAGCGAACCACGTGGACGACTTCAGGCCGCGTGCGTTGTCGGGATGTGCCGGAGTCACCATCGGGGATCACTTCGTAGGAAAGTTGGCCAACACGTCGTAGAATCTGGTAGGGTCCGAAATACCGTCGCAGGAGCTTCTCACTGAGTCCGCGTCGTCGGATGGGAGTCCAAACCCACACACGATCCCCTGGTTGGTACTCGGCGTCTCGGCGTCGGAGGTTGTAGCGGCCCGCATCCACCAGCTGCTGGTTCGTTATACGAACTCGAGCGAGCTGGCGGGCCTCCTCCGCACGTTGAAGATATCCGTGGACGTCGGCGTTGAGGTCGTCGTCTTCTACGTGCGGAAGCATGGCGTCGAGCATCGTAGTCGGCCTTCTACCGTAGACAAGCTCGAACGGCGTCAGCTGCGTCGTCTCCTGGATAGCCGTGTTGTACGCAAACGTGACATACGGGAGCACTTCGTCCCAAGTCTTATGTTCAACGTCAACGTACATTGACAGCATATCTGCGATTGTCTTGTTCAGACGTTCTGTTAGTCCGTTCGTTTGGGGGTGGTACGCCGTCGTTCTTCGGTGATCCGTGTTGCTGTAGCGTAATACTCCTTGCATCAGCTCCGCAGTAAATGCCGTTCCACGGTCTGTGATTAGGACTTCCGGGGCTCCATGCCGCAGCACAACTTGGCTTACAAAGAACTTCGCCACTTCTTGTGCAGTCCCCCTCGGAAGAGCGGCGGTCTCTGCGTAGCGCGTCATGTAGTCTGTCGCTACGACAATCCACTTGTTCTGTGATCGTGACGTAGGGAACGGGCCTAAAAGGTCCATTCCAATCTGTTGAAATGGTCTCGATGGGACGGCGATCGGTTGCAGAAGTCCGGCGGGTCTTGTCGGCGGCGTTTTTCGTCGCTGGCAGTCACGGCAGCTCCGGACGTAGTGGGTGACGTCAGAGGTAAGGCCGGGCCAGTAGTACCTCGCCTTGATTTTTCCAATAGTGCGGGCTGTGCCCAGATGTCCGGAAGACGGGTCGTCGTGGCACGCTTCCAAAATTTCGTCACGAAGGTCCGCGGGGATGACGAGAAGGTAATTCGCTCTTGTTCCGGGGCTGAAATTCTTCTTCACAAGGACGGAGTTTCTCAGGCTGAATGCTGGTAAGCTGCGTTTGAAGGTCCTAGGAACGGCAACGTTGCATCCCTCGAGGTACTCGATTATGACGCGTAAGTCGGGGTCAGCACGCTGCTGGGCGGCTAGGTCGCTCTCCGTCACAATCCCGAAGAACGCGCTGTCTTCATCAGAGTCTTGTGGTGGTGGGTCGACGGGGGCGCGGGACAGGCAGTCGGCGTCGGAGTGTTTCCTGCCGGATTTATAAACGACTGTAACGTCGAACTCCTGCAGGCGCAAGCTCCACCGCCCAAGACGGCCAGAGGGGTCCTTCAAATTGGCGAGCCAACACAGCGCATGGTGGTCTGTTACAACCTTGAATGGCCTTCCATACACGTATGGGCGAAATTTTGAAATCGCCCATATAATAGCCAGGCACTCTTTCTCAGAGGCAGAATAGTTTTTCTCCTCCTTCGACAGACCACGGCTGGCATAGGCGATTACCCTTTCGCAGCCGCTTTGCTTTTGGACAAGGACGGCACCCAAGCCTATATCACTGGCGTCGGTGTGCATTTCCGTTTCGGCATTTTCGTCGAAATGAGCGAGCACGGGCGGGCTTTGCAGGCGTTTTTGCAGCTCGCCGAATGCTTTTTCTTGGTCGTTTTCCCAGCTGAAATGGGTGCTATCTTTCGTCAAGCGCGTGAGTGGCTCTGCAATTCGTGCGAAGTTTGCGACGAAGCGCCGGTAGTATGCGCACAGCCCGAGAAATCTTTGCACGCCCTTCTTGTCTTTCGGCCTTGGGAAGTTCGCAATGGCTGATGTTTTTGCCGGGTCAGGTAGGACTCCCGCGGCGTTGACGACGTGGCCCAAGAACTTGAGTTCCCCGTATGCGAAACGGCACTTTTCAGGCTTCAGCGTCAACCCCGACGTACGAATGGCCTCGAGTACAGACTCCAACCTTGCAAGGTGTTCGTCGAAAGTCCGGGCGAATACCACTACGTCGTCGAGGTATACGAGGCAGGTGTGCCACTTAAGGCCAGCTAGCACAGTGTCCATGACTCTTTGAAACGTCGCTGGTGCTGTGCACAGCCCAAACGGCATCACCTTGAACTCGTATAGGCCGTCTGGGGTTATAAATGCAGTCTTCTCTCGGTCTCTCTCGTCCACTTCAATTTGCCAGTAGCCGGTCTTCAGGTCCATCGATGAGAAGTACTTCGCGTGGCAGAGGTGGTCGAGGGCGTCGTCGATTCGGGGGAGGGGGTACACGTCCTTTTTCGTGATTTTGTTGAGTCGCCGGTAGTCAACACAAAACCTTAATGTGCCGTCTTTTTTCTTTACGAGTACGACGGGCGCAGCCCAGGGGCTTTTCGATGGCTGTATAATGTCGTCGCTGAGCATGTCGTCGACTTGAGTCCGGATGGCTTCCCGTTCGTGTGAAGAGACGCGGTACGGTGACTGTCGGGTAGGTCGGGCTCCATCTTCGATTATTATTCGGTGCTTCGCTAGAGGGGTCTGACGTAGTTTTGCGCTCGACGAAAAACATTCGCTATAGCGACGCAGCAAAGCCAATAATTTTTTCCGTTGTTCTTGCGGTAGCGCCGGATTCACGTCGAATGGCTGCGGGAGCTTGAAGGTTTCTACGGGTGTGCGTTCAAAGTCGGCGACCGCGATCACATCACTTGCTTCTTGCGTTTCTTCGAGGAACGCAACTGCAGCTCCCTTGTTTAAATGCTGGTACTCTTCGGTGAAATTAGTGACCAAAACGTGAGATTGGCGTTGCTTAAAGTGCGCAATGCCTCTTGCGACGGAGACACCGCGGTCGAGAAGCAACTTTCGATCACTCTCTACGATAGCGTCGATGTCAGAAGCAGCATCCTCACAGTAGACGGCGATCATCAAGCTTGCGCGGGGTGGCAGGGTGATGTGATCGTCGGCGATCCTGACAGCAGCACGGTCATCGGGGTTCGGCTGCGGCGTCGTGGAGTGATCGGAGGAAAATGTTATCGACTTGGTCTGCAGGTCAATTATTGCGCCGTTGTCCGTCAAAAAGTCCATTCCGAGAATGACGTCGCGGGAGCAGTTAGGCAGAACGACGAACGCCGCAGGGTACGTTGTGCCGTCTATGGTGACGCGCGATGTGCACGTTCCACTTGGCGTCACGAGGTGGCCTCCTGCTGTGCGTATGTGCGGACCGTCCCATCTGGTCATAACTTTCTTCAGCTTAGACGCAAATGGTCCACTCATTACGGAGTAGTCGGCTCCGGTGTCTACGAGGGCGACTACATCAAAACCGTCGATGGACACCTTGACGTCGGATGCCGCCTTCCTCGAGTTCCGGGTGCGTCGGAGCGTCGCATCTCGGCTTGTGCGTGTTGACGGTCGGGCACTGTGCGTCGTCGTTGTCCACGTCTTCTCAGCGGACGTCCCGGTCAGGTCGGGTAAGCGTCGCGGCGTATAGCTGTCGTCGTGTTCAGGAGTCTCGTCAGGGCTGGGTCCGGTCGTCGGGATGAGGGCATGTCGTGAATCACTGTCTTCGGCGAGTCCTTGCGTCGTTGGAGGGTTTTCATTTTTCCGCCGTTGTGCAACTTTACCTCCCGAAGTTGCTGCTTTTAGTTTCCCCCGCGTGGGCTGGGGGACCTTCCACGTGAGAAGTCAGCAGTGCTGCGGCGGTTCGGTGACTGATACGGGTAGGGCGACGGTGAACGGTTGAAGCGGGCTGGTCCTCGGTTGGTGTTGCAGAGGTATTCTTCGATCTCAGCAGGGCGCTGGCCGTATCGGGGGCGTGGGGCGTCGACGGAGAACCCTCGCAAACCGAGCCTCTTGTATGGGCAGCGACGGTAAATGTGGTCGGCCTCTCCGCAGTGGTAGCACAGAGGACGGTTATCGGGAGTTCGCCATACGTCCGTCTTCCTCGGCGTCTGGTTTCGGGCTACCGGGGGTCGGGCGGGTGACAGTGGGCGGCGGTACGGCGGTGCCTCTTGACGGCGTGTTGGAGCAGGGCGGGGTCGACGAACAGCCGCGGAGTATGTCATAGCTTGTAGCTCTTGGGGTACCTCGGATGGCGTAGAGGTTCCCAACGCTTGTTGCACTTCTTCTCTAATGACGTCGGTGAGAGAAGCGACTTGGGCCTGCGGCGGCGTTGGGAGAAGTTTCCGCAGCTCCTCTCTCACTATTGCGCGGATAGTCTCGCGTAGGCTGTCGGCCGGGATCCGCGTGCTGCCAAAGTCGTTCGCATTGGCCGCGCCAACAAAGTTGCGGTCATACTGCTTAGCACGCATTTCGAGGGCTTTCTCAATGGTGCTGGCTTCGGTCACGAATTCGGCGACGGTTTTGGGCGGATTTCGGACAAGTCCGGCAAACAGTTCCTCCTTCACTCCGCGCATTAAGAAGCGCAACTTCTTTTCTTCCGTCATTTCGGGATCCGCGCGGCGAAATAGCTGCTTCATCTCCTCAACGAAGATCAAGACGCCTTCATTGGGGTGTTGCGTGCGCGTTTCCAACAAAAGGGCGGCTCTTTCTTTCCGCACGACGGTAGTGAAGGTCTTAGTGAACTCGCTTTTGAACTGAGCCCAGTTTGTCAAGGAGCTCTCGTGGTTCTCGAACCAAGTGCGAGCCGAATCTTCCAAGTAAAAGAAAACGTGCCGGAACGTTTCTGCGTCGTCCCACCTGTTGAATTTCCGGACGCGCTCCAGTTTCTCCAACCATTCTTCTGGGTCTTCTGCGGGGGCTCCTCGGAATGATGGCGGTTCCCGTGGCTGCTGCAGAACGACAGGAGGATTGGCTTGGTTGAGCATGGTGCTAGTTGCGACGTTTTTCTTCTTCGTCTTCTCCGGCAGTAGACCGAACTCGGGTGGTAAATCTTGCACGCGGAGGCTGGCTCTTGTTGGACTGGCTTGGCGGCTTCCAGAGGTTGTAGTGGGTATGAAGGGTGCCTACCCCGCACCTCCACCAGATGTCACGCAGCCAAGGACGAAGCAGTTGTTTGGAAAAGAAACAAGTTTATTGGAGCGAACTTGTGCTCCCCTAACAACTGAAAAGAATACAGAGGCGGCGAAGCAGTGGTCAACAAAGTGACGTTACGTGCGTCGGAGAGCGTCGCAGAATCGAATGCCCCGGCGTCCGCACTGCAGGCTTTTTATCTTTTGGCGCGCGTGGTTCTCGAAACGTCGATTCGCATCGAGAACATTGTAGATCCAAGAAGATTATTCTGGGCTGTTCACGTTAGATCGGAATGCTCTCCCTATCACAACAGATAACACATGCGGCACAGAAAGAAAGAATGGAACACGCGCTTCCCTTGGCGCAGAGATAACACAGACCGGCGCAGCCGGCGGTAAAAGCAAAACACAAATAAACAAACCCAATGTATGGTTCGCGGCAATATATATATCAGGGTGCCGAACCGAAAAAAATACCGGTTCGGTTACGGTTCGGGTTCGGGTGAAATAATTTCGTTCCGGTTCAGTTCCGGTTCGACAAAATCACGTACCGAACCGGTACGCGAACCGGTTCGGGAGCTTGAACCGATTCTCGAACCGGTTCGATGAGTTGAATTATCTCTGAAATTAGAAAAAAATACATTTATTAGTTAAAAACAACAGTCAAATCAAAACCCAAACAAAAATTCAAAATGCTGCGGTTCTCAAGGGCAGAGCCGCAATTGCAAAGCAAGCTTTAGACAATCACGAGATATTAGAAAAACACATGAAGTGGCGACGATTTACCATTTACTTTCTTGCCCAGACTTTATGTTGTCCTAGCGAATATTCATAAAGCCACCGCCAAGAGATATGACAGTGGGATATATTTTCTGACCTTTCCTTTTTTCTTGCAATCGCAATCGTCGCTATAGAATCCCCCATCACGCTAACCTTGAAGCCTTAAATTTAGGCCTTCGTACCTGAGCGTGATACCAGCGCTTAATACCAATTGCGCACATTTTTTATATTTGTAACAAAACAGAAAAATCCTACAACAGGCACATAAATACTACCACTGAATTAGATTATTTGGTCACCCTGAATAATTTGTTATCTGTCACATTATCGAGTGTGTTAGCCACACGTTTGTGAAAAGTAAGCTTTAGTTAACGCTCAGTCACTGCATTATTCCTCTGACCACTGCAATTCCTTTTGCGATAGCTATACCGGTTGTGTGCATTACAATCAGTATGTCATCGTACCGCCTGACCTCCGGCCATCGTTCCAGTGCTACATTGCGGAATCTTATAACAGATGATGCTGTTACAAAATGAAAGGGAAATTTGATGCGCGGAGCATGAGATGGGACTTTTTTGGGTAGACGCTCTTTAATTTCTCCACAGCCGTACTCCCCTCCGGAACGAGTAGCAGTAGAAGTAATGTAGCGAGTTGGACAGTCAGTAAAAGTACACCTTCGAAAAAAAACCAGATCTGAAAAAGACAAAACTGCAGAACAAGCAGAAAAGATGATCGCTTAGCGAATGGGGCAGTGGGATGTACCAGCCTGCCTTTCTGCACGTGTCACCTGCTGTATTACTGTTTCTGCTTCCTAGACAACGTCGAGGGATGAAGTTTCTTGCCAACGAATTAAGTGCGCACCTTAAAAGTTTTCCCTGACATATCTGTTGTTATTCGTATCTGCAAAAAACGGAACTTGTCCACTGTACTGTCCTAAAAAACTGTCCCCGGAACTCACTTCCTTCGCATTGATGACAGGTTTGGTTGTGAAAGGCAGGGCAAAGAAAAGTATAGAGCAATATCTACGTTTTGGTGTTTTTTTACTTATTCGGTTTGACATACTTTTTGCGTAATATTTTAAAACAACGTGATTCGCCTTTTCTTTTTTGTTGTTTTCCGTGTAAACACTTTTTTTTTATAAAACTGGCGCATTTGATGCTCCGTGCTATATTTCTGCTCCGAGGCGCAGAAATATAGCACGGCCAGCAGACTTATTTTAACCAGCTGGTGATATTAAACGTAGATCACAATCTCGATACATGGACGTTCTCGATTTCCATCTACTTCAGAAAAATGGTCGTGGGGAAGGGAGATCGAGGCCACTTGTGGTCAGCAGCAAACGGCTTAGCCACTGAGCAGCTCCTGCAGTCACAGTTGTCAAGTGTTAAAGATTTGCAGGTGTAGGACCTTTTAAAAAAAATTACGAAATGCAAAAAGTTTGCACACATCGGGTGGGGGCTTTCGCTGTCGCGCAGTGGAGCACTCCTGCAGCCTGATTGCTCCAATAAAGTCGCAGCTAAGGAAGGGCAAACCGTTTTATATCCCCTGCAAGCTGCCAAGAATGACATTTCATTTTGTCAGCTTGCACTACGCTCGCGCTTTTAGCAGCAACAGACCATTGCTACATTGGTGCTCATTCATTTGCCCAGTTGTTACATAGAGCGTGATAGTGTTCAATTGTCTGGGGGGGGGGGATGTGCGCGAGCGGGTACGAAGGTACGAAGTTGATGGTACGTGAAAGAAAAAATTTCCCCGCATTTCCCCGAGGGGAAGAATGTGAAAGTGCGAATGCTGGAGTTGAATTTGCGCGGCTCGGTAATGTTCGCGAAAGAGAGATCACACACACACACACAACTACAAAGAAAGAAAGATGCATTTATTCACAGACACCTATTTGTGTTGTCGTTGTACTTGATTGCTAGAGCGGATCTCAGCTTTGAAATTTCGTGTCAGTACTCCTTTAAGCGGGTGCATTAGCCCTTCTCACGCCCGATTCCTGGCCAATCCCCCACGTGGGTATGTGCCATGTCAGCGGCCAGGCAGCGCGCGCCCATCTCCCCCCGTTGCCAAGGAAGACGAGGAGATTCCTGGCAAATCCCCCACGTGGGTATGTGCCATGTCAGCGGCCAGGCAGCGCAAGCCCATCTCCTCCCGTTGCCAAGGAAGACGAGGAGCGCGCGCACCCGCAGCTGTTGCTATGTGGACGGACGGCGGTCAACGGAATTCAGGGTCGCTTATAAAGTGCATTCGCACTTAAAAGGCCTCAATTGCATTGAATGTGCAGTATCAACCACGGATGGTCGACCCGTTTCGAAATGAACCGGTAACCGTTATTTCTTTTTTCGGTTCAGTTCCGGTTTTCGGTTCGGTTCGGTTCCGGTTCGACACCCTGATATTTATATATATATATATATATATATATATATATATATATATTGAAATGGGGTTTGTTCGGTTCGGTTCCGGTTCAACACCCTGATATATATATATATATATATATATATATATATATATATATATATATATATATATTGAAATGGGGTTTATTGGCAAGGGTTGCTGTGTAGCCGAAAGACAAGGAGGGCACAGGCCGAGCACAGTCTACGCTTGGAGGAAGCAGAGCGAGAGAGAACCCCGTCGCTCCAGGCGATGGCGGTGCGGCTTCCATATTCGGCTTCTGCCACCGACGACGATAAAGTGGCGCACATCTCCCGCAGGGGATTGGAGACGGTCCTGATTCTTCCGGTGAACGTTGCCAATCTTCTGCATTACAATCTATATATATATATATATATATATATATATATATATATATATATATATATATATATATATATATATAGTAAGGAAATGAGGGGCTCGTTGAGGAAATACAGAAACATATGTCGGCAGTCTACAACGCCAAAGGAGGCATAGGGGTGTTGTTAGGCTCTATTTTTTACTAGGGTTAATGAAGTTAAGATTTTTTTAAATAGAAGGAAGAAAGAAAGAAAGAAAAACACGCGCCCAGAGTGGGGACCGAACCCACGCCTTTCGATTACATCTCGAATGCCTTACCAATTCGGCTATCTGGGCGACTGTGTTCTCCTTCACTTTCTGGGCTATTTATATTTACTAGAAGTGTATCTGACGCTTGAGGGTGGTAGCCAGTCAGAGTGGCGCTTGTATATATATATATATATATATATATATATATATATATATATATATATATATATATATATATATATATATATATATATATATATTAATATATATACTAATATATACTAATATATATATATAATATATATATATATATATACAATTTTTTGAACTTGTGTTATTCAAAGTACATCGTTTGTAGTTATGTCCCTTATGTTTGGGCCCTTCACTGGGCTTACAGTATTGTGTAAGTAAATAAATAAAAATATGGGTAATTTTAGTTTGTCTTATATTTAGTGGGGAAATATTATACCTTTTATGATTTCCATTCTACATTAAATCCGAGTTTCCATGTTCCTCGAAAGTGTAGAAGGCGCGCTTTTGGATAAAACATTTTCTCAGTCCGCTAGAGATGGCATTTCTCGTTTTCAAGTAACCCCAGTACTCAACAAGTGGAGGCGTGTAATTCTCGTATACTATGTAAACATACCGTCAGCGTACCTCGTAAGTAGTGTAACTGCGTTCGTCTTGTTTTTTTTTCAAAGTACAGACGAGTGGATGGTGCGGTATAAGATCTAAATTACACTTCAAGACTGAAGCAAATTGGTTGAGTTGGAGTTTGGAGTTTATCGCTCAGGTAGTTTAGTCGCTAGGACAGTGTTCGGAATGCAATGAACTGTACAGTTACCCGGTATGATATATCAAGGAGATTAAGTGTCCATGTTGGAGCTACAATTTTTAAGGGGAGATTTAGTGTTCTCACTGATGTCGTGGTACGCCAATTCGCCCTGAAGGATATCCAGCTTTCTCTCACGATGATGATGAATAATCGTCGGTGAAGTGAAAGAAAAACTGGCAGCATCTCCACTCCGTGGGTGATGGCGAGGGTGAGGAGTACGAGGGCTCGAAATGGCAACTAAGTTGCACCCCGAGCGACATCCGATTTGCGCCCCGACCGTGTTTCGATTTGAGCTGTGAGTGGCACCATGATTATTCCCTGAATAAAACTGCAACTCATGACTCAAATCAAATTTCGCTTAATTTTTTCTTGATGGTGGTGTGCGCACGGATGGAGGCGGACGGCATTTGTTGGTCCTAAGGTACTCCGCACCGTTAGAGGTGAGGGAGTAAGCTGTTATACTCTCGGGTACTAATTCGCGGTCGTAGCCCAATGGGTAAGACGAGTGACACTAACTGTGTCTCGTCTACCATACACAGCCTTGAATCCTGCCGCTGCCTGTGTGATTTTTTGCGATTGCAAATGAGAAGCGCCCGGATGGACATTGTATGGGCCTAAGGTAGTCCGCACCTAAAAAAGATGCTTCCCGTACCCGGAATAGAACCTGGTCTCTCGCGTCAAAAACAGGCGTCGGTCCAATCGCTCCATTTCGAGGTGGTCGAAGAGAAGGCCGAGCCCCAGGAACGGATTCCTGCCGTACACCCCAAACCCGACCGTTAGGCCTATGGATTGCAGACCGTAGAGTTGCTCAGATAATTCTAGAAAAGTTGTGGGTACCTCCAGATTACCACATACTCGCCGTGCACGTCTGGCCAAACAATATATCTATCACGAAAAAGCTCCGTCGTTAGAGCGTGGTGTGCAGGAGTTTCTATTATCTTCCATTTTTGAAGTGTGTTTTCTTTTAACACATGCAGAAAATTTGAGGTGTAAGTGTTCCTTTTTATGACTATGAGGACTGAGGAACAATGCTATCTTCATTCCTAACACTTCCTACTACTAGAGGTGGTGGCAGTAGTTATATATTACACCTTGCGCAATTCTTCTCTCAATGGACACAAGGAAATTGCTGCTATGAGGCATGCATATTTCACTTTTCGGTTTCTTTTCCTCACCAGAAAGTTTATTGTGCCTTGCATCTCCTAAAGAAACTCCTTTTATTTTTTACCATAGCTGTTTCTGGCAGTTATCGTAAAAGACAGGAAACATCCTGCCTCTACAATATTTCCACTTCGTCTCTTCGTTAACGCATGCCAGCTTTTCCTTTCGAACGTTTTCGTCCCACACATGTATTTGACAATCCTTTGTGCCAGTTCCTGCGAAGAAAAATAACCAGCAGAAAAATGTTTGGTAGCATATACAAAAAGAAGCTTTCTGATACTTCGCACTGGAATGCTTTTTTCTGAGTCGTTTATTTAGCTGACTGATAACCGGTGGATCAAACTGTTTTAGCCGAAAACTATAACAATTGGAAGTTCATTTATACTGAAGATGGTAGTCATAATTCCGAAACATCCGCATAACAAATCACAGCTAGGCATAATTCAGTGTTTCTTGGTGTTCGTTTGAAAAGAGGGAGCGTTGGGGTAGCAATAAAACAAAATTTGAGCAGACGCTGTGAAGAGAGGGAAAAAAGAACAGTGGGTAGAGGAATAATCAGAGAAAAATAGGGAAGGCAAGAGTTGTTGAGTGAGAGGCGTCGGAGGGGACGTGAAGAAAGCTCCAATGGAGGTGGAGTGGAGAGGGGAACAGGTCGTTGCTTGGGGGAGGGATATGGCAAAAAAAGAAGAGAAAAGGTGGTGACGAATGAAAAACAAGTGAAATTGAGAGGTTGATAGAAGAAAGAGTTGAGTGCAGGGCACGAGAGCAGTATCGAACTGCGAAGCAAGAAGAAAACGCGAAATCACGAGAGGAGGGTCCACGGTAGAAGAAAAAGAAAGAGGTCATTAGGTAGCAGAGGCGTAAAACGCACTATCGTTATGCATCACGTGCAGCAAAACAAGCCAAAGAGTCGGAAACTTTAATTTCTTTCCAGGATGATAGGCGTAGTAAGTGTGGTGGCTAATAGCTATTCATGAATTTCATAAAGGTCTCCTGTTTCGCGAGAGTATTCAGAATTTCAAGGACGAGAAGCCTCTTCTTAACGAGACCAATAAAAGGCAGAAGAAAAGCTTATTGGTGTGCAATGGTATGCTGCATTTCAACGCAACTACGGGGGAGTTTTGTTGTTGGTTGTTCTGTTCCATTTTTTTGTATATCTGTATATATTTGTTCCCCCCCCCCCCCGCTTTCGCTTTATCTGCGAAGATTGTCTTCCATCGGTATGCCAGAATTCGTCGTTCTTTTTCTGCTGAATGGTTTATTATTCACGGAATGATGCAGGCGTTCTGCCACTATAGTGACGTACAGCCGCTGTTGCTGCCACTCTGCATGAAGCTCCATTTGTTAAAAATAAAACTGAGATATTCTGTCAAAGGCTGCCTTATTTCTCTATACTTCGAGATATTTTGTCAATCTCTTCAGGGTATCGTTTGGTTTTAAATGTAAATAAAAAGTGTCCACTCTTGAAAAAAGGAAATCTTGGAAGAAATAACACTACAGCAAGGCAGTATATAGGCCATTCCAAAGCGACATATGAAATCTCGTACTAGAACATAATATGGGTAGACATTTGCCTGCCATCATAGGGGAAGGTGTAATTGTACAGTCATGCCGAAACGTCTTCTTGTGAAAATATTTCTTTAGTTGGTAAAATTGCTCAAAATAGTTAAACTATGATTTGTTCCTGGGAAGAAGCTTAGAATGATCAGACTCTTACCTGGAATTGTGTAAGTAAATATAGCACAGGTATCACTACTATTCCAGTACTCCATTGTGTAGGGCACTCCAGCCCTTCCTAGAAAAAAGAGAGCGGGAAGACATTTCGGGAGCGTTGAGGAGCAAGAAGGCTTCAGTCAAACGGAAGAAGCTCAAATTACAGAGACAAAGGTTCACTGTCTACCCGTGTTCAAGGAATAAAATTATTCCAAGTGTATTCGCAGTAGGCAAAAGCGGAAATATAGAAGGCGTAGTTAGGTTCAATGAATATATTTAAAAGACAGTTGTCGCAGAAGTAATGTATAGAGGGCAGGAAGCTATTTCGCTACATCGCAATACTCTTCTAAAACCACTGACTTCACACGAAATGGCAACCTAGCCTGATACGCCTCGAGCGCTTCCTGTAGGGGCGCCACTTAAATCCCCTTAGCGGCCCGTTTCGAAAGCAGTCGCGGGAGTCTGCTGCCCGCTCACCACTGTCGCCGTTGCTTTTGCGGCGCGTTCGGGACTGATATTTTCCGTTTGTATAAGTTGTAAATACATGTAGAGCAGTCACTCTGTTCGCAAATTTGGTGTATTTTCGAGAGAGTGAATGCTTCTGACGCAATCTTCGTCGGGTACATACCGTCCGCATAAGCGCCGGATATGTGTCACAGGCCGGCGTCGCCAAACCTGCATATTCGTGGAACTAATTGTAATTCCATTGCCCTTAAATGTACTAACAGCACCTCCGTAAGCAGCGTTCGTTCAGATGCGCACTCTACGGCTGTACACTACGATGTAAATCGGTTTCGTGTGGTTACATAATCTAAATTTTATGGACACTCTACGCAATAAGTAGGATGGAGAATGCAAAATTATATGCGGAGTCAGCACACGACAAACAATTTCTAGCTGGGCCGCCTTGTCGCCAGATGAGCCCACACGAACATTCATCATATATCCTCCGCTTATATCCGCGTCCACCACTAAACTCTTCTTCGAAACATCGTCATATGACACAGGGAGCCTGCAGAATCTAGCACAAAAGTGTAATCGGAGGGCCTTATCACAAAGCACACTCTTCCAACAACATATTTTATGGATTGGGAGCTTACTGTTGTGCCAGAGCTCCTGGCCAAAATTCGTTGTACAGGGTTACGCGCCGACAGCAGGGCCGATTCACGCCTCGTCCAAACCAGACCAAACTACCCGCGGCCGACAGGCCCAGACTTGCACCGTCGCAGAGTCGCCTCTCCTTTTGCGTCCCGGCGGCTCGGTCAACTCATGCGACGGGTGAACGGCCGGCAACCGATATGCCGCCACACGCCTGGAGGCTACTTCGCTGAGATGGCATGGGCGTCACCCTCCCTTTCCCGGTCGGGCGGCTCCGCTCGCCCAACCGCTTCGCTTCCATTCGTCGGACTTCAAACTTCGGCTGGCGAGGGTCCTGAATGGAGCTATTCAAACTTCTCGGGGCCACAACGGATTTCTGGGGGTATAAAAAAGACAATGAATGCGTAACCTGCTTAGGCGACGCCAAAAAAACATCCCCCTCGCGAGGGGCACGATCAAATGCAGAGCATTTCCGCGGGGGGCGTGCCTGCAAGTCTTATGGTATACGTATTGGTTGTTGTTGTTGTAATTGTTGTCTTCCAGCGTAGACATTGTCGATGAAGTTGATGGTGAAACGTGAAACGTGCCGTGAACCCCCTGCCGCGGCTATTACGCAACGCGGAGAGGCTACGACGCAACGTGGCGCGGCTATGACGCAACACAATCCAACACAATCCACTTTAATCCAACCCAATTCAAATCCAATCCAAGCCAAGCCAAGCCAAGCCAATCCAATCCAATCCAATCGAATCCAATCCAATGCCCTTCGCGAGAGAATGTTATAGCGCCGAAATCGCGCCACCAAATGAACGCGAACCGAACGCGGCAGAAAGGGTGTTGCGAGCGGAGAGAAGGCGAGGAGGACGCGGGGGAGAGGGCGCACCTGTGGCCGACGGTTGAATGAGTCAAGGATATAAGGCGCGTGCGTAACCTTCCATTCTGTGTCGGCGCCGTAGAGCAGTCGGTAAAGTGCCGTGTACCTTGCGTTCCGCCCGCAGAGTTGTGGGATCGAAACCTGGCTCCGGAAGGTATTATTTCCTCATATAGTGTAGGGTGCGGACTACGTAGTGATGCGGACTACGGACGCCAACGCGGGTGACATCGTGAGTTACTAAAATGCTCTGCATTTAAAACCCGCCCGGACGTATTCTTCGCGGCATTCTTCGGCGGCACTTTTCGGAGGCACCGAGTGGAGAGGTGCTGTCGCCTTTCTGCGAACCATGTAGCGCCTTTGTTACCCTTGTACATACTGTATACAAATGTTGCTTCAATCTTTCGTCGCCTCGAGAACTTCATCGCTCTGCTCTGCACCGCGTCGATAGCGGACGGAGCAAGGCAACGTCCCAACATCGGTGACAGCGCTGGGATGCCAGTCCCAACAGTGGTGGCTGTGGTGAGATTGCCCAGTCCCAACAGTGGTGACGGCGTCGGGCTGGCTGATTCCCAACATCGGTGACAAGCTGGGATGCGAGTCACAAGATTGGTGACTTTGGTGGGACTCCCAGTCCCAACACGGTATGCTTCAAAAAATACGTCCGCCGAATGATCAGCTGTTCGTTAGAGTCTGAAACCGAAATAAAAGTGAACGCGCAGGTTGTGTGAGTGATTACTGAAACGGTCATTCCTTGATTTCACTGCGCATTTGTACACAACGATAGTTAAGCTTCTCCCTTCCTCCGCCCTCCCCCCCCCCCACCTGTATTGAAAAATATAAATGCATTTCAAATCTAGTTGGTTTAGTGAGTCCTACTTTGCTTAAGACAAACGACTCTGGTATTACTGAAGCTGCACTGGGTTTTGTGATTCCCGTAAGAGCTATTATATTGCTTCCGGACTTAGCAGACAATTTATTAAGTGCAATGCACTTCTTAAGCGACCCTGAACCTGCGTCCACCGGCGATGTCCGCGCACGTGGAGATGGGCGCGCGCAGCCTGGCCGCTGTCATAGCACATACCCACGTGGGGGATTGGCCAGGAATCTCCTCGTCTTCCTTGGCAACGGGGGGAGATGGGCGCGCGCTGCCTGACCGCTGACATGGCACATACCCACGTGGGGGATTGGCCAAGAATCGGGCGTGAGAAGGGCTAATGCACCTGCTTAAAGGAGTACTGACACGAAATTTCAAAGCTGAGATCCGCTCTAGCAATCAAGTACAACGACAACACAAATAGGTGTCTGTGAATAAATGCATCTTTCTTTCTTTGTAGTTGTGTGTGTGTGTGTGATCTCTCTTTCGCGAACATTACCGAACCGCGCAAATTCAACTCGTGCATTCGCACTTTCACATTCTTCCCCTCGGGGAAATGCGGGGAATTTATTTTTCCGTGGTTTCATTAACTCTCCTGGGTCTAGGCTATCCGGCGCGAGTGGGCACCTACCTAATGAACCACAGACACTTAGACTATACTTAATATGTTCTCGTTGTCTCTATTCCCATAAAAGGCACAAGTTATTGTCAGGTATTAGGTAATCACTTCCTGAATCATAATTTGCTTCGACGTATATATTAGAAACAGAGCAGCATTCGTTTTCCGCACTGCCACTCTAAGCACTCTAAACTGCACGGAATTAAGGTAGGATGTAGGTCGTTAGTAAAAGCGGACGCAGAGTGAACGCCGCTGAGGATTCACAACCATCGCAACAAAGGCGAGTGCAAGGACGCCAGCGCAGTGCTCGAACGACGGCATTTGCGAATGAAGCGCTCTGTATACGAACCGTGCGCAAGGCCTCTGTGCGGGGATTGCACGACCACAGTCACGCGAATTCAAGAACGGCACTACCGTAACAGAGCAGTTTGAAATGTCCACGCTCGAGCCTTTCGCATTCACGAGCTATCCTGATTTGTTACAGAATGCCGCACACGTAAACAAAAACCGCACTGTGCGTATGCGCCAGCGGCATCCGCCCCGCAAATATCCCCTTGTAGACAAAAATATAAAACAAAACACCCTCACTCAGTTCGTCTTGGTAAAACGGGGCTCTAGAAATCCTATCAATACTAGAAGAGAGCGATTGCGGCGCGAAAACAAGAGAAAACTGCACGAAAAACTGCAGCGAGCGGCCCGAAGCGTTGCGAGGGCGTCTGCTCTGAAGCAGCCAACAAAAATGGCGGCATCGCCGCGGAGTTAAAGGGACCGCAGCGGGTGAGGGGAAAGAAAAAAGAGGAGGGCAGCGGAGAAGCAGGGAGCAGTTGGCCCTACCTTAGTAATTTTAGGGTCCTTATCCCGGAGAAGCCGCCGCCGCCGCCCCGCGGTCAGACGACGATAACTACCCCCTGGTTGTCCGCTACGCGAACAATCCTTGGAACGTGTCGCGGCCGTTTGCATTCTTAAAGGGGATTATTCCCGCGGCATTGATCCATCCAGAGAAGCCGTCTCCCGCATAGAGTTTCATACAATAACAACTAAAGGGAATCTGGTGCTGCGATCGTACGCCTCAATGGGCGTGATGGGTAGTTCTGGATTCGGATTGGCGCTCGATGGCTTGTGGAACTTGCTATGGATTGCAGGCAGTTTCGTTTTCGTTTTGGATTTGCATGAACGCATTTGCCTACGCGGGGTGTTGGGAGGAGCGATCAAAAATACGTTTCTCCTTGAACTGCATGCCTCGCGTGCACTGACGCCGCCCTGAGTGGAATGTTTTATAACAAGAGTTGCGAATTGGGTGGGTTATCAATTCATTGCCACACAGCGGGCACGAAAACACAAATTACGGTGCTCTGTGCGGCGAAGTTGTCTGCGAATGAGGAGTTGCGGCGCTGCTCATTCGGCGGAGCAATGTATTGTCAAAGCTGGCGACGGTTGCGAATCGCTTGGAACAGCCACACCTTTCGTGCGAACGCCGGCTCCTACGGCGTAGAACAGCAGCACCGGCGGCTGATAGGAATGCAGCGTGATGAATGTCACTAATTCAGGCAAGAATAACTTCCCCAAAGGTAATCGGTTTCTTTTTTCTTATGAGCACAAAACTTTTATTACTATTACAAACCACCAGCGCCGAAAATTTTACAAGTAGTTTTTAAAGAAGTCCGCGTCCTGCTGTAGTTGTCGGAAAATGGCAAACCTGCTCAACAAACCTCCTCGACTCCGCGTCTGCTTTTTATTTAAATGCGCCGTTTTATTTCGTACAAAATCGATTTTTCGTCACTAACTTTCTTGTTCGCCATTGAATTTGTAAACGGAGAATCGGGCAATGACAACTTTTTTTGTCAAAAAACACTATTTGCGCAGCCAGAGGTTTGTTTTGATCCTACGTAATCCGGTTCAAAAACTGCCCATCATTCCCATTGAAGCGTAAGCGCCGCTGCCATGTTCGCGTTGACACTAGCGCTAGTTTACCCTCTAGTTATTTATATGAAACTCTATGGTCTCCCGAATGCGCCACAGCGAATGGACCTTTTCCGGGGTACGTTACGCGGCGGACGTGACGTCACGGAGAGTGCACGTGCTGGGTGTGGCCGGGAAGGGTGGTTGGCAAAACCTTCGAGCCGGCCCGCGGCGCGTATGCAGTGAGGCCGCATTGGACGCGCGCAAAGTAGAGTTTTTGTTTATGTGTTGGCTTTTCTGATGCCGGTGGGCTGGTGTGCTGTTGGCTACGCAAATCGTGCGAGCAAAATCAGGGGTATCAGACACTTCCGCGTCACCAAAAAGGTAAATTCGGCGAGAATTTTGGATGCACGCAATGCGCCGAAGAGCATGACAGCCAAAGCAGCATGACATTTCCCATTCTCGAACTTCTGCTGTTCTTCAAAGTACAATAATACCGCCCATACTGACAGTCCACGCTGATTAGTGACATGAAACGATGCTGTTTTTCAACCATCTGCTTCACGCAGCACCAGCAGAAATTTGGTCTAGTGAAATAGTGCAAGGGAGGGGGGGGGATTTTCTTGCTGCGAAATATTGTCATGTTTTGACCAGGTAGAGTACTGTATTAAAAAGACAATGAATGCGTAACCTGCTTAGGCGACGCCAAAAAAATCCTCCGTCGCATGCCCCCGCGCGAGGGACACGTGTAAATGCAGAGCATAGTGGGGTTGAAGCGCGCGTCGGCACCCCCAAAGTCCCGTTGACGTTGCCCGACGGCTTCCGTGACGGCGGGTTCCGGGACGGCGGCGGCCTCCAGACGACGACGCTTGCTCGCCGCCGCCTCTCGTTGCCGTACGGCCGGGTCCGCGGCCCGACGCTGACGTTTCGAAGCTGTGTCTTCCTCTCGACTCGAAGGGTCCGCTTCTCGACGCTGACGCCTGGCCGCTGCTTCTCGTGCACGCTGCTCGGGATGCGCTTGTCGACGTTGACGCCTGGCCGCGGTTTCGCGTGCACGAAGTTCGGCATCAGCAGCGCGCTTACGACGTTTGCGCTCGGCGTCAGCAGCCCGCCGCCTTGTCTTCTGCCGCCGTCGACGAAGACGATGGTACGACGTCTTAAACTGGTGCTTCGGCGCTGATGTTGGATTGCGTCGAGGTACTAGTTGAAGGTCTTGCTTCCATCACTTATCAACTGCGACCACCGACGAGCGCAAGAGAACACGCGAGGAGCAGCGGAGAGCAGGCGAGGAGGAGTGGGGGAGAGGGCGCTTATCAACTGCGACCGCCGACGAATGCAAGAGAACACGCGAGGAGCAGCGGAGAGCAGGCGAGGAGGAGGGGGGGAGAGGGCGCACCTGGAACGGCTGTTGCGGACGCCGAGGCATGCCAACGCCGACAACGCCGGGTGACATCGTGAGTTAAAGAAATGCTCTGCATTTAATAACGGTTTTATCGAGCGGTCCGCGATAGCCGCCTGCCGGCGCCAGATCGACCACGACAAGTTTGGTCGTATGGGGGATCTGTTCAAGACGAACGAAATAAATTTTTACCTTGATCAATTATATTATGCCTTGAGGATACGGCCAAACAGAGATGCTTGCCATGCTGACATGTAGCATCATGTCTTCGCCGCGAGATGGGCCGCTCACGCGTCTCGAAAAAACTCTAAAACTTTATTTGCCCAAAAGTGAACGAACTCAAGGAAATTGAATCTATTCTTCTGTTGCGGCCTCCCGCCGCCGGCGTATGCAGCGGGCGTGCAAGGACCCTAACTTTAACTGTCATGAAATAATGGCTACGGATAATTATTTCAGTGCCACTGTCGCAAGCTATAATGCACTCACCATGTGTGGCTGCTACGTTACTCTCACAATGACGATGAAACGTTTCGTGAATTCGCTGGGGAAAAGGCAACAGAGTAATCAGTCACTTGCTTCGAGCACGACATCTACGCGATAGTTTTATTGGAATAGTTTTTGGCATTTGCTCTTTATATTTTTGTTCTATTGCTGCCTATTTTACTTTCTAATCCTTTCATGAATGACCTGTCCTTTTTACCCTCGATATAAAGTCGTGCGTACTCCACTGCCTCCGGGTGACGCAAAGAGACCAAGAACAGGGAGCGTATACGCTGCCTGAGGCACCGCGCGACCTCGAAAACAACCATGAATGAGCTTTCGTTGGTATACGACTGGACGCAAAGCATCTTAAAAACACATTCTTGAACGCGTAAGAACAGCACCAACCTTCAGAATGACTCGCTTAGGCTGTTCTGTCGCGCACTGATTATCCGGAAGAGTCACCCGGCAGTTGACTGTACGGTACACGAAAGTGTTGCGGAGGTTGTAGGTGCAGAAAGCTACATGGAGTTGCGACGGCCACAGCTAGGATAGCTAGACCACCCATCTGTAATGTGGGGGGCCAGCGAAGGGCCGAACCAACGGCACACCGTTCTTTTCGGGCACCGCGCGGGGGCCGGGACGTCGGCGCAGGCGCGTTCTGCCAACCGACGCCGCATTTCGCAGCCGCCAGCAGGCGCCACCCGTCGCGCACGTGCGCTTCGTCACGTCACTTTGTTTAATTTACTTACAGGGAGAGGTCCATTGGTGGCGATCACAGTGTAGTGTTGGCAGTGCAACGCCTCTAGATCTAGCGGTGGGGATCTTTCCTTTTAAGCGGTATACACACGACGGATTGTTTCAGCGGAGAAATCCGAGGGAGGTCGTGACGTCACCGCAGGCGGTCTTCCGCTCGGCCAGCTCCTTCGCTCACACTGAGGATGGTACTGTCGGATGGAGGTCACTGTTTGCCGACGCCTGTCTTTAAAGCAGAGCTGCCGTAGCACCGCCGAATCTCCGACGGCGGCAATTTCTGCTAAACCCCTTACGTACTAATCTTGTCAGCCGGCCAAAAATTGGCCGTGGACGCGATGCAGGCGCTGCCGCGGGTGTAGAACGGCGTGGCGCGCGAGGCAGTGGGTGGGGATGCGCGCGCTAGGAGCAGCCGGCCGGTCCGCCTACGGGCCCGCATGTTAGGCTTAAAACTGCGGCGAATATTCCATTGCCGCTCTCGCATGCGGCGCAGAGGACGATTTTTAATGCAACTTTGCATCACATCATTACTCCCTTTCTTGTAAATGCAGCTTTGCTTGCGCCTTGGGGAGCGAATTCAAGCTATCGCTCGAGCTACCAGCGCCGGCCTGCGGCACTTCGGGGCCGCCGCTCGCCCAGCGACCGTGCTGTTGGTGCTCGCCCAGCGACCGTGCTGTTGGTATACGCGGCTCCCTCAGTGCACCTGTCGTGAGTGCGGCGAATTTTCACGTCCAATGTAATAAGAAGCAATAACAATAGAGTGCCAGCAACCGCTGTAGCTCTTGATTCGGGGCCAGCTGCCCGACAAGCAGGGGAAATCCCGCCGCCTCCGCCTCCAAGCATCGGATCGTTTGCAGCTCGCGATCAGAAGCTCCGACCTCCAATCGAAGCAGTGCGTCGAAGAAAAACCGTGACGTAGGGGTCACGTGGCGCGCACTCCTAGGAGCCACACGGCGGATTTCTCCGTCGTGTGATTACCCCTTTACACGCGCGGCCACGGCGCGTGGCCGCTGACCTCATGAGTGGACCTTAAACCCCCAAATACCACTCTTATATTAGTTACTAAACTCAAAATATACACTGTTTCACGGAACGTAGCTAAGTTAATTGCTAAACAGCAGAACTGGGTTCCTAAAGTTTCGATATACTGTTATTTGAATTATTTTCACATAGCAGTTATAAAACAAAATGCGGCGGTTCTTACCATTTTGTGTGGCCTTAACGAACATTCTCGGGCTGCTCTTGTTATTATTTTCTCCTAGGAGTACTGACCACCACTGATATTCTTTACTGTAAGGAAATATTTGGAAGCTTTTTCAGTTATTTTATTTCCGTTGTTGTCTAAGCTACTTCATCAGTAAATTGCTTTTAATGACCAATTTAACGCTGTGCATCCTTAACAAAAACCAAAATTTTAAGTGAATATAGATACTGTTTACATGGCATGCAAAAGCGAAACATTTTGAGGGCAAATTCAACTTTCCTTCGCTTTTTGGCTGCATAATAGACAGACGCAAGAAGTAAAGACAATGGGTTGGCCAGTGATCATACTCAATGTGGAACTCACGACAACACAGAGCAATAACATAATGCAAATTAGGGAAATTCAATAGAACATTCCTTTTTAGTTTTAGGGCAAAAATTCAAAGGCTGAGGTGTTGCCCATATACTGATGTCATCTGCGTAGGTCACATGCCCCATGTCTGGGTGTTTTCGGAGCCTGTGTGCTATTTTGAGCATTGTGATGTTGAAAAGCAGCGGTGATATGATGGAACCATGTGGAGTTCCTTTGTTTGTTTGGGTCAAAGGTGATCTCAAGTCTTCTATGCCAAAAGTAGCTGTTAGGTTTTTGAGGATGGCAAGGACGAAATCGCATATGCAAGTTCGCACCCCATTCCATTTAAGGCTTCTACTGTGGCCGTGTAGGAGACGTAATCGAAAGCTCTCTTGAGGTCAGTTGTCAAAATTATGTTTTCTCCGGAGATTTTTTGATCTAGTACTGCTTTCTTCATTGGTATGAAAGTGTCTTGTGTTGAAAGGTTCCATCTGAAACCGATCATGCTGCCTGGAAACATGTAGCTGTCTTCCATGAAGTGGGTAAACGTTTGGTTATAATGCGCTCGTACACTTTCCCTAGGCAACTTGTTAGGGAGATTGGTTTCAGGTTGTGTATGTATAGTCAGGTCTATGTCAGGTTGTCTAGAACAGGAGCACGACCTAGCTCTAGAGCAGCGGAAACACATGAAGACCTTACCCCTCCCTTAGGATATGTACCTAGAGATTTACAAAGAGAGGAGAAAGCCTAGGACGGACTTCATCCGGAGTAAATTTAATAATCACGACAATAAAGTGTATGTCGACGCAGAAAGCTACAGTGCCACTACAATGGCCTCAATGGTAACCACCAAAGAACGAGAAATTTCAAACGGCCTCCCCAAGAGAAACACCTCAGTGAAACAAGCCGGAGTAGGTTCAATACTTGTGGCCATTCGACTGGGAGAAAAACAGCAAAGAATCCTTAACATCTCAGCGTTCTCCCAAGATGCGGCACGACTAATCACCGCTGAGAGGATACCCAAACAGCTCAGATACATACTACCACAAAAAATGGAAAAGTTCCAAATTATCACATAGACCCCGGGATAGGAAGTTCTGGAAGGGAATTAGTCGGCCAATGCAGCTGCGTGTGCACTCACATACCATGCAGCCGATGGGACCCCACGCGTCCTTACACAGCGCCAGCCTATGGTGAAACCTTACGCATTGCCCGGCAGCTGAGGGTTGAATTCCTTCATCCACATAAATACCTCACGGCCTCGGAAATGAAAGTCCTTTGAAAAATCCAGATCAATACGTACATGCACAAATCCAGATGATCCAAGATGCTGCGACACCAAAATCGAGACCAAGATGCTACACCAACATAGAGACCAAGAAATGCGGCGAGACAGCCACGCTGTTCCACGCCACAATGGTCCTACCTAATCAATGGGGAACAGGCACCAGCAACACCTCACCACTGCCTACTACATTGGATACATGGAAAGCGGCCCGGGCAAGAACATCTCTACAGGACCAACTCAATGTGCTGGAGAGGGCGAAGACAGGCGCAGTAGCCACTGGCGCCCTGGGCCACGCTAGCTCCCACCCCATTGCCTCTTTCTATTCCTCAATAAAGTCTGTTCAGTCAGTCAGCCACGTCGGTAATTGGGCAGTGGTTGGAGTTTTAATATTTGGGGTGATTACTGCGTTAAAGGCCAACTGCACTCAAATTTTCGGCAACATAAAAATAATGTCACCAAATAGCACATATTAAAAGGGTGCGAAATGCAAAATACGGCTATTCAAACATCAACGCGCGCGACACAAAAGGCTCGGTTCATTGGCGTTTTTGGAACCGAAACTGAATAGGAAAGGCGGCTATAACGGCGGCCAGACGTGACGTACGTGATGGAATGGAAGCGGCCGCGCTAGAACCGGTGGCCGCTCAGAGCCGTCTTCCAATGCGCGTGGTAGCACCGCATTTCGCTCTGTTATTTCCACAGAAGAATTTCCACTGCCGTTTGCCAATGATAATGAAGTTAGGCGCAATTCTGGAATCCCGTTGCTATTAGTCGAGATGAAGTAGACCGCCTGACAGTAATTTTTTTCCATTATAATAACTGCCGGAGAAGCAATTTTTGGCGTTGCGAGTGAAAAAGCGGACCCGGATGTACAAAGCTACTTGCCCGTACGATTTATAAAACCGACGCCTCGGCTATTACGTCGCTCTCTTTGAAGGGAACAAACCGCATGCGGGCGGCGATCAATCTCTATTTCTACTATACATTACGTACAAACAGCTTCGCGAATATCGGCCTAGTATTTTTCGCCTTGCTGCACATCGAGAATCGATTTATAAAAGTGGTCTAAAACTATAAGCCAGCTTCCACAGCTACTTTAACCAGAGGCAGGTGCTGTTGAAAACATTTTACTTTCAAATCAGCTAAATCTAACACTCAGAGTAAATACTTCACTTGGGAATTGAACAACAATCTTCTATTATTTAAGAGAGAAGCAGTTTCGTTAGTGTTCGCACTTCGCGAAGACAACGGCCGACATTTGTGCGGATGTAGAAAGACTGATTTTGGTTCACATAGAGAGGGAGGCAAAAGTCGCACAAATGTATATAGCCGCGTGTACAAGAAGTCTATTTAGGTCGTCAAACTCTTGGAAAAGGTAAAATATGGAGGTGGCGTTGAGCCAGCCCAAATATGACCAATATTGGACGCGGAAGTGCAAAGGGGTCAAGAATTTTTAAAATATGTGTTTTTTCTGCGGTAAATGCAATAGGAATGACAAATGTCAGGCAAGTGCTTGTTTCGCGCTATTTTTTTTCTTCGAGTAAAATTATTATTTTCAAGTAAAAAGAGTTTTGCAAACTCCAGGATGTTCGCGACCGCTTGAATAGTTTGTAGGCTTCTAATCGTTGTTTTTTTTTTCATTGAAAAAAAATGGCGGATATTACTGCTTATGGGGTTCTGATGGCTACAGCGGTACAGCGCGCTGGTGTAGCAGAAAAACCCCGGGCGAACACATCTCTGCTCCCGGCGGAGCACTCTGCAAACCGCCGGAGAAGCGCGAGCTTCACGGGACAGGTTCCCCAACCTCCGTCACAGGCCGCTCAAAACTTCTTTAGGCGACTTTCCGCCAGGTGCAAACGTCGTCTGCTCGGAGGTACTTTGAATGGCGGTACCTAGCGCTCTCTGTGATTACGAAGGTAAGGATTTCGGCATGGTGATTTTAAGAGCATAGACTACTTATTTGGACAAAAAAAATTTGAGTGCAGTTGGCCTTTAAGGGGGTATGATAGGGTAAACCGGCCAAAATGTCGAATTTGCAGTTTTGACGCAGAAAAATCGAGCGCACTAGGAGGAACAACCCTGTCGAAGCGCGGCGTCAAGCGCCCGCTCAAAACGGTTGAAATGCCGCGACGAGTGTGCCGCGTGCCCTGGCGTTTAAAAATGGCAGACACATTTTAGACATCGATTCAGAGGACGGTATGTTTAGCGTTGCTTTTCGCGGTTCACTGCATATTTCACTTTTTTTTGCTTGCGTCTGGGTTTCTAATATATGTAGTGTATTAAATCATGGTATATTTCTGAAATTATCACCTTTAAGAGGCTTGCCGCTAGTGGTGCTCTTGTAGTATGTACCGTTTTTGTGATTGTTCCCACATTTACGTTCGTGTTCGCGTTGCCTCTGCTTCAAGTTTCAAGCGCACTGCGATACCGGAAGATGGCACGATCATCTAACAAATGGACCAGAAAGAGAGCTTTCAAAGGTAACCGGTATACGACCCAGCAAGACAGCAAAAAAACGGCTCGACGAATCGCAAGCTTCGCGAAACTAGGTGAGAGGCATAGTAGTGTTTCTTTCGCGGTAGACGGCGCAAGTAAAACTGGTTACCGCCTGATCGACCTCGCTCTATTCCGTAGCTTTTTGGAAAACGTAGCTCTGTGTAAAAAGTACAACAAGGAAGAAATTACTTTGGAAGAGGCTATTGACAGGCGTAGCGGTTTGGCGTCCTCCATAACTGTCACCTGCAGTGAGTGCGATGCTTTCAATGTGCTCGAGACATCCAGGCGCACTTCTTGCAACATTTTTGAAGTGAATGAAAGGTTCGTGTGCATCCTTCGTACCTGCTGAAAAGGGTTGGCATCGGGTCGAACCAAGTGTGCTGTGCTCAATCTACCGCCACCGCCAACAAAGTTTGCGTCGTACAACGCAAGGCTTCTTGATGCATCCACGACCACAGTGAGAAATAGTATGGCAAAAGCTGCCGAAGAGCTGAAGAAAGAGGCCTTCGACTCTGATGGAGAGCTGGAAACTGCGGTCACGGTGGATGGAACATGGATGAAGCGTGATTATTCCTCACTACAGTAGTCCAGCACCTTTCCTGTGCCAGCAACAATATCGGCTGGCACAGGAAAGGTGCTGGACTTTGAAGTAGAATCCAAGTTTTGCCACATCTGTGCTCGCAACCTTCACACAGATGACAACGTGAGTGAATATAAAGTTACCTAATATTGGATATCTCGTGGAATTGAATTTGCTGGAGCTGTAAAAATTGTGTACGCTCTTTTGAAACGCACCAGCTAATGTACAGAAGTGGTGTGTGTGATGGAGACACTAAGGCATACATTTCTGTCAGAGACTCACAGCCCTACAAGACGGCCATAGAAAAGCATGAATGTGTGGGACATGTGGAGAGGCGAATGGGCACCAGGCTCAGGAACACCAAGAAAAATTGGCAGGGGAAAAAGCTCCCCGATGGTCTCTCACTTTCAGGGAAAGGTCGCCTCTCAGAAAAGGACATCCAATCCCTTCAGGTTTACATGGAAAAGCTATCCGGGAAAATGTAGATAATTTAGATAACATGAGACGAGCTGTGTGGGCAATATACGTTCACAAGTTATCAACAGATGCCAAGCCCCAGCACGGACTCTGCCCAAAAAGACCATCCTCATGGTGTGGGTATAATCGGAGCATTGTTGAGGGAAGCGTGACCTACTCCCACAAACACAGAATTCGTGGGGCCGGGATGGATGACCTCAAGCCAGTGTTCAAGGCGTTGTCAGATTAAGGTGTTCTGAGGAAATGTCTCCATGGAAGAACCCAGAACACATAATGAGTCACTCAACCAACTCATCTGGTGCCGCTGCCCCAAGACAGCATTTGTCAGCGCTGACACGGTGAAAACAGCAACTAACGATGCTGTAGCATACTACAATGATAGAAATTCTACACGGAAAGCAGTTCTGGAAGCGCTTGAAGTTCTTCCAGTTGTGTTTCGTGACCTTGCCTTCGACAGGATGGATAAAGAGCGTGTTGACCGGGTAGAATTCTATAGTGCCGTCGAAAGCAAAGAAAGACGACGGGTGAGAAGGAACACCAAGAAAGGCTTCAGATACACCTCTAAAAAGCCAGCAGTGAAATGTATTTGCCTGGTTCATTTTAAGCCTACTTGAGCAGTACGCAAACATACAACTTCATTTTTCTCAAATTCGGTTTTTATAACTTATTCAAATTCAATGTACCTTTTCTCCGAAAGTATTGACTCGATTACAATGAAGCTTTCTACGCATGTTCTACGACTAATCATAAATCTTCCGAACAAAAACAATAACGTTAACATCAATATTACTACTGCAAAATATGTATACTACAAGACACCCCCATACAGCTGTGTGCATGCAGTGACATCATTTTTTTGCTCCCATACTCCAGTAAGGGTATCAGATGTCTTTAGTTCAGATAAACCCAATGGTTATTTAGAATAACACTGCGTGATATCATCACATTCCTCATTTTTGTTCCAGAGAAAAGGTACACTGAACTAACAAACAAACCTAAAATTTTGGGAGTGGGCCACAAGAACGATACACATTCTAGACCCAGACAAAGTTTTTCATGTTTCACCCAGTGGCATCTTGTCTGCGCGCAACAAACATGATACAAATACCTGCAAGTGTTTCGGAAATGTAATGTTAAACTTAACATGTATCATTTACTCTACCATACCTTCATGTTCTTTTGCTTATTTAACATATATTATTTTGTAGTCATTTGCGGCCTCGCAACGGCAGCACACTTAGCAACGGTGCAGCTCAAATATCACCCCCAAAATTTTGCATATGAGTAACGTATGCCTCTGTGGCGCAATGAGATAGACATTAGCTTCGTAAAGCGAAGGTCACATGTTCGATCCCAACCAGAAGAAGCGGTCTTTTAAAGACGATATTTTTTCTTGGGCTTCCTGAACGCAGAAATTTTGGCCTGTCAATATGTCTGTCTGTCCGTCTGTCTGTCTCTCTGCGACTCGACTCAGCCACGCGGCCAAAGTGAAACGCAAGCTGCACAATAGGATTATATGCTCACAGACAAATCTAAACGTGTACGTCCCCTGTCGTTGTTCAGAATTGTCAACAGTGTTAAACAAGAACAATACATCACCCAACTATGAGGCAAAAGATGAATTCTTAAGTGATATTTGCAGTGTATTCTTATAAAAAAATTATGGATGCTTGTTTTTTGCGAAAGCAAATCTTACATTTCCTGGAGAAAAAAATTAATTCTTTCACTGGTTGTCGCCCTGCAACAATAGTTTCTGGCAGCATTTTAAGAAATCAAACAGCAACACCTACGAAAAGTTCCACTATATAGGTTCAACAGTGGTGCTTTGAATGCACGTGCAGAAAGACAACGTGGTTCTATAAACGTCTAAGTGGGGCACATTTGCTAATGCGCGTCTCCGCCTATCGGCAATGCTGGCACCGAGGCACCCGGTTTGCCGAAGTGAAATGCGGTAAATTTAAATTGACTCCGTCTACCGTGTTTACCTTGTGAGGAACACGACGGGAGAGGAAAAACGTGAGAGGTGAGCGGGAAAGCGAAGGGAGGCATTTACTTGGCAACTGTCGATGATAGACGATCGTCTTTCGTCGACATTTGCAACGAAAGGAGCAGATACACGGCCAATTTTTTTTGAAGCCTCTGTTTGGGTGCGTATTGTCGTGACTCCGAACCAGCTACGACGACAACCGAGCGCCTACCGTGCTCCGCACTTACCACTTACGTTTGATTGATTGTGGTGTTTAACGCGCCGACGCAATGCAGGCGATGAGGTGCGCCGTAGTGTAGGGCTCCGGATTAATTTTGAGCACCTGGGAATCTTTAACGTGCGCCAAAATCTCAAACACACGGGCGTTTTTGCTTTTCGCCTCCATCAGAAAAGCGGTCGCCGCGGCCGGGAATTGAGCCCGCGACCTAATGCTCAGCAGCCCAATGCCTTAGCCACTGCGCCACCTCGGCGGGTACCACTTACGTTTGTTGATGTGTCTTGAAACGCTCGCGATAATTATAGAACTGATGACTGCTCCAGGTCTTCGTGTGTCTGAAACATCTGCGACCTCGATCTACTTTAGAGGCCTCATCACTTCGATGGGTGACCCAGATTACCTTGGTGCCCGTGTACTGCAAGATATAGAAACAGTTTCATAAAAGAGTTAGTTGTAAACGCTGCTTTAAAATTTGCTAAGAAATTCTAAATTTTACAACACAAGAAGTACTGAAAATTTAATATCTTCCTATGTGTGTTATTCTTGAACTGTGTGGATTTTGTGTTATGGGAGCAGTAGACCTCTCAGAAAATGCCAGAAAAGAATGTAAAAATACAGAGCCAGGACATCGCTTCCTCATATCGCGGTCAGGAATAAATTAGTTTACCGGTGTAATTACTTCGCTGTTGCAGAATTTCGCAGACCTCGAGTATAATAAAGCAATAAATCGCACATCAAGCATAGTGCGGTGTCAACTGTCGTGGTGGCGTAAAAGTGTTACGGAAAATGGGCGACAGCGCAAAAAAATAAAAGGTGGGTCTGAGATTGTAAGCCGGGCCGTAAACATTGAGACCACAAAATGAACACCCTGTATCACTTCCCAGTCGTGGCTTTAGATAAAAATGTGTCCCGCGTTTGGCGTTCGGCTTTGAAAGTTTTCTTAGAGACAGGTATTGAGGCTTACAGGAGAATTTACAGCGCACGAATTCCAGCAGTAGCAAGGTGCGTTGGCGCTAATTGAGAATACTTTGAGATCACTCGTGGGCAGAAGAAATCACAAGTACAGATAACAATTCCTCTTAGTGGATACCCGCCAACTGCCCGAAACGCCATTGTGACGCAAATGGTTGTTTTGGGTGACGTTTCCACCTTTTGTTTCTGAACATAAGCTTTGTAGCTTCTGTGCGACGCATATACAGGAGCCAGTCGCGTTGCTTATTTGGCTTACTTCCCATACAGGAAGTGCTGGTTTTGTTCTCCTATGAAAAGAAAGAATAATTTGGCAAGAGCATAGGTGTGGTGGCAGGCATATCTCCGCTGATAAGCAGACACACGCCTGCGCCATTTGAAACGTGCTGCTAACGTTTGAAGGGAGATATCAATAACCATGACCCTAGAAAGACACCATCGATGGTCTTAGAATGTAATACAGGATGAAGAATGTTAAGTCGACAGGTTTTTGTTTAAAACTAGGCGCTTAAATGTACGTGAAGACCGCCGCTACAGTGAGTTTATGCGCCAAGGGGGACACACGTTGATGTGGTAACTATTTATGGCAGTGACTTAATTAGGTAAAATTGAATAATTAACTTTTAACGGCGGCAGTAAACAGACATCATTGTATTGAAGAGTTAGACGCAATCTTGTTTCTATGCAGTTTCATTTGGCAGAATTCTTCAAGCTATTCGTACACCGAGATGTCCAACGGCGAAGTTTAATTGCCGTTCGCATGCTTACGCATGCTAGACAGTGAAGACCGGCGCAAAGCCTTTTCTTTTGTGACGTGTTTGCTCTGTTCGGTGTTCAGTTTGACAACGAGGTGAAGAGATAGGCAAACATAATAATTGGAACCCTTTCCGTCTTGGCTGGCGTTATCGCAATCTGGAGTAGGCGGAACCGTTTTCAAAACACAGATCATAAGGGAGCAGCTTTGCACCAATCGTCAATCTCTAGCATCCGTAGTCGTACGATTGGACATTAAACATCGCAGTTCGATATCTCAGTGTAAGGATGCGGTAGAAAAACTCTGAATTCTGCGAAATAAAACTTCGTAGAAACACGTCTGGGTGTAACTGTTCAATACAAATATGTCTGCTACTGCAGTCGCTAAAAAGTTTAATATTAAATTTCCGTTATTGAAGCCACTGACATCAATATTTACGATCTCAATATGTGACCCCTGGGCGCATAATCTCACTGTAGAGGTGGGCATCGCGTAAAGCTAAGTGCCGAATTTGAAAAATACCTCTCGACCTAATTTTCATTATTCTGTATACTGATATGCCACCAAGTGTACTGCAAAAACGAATAAAGGTGGCTCCGCCCGAATGGGGGCAAGATCATTTCATGCCGCGTCCCACAAGATATTCTCTGCTGCTTCCCTGCTGGTGTGTAGGAGGAGACAAAAGCAGCGCTGTCGCCATTAGGTATTTATTATTGGTGGTAACAAAGGACCCCTCTTTGCTCTACTGGTATTATTCCTAAGCAGCGGAAGTTCGTGGCGAGCGGCAGGCGAAGGCAGCAACTGCGCTACTAAGACGCGTGCATGCCTGTCGAGAGGGGAAAAAAAGTTTGTAGCTTGCTACACGGCTCCACCATCTGTGAAAATACAATGAACACTACCGGGTATTACCGGCCAGGTACTAGTAATATTTCTAGTGTTTATTCCTCGGCAAAGTGTCCTCACTACAAAAAAATAAGGTCATAATGCAAACAGCCAGTTGGTTGCGTTGTGACACAATGTAAAGCCAGCGACGTAGTGGCGCAGTGTTAAGGTACAGCGGCCACTCAGCACACTGATATCAAGTAACAAGCATAGCTCTGCCCAAATTGGGACGGTTGGGTTTGAAGACTCGCAGCCACCAAGATGCCTCATCATTACGCCTGCCCCCCCCCCCCCCGTACCACGCGTAATATGACTGCGCGCGGAGGGGTGATGTATCGACTGACTATGCGATGGCTATTGTTTGAAGTTGCATGGTTTCAAGGTACCCGTGCAACCACTTCTTGGACATTTCATTCTCCAAGGGGAGGCAGAACCCGGGGCAACCGACAATGCAGTTCACGACATGAATGATGACGCATCTCCCAGTGATGTGGTATATTTGCACCACGTTTGCAATTTCGTGTCACAGTGCACGGGTATTATGCAAGGAGCTGGGTACCTCCTAATTTCGAAATGAAGCGGCACCGATTGCACGCTGCGAATGTTTAGCGTGACAGAGGTGGTTGTGGAACGGATAATTGGCCAAACGAAACAGGGGCGATGCCCTGCACGGGGCACCTTGAGCAATCTTGGTGACGGTATTGGCAACACCGCAGACCTCGATCCCCCATACTCACGCTGTAATCTACCGTGGCTAGGAGTTTTAAGGTGAAGGGTAGAAACTTCAACCGGTGGCCGTAGGAGCCCAGGTCAAGCTCCGATGGATGGGCTCCCTGTCTGTTTACCAGGCAGAGAGCTCGAGGACCTCTTCAGCTTAGGGTAAGGCTGACGAAGAAAGTACCCCCGTCTCCCTGCTTTTATACTATGCCGTATAGTATTTCAGCCCCCCCCCCAAACGTCATCGGTCCCTGAAAAGGCGTTGCACCGAAGTTTTATTCCCACCTCTTCTAACAACGGTCTTTTGAGTAACCGTGAATAACTATGCTCGTTTTCTTGTGATAGAGTCAGCTGACTCAGCAAGACCTGTCGAACCGGGTGCCCTGTCCGTATTCTTAGTTTCTAAATTTCTGCAAAGCACCATAGGTGGAAAATATTAAGCTAAAAAGCTCAGGACCGCAGAAATCCGAGTAGAACTCAATGCCGAACAACAAGCCCACATTCGTCTTGCACAAGCCAACATCCATGATCTAGACATCAGAATCACACCCCACCGTAGCCTCAACAGCTCCCAAGGTGTGATTTCTGAGACAGATCTCCTTACCGGCACAGATTCCGACTTTCTTGAAGGTCTAAAGGATTAGTGTGTCACAGCCGTGTGCCGCATCACGATGCGCAGGGACGATAAAAATCCCCACTAAACATATTATCCTGGCCTTCAACCGTTCGTCGTTCCCAGAAGATATCAACGCAGGCTTCATTCGATGCTTCATTCGTTATTATATTCCGAACTCGTGCCTCTGCTCCAAGTGCAAGCGGTTCGGGTACACTACAACCTCTTGCCGTGGCAAAAGAACCTGTGCGAAATGCGCAGCGCAGGGCCACCCTAGCGACAACTGTGATTCTGAAAATCTCACACGTGCAAACTGCAGGGGCCTACATGCGGCCTACTCCAGGAAATGCGATACGTTTCAAGTAGAAAAGAAAATGATCAATGTCAAGGTCACAGAAAACATCACCTTCCCAGAGGAGCGGAAGAGGTTCGCATCTTTCCCCCTGGGGAGGTACGCCGACGCAGCTCGCCGGGGGGCGGAGCGGCGTCTGGTTTCCACAGGGACCCAGTTCAGCGAGTCTGACTTTGTCCCTCCTTTACCCTCCGCTGGGGGTCTTCCGGCACGCCAACCCATCACCACACCGCTTGCTGAGGCAGCAGCAGATGTGGTGCCAACCGCTTCCGTCGGGGCCGGTGCCGCTCCCGCACCTCCCTCCTCGTCCTTCAGTGCGTTGGAGGGTGCCGAGGCGATGGACAAAAACGGCCCCGCATCAGCTCCCACCGCCACCGCAACGCCCGCGCAACTTCTGGCGCCCCCGACGCCCGCGGCGGTGGCGGCTCAAACGGAGCGCCCCCCAAGGGGGGCCAAGTCCGGGGGGCCTGGTTCGACGGGCACCCCTAGGACATCGGACGACGAGATGGACGTCGCGCCGTTCTTGCCTGCAACGCACCGCAAGGAGTAGCCTCCGATGTCCAAGCGAACAGAAAGGCTCCAAAAGCCCCCTACAAGAGTACAAGCCCCGAAAAACACATGAACACACATACACAGAGACTCCAGTACCTCCTAAACCTTCATAATTGGAGAGAGAGAGAGTAAACTTTATTCAATTTGCCAGCTGTGTAGCTTAGTCGTCGGGCGTGAGCCCTTGGGCTCTGGCAGCGTCCTCAGCCAGCTGGACGGCCCAGAGTTGATCTTCCGGGCTGGAGCTGAGCAGCACGGTCTCCCACTGCTCACTGTTAGTGATTGTGCGGCCATTTATGATCGCCTGCGGACACTGCCATAGCATGTGCGCCAGGTCCGCTCGTTCCTGACATCTATGACACGGGGGGGAATAGCGCCCTGGGTAGCAATAGCTATACACTAGGGGATTTGGGTACGATGGGTCTGTAGCAGTCGCCAGACCACCGAATGCCGTTTACTGAGGGAAGGGTGCGCGGGTGGGAAGCGGGCCCGGCTTAAACGGTAATGACCGATTATATCACTGTACCATAACAGCCTGTCCCTGCCTGACATTGGGACGAGTTCCGCATCGGGTGGGCCGTCCGCTCGGTCGGTAAAGCCTCGAGCGTCTTCGTGCGCAGACTCGTTCCCTGCAAGGCCGAAGTGGGCGGGGGTCCAAATTAAGTTGATCTTGCCTGTCCGGTTTTCGAGGTGGAGACCAGAAATGAGGATTGCGGACGCCTCCCTTGATATGTGTCCTCGTGAGAAATTTAGAATTGCTGATTTAGAGTCGCTGATGATTGTCTTGATTTTTGTGGAGCAACCATGGCTAAAGCAATGGCTACCTCTTCTCCAACCACGGAGTCTCTCGCTCGGATAGAGCAGGAGGCGATGGTGTTGCCCTGATTGTTGACCACCGCTATGGCCATTGCCTCGCGACCAGTGTAATCAGCCGCGTCCGCATAAGCAACGTTCTCGACTTTCGCAAAGCGTCTTTGCACGGCACGGGCTCTGGCCTCTCGACGCTCCCTGTTATGTGTAGGATGCATATTACGCGGTAGCAGAGAGGCCTGAATATTTTCCTGTATTGTTGACGGGATCGCGACACTAGTAGGCGCACTGTGGGGGTGAGCTATACCCAGCGAGTCGAGTATGTGGCGCCCCGTTGTGCTGTAGGTCAGCCGTACGAGTTGCCCTAGCCGTTGAGCCTCGATCAGTTCGTCCAGACTATTTGTCAGGCTCAGGGCCTCAAATCGCTCGGTGGACGTGTTTAGTGGGAGACCGATGGCTCGCTTGTAGGCTCTGCGGAGTAGAGCGTCTATTTTAATTGCCTCTGCCCGCTGTAGCCGGAGGTACGGAGTGGCGTACGTCACCCGACTTATTACAAAGGCCTGCACGAGGCGTAGGAGGTTGGCTTCTTTCATTCCGTAGTTGCGACCAGCTATCCTGGATATTAGCCTGGTTGTTTGGTGCACAACTTTTTCGAGCGCTAGCAACGATTCGGAATTGTGTCCATTCGCTTGTATTCGAAGCCCAAGAACGCGAATACTCGAGACGATGGGAATGGGGTGCGAACTGGCGGAAAAAAGTTGGATTGAAGGGGGAGTGGAAGTAGATTTTCTCCCCCTACTGGTGGGACAGTAGATAAGAAGCTCTGATTTTTCGGGTGAGCAGCTGATGCCCCGGGGTGTAACGTATTTTTCGACTGTGTTTATGGCTTGCTGGAGAGTGTCCTCAATGTGACCGTCACTACCGCCGCACACCCACAGTGTTACATCGTCGGCGTAAAGACTATGCTGGAGCTCTTCTATGCTATTGAGGAGATTGGGCAGACCGATCATTGCCACGTCGAAAAGGAAGGGGGAAAGAATCGAACCCTGAGGGGTTCCCCTACTGCCTAGGTGAATTTTGTCTGATTTAAGTCCGCCAATAGTGAGAGTTGCTGTTCGATCGGTGAGGAAGTTGCGAATGTAGTTGTACACGCTCCTTCCGATCCCCAGGCTGTTGAGATTCTCTAGGATGGCCGAATGTTTGACGTTATCGAAGGCTTTAACGAGGTCGAGCCCGAGGACGGCACGAGTATCTGTTGACGAGGAGTGCGCTGCGTCAATAACGTCGTGTTTCAGTCGAAGCATCACATCCTGTGTCGAGAGTTTGGGGCGGAAGCCAATCATGGTGTGTGGGTATAAAGAATTTTTTTCCATGTAGGCGTTGATCCTGTTTAGGATTACATGCTCCAGAAGTTTTCCTACACAAGAGGTGAGGGAAATTGGACGAAGGTTTTCAATTTGGAGCTTTTTTCCGGGTTTTGGGATGGTGGTTACGTTGGCCGTTTTCCATTGAGCGGGAATGTGGCCCGCGTCCCAACACACGTTAAAGTAGCAGGTGAGAGTCTCGATGGAGTCGTCATCTAGGTTGCGAAGTATCTTATTTGTTATGCCGTCCGGTCCCGGCGCTGAGCCGATCCGGAGGGCCGCAACGGCATCCCGCACCTCGCTTAAGGTGATGGGACTGTCGAGGAAGGCGTTATCACTGCCCGAGTAAGGGGGGAGCGTTTCGATAGCCGAAGGGGAAATGTAGAGTTCCTGAAGGGCCTGGAGAAGCTGTTTGTTGGTTCCGTTAAGTTTGTGGAGGACAATATTTAGATTGTGTCGTTGCGTGGTCTTACTTTTGTCAGGGTCTATTAAGCAACGCATGATCCGCTATGTCTTAGCCATCCCGATCTCTTTCTCCATGCGATCACAAGCCGCGTGCCAATTTTGTCGCAAGAGTTGCTGAGTATAGTCTTCGATTTCCCTGTCAAGTCGGGCAAGCCGACGACGCAGGTTGCGATTTAGTTTATATTTGCTGAGTCGATGTCGTAGACTGTTCTTGGCCTCCCACATGTGAAGAAGCCGTGCGTCTGCTTGAAACAGGCCTGCCTCTGCGGGTATACTTTTGGTAGCTGTGTCAGCATCTCGACGTAGTTGCTCAGCCCATGCCTCAATATCGACTATCTCTGCCGCTCCCAAGTCGAATTTTGAGTCAGAGTGGGAAGGTCGTTCTGCTGCACGAATTTTTCGAAACGCGTCTCAGTCGACCAGTCGAAGCGTTTTTGCAGATTTATGCGTAACGCCACCGAAAACGCTTGTGATGGCTACGATGTAATGGTCGCTACCAAGATTTTCTTGCGTGTTAAACCACGTGGCCTCTCTCCGCATGTTTTTAGTGAAGCATATGTCAGGCGTCGTGTCTCCACTCACACTATTGCCGATTCGGGTTGTGTACAATGGGTCTGTAACAAGGCTGAGACCTTCTTGTTGGGCGTCTAGCCAAAGGCTACGACCCTTAACGGTGTCCTGTTTGTATCCCCACTCGGTATGGTGGGCATTGAAGCCGCCTACACTAAGTAAAGCGTGGCCACGGGAGATTTCGAGAGTTTTCCTTAGGAGGTTGGTGAATTTGGACTTGTTCTTGGGCGGGCTATATACGTTTAGGACAAACATGCTACCACAGTCCTTTTTTCGGGTTGGAATTAACTCTACGAGAACGTGCGCCGCCGACGCTGTGTCCGCGCCGGTCTCGTGGCGAATGGCCGTGAGGTTGCGCCTAACGAGGGTGGTGACAGCTGGTTTTAATTTGGATGATGCTACGGCTGTGTCTTCCTCCATGTCGGAGAAGGATTTGTAATTTTGGAGCCTGGCGGAAGCGCCAGTTTCTTGGAGGCAAATTACATCAGGAAAGGCGTCCGAGTGGTTAAGTTTTATGTGATGTTCGAGGTTCGCTCGCTTGCGCCGAAACCCTCGGCAGTTCCATTGCCAGACGGTAAGTTCGTCAGGCTTACGGGTGGTCTGATTAAGGGAATTAAGCATGGTCCGCAGGATTTTTGAAACTGTCCGCCGAGGATGGACGGAAGTAAGGTTTGGTGGGCTTGATGGGTCTCGCTCCCCTTCGCGCATCGGTCTCAGAGAGGTGTTTTCGAGGGCTGTGACGCGCGCGTTCTGATTGGCGATCTTAGCATTAATAGTGTCTGCGAATTTGGCAAGCATGTTGTCGAATTTTGAATTGAGGTTCTGACAAAGGCTTTCACTGAGCTGGTCCCCGAATTTCTGGAGCCTGGTCTGAGTGACATACTGAACATGACTATCAGGTCCGGGGGGTGCGGTCTGATTTTCGGGTTGTGACTCCGTGGCCCTGCGTTTCGGCGGCGGAGAGGTAGCATGGACTGTACCCATTGCGCTTCCGGAGTTGCGCTCCAATATTTCCGAGGCCACCGGTAGGTCGGAGCTGCCGGTAATGTCCATCGCGCTTGCGGAGGTAGGCTCTGGCAATTCTGCGGCCACGGGGTCGGCACTGCCGGTAGCTTGGGGGTGCTGTTCAGCGGTAGTAGGAGCGTGCGTGGAATTAGATTGGGCTGGACTGCCTTTGAGTTGAGGTAGCTCTACTTTGAGCGCTCGGTTCTCCAAGAGAACCATCTGCAGCATTTGGCGGATTCGGGTAAGTTCGGAACGCGAATTGGAGTCTAAGTCACAAATGTTTTGATCCAGTGTGCCCCTACCCTTCAGCTCATTTGTACCGTGGGAGACCGTGGCTGCCCAGCTCACCTTGTTTTTGTGGTTGTTGTGGGTGGTCATTTCGCCGCCGCGTGATGTGGATCGGGATGGTCGCCGCGGGAGGCTCCGGCCCTCTTTGCTCGGTTGGCGACGACGCGACGATGATCGCGAACAGCTGCGGCCCTGGGCGGAGGGGTCCCGGATTCCCGTTCGGCGACCTCTGTCTCGCCTGCTTTGCCGCTCTTCTTGGGGCAACCGGGGGAAGGGGCTTGAACGATCCCGGCCTCTGTGCAGTGCCCCACCAGATATAAGAAGTCTTGACGAGTTGCCTCCGTCAGGATTACCGTGTTGTTGTTGTCGGCGGTCTTGCTGCTCCTTCCTTCGCTGCTTGTCCCACTTGCGCTTCTTCAGTACGTAGGGGGTTTGATAGCGGAGCCGGCATTTCTTGTCCCCGGTGGCGTGGTCCGTGCCGCAGTGTGCGCACTTGGGCGCGCACAAGTGGTCCTCGCCCGGTGTCTCTTCGCCGCAGAGCTTGCATATCTTCTTATCCGGGGCTGGGCAGGCATCCACGCGGTGTCCTAGTCGGCCGCATCCGTCGCAGATTTCATGGCGCTTCTTGTGAAGGAAGCAGCGGTACTCGGCCCCGCGGTAGTAGATGTAGTGCGGGACCGTTTTACCCTCGAAAACGATAAGGACTGAGTTGGTCCGGCCCATTTGTCTTGCCTGAAGAATGCTGGGATTTTTCTTGTACACCAGGCTGTTAGTGATGTCTGTGGCACTGTCGTAGTCTGGGATATTATGAATTACACCCTTGACGGTGTCTTCCGGTGGTGCCGCATACGCGGTGACCTCGTACATCTTTCCTCCGATGTGGAGTGCCTTCACGTCGTTGTATTTTTGGGCACGTTGCATGCTTGGTGTGCTCGCAACGATGATATTTTTCTCCGAATTAATGCGGAGGACATCCTCGACTGCCTCGTCGTAGGTAAGGCCGGTGGCACGTAGCACCCCGTCACGAAGCCCCGCGTGGCGGACTTTGGTTACATCGAGGCCTGTTCTCGGCCGGAGCACTATCTTTATATCTTCACTCGGCAAGTGCGGTTGACGCGGCGCCCGATTCTGTCTTCGTAGTGACTGTTGCGCTCGCGGCTTTCGATCCGGCTCACGAGAGCCAACGGCGCCTTGCTCGAGAGGATGTTCTGCTGTTGGGCTCAGCTTGACAAGGGCGCGAGCGCCTCGCCGGCGGTGGCTTGCTAGCCAGCCAGCTTCCTCCATGATATCTTCCGGTGAGATTGGCTCACCCTCTACTTCGATGCCGCCCATTGCGCTGCTCCGGCTCTCGGGGGCAGTCGCCTGAAGCCTCGATGGATGCAGGAGACGGGGTGGAAGCGGCTAGGGCAAGGCCGCCGCCGTCGTTCTACCTCGGTGCACCGAAGCTGCAGTTAGGGTTAGCGCTGGCTCCAGCCTAGGGCAGGGAAGCCGGCTCAAAAAGGCCGGTCCGTGGTCCAAACCTCCAGGGGTGGTGTCCCTCGGTGTCGGAGAACTTCGGGCACTCCCTGTGATAGGTTTCGCGAGGTTATCTTGAGTGGTTTCGCCGCAAATACCGTGAAAAGGTAGAGCTGACGTGGAATGCATCCGCTCAGCTCCGAGCGATGATGAGAGGTTTAAAAAAAGTTCGAGTCAAACCCTGCCGCAACCGGCATGTAGTATGTCTTCATAATTGGAAGAGAAAATATTATTCAATGGAACTGTAGAGGCCTCCTTAAAAATCTTGAGATATTGCATTCGAATCAACCAAGTGTGATGTGTCTTCAATAAACACATTTAAACTCTAAACAAGCAAATTTCTTGAACAGCTACATGGTATTTAAAAAGGACAGGGATGGTAGTGGTACGTCTTCATGTGGTGTGACCATCGTTGCCCGGAAATCTTTAGCCCGTCACCGTATTCACCTTAACACTGTCCTTGAAGCTGTCGCATTTCGCACAATTATATTCAACAGGTTAATAACAGTATGTTCCCTCTACATTCGTCCTGATTAAATGCTATCGAGCTCCGAGTTTGAGGGTCTGATAGACCGGTTAGCAGAACCATTTTTTATTAATGGACCTCAATGCTCATAACCCGTTTTGGGGTACGGATTTTCGAGGACGCCTCATTGAGAAGTTGTAACATCATCGGGAGCTTGCCTTTTTAACAAAAAACAGCCTACATGCCATAATCTAGGACACTACACATATTCATACCTTGACTTGGCACTCGGTTCCGCAGTTCTCTTTCCATCACTCGAGTGGGACGTGGGCACACAACCCATTGTTGCGCTAGGATCATGCAGAACCCAATGAGAGGAATGCCGGATGCACACACAGGGCGGAATGTATTTACAACAAATTTAGCCACTAAAGAAAATGAAGGTAACTAAAAATAAAAAAATCACGCCATATCCATGGAATGAATGATGATAAGTGGGGCGAAGCTCGAGAGGGGGAGATCATCGGTAACCGTAACTCTCCCGTGAAAGTTCGCCCATTACATCATTAAGAAAGACGTAAGACTGTGTGCGTACATTGTACAAATCAACTTTTATTTTCGGAATCAGTGCTCCCAGGCCCAGACCTGGTGAAAGACCCCGCGCCATCGAGGACTACCCCGCCCCTGCACCACAATTTGTCACGTAGGATGGGACACAACGGTAAAGAAAGAACTTTCATTTAGGGCGAACTTGTGCCCGAACAAGACGAGAGGAAACGAGCAAAGGTCCTTGCGTCTCGTTCGATCTCCGAGAAGGACTGCCTGCGCTCGTGGCGTGATCTCTTGCGTGATCTCCCACTCGCAGTGCACGTGCACTCGCGCCTCCGTTGGCGAACACAGACAAGCTCGCGCTCCCGGTGCCGAGTTTGCGCTGCCGGCTGCAGCCGGTTCTTGCGCGTGCAACGCGGCCCGCTTTGCGACTTCTCCGAAAGCATGCGGCGGTCACGTACCCCGAGACACAAGGGATGGACAGACCCATGGCTTTGGAGCTTCGCCCCTAAAAGAAATGTTCGCAAAGCGGGTTCGGTTAGTTTTCCACTGCAGTGGCTGTCGCTAGGCCCGCAAAACAGTTGCGTTGAGCACGGCTCACAGGCATGTCTTGTTGGGGCGCAATGGTGGTCGAGGGTGAGGGTCGCAAACTTGGGCGGCCGCTTCACGGACAGGTCGCCAATGAGCTGGTGTGGGACGCTCCGGAACACCTCCACGACCAAGCAAACCAGGCCCGGAAGTCGTGGCCGGGACTTAGCAGACCGGCGGTCTGAGCAGGAGCATGAAGCCGCTGACGCACCACGAACGTTGGCCTCGCAGCAGCAGAAACCCTGGCTCGAGCCGGAACGTGACGACGCGGCAGAGCCTTGCGATCACTCGTGCCCGAGCCGCACCCAGACGGAAGCTCGCCTTGGTCACCGATGGCGACGGTCTCGTAGCGGACAGCACGTCGACCGGACGTCTGACTTGGGAATGCCCAGTCCAACCGTGCCCTGTCTCGGCCGCCCTGCGCTTCCTGGGTTCTCAGCTCTTGCTCCCACAACGCCTCGTCTTCTTCTTCTCCGTGGCGTCTTTTTACCAGCGGCCGCTTGGTGTCTGGCGCGAGTGAAATCTTCTTCCACTATTCTCCCCGTGCCCCCTACGAGCCACTCATCACACCAATATGGTAACGACCACTTCCCAACGACATTAACATATATAGGTAAAGGCCCCAACAGTTCATCTTGCCGTGGCAAGTTTAACAAAGCAGAAGCTAAGTGGAGTACTTTCACAGATGCATCGATACTACAGCACACAGCCATAGCAACCTTACACGTTGAAGAGGCTGCCCAACTCCTCACAGCGCACATCCTTGATGCTACCAGAAAGTCCATTCCCCAGGTGTCGGCTGCCCCGTGCAACCCAAGGAGGCTCTGGTGGAACAAGGACTGCAGGCGAGAACGAGAGGGGCAGAACAAGGCGTGGGGTGTCCTTCGCCGGTACCCCACGTCGGATAACCTCATCTCCTTAAAATGGGCAAAAACACTGGCGAAGCGTGTGCGCCCTGAGGCAAAACTAGAGAGTAGGCGCACCTTCTTGTCATCCAATAATTCATACACGGACACCCACAAAGTCTGGACAAATATACGTAAACTCAAAGGACAACAAACACACAGCCTACCCCTGGTTAGCACAACAGGGGATATACTCGAAGACCAGGCTGACACACTTGGACAACACTTCCACCACGTGTCCAGTTCAGCATACTACACAAAGAGTTTCATGAAACACAAAAAGGTGTGGCTAAAATACGTCGCTGCGTAATAGCAATAGGTCGCACACTTCACACTATTTTGTTTTTTTTTCAATTCATGAGCTGCAGGCTGCTCTGACCACATGTAAACCTTCAGCTCCAAGTGCAGATAAAATTACATACAATATGATAGAACACCTACACCCAGACACTCTTGAAACACTCCTACATACAATAAAGTATGGCTTTCGGGGCACATTCTACGCTCTCGGAGGGAGGCCATAGTAGTAGCTTTTCTGAAGGAAGAGAAGGACCCTTCCTCTACTGCAAGCTATAGGGCCATTGCCCTTACCAACTGCCTGTGTAAGCTTCTCGAGAAATTGATTACGCGGAGGCTCGTGTACTTTCTTTTGTACAGTGGTCTTTTCGAGAGCTGCCAGGCCGGCTTCCGGGCAGGGCAATCCACAAATGCTCTACTAGTAGTATTAGAATCATGCATAAAGACGCCTTTATACACAAACAGTACTGCATGAACATATTTTTTGACATCAAAAAAGCCTATGATACGGCATGCCGTTACGGCATTCTTGCAGACCTAAAATCTTATGTAATAACAGGTAACATGTTAAACACTGTTGATAATTACTAGTCCAAACGAACGCTTCGTGTCAGAGTTAGGCTCGCACTTTCAAGAGTTCACATTCAAGAAAATTGCGTGCCTCAGGGCGGAGTTTTGAGCTGCACGCTCTTCATTGTCACGAGGAACTCGCTTCAGAAAGCATTGCCTCCATCGATCTCCTGTTAAGTGTATGTGGATGATGTAGAAATATCTTTTAAATCTTGTAACACCCCGCACGGGGCACCTTGAGCAATCTTGGTGACGGTACTGGCGATACCGCGGACCCCGAGCCCCCAAACATACGCTGGATCCAACCGTGGCAATGTGTTTATAGGTGGAGGGTTAGAAACCATGAACGGTGGCCGTCGGAGCCTTGGTCAAGCTCCGGCCGATGGGCTCCCTGCCTGTCTACCAGGCAGGGAGCTCCGGGACCTCTTTGACTACCAGGGTAAGGTCAAAGGAGAAAGTACCCCCGTCTCCCTGCTTTTCAATGTATCATATGGCATTTTCCAAACCCCCCCCAAGACGTGATCGGCCCCCGAAAAGGGGCCGCACCGAAGTATCTTTTCCTCCTTTGCAATCGATCTCTCTCCCAAAGCCCGATAATTTTTCGCGCTTTCTGATCATGGAATCTCTTGATAAGACAAAACCAATCACTTCGCAGTCCGTGTTTCTAATCTCCAAGTATCTTGAAAGCCTTGTGGGAAAGTCCTACAAGGCTAAAAAACTCACAACGGGAGAAGTTTTGATAGAAGTAGAAAACAAACAGCAATCGTCTAACCTCCTCAAGCAAACACGCATGGTAGATGTCAACATCAAGATCACGCCCCATCGCAGTCTCAATAGCTGCCAGGGCGTGATCTCTGATCGGGATCTAATGAATGAGACTGAAGCTGATCTGCTCGAGGGCCTCCGAGATCAGGGCGTGACAGCAGTGAGGCGAATCACCATACGCCGAAATGATGAAATAATTCCAACTAAGCACATAATCTTGACACTTGACCGCTCTAGCCTTCCTGAGTCGGTCAATGCAGGTTTCTTGAGATGTCCAATCCGACCCTACGTGCCAAACCCACGCCGCTGTTTCAAGTGTCAGCGGTTTGGGCACGGCACAACGTCTTGTCGTGGTAAATTGACGTGCGCAAAATGTGCAGCACATGATCATCAAACTGACAATTGTAAATCCGAGAACTTCACCTGTGCCAACTGCCAGGGACCACACGCTGCCTATTCTAGGAGCTGTGAAAAGTTCAAACAAGAGAAACAGATCATTGCCTTGAAAGTCAACGAAAACATCACCTTCCCAGAGGCGCGGAAGAGGTTCGCCTCTTTCCCCCTGGGGAGGTACGCCGACGCAGCTCGCCGGGGGGCGGAGCGGCGTCTTGTTTCGGCGGGGACCCAGTACCGCGAGTCGGACTTGGTCCCGCCCCCGCCCCCCCCTGGGTTGCCTCTGGCAGCCCAACCCGCCAGCGCACCGCCTGCTAAGTCAGCAGCGGCTGTGGTGGCATCCACGTCCGTTGGGGATGCTGCTGCACCCTCTGTTTCCTCCTCTCCACCGGCCCGAAGCACATGCGAGGGCCCGGAGGAGATGGAGTTGGAGGAAACCGCAGCAGTTCCCACCTCCGCCGCACCGCCTGTGCCACCCGGGGCGCTCCTGACGCCCTCGGCGGTCGCGGCCAAAACGAAGGGCACCGCAAAGGGTGCCAGGTCCGGGGGGTCCGGTACGCCGGGTACCCCTTCCAAATCAGATGATGACATGGATGTGGGACCCTTCCTGTCTGCTTCGCAGCGGAAGGAACGGGTCTCCCCATCTAAACCTCCAGAGGAGGTAAAAAAACCCCGTCCAAGAATCCAAGCCCCGAAAGACCCTACATAAATAGTCACACTCCAGTAGCTCTAATACATAATGGGAAGAGAAAATATCGTTCAATGGAACTGCAGAGGCCTTCTAAATAATCTTGACGACGTCTATGAGATTCTGCATGCTAATCAGCCAAGTGTAATGTGTGTTCAGGAAACACACCTGAATTCCAAGAACACAAATTTCTTGAATAGTTACCTGGTATACAGAAAGGACAGGGTTGGCTGCACACACTCTTCTGGCGGTGTGGCCATAATCGGCCGCAAATCCTTAGCATGCCACCCTGTCACCTTGAACACTATCCTGGAGGCTGTGGCAATTCGAACGATAATATTTAATCTGTTGATAACGGTATGCTCCATATACATTCCTCCTGATGTTTCACTTTTAAGCTCTGACTTCGAGGGGCTGGTTGACCAGCTGCCCGAACCATACATCCTGACAGGCGACCTTAATGCTCACAACACTCTTTGGGGCTCTTCTCGCACGGATGCCCGAGGTCGCCTCATAGAGAAATTCCTTACATCTTCAGGAGCATGCCTTTTCAACAGTAAACAGCCTACATACCATAACATAGGACACAACACATACTCATGTCTTGACTTGGCGATTGGCTCCGCAGTTCTCTTTCCTCTTCTCGAGTGGGGTGTGGGAACTGACCCATATGGCAGTGACCACTTCCCCACCTCACTTACATATATAGATAAAGGCCCAAGCAGTTCATCTTCCCATAATAGGTTCAATGAAGCACGAGCTAACTGGAATACATTTACAGAGACATCCAAACTACACCACACATCCATAGGGCACCTACACGTTGAAGAAGCTACCTAACTCCTCACGGCGCACATCCTCGACGCCGCCGAAAAGTCCATTCCCCACGTCTCTGGTGCCCCGCGCAACCAGCGGAGGTCGTGGTGGAATGAGGACTTTAGGCGGGCGCGAGAGGCCCAGAACAAGGCGTGGGGTATCCTTCGTCGGTACCCCACGTCGGGAAACCTCCTCTTGTTCAAACGGGCCAAGGCATTAGGAAAACGTGTGCGCCGTGAGGCAAAACGAGAGAGTTGGCGTACATTCATAACATCAATAAACTCCTACACAGACACACGGAAAGTATGGACACGTATACGCAAACTCAAAGGACAACAGACACACAGCCTGCCCCTGGTCAGTACAACAGGGGACACTCTGGAAGACCAGGCTGACACACTCGCACAAGACTTTCAACACGTGTCCAGTTCAGCACACTACACGAACACTTTCCTGAAACATAAAGCCTCTTGTGAAAAGAAGTCCCTACACGACAACAACAAATCACAGACTTCGTACAACTCCCTGTTTTCACTACATGAGCTGAGGGCTGCTCTGAGCACGTGTAAACCCTCAGCTCCAGGCCCAGACAACATTACATATACAATGATACAGAACTTACACACAGACACTCTTGTAACACTTCTTCACCTTTTCAACAAGATATGGCTTTCGGGGCACATTCCAAAGTCTTGGAGGGATGCCATAGTTGTAGCATTCTTGAAAGAAGGGAAAGACCCTTCTTCTCCCGCTAGCTATCGACCCATTGCCCTGACCAGCTGCCTGTGCAAGCTTCTCGAGAAGATGATAAACCGGAGGCTCGTGTACTTTTTGGAGCATAACGGCCTTCTCGAGAGCTGCCAGGCAGGCTTCAGGGCGGGGCGATCCACGAATGATCAACTTGTGGCACTAGAGTCGTATATTAAGGATGCCTTCGTGCATAAACAGGTCTGTTTAACTGTGTTTTTCGACCTAGAAAAGGCCTATGACACCGCTTGGCGTTATGGGATTCTTACTGACCTGAAGTCATTCGGTGTTTCTGGTAATATGTTTAACACTCTTGCTAGCTATTTGTCGGAGAGAACCTTTCGCGTCAGAGTTGGTTCTGCACTGTCAAAGGTACACGTGCAAGAAAATGGCGTGCCGCAAGGCGGAGTTCTAAGCTGCACTCTCTTCATAGTAAAAATGAACTCCCTTGGGAAGGCACTGCCGCCTACAATTTCTTACTCCATGTATGTAGATGATGTGCAGATATCTTTTAAATCATGTAATATGTCCATCTGCGAACGTCAAGTCCAGCTCGGCGTCAAGAAGCTTGCCGGCTGGGCAGACAAGAATGGTTTTAAAATTAATCCCGGAAAGAGCTCTTGTGTTGTATTCTCCAGGAAGAGTGCGGTCCACCCGGACCCAGACATCACTCTTGCGAATGTGCCAATTCCTGTGCACAAGGAGCACAAGTTTTTAGGCATTTTATTCGATGAAAAACTTACATTCATTCCTCATGTCAAACAGCTCAAATGTAAGTGCCTAAAGGCAATGAATATTCTTAAGGTTCTCTCGCATCAATCTTATGGGGCCGACAAACAACTCCTGCTGCGCCTGTACACAGCGTTGGTGGGGTCCCGGCTCGACTACGGCAGTGTCGTGTATGGGTCGGCGACAAAGACCGCACTGAGAATGCTCGACCCAGTGCTGCATCTTGGCCTTCGCCTCTCATGCGGCGCTTTCCGCACTAGCCCTGTCGAAAGCCTTTATGTCGAGTGCGACAAGTGGTGTCTAGGGCATCAGCGGGAGTATGTTGACCTGCTGTATGCATCTAAGATTGTGTCCCTTACCAACCATCCTTTTAATCCCATCATGAACAATACATCAAACTTGCAACTCTTTTTAAACAGGCCATCCGTTTCCTTACCTTTCTCTCTCAGAGTTAGGGAGGAGGCTTCTGCACTCACGGTCCCTCTTTCAGACACGCACAAGACACCCATTCAAAATTTCATCGCACCATGGCATCTTCGTCCTGTATCATGCGACCTGTCATTCACTCTTGTAAAAAAAAATAGGGTACCCAAGAATGCAATTCTGCAGCACTTCCTGTTCCTGCAGGACAAGTACAGGTGCGCAGAATTCTATAGCGACGCGTCGAAAACTGGTTCTATGGTATCTTGTGCAGCGCACGGACCAAATTTTAGAGTAAGCAATACAATGAATTTTCATAACAGTATTTACACGGCAGAAGCATATGGCATTTTACTCGTTACAAACCACATCATCAAACATAAAATTCCCAAGTCCATTGTGTACACAGACTCTCAAAGCGTTGTACAGGCACTGTCATTAGGAAGGTCATCTAAAAACTATGTCATAAATGCTCTTTTCAAGGTACTAATGTCTGCATATGCCTCAAATCTTGAAATAACTATATGCTGGGTACCAGGGCATTGTGGAATCCCTGGCAATGAGGCCGCCGACCAAATGGCTGGTGATGCTGCTCTCATGACTACAGTTGACGTTACAACAGTACCTTACACCGACCTAAAGACACACATCAGACGACAGCTTCGTAACACATGGCAATTACACTGGAGTCAACAAACAGACAACAAACTACACATAATAAAACCACAACTTGGACGCTACATAACTGACTCACACAAGAGATACACTGAAGTCGCCCTGGCTAGGCTGCGGATGGGCCACACACATGCGACGCACTCCCACCTGCTCACTGGTACTTCGGGACCCACGTGTAGCAGGTGTGGAAAGGGCCTATCCGTAGTCCACATACTAATCACATGCAAGGCACTTGACACAACACGACACAAACATTTCCCTGAATTATACAGACAACACATTCCTTTGCACCCATCATACTTTTTAGCCGACGAACCAATGTTTTCTAGTCAACGTGTTTTTAAGTTTTTAGCTGAGGTAAACTTTCTGCAGCTCTTGTCATATCATGTGTAATCACCCTGGCCCTATACACCAGCCATCTCCATTGTCTTTTGTTTTGCATCGCCTTTACTTTTAGTTACATGTTTTAGTACTTACGGTCTGATGAAAACTCAATAACTTCTTTGGCGCTCTTTGCCCTCGTTGGCCTTGCGCCATAAAACACCAACCATCATCATCATCATCATCATCAAATCTTGTAACATATCCATATGTGAACGTGAGGTCCAGCTTGGGGTAAACAAACTTTCTCGCTGGGCAGAAGAAAATGGCTTCAACCTTAATCCCGCGAAAAGTACCTGTGTCCTGTTCTCAAAGAGACGTGGAGTAAGGCCTTATCATGAAATAACTCTCATCATCATCATCATCATCACCAGCCTGTCTACGCCCACTGCAGGGCAAAGGCCTCTCCCATTATTCTCCAATTACCTCGGTCCTGTGCCAACTGTGACCAATTTATCCCCGCAAACTTCTTGATCTCATCTGCCCATCTAACTTTCTGCCGCCCCCTGCAGCACTTGCCTTCTCTAGGAATAAACTCTGTTACCCTTAATGTCCAGCGGTTATCTTGCCTTCGCATTACATGCCCTGCCCACGTCCATTTCTTCTTCTTAATTTCTACTAATATGTCTTTAACACCAGTTTGCTCCCTGACCCACTCCGCTCTCTTCTTGTCCCTTAATGTTACACCTATCATCTTTCGTTCCATTGCCCGCTGAGTCGTTCTCAATTTAAGTTAAACCCTATTAGTGAGTGTGCAAGTTTCTACCCCGTAGGTGAGTACCGGTAAGATGCAGCTGTCATACACTTTCTTCTTCAGCGACAATGGTAGGCTGCTATTCATTATCTCAGAATGTCTGCCATATGCACCCCATCCCATTCTGATCCTTCTAATTATCTCTGCCTCATGGTTGGGATCTGGGGTCACAACTTGGCCTAAGTAGATATATTCGCTTACCACTTCCACTGCCTCGCCACCTATCTCAAACTGCTGTGCTGTCCCTAGGTTATTCATCACTACTTTAGTTTTCTGCATATTAATTTTCAGGCCCACGGTTCTACTCTGTTCGCCCAGTGCGGAAAGCATGCTTTGCAATTCGTCCCCAGAGTTACTTAGCAAGGCAGCGTCATCAGCAAATCTGAGGTTACTCAGGTATTCTCCATTAACCCTTACTCCCACCTGGTCCCAATATAACGTTCTGAATACTTCTTGTAAGCATGCTGTGAATAAAATTGGAGAGATTGTGTCTTCTTGTCTGACACCCTTCCTTAAAGGTATTTTACTGCTCTCCCTATGGAGGATGATGGTAGCTGTAGACCCGTTGTAGATATCCTCTAGCATTCTTACATAATGCTCATCTACCCCCTGGTTCCGTAATGCCTGAATGACTGCTAGGGTTTCGACCGAGTCAAATGCTTTCTCATAATCTATGAAGGCTAGATATAGGGGTTCAGTATACTCAGCGCACTTCTCTATCACCTTATTGATCGTGTGAATATGGTCCATTGTTGAATAACCTTTACGGAACCCTGCTTGTTCTTTAGGTTGACTGAAATCTAGGGTTGCAGAGATTCGGTTAGCGATTACCTTGGTAAATACCTTGAAGACGACTGACAGTAAGCTGATCGGCCTGTAATTTTTCAAGTCCTTCATGTCGCCTTTCTTATGGATTAGGATGATGTTCGCGTTCTTCCAAGATTCCGGTACCATTGCGGTCATTAGGCATTGCGGATACAGGTTTGCCAGTTTTTCAAGTACAATTTCTCCGCCATCCTTCAAGAGTTCTGCTGTTATCTGATCCTCACCAGGTGCTTTGCCTCCTTTCATTTCTTTCAAAGCCTTCCTTACTTCTTCGGTCGTTACTGGTGGGATGTCTATCTCCGCTCAATGGCGACCCTCTATAACTCTCCTCTATATATCTCCTCTATAACTCTCAATGGCGACCCAATTCCTGTTAAACACGGTCAGAAGTGTTTGGGTGTGGCCATGGATGAAAAACTCACATTCATCTCCAATATCAAACAGCTCAACCAAAAATGTCTAAAAACAATGAATATTCTGAAAGTCCTATCTCACCAATCATACCGTGCAGACAAACTCTTTCTGCGCCTCTATACCGCTTTGGTAGGGTCTCGCTTGGAATATTTAAGTGTTGTCTATGGGTTGGCCACGAAAGCAGTGCTAAAAATGCTCAACCCACTGCTGCACTTCGGGCTTCACCTCTCGGGTGGCGCTTTCCGTTCAAGCCCTCTCCAAAGCCTGTATGTCGAACGCGACAAATGGTGCCTAGAGCACCAGCGAATTTACGTTGATCTTTATCATTTATATGCTTCTAAAATGGTATCAATCGATAACCATCCTTTTAAACCTGTTTTTATGAATACATCCACATCACAGCTATTTTTAAATCGCCAATTTATTTCGGTACCATTCTCACACAGAGTCAGCGAGGAGGCGCTTTACTTAGTATCTTCTTTTTGAACACCTTTAAATAATCTTGCATTGATTTTATAGCAACAAGGCAGCTTCGCACTATGTCGTGTGACTTGTCTTTCATGCAACTTGATAAAAATAGGGTACCGAGAAATGCAATTCTGCAGCACTTTCTGTCACTGCAGGAGAAGTGCCGGTGTACAGAATTTTACGCCCACGCCTCCAAATCTGCCTCCGCCATGTCATGCGCTGCGCATGGCCCAATTTTAAAGCTTCTGAATCAATGAATGTAACTTGTAGCATCCTCACAGCAGAGGCTCATGGAATCTTTCTTGCTGTGAATCATGTTGTCAAATGTCACTTCGCCAACTCAGTCATTTACACTGATTCACTAAGCGTTGTACGGGCATTATCATCCTAAAAGAAGTAAAAGAGTTACAGCATCAATCTTATTCTTTGGACAATTATGTTGGCATATGTTGAAACCTTGAGGGGGCAGTTGGTTGGGTCCCAGGGCATTCAGGAATCGCTGGAAATGAGACTGCAGACGAAATGGCCGCTTCTGCACTCACAAACATGGTGCACATAACAACAGTACCCTACACTAACTTCAAACCACAAATAAAACAACTACGTAAAACATGGCAAAAACATTGGAGTGAACAGACAGACAAAAAACTGCACATTGTAAAACCACACTTGGGACGATACACAACCAATTCACACAACAGAAACACATAGGTGGCCTTCGCAAGGTTACGGATAGGCCACACACATGTAACACAATCCCATCTGCTTACTGGATCCCCAAGACCCATGTGCAGCGCGTGTGGAGAGTGCCTATCCGTAATCCACATACTCATTCAATGCAAGGCTCTGGACATAACACGATGCAAACACTTCCCACAACTATACACAAGACATATTTTACAACAGCCGTCGTACTTCTCAGGAGACGAGCCGATGTTTTCAACCAAACGCGTTTTTGAGTTTCTCACCGAGGTAAAATTTTTACATCTCATTTCTTATCATGCATCTTGGCAACCTGGCCCTCTACACCAGTTATCTTCATTACGTTCGCAAGAGTCACGAGTTGTCCGAACTTGCGAGACAATCGTTGTTTGCTTGGGGTGCCGTGTGGATGGGCCAACTCGTGTGCAGCTACCACACAACTGGGAGATTTATTTGGAAACCCTCATTTGCCTTTTCTCGCATTCGTTATTTAGGCCGCCCATTCCGCAGATAACACTTTCTTTTTAATATGTTTTATACGTACACTGCTTAATAGCCCTATGTCAGACGCTACTAGTGGAGGCTGTGCATTGTGTAACGAACAAAAGTGTTATGACTTGACCATTTCGTTTTCATGCGTGCCGTACATTAGTACCTTTTTTTCCGTCGTGCTAGGCAAAAAATACGCGTAGTCACTGCCATCCAACGGGCGGGGAACAAGAGCGATGTTCTTGTCTTGTTCTTTTAAGGTGAATCCTGCAATAAGGCTGTAAAATCCTATGTCCAGAGTAGACAGTTCTTTACGGCAATGGCGTACTAGTAAATGACGCATACGAGAATAAACATTGACACCTTACTTGGACCAGGTCTTCAAAGGTGACCGCTGCTGAGCCTACTACCATCAGAACAAGGGCGAAGGCGAGCGTTAGTTCACTCATTTTTTTGCTGAGCTACAGACGTTCAAGTTCTGAGGGTATATTTTTACGCCCTATTTAATTTAAAATCTGTTCTTCGCATAAATTAGACCATGTATGCTGGCGCTTTACTGCCACTTAAATAGGTAGTACGGAAAAAGATCACTGTAGTCACACTTACATGTGTTCTCCATAAGATGGGCGCAAGCATTCATACTGTGCCGAAAAGAACAATACATCAGATCATTATTTTAATGTGGGGCATTGCTTTTTATTTCATTGTCAGGCGCACGTGGTGAAATTCTCGTTGACCTTTTTTTGAGAAAACTGTCTGTGGACATTTTTTGTGAACACAAAAGAGCTTTATTGCAATCTATGTCAGACAACCTTTTTTAGGCACGCCTCCTATGAAACTCCGAGTAAAGAGAGCGATGTGTCAAGACATTTCGTCAGGGTTGGCAAAAAAACACGGTTATTTCTGCTTTTGTTGCCACAGCACCGAGACTTGACGTAGTTTCTGTTTAAACAGGAAAAATCTTCGTAATATAGTGAAGCAACAGTGTTACTGAGGTGATTGAGTACTAGCAGTTTTTAGGCGAAGAGTCCAGTATGATCATAAAATTTTGGCAAAATACGTGTGTCAAACATTGTTATTTTACAAAGACTCTCCTTTGTTCAGATTTCGGGAAGCCATCATTTTGCGGCACCGTTACATTTGTGTGCAGCACAAACAAGTTTTGTTTTTGAATTTTTTTTCGCGGCACACACTTACCAACACTCCTTTGTAGTTACCTTATGTACTATCGTTGAAAAAACAGCAAAAATGCGACCGTTGACGTTTTATTGCGCCACTTGTTATCACAGACAGTCTATGTAGCTTTCCCGGTAACTGCAAAAGTACATTCACAATATTAGTATTAAAGCAACTCTGCTTTCTAAAAAAAATAAAAACGGGATACTATATAGGCAATCATTCAACTTTATAGCTAAGGCCTCAATGCCAGAGGGATGGCGAAGTTGCCAGAAAACACACTGCAATTTCCCTGACGGTGATGTTCATCGTGTGTGAAGTGAAAGATGATTCATACGCGCAGGTTTCTTGGTAGCAAACCAATGTCTTCAAAGTCCAATTCGTTATACCCAAAACGCACGGCAGAAAATCTAATTTGAACGTTCAGTTTCCACAAAGGCTCATTAAGCGCCTCAAAGAAAACACGCTTCCCGTGGTCGAAATAGAACCTTGGGCCCTCACAATATGAAGCCGATGCCTACCCATTTGCGCCATTTTAATATGGTCGAAGCAGTTCAGACTTTACCTCAGGCTGTACGGCAGAAAGTTTCGGCTTTATTCAACTTCCTCTTAAGAAGGCATGTTTTATTTTTCATTGAAAATTTCTATTCTGCTATATTTTGCTCGCCAGCACTATTTCCGTTTTTTTCCCACTGTTTAAATGTACGTATTCTTACTTCACTCCACAGTTACGACATGCTATTTGTAGTTTTTACTTTTCTTTTCAAGTCCAATGTTTCCGACTTTCCGCTCATGAGCAGAGTACCCGAGCCTAAAGATCAAGAAACTCGAATTTTTCGTTGCCATGCAAACCTGCTTTAAAAAAATTAGTCTGATGCTCAGCCATGTTTGTTTGTTTTCTTTGCTCAAAACCTTTATTAGCTTTCGTATAACGGGTAGTGTTTCAAACATTTCTTTCATTTTGTGGAACAGGAAGCAATATCGAATATTTTAAGCAACTTCAAAACACAATCACTGAAATCCTTCCTTATTTCGCCAACTACATTCCCTGAAGTTAATCATTGCAATTTAATAATGAACAAAACACGAACGCAATGTGCAATTATGATTTTTCGTAACGGGTACAGAACCTTCGCTATAATAACTGTGCCGTAGAACAGATAGAACAGATATACCAGAAAACGTAAGGGTTCTTTATGTTTGAACAACGCAGGTTGGTAGTGTGCACCTGAATAGCGCATCCGCGGGTTGATTTTGATATGGTCCCCGCTAGGCACATATTGAGGTGGTAATTATTGATGTCGGTGGCTTAATTAACAAAAATTGAATAATGAACTTTTTAGTGGTGGCAGTAAGCAGGCGTATTTGCATTGGAAAGTTACACGCAATCGTGTTTCTACGCAGGTTCATTTGGAAGAATTCCTTCTAACGCATCCGTGCTAATACATACATACATACATACATATATATATACATGCATACATATATATATATATATATATGTATATATATATATATATATATATATATATATATATATATATATATATATATATATATATATATATATATATATATATATATATATATATATATATATATATATACACAAAGTAAGAAACCTCGGTAACAGCAACAGCGGAGGGTTTATTTCGACGTTTCGACTTCGAGACAAGTCTTCTACAGGAATGATGATCATTCCTGTAGAAGACTTGTCTCGAAGTCGAATCGAAATAAACCCTCCGCTGTTGCTGTTACCGAGGTTTCTTACTTTGTGGTCACCACGCCTTCGGCCCCATCACCAGCATGCCATATATATATATATATATATATATATATATATATAGAAGGTCCCCTTCACCCTTCACCCCGAGCAGTCCTAGTGGCGTTGGCTACCACCCCCAAGCACAGGAAACAAAAGTACCTAAACATAAATAAATACCCCAGAAAGTATAGGGGAAAATCGCCCCGACGGTAGCGTAGTGGTTATCGCACCAGACCGGTATTCTGGAGGTCGTGGGTTCGGATCCCACTTGGCGGGAATTTTTTCTCCACTTTCTTTCTTTCCAAATTCTTTATCTGTTTAATGACCTACAACATCCTCCCCTTTGCTTTCCGAGGTTTTCTTGACTGCCAACCCTTATTTCTCTCTCTCTCTCTCTATATATATATATATATATATATAGTAAGGAAATGAGGTGCTCGTTGAGGAAATCCAGAAAGATAGGTCGGCAGTCTACAACGCCAAAGGAGGCATAGAGGTGTGGTTAGGCTCTTTTTTTTACTAGGGGTAATGAAGTTAACTTTTTTTTTATATATACGGAAGAAAGAAAGAAAAACGCGCCCAGAGTGGGGACCGAACCCACGCCTTTCGATTAGATGTCGAAAAGACCAAGGACGAGACCAAGACGACAAACAAGCGCTGACTTCCAACTGAATTTTATTGAAAAGAAACGCACACATAAATATACATTCTATCATAAAGGTATGACAGATACCGCAGCTGCAACCCTGCGACGTGCACAAAACACATCAAAACCCGCTGACCCATACGCGCTGATCGAAACAAGTGACAAAGAAAATAAGACTACACAATCATCTAAAGGAAGGTTCAGAATTCGGTGCCCAAGTAAGTAGTCTCATTTTTTGACAGCAGAATGGACGTAGGGAAGACGTAGGGCAGACGGGTCGCTGTCTGAATAACAGGTTGCGGGAGCATAATTATAATCTTAGGCGCCGTTTGGAGGGTAATCTTAGCCGGCATTGTCGTTCGTGTGAAAAGGCCGGTTGCACGCCACTGTTTGATGAGTGTCTTGTTGTCAGCCGTCATGGCCTTGCACTTACCCGAGAGATTATTGAGGCAGCGGTGATAATAAGGGAAGGAGATAAGTGCATAAGTGCCCCGTCAATTCTGCTGTCAAAAAATGAGACTACTTACTTGGGCACCGAATTCTGAACCTTCCTTTAGATGATTGTGTGGTCTTATTTTCCTTGTCACTTGTTTCGATGTATAGGTCAGCGGGTTTTGATCTGTATTGTGCATGTGGCTGGGTTGCAGCTGCGGTATGTGCCATACCTTTGTTATAGAATGTATATTTATGTGTGCGTTTCTTTTCATTAAATTTAAGTTGGAAGTCAGCGCTTGTTTGTCGTCTTCGTCTCGTCCTTGGTCTTTTTTCGCGGTGTGTTGCTAATGAATTACCATTGGTATTCTTAATGAATCAGGGTAAGTTGGGCGGAATGTCGCAAATGAGATTATCCACATAGCGCGAGAGGTTTTCTGTAACAGTGCCAATACCTGAAACAATGGTGCGGCCTGGGTTTTTCACCTTGCGTATCATTGGGAGAAGATATAATTTACTGGCTACTAGGCCCAAAGGGATCGTGGAACAAGCCGTGGTTTCTTTTATTGTTTTATTTCTAACAAGCTGAGCAAATTTACCTTTGACGATTTGCTTATAGCCTTGAATGGGATTATTGGGTAGTGCTTTGTAGAACGTCGATACCGATGGTTGGTTATTGGCCTCGTTAACATTGTCGGTTTTGTCAAGTATAACGATGTCGCCTCCCTTATCGGCTGGTTTATAATTATGTCGGGAAAGCATGCGAGTTCCTTTAGGGATTTCTTTTCGTTGGTAGTCATGTTATGGTGGAAAGAAATTTGTGTTTGGTATGATTTTAACACATGGCGTTGGACAGCTTTGATGTACATGTCGAGGCAACTATCACGCTGTATGGGAGGGGTCCAGTACTTATAGCTCGGTAGAGTGCTGCGGGCTTCTTCTTTCGCAGGGTGATCATAGAAGTATTCTCGTAGCCACATGTTTCTGGCGAATTTATCTAATTCCTTGAAAAGTTGAAAGTCTGAACAGATAAAGTAGGTTGAAAAACAGAAAGAAAGTGGCGAAATAATGCCCGCCGGGTGGATCCGAACCACGACCTCCAGAATACGCGTCTGGTGCGATGACCACTCCTGTACCGGCGGGACTATATGTTTATAAATATATATATATATATATATATATATATATATATATATATATATATATATATATATATATATATACAGAGAGAGAGAGAGAGAGAGAGAATGAGAATAGGAAATCAGGGGCTCGTAGAAATAACACAGAAATAAGTGTTGGCAGTCAAGAAAACATCGGAAAGCAAAGGGGAGGTTGTGGTAGGTCATTGAAACAGATACAGAATTTGGAAAGAAAGCAAGAAAGCAGAGAAAAAATGCCTGCCAGGTGGGATCGGAACCCACGACCTCGAGAATACCGGTCTGGTGTGATAACCACTACGCTACCGGCGGGGCAATTCCCCCCCCCCCCCCGCTTTCTGCGGTATTTATATCAATGTAATTTTTTCCTGTGCTTGGGGGTGGTAGCCAGCGCCACTCTGACTTCTCGGGGTGAAGGGGACCTCCTTTTTAATCCCCGCGCCATGACTCGAGTGTCTACGACATGTCGAGAGTGGTCAACCAGCGTTGAACCCTCTTAAGCTCCCTATGGCACCAAGACTGCCAGAACAGAGGCCCTCGCTCTGCATGTAGCGAATCAGAATAGGAAATGAGGAGCTCGTAGAAATAACACAGAAATAACGGTTGGCAGTCTAGAAAACCTCTAAAAGCAAAGGGGAGGTTGTGGTAGGTCATTCAAACAGATACCGAATTTGGAAATAAAGAAAGAAAGCGGAGAAAATATACCCCCCAGGTGGGATCCGAGCCCAGGACCACAGAATACCGGTCTGGTGCGATAACCACTACGCTACCGGCGGCGCGATTTCCCCCCCTCCTTCTGGGGCACTTATATCAATGTAATTTTTTCCTGTGCTTGGGGGTGGTAGCCAGTGCCACTCTGACTTTTCGGGGTGAAAGGGACCTTCTTTTTAATCTCCGCGCCGTGACTCGTGTGTCTACGACATGTCGAGAGTGGTCAACCAGCGTTGGCCACTCCGAAGCACAGGAAAAAAATTACATTGATATTGTTACAGTGTGTCAGTAGTTAAAGAAGGAAATGTTAGTACATAGCCCCAAGCATTGCGGACATGTGCTGGGGCTCAGCTGTGAGGAAGAAGAGGTTCGAGCTAGGTCCAACGCGGTGCTTCCTTCTTTGTGTGTGTGAAATACACCTTCATTTTTACGTATTCCTCTACGTAACATCTTGGTGGAGGTTGCCCGACATCCCTTACCTCTCGTCTTGCCGCTCAAATCCTCGAGGTTTCGTGACCATTCATCACGTTACTCCGCAGCGGGCGTCATATTCACCCTGCCACCATGGCTCCGCCCAGCCAGTCGGCGACCCCGCTGGTCGTCGTTACTCAGCCCCGCGAGCCTGGTTTCTTCACCGGCACTGACAACGTTGACGTCGAAGATTGGATCAAGCACTACGAGCGGATCAGCACTCACAACCGTTGGGACCCCACTATCATGCTCGCCAACCTCCCTTGCTGCTTCAGAGGTACGGCCCTCACTTGGTTTGAGACGAATGAATCCACGCTCACCAGCTGGGACGATTGTAAAGCCAAGCTTTTGGAAGAGTTCGGCAACCCTGTCGCCCACCAGTTACGCGCAAAAAGTGAACTTGCCTCCCGTGCCCAAACGTCGACCGAGCCGTACGTAGCCTACATCCACGACGTTCTGGCTCTCTGCCGTAAGGTCGATGCGAGCATGAACGAGCAGGACAAGGTCGGGCATGTGCTCAAAGGAATAGCTGACGACGCCTTTCACTTGCTAATATGCAAGGACTGTACGACAGTCGATGCTATACTGAAAGAATGCCGGCGCTTCGAGCATGCGAAGAGTCGGCGCATCACGCAGCAGTTCCAACGGCTGCCCAACACCGCTGCTACTTCTTCTTGCGACGCACCAGCCCCTCAGTCGTTTTCGCCCGCGCCTTCTTACCGCGACGCCCTAGAGCACACCGTCCAAAAGATAGTGCGCCGAGAACTTGAAGCGACAGCTCCTGCCGAAACTATGCCCCATGCCGTCACCAGCCCTGTTCCAGCCATTTCGCTCATTCAAGCTGTCGTTCGTGAGGAAATTACCAACATGGGCTTCCAGCCAGTATGCGCCGTAACTCCTGCTCTCCGCCGCAGTTATGCCCCACCCGGACCACGCAATGTGTACGGCCCTACGCGCTACCGAAACCCCGCTGAATGGAGAACTCCGGATGACAGGCCGATTTGTTTCACGTGCAGGCGTGTTGGGCACGTCGCGCGCTACTGTCGGAACCGCTGGTCCTCCAGGAGTACCTTTTGGGACGACTCCCCCCGCAACGATGGACACCGCCCAACCTCTTATCGCTCGCAGCCCCACCGTGAGACCCAATTACCAGCAGATGCTCCACCGGAGAGTACAACCTCCCAACGCCGTCGCCTGTCTCGCTCTCCGGAACCTCGTCGACTTTCGCCGCACTACTCTCGCCGTTCTTCTCCGGGAAACTAGCTGATGCAGCTCCCGGAGGTGACGCTGCATCAACGACCGACCCCGCAAACCCTCTCTTGACGTTGCCGACTGAAGACAATTTGCTAGCAGTTGGAATTGATGGAGTCCCTGTTAATGCCCTAATTGACACTGGTGCCCACATCTCCCTCATGAGTGCACAGCTGCGCTCTCGCCTCCGCAAGGTACTCACCCCTGCCCTTTCGCACGTTCGCGTTGCTGACGGAGGAACTTCGGCTGTCGCGGGTATGTGCACTGCCCGAGTGAGCATAGCTGGACACCCCGTCACTGTTATGTTCTTTGTTCTGGACAAATGCCCTCATGACGTCATTCTCGGCCGTGATTTCCTCTCAGACCATTCTGCCCTAATCGACTGTTCGACGGGTCTGCTTCGACTTGAGCTCCCACTTTCCTCCGACGACCACGCCCCACCTTTCCTCCACTTACGCTCTGATGAGCACGTTCGCCTGCCGCCTCAAGCCGCTACTTATGTCCCTCTCTCTTCAAGCATGCCCGTCCCCGATGGAGACTACGTCGTTGCGCCCGTCCTTGACGTTCTACTCACCCGAAACGTCGCCCTTCCCCATACTATTGTCTCCATACAGCAGAACCACGTCTCCTTGCCTTTCCTGAACTTCGCATTCCACACCCAGGTTCTTCCGCAAGGAATGACTGTCGCTACTGTTTGTCCGGTCTCCGATTTTCATATTTCCGCTTTTACTGTAAACACCATATCCCATCCGCCCACTTCGTCCGCTACACCTCCGCCCACCACTCAATTCGACGCTATGATTAGCCCTGACCTTTCCCCAGATCAGATACACCTTCTGCGTCAGCTGTTGGCTTCGTATGGTGACATCTTCGACTTGGAAAATCCAGTGCTGGGTCGAACTAGCCTCGTGACTCATCGAATCGACACCGGTGACGCCATCCCCATCCACAGGCGCCCGTATCGGGTATCTCGCGCTGAACGGGACGTCATCCAAGCCGAAGTTGACAAGATGCTCTCCAAGGATATTATCGAGCCTTCGTGCAGCCCCTGGGCCTCACCAGTGGTGCTGGTAAAAAAGAAAGACGGCACCTGGCGATTCTGCGTTGATTACCGGCACCTTAATCACATTACAAAAAAAGACGTCTACCCCCTACCCAGGATTGACGATGCTCTCGACTCTTTACACGGTGCTAAATATTTCTCTTCTATTGACCTTCGATCTGGCTACTGGCAGATAGGTGTTGACGAGTTGGACCGAGAGAAGACCGCTTTCGTCACACCAGACGGCCTTTACCAGTTCAAAGTAATGCCGTTCGGATTATGCAATGCTCCCGCAACGTTCGAGCGAATGATGGACTCTCTTCTTCGCGGTTTCAAATGGTCAACATGCTTATGCTACCTGGACGATGTGATAGTGTTTTCACCCTCTTTTGAAACGCACCTTCAGCACCTTTCAGACATCCTCATAATATTTCGACGTGCGGGCCTCCAGCTGAACTCAAAAAAATGTCGCTTTGGCCGCCGGCAGATAACCATCCTTGGCCATCTTGTTGGCAATAATGGGGTTCAACCCGACCCTGACAAAGTTCGCGCAGTCAAGCAATTCCCCGAGCCTCGCTCATCCAAGGACGTCCGCAGTTTTATTGGCCTATGCTCGTACTTCCGGCGTTTTATACGGGGGTTTGCTGACATTGCGCGCCCTCTGACAGACCTTCTTAAAAAGGACGCTGAGTTCCATTGGGGTGCATCTCAAGCAGAAGCGTTTTCTAAATTGATATCCGCTCTCACCACTTCACCTATCCTGGCCCACTTCGATCCCACTGCCGCCACCGAAGTCCGGACAGACGCTAGCGGACATGGCATTGGCGCTATCCTCGCTCAGCGACAGAACGGTAGAGACCGTGTTATTGCATACGCCAGCCGCCTCCTGACGTCCGCTGAGCAGAATTACTCAATTACGGAGAGGGAGTGCTTGGCACTGGTGTGGGCTGTAGCAAAATTTCGCCCGTATCTGTATGGACGCCCCTTTTCGGTGATAACCGACCACCACGCGCTCTGTTGGCTTTCTTCTCTGAAAGATCCTACAGGACGCCTAGGTCGCTGGGCTCTGCGTCTGCAGGAGTATTCGTACACCATAGTTTATAAGTCCGGCCGCTTGCATCAAGACGCCGATTGCCTGTCCCGTTACCCGGTTGACAACCCCGACCTTGCTGTTTCGAGAAACCCAAGTAGTGTGCTCGCAATAACGGATTTGTTACGCCTTGGGGACGAGCAGCGCCGCGATCCATCTCTCAGCGCAATTATGAACCGTCTCAACTCTGGCTCCCATGACCCTTCACTGCGCCTCTTTAAGTTACGCAATGGGATCCTCTATCGCTACAACATCCGCCCCGAGGGTCAAGAGTTGCTTCCGGTCCTTCCTGAACGTCTGCGCTCGGACGTTCTCCAGCAACTCCATGACGTACCCACTGCAGGCCACCTCGGAGTTTCCCGCACCTACGACCGTGTGCGTCGTCGCTACTTCTGGCCAGGCCTTTATCGCTCTGTACGGCGTTATGTGGCCTCTTGCGACCTCTGCCAACGTCGTAAAAAGCCTACCACATCCCCAGCAGGCCTTCTCCAACCGGTGGACATACCCACCGAACCATTTTTTCGTGTAGGCGTCGATCTCCTTGGTCCTTTCCCGGTATCCAGTTCGGGCAACAAGTGGATCGCGGTCACCACTGATTATGCCACCCGTTATGCAATTACACGCGCTCTCCCCACCAGCTGTGCCTCTGACGTTGCTGATTTTCTTCTCCAAGACGTCATCCTTCATCATGGCGCTCCTCGTCAGCTCCTTACTGATCGGGGCCGCTATTTCTTGTCTCGCGTTGTCGCCGATATTCTTCGTGCTTCCTCAACGCAACACAAGATCGCGACTTCTTACCACCCTCAGACGAATGGTCTCACTGAGAGACTCAATAGAACACTTACCGACATGCTCTCAATGTATGTCTCCGACGACCATCGTGATTGGGACGTGGCGTTACCGTACGTTACATTTGCGTACAATTCGTCCCGTCACGACACCGCTGGATATTCTCCCTTTTACCTGCTCTACGGTCGCGAGCCTGTTTTGCCACTGGACACTCTCTTGCCGCCTTCAGTTCCAACTTCGGAATATGCTCGAGCCGCAGTTGATCGTGCCGACCATGCTCGACAAGTTGCCCGCTCTCGCCTCTGCTCATCGCAGTTTTCCCAAAAGGCGCTTTACGATTCCCGCCACCGAGACCTGCAGTTCTCACCTGGGTCTCTTGTTCTTCTGTGGTCGCCGTCCCGCCGCGTGGGGCTCTCTGAAAAACTGCTGTTCCCTTACACGGGACCCTACCATGTGGTCCGTCAAGTGACTCCAGTCACCTATGAAATCTCCCAAGCCGCCCCTTCGCCAACTTACCACCTTGGAAGCGGCAAAACAGACATTGTCCACGTTTCCCGCCTCAAGCCGTACCATCGCCCTCCCACAACATCGCCCTAGGAAGCACCGAGACGGCGCTTTTTGCCGCGGGGGTTATGTTACAGTGTGTCAGTAGTTAAAGAAGGAAATGTTAGTACATAGCCCCAAGCATTGCGGACATGTGCTGGGGCTCAGCTGTGAGGAAGAAGAGGTTCGAGCTAGGTCCAACGCGGTGCTTCCTTCTTTGTGTGTGTGAAATACACCTTCATTTTTACGTATTCCTCTACGTAACAATATAAATACCCCAGAAAGCGGGGGGGGGGGAGGGGAATTGTCCCGCCGGTAGCGTAGTGGTTATCGCACCAGACCGGTATTCTGGAGGTCGTGGGTTCGGATCCCACCTGGCGGGCATTTTATCTCCGCTTTCATTCTTTCCTTCATCATTCGTTATCTGTTTCGATTACCTACGACAACCTCCCCTTTGCTTTTCGAGGTTTTCTTGACTGCCAACCCTTATATATATATATATATATATATATATATATATATATATATATATATATATATATATATATATATAGGAAAGGGAGAAATTTACAAACGCGTGTAAACAGTATATCTTTACGAAATACAGTGAGAAGGAGAGAAAGCTGTTTTGGAATTTACGTGACAGGTATGTATAAAGCCGGGCTATGCACGTGGGTCAACAAGAGGGGAAGGAGAGAGCAAGGAAGAAAAAGTGATGACTTCAAAAAACAGGTGGCCTGATTGAACTACAACATGGCAACTGAAAATGGTGTATGGACCAATAAATGTAAGATGCACGTGCAGGCATGCCGAGAATGCGCGTTCAGCACTGAACAATGTGGATTCAAAAAGAAGTGATATTTGCACAAACGTGTCGTCTGCGCAACGAGAGAGCTGTTCGCGGGCATATTCAGGCCATAAAGAGAGACGGCAATTTATTGTGTCCCCTGTGACGGATGGGAAAACAGAAATAATGTGCGCGAAAGAGCAAACAAAGACAGACAGGTGTCCGGAACATTAGTGGAAGGAGGGGGTGCTATACAGGCAAACATAATGTAGTGAGCAGAACACCTTTCAGCAAATATTTTTGTACGGCGAAGATAAAGAAACCAAGAAATCAGAAGAAAGCACGGACACGATCAAATGCCTAGCGAATGAAAGTGTATGATTTCAGAGTTGTGGTGGTAATATAGCGTCCGTCCTAAAGGAGGGTTACATTGTCGGGCCGAATTAGGCTAGCAAAGTCACTGTATAGTTGGTGACAGTTCGCGAATCAACACCTGGGTATTGACAGATTGAATAGAATTGTTTTTCGGTTGAATACAGTTGCTGCATGAGCTGTTGGCAAGTTGAGGTGTAATAATAGTAAACAACGCGGAAAAAATTAACTAATAGAGAGCGTTATTAGCATAAGGTCGCCAATTTTTTTTAGGCACGAAAAGGTTAATTGTTCTTAACTTTTGTTGATACCAAGCGAAGCTTACGTAAGCTTTAAATGAGATAAGAGTACCGAACCTGCTGGTCGTGTTGAGTTTTAAAAGTGGATCCGAAGGTGGTTTCTTTAACATGTTCAGATGCATGACCGGGACTGTTCACATGTCTTGACAATGGCAAATAAGCACAAGGATTTGCATGAGACCGGTGAGTATTGAACTGCATACGAAAAGCGGTTTCAGTTCCAATATAATGTGTTCTTGGAATAGTGCACTCGATAAGGTATACGACACTAGCGGAGTCACCGTTAAGGTTACATTTTATATTTACGTAGTTGTCTTAAGCCATGGTGGAAGCGCGCTGCGTACTGGGCAAACTGGGAATATATAGGCGTATGCCCACGAATAACGACGAATGTGTTAAAAAATAATCGCCATCCTTCGCTGCGAAAGAGAATGTCCACCAAAGCTGTTGTAAAGCGCCACAAATGGTGATGGAGGAGAGTATAAATGTTTCTCGTCGTCTAGGCGGTCTTGTCGCTCGCGCTTGGCCCGGGTCACCAGATAAGTGTACAGAGTATCGGCACTCTTTTCTCCTATTGCTCCGAGCCGCCGCCGTGATCATTGGTCGGTTCGCATTACGTGACATTTTTTTACCCTGCAAAGCTCATCGGTGTTGCCATTTTGTTGTTTATGCATTTTTTTCGCTTAACACTGTTAGGATTAGCTTGTCTTCCCTGCCTTGCAGCTGCGTACGACTGACGTCGTTCCGAATGCAAATCAAAGACGACTCGTGTAGCAGCGTTTCAGCAGCAGAGGTGTGTCCAGGGATGGCGTTTTGCTGCACCTTAGGCAGTATTGTTAACAAACGACCCGGATGAAGTTAGCGGCGAGACCGCAGAAGCGGCAATCTTGCAACACTAGTAAACACCAGAATGTTGGCCGGTGGTGACCTGGGTGCCTCAGTTGCGGTACTCTAATTCCTTATCTAGTGACGCTCGTCCTGCCAGCCTTCAAAAATAATCTGCAAACGATTTTCACCCGGAACACATGGCGGGGGGTGCGGGTGGTATTGTTCACAGGTGCCTTATCACCCATAATGCGCTCTGGATGCCTGTTAAGTGGTTTTTAAAGGTATTCAGTGCCTCATTCTGTATGCCTGAATAGCCTGAGGCATTAGCTCGGCGTCTTTGTTTTTGTAGCCTTGCGTTCTTGCCCCCGGAGATAAAACCTTTGGTGTCTGTCCAGGTATACAGCTTCGTCGTCGAAACTTCTAATTGGGCTAATTTTTAATGGTACATAACGGTAAAGAAGAACAGACTAAGGCAATGACAGAGCACGGGGACAGTGCAGAATAGCAAGACAGTTTTATTGAGGAAGCGTGCAATCTATAATAATAGGCAGATGTCTCGCACTTTTCTAAGATTAACGTGTCCTGCGTTTTCTGAGCGTGAAAAGTGACGAAAACATTATTTATCGAGCTTCGGCGTAAACGCCTCTAATCCATAATAAAGAAGAGCTATATCGCTATTATTGCAAATATTACCACGTCGCCTAAAAGGACGCAGGGTTCTTCCAGAAACAAGGTTCATTAGAGCGCACTTGTGCTGCGCAAAAGAACTCATAGAAAACACAGCGCCGAAAAAGTCAACAGTGACGTCCACAGGCGATAGTCGGCGAATCGAATGCCAGGGCGCTTCCTCTGCAAGCATAAGTTTTATTCGTGAAATCTGAAATTCTATCTTTCACACTTACACGTACGATGCCCCCTTTTTTAAATAAACCTTTGTGCTTCAAAGTTGACCACATGTTTTTTTTCTGAGCTTCTGGACGTACTGTCGACAACTAGCCGTGTGACAAACTGCCCTACGCGGCGCATTGCCCTCCGAATTGCCCTATTAAGCATTGTCTTTTGACAAACGGTCCCTACGCCCAGTGACTCGTTAGGACAATGGTAAACTCCTCGCAGCTGTTGCTTAGGAGAGGTGGAGAGGTCACGGGAACCTGTAGTTGTTTGACGCGCTTATTATACAGTTGCGTTGAGATTGGTACCAGCTGCTTTAAACAATTACCAATAAAATAAACAATGGAATCTGATGGCACCATATGCAAATTACACGATGCCGGTGGCAGGCAGAATTATCTGTCTCAGAGGGCAGCGTGACAAAGCTGCGGACACCGTGTGGCCATGGTACTTTTTACTACGAAGAAAAAGCGTGGTAAAAGCTGGACAAAGTAAGCAACCACAAAACACAGGCCGTGACGAACAACTGAGCGCTTGATTGAAGCAGGAAAATATATATAGAAAAGGAAAGAAGAACGAAAAGGAGAACGGAAAAAGATATCACATCAAAAACGACAGCCGGTGTCAAAACGTGGTCCACCACTTGTTGATACAGCGCCAAATATTCAAGGTTAGCACATTATATTCTTTTCAACAAAAGAAACTGACAGCTCTCTAACACATGCGTTTCCTTCGCCAAATATTCAAGATTAGCACATTATGTCCTTTTCAACAAAAGAAACTGACAGCTCTCTAACACATGCGTTTCCTTTCTTTAGATTGGAACCGCTTTAAAAATTTCCCGTTTTCTCTATCGATGGTACCACGCGAGGGTCGTGCAATAATGGAAGAGTGGAGCACAGCCGCAGGAAGCGCGATGCGCTCCAAATGTGGTACTTGTCGACGACGTTATATTGCACGCATACTCTCTCGAGCGATCATTGAGGCAATGGCCTGTCTGTCGGATGTAGTACGGCCACTGGGTGACAATGGGATTTCATAGACGACTCTTGAACCACGTTCAACATATCGTGTCATATGATTTATTACGCATGCGCTTGCCTTCGAAGTTTCAGTGTTGAGACGCTGACACAATCGAAGGTTTTTTTAGGTGCTGAGACTACTCTGGTTACGGTTCCGCTGGTGCATAGGTGATCTGGATACAATTGTTGTGGAGGAGGTGTTATATAGGTCTCTTTCACCAGACGATTGAGTGACCTGCACACGTGTTTAAACTCTTGAAATCTGGCTGAGATATTAGGGCTGAGGGAGGGGGAGATACTAGGGCTCCTTGAACTTGTGGTTGGAAAACGGGGCTTTATGAGAGCAATTTTCCCATAGAAATTCGCGCACATAAAGTATGCCCAGCGAGGGTGTCTCTTTATCGCCGCGATTTCGTCGCTCCCCTACCTCGTAAACAAAGAACTAGCTGGAAAGGTGTGGAAAAGTGGCCTGTGGTCAGATCACTTCACACCTTGCGGTTGAGCCCCAGTAACACTCTTCGGGACCGGCTTCATGCGTCGTTCCTCGATGTATTTTTTTTTATTTCCTTGCGTGTTTCGTAATTGATCTTTGTAATAATTACTTCACTACAAATACCCAGCCGTTGACTTGACATCGTCATTACATCGGTTACTCATAGAAAACAATATGCGGACACGCCTCACGCGTGCTTGGTTTTCTTTGTTGCAGTCGCAGATCGGCATCGTCGGCTATTAAAAAACTCACTTACGTCCGGCGTAAACTGAAATACGCTCCATCAATCTGGCACCCCTCGCGCAACATTATTAGAGCTTCCTAAACATTGTTTGCCCTCGCCCTATGTAATGCTTCCGGTCCTTTAAGGCTTCAATGAATGAACCTAAATAAAATTCACCCAGTGTGACGGTATGTTTACCTGACTTCCTAAGACAACAACTTTGATGCACACTCGTTCGCCTACACTATTGTTAAATGAGCGGCATACAACAGGCGGACAGATTGTATGAACGTTGCAAAACAAGCTCCTAATGTGAGTTTTCAATGTGAAAAATATTCCAGTAACACGAGAATTGATCGTACAAAATGCCTCATGACAAGTTGGCATTTGTCGCCAGTTTACTTTTGACCAGTTGGCCTATTACGCGTGGCCTTGTGACGTGTGCGCCTAGACGCGAGGCTGTGCTTGTATTTGTGTGCTCTCTGCTGTTTCTTTGGTTTCTGTTATCTTCTCGGTGCAGAAATATCTGCTGACAGGTGCTCTGCTGACTCCCTTCCGTTGATTTGTATTGCACCACACCCCAGTAATGTTTCGCTGACACCTGGATGTCATAGTTTGCTCTTTCGTGCACCTTCTCTATTCTTCCCCATTCGTCATGCAGCGAAAGAAATGAATTGCAATCTCCCTTTTTGCATGCACGCACCCATCGACACCTGTCTCTCGTTGCGTTGGTAATCCTTTCATGCACACTTTTATTCGTTTTGAATGCGCATTGTTCAGAGCATGGGCGCCCACTTGCGAGTTGCCTGCGCGCGTAGCCCACATGTGTCGGTCCCTACGCCATGATCAGTTGCAGTCTTGTAGCGCAATTAGGAGGGCTGTGCTTTCAAGTTGCCTTTTTCAAGACGGTAGTCTTTCTTGGGCTACTTGAACGCGAAAATTCTCGTCATTCCGTATGTCTGTCTGTCTGTAACGCGATTCAGTCGCCCGGTCGAAGTAAAACATGCGCTCGACAATGGGTGTATATACCCACAGACAAATATAAACGTCCATGTCCCGTGGCAATGCTCATAATTGTCAATATTGCTGAACGAGAACAAAAAAAGCAAATATGAAAGAACGTGTGTTTAATGACCTTATGGTTTACGCCCGAAATTGTTGTGCATGCTACTTATCTATTTCAATGATGGTGAAATAGGGACGATGTAAAGATATCGGGAAAATGTTGATAGATGAAGCTGCAGCATTGATTATTGCCTAATAGTTTTACTCAGCGTATCCTCCCCGTAAATCACGCACAAAATAACTGGTGGGCAGTTTTAAATGCATATCATTTATTTATACCCTTCAGGCAGCAGTAATTGGACGTGAAGCCAATTGCCGGCTTGCGGCAAGCTAAAAGGAGGCAATGTCGCAAGAATTGCATTTTTGTAGCTTTCGAGGACTAAACAGCCCACAGGTGTCGACAGCATGGGCACATAAAATAAACAACCGTAGACTGTTACAAAAGAGTGAATGCAGAGTACGGTCTCGGCAAAATTGTTGTAGTAGGCTCCGGTATGCAGAATACAAACAAAACGTCAACGTGTGCTAGAGGCGTAATGTCTTTTGTGTGGGCAGTATTGTGGGGATACTGCACCGGTATCAAATATAGACAATTTTAAATAATTAATTGCACTTCAACATGCATAAGAGTAGATCGTCCAAGATATCGAGCATCCTTGTTGATTAGTTCCGAGAAGTTATGTGTTCCTTTAGTAATCTTCGTACCGCGCTTCTGCTATGTTGTCGGCTGTAATATGCCTAAGATAAGCCTCCCAGGACGGCTTGGCATCGTAGAAATCGCTAGCCGAGGCCTACGCAGTGGATGAACGCCCTCCGGCTCACCGCAGACGCTCAAATGCCATGCGCTTTTCCTCTATCTCGGGACACATGTCTGTCCCGAGCTAGTTGGTGATATTCAAAAGAATGTTGCCCGGGCTAGGTCTTTCAACTACTCTTTTGCGGAGAAATATTATCTGAGTAAGTGCGTGTTTTTTTTGCTATATTCTTTTTTGTCTCCATGATCATGCTGCCTCCCAATCCTGGTACGCACAAAGTGTACACCTTTGGCCCTAAAGTGAACACATGGCATTATGAGTGCCATGAAAGGAAATTCATAGGCTTTTTATGTGGGTTATGTCGGAAAGCATATGCGTTGCCGTGTGGGCTAAAGTAGCTGCCAGTAAGAATTGGTAAACCGGCCGTGAACTTCTGACGTCGGAGGTAGCCGTCAATGTCAGCATGCGTTCAGGCGAATATTCATGTTGACGTTAGAAATTATGTGTTCCGTTTGGCCGTAAAGTGAACAAATGGCCTTATGAGTGCCGTGAGGGGGAATTCATAGGCTTTTTATATGAGTTATGTCGGAAAGCATATGCTTTGCCGTGTGGGCTGAAGCAGCCGCCAGTAACGATTGGTAAACCGGCCGTGAACATGTGACGTCAGAGGTCACCGTCAATGCCAGAATGCGTTCAGGCCAATATTCAGTGTTAACGTTAGATAACCTTAGCGCTCAGTCTCCGATTCACCGAACGATGTTAGTATCGTTGTACGTGAAGCCATGGATGGTTATTGACTCAAGACGTCAGTCCTCGAATAGTGCCAATAGTGCCAGCGTCGTGCGGTCTAGTAGTTCTAGTGTGAACGCCAGGCTGTTGCATGCGTGTGTTTGCACACTTTTGATGTGTAGCAGCCAATGGTGGTGTTAGGCCTCACCATACACCCATTTGCACCGGGTAAGTTTTTGGCAGCTTCTTTTTGAAGCGGTCCTGCGGTGATGCCGGCCACGTATTTGGGTGGAACGGGCGATGGAGGGCTTTTGCAATAAATAGTAGTTCAGTAATTCAAAAAGCTTGTAACAATGCGCGTCATACCCGCCTCTCACGCTCTCAACTGGGTGTAAACTATTTTTCGAAGAGCAACACAGCAATGCCTGACAACTTTCGATTGTCCTTCGATTGTTCTGCGGTTTTCTCCTCGAGTCAGAATGCCTCGTGAAAGTGCCGGGTAGCATTATTGTGTGAACGACAAATCTTCACTCCTTGCCAAAGTTTTCTTTTTCTAAGAGAAAATCTACATCAATAGGCGTAACTGTTATTGCCGGTATTGATGAACATCTGCTTGCTACAGTTGGGGAAGTGTGCACTTTTCTTTCTTGTTTCCACCCCCCGTGGTGGCTCAGTGGCTAAGGTGTTGCGCTACTTTGCACGAGGTAGCGGGTTCGATTCCGGGCCGCGACGGCCGCTTTTCTGATGGAGGCGAAACGCAAAAACGCCTGCGGGTAGAAGATTTGGGCGCACGTTAAATATCCCCAGGTGGTCAAAATTATACCGTAGCCCTCCACTACGGCGTGCCTCATCGCCTGAATTGCGTCGGCGCGTAAAACCCCACAATCAATCAATCAATCAATCAATCAATCAATCAATCAATCAATCAATCAATCAATCAATCAATCAATCAATCAATTCTTTCTTTACATTTTTTTTTCGTTGTTTTGTCAGTGAAGCAGGTAGGCACAGCTCAAAGAGAGATGCATGGGTTTTCCTGCGGTAGGCCGTGTTTTACAAAGCCTTGATTTTCCCACAAGCATACGCGGATAGCATATATTAGAATGGGCAATTTCTTATCTGAGCACTTGGTGCTTTCAGAGGGTATGTTTGGTTTTCGGAAATGCCGATAAACCGAGACTGCCGTGCTGAAACAAAAACAAACAATAATTAGGGCATTCGAGCCGATGCATTTGATATATATATATATATATATATATATATATATATATATATATATATATATATATATGTTTTCCAAAAGCGTTTGATGTAATAAATCACACAATTTTGTTTCACAGCGTGTTCATTACGGCATTAGAGGTTCTGTCGCTACTCTTATATGCCATACTTGGAACACCGTCATGAAGTAGTCACTCACAATAACATCTTCTCAGACATGCAACCGATTGTGTGTGGCGTGCAGTAAATTTGGGCCTTTGGTGTTCCCTTTATGTAAAAATGATATTTTATAGTTCATTGTCTGGTAAGCTGATAGCATACGCGGATGATATTGTCACGAAGACAAGGACGATGCAGTGGTGTTGAATGAGAAACACGTTTATTGGAGCTAACTTGTGCTCCCCTAACAACTCAAAAGAATACAGAGGCGGCGAAGCAGCGGTCAACAAAGTGACTTGCACAGGCGAGTGTCGTCGAATCGAATGCCCCAACGTCCGCACTGCAGGCTTTTTATCTTTTGGTGCGCGTGGTTCTCGAAACGTCGATTCGCATCGAGAACATAGTAGATCCAAGAAGATTATTCTGGGCTGTTCACGTAAGATCGGAATGCTCTCCCTATCACAACAGATAACACATGCGGCACAGAAAGAAAGAATGGAACACGTGCTTCCCTTGGCGCAGAGATAACACAGACCGGCGCAGCCGGGTGGTAAAAGCAAAACACAAATAAACAAACCCAATGTATGGTTCGCGGCATTACCCCGCCTTCTAAGAGTGCATCGACCCGATGCTAACATAAGCGACAGTCCGAACAAATGAAAATAAAAGTTCGTCATCGTCCGTAGAAAGGTTTTAAGCGAACCACGTGGACGACTTCAGGCCGCGTGCTTCGTCGTGATGTGCCGGAGTCACCATCGGGGATCACTTCGTAGGTAAGTTGGCCAACACGTCGTAGAATCTGGTAGGGTCCGAAATACCTTCGCAGGAGCTTCTCACTGAGTCCGCGTCGTCGGATGGGAGTCCAAACCCACACACGATCCCCTGGTTGGTACTCGGCGTCTCGGCGTCGGAGGTTGTAGCGGCCCGCATCCACCAGCTGCTGGTCCGTTATACGAACTCGAGCGAGCTGGCGGGCCTCTTCCGCACGTTGAAGATATCCGTGGACGTCGGCGTTGAGGTCGTCGTCTTCTACGTGCGGAAGCATGGCGTCGAGCATCGTAGTCGGCCTTCTACCGTAGACAAGCTCGAACGGCGTCAGCTGTGTCGTCTCCTGGATAGCCGTGTTGTACGCAAACGTGACATACGGGAGCACTTCGTCCCAAGTCTTATGTTCAACGTCAACGTACATTGACAGCATATCTGCGATTGTCTTGTTCAGACGTTCTGTTAGTCCGTTCGTTTGGGGGTGGTACGCCGTCGTTCTTCGGTGATCCGTGTTGCTGTAGCGTAATACTCCTTGCATCAGCTCCGCAGTAAATGCCGTTCCGCGGTCTGTGATTAGGACTTCCGGGGCTCCATGTCGCAGCACAACCTGGCTTATAAAGAACTTCGCCACTTCTTGTGCAGTCGCCCTCGGACGAGCGGCGGTCTCTGCGTAGCGCGTCATGTAGTCTGTCGCTACGACAATCCACTTGTTCTGTGATCGTGACGTAGGGAACGGGCCTAAAAGGTCCATTCCAATCTGTTGAAATGGTCTCGATGGGACGGCGATCGGTTGCAGAAGTCCGGCGGGTCTTGTCGGCGGCGTTTTTCGTCGCTGGCAGTCACGGCAGCTCCGGACGTAGTGGGTGACGTCAGAGGTAAGGCCGGGCCAGTAGTACCTCGCCTTGATTTTTCCGATAGTGCGGGCTGTGCCCAGATGTCCGGAAGACGGGTCGTTGTGGCACGCTTCCAAAATTTCGTCACGAAGGTCCGCGGGGATGACGAGAAGGTAATTCGCTCTTGTTCCGGGGCTGAAATTCTTCTTCACAAGGACGGAGTTTCTCAGGCTGAATGCTGGTAAACTGCGTTTGAAGGTCCTAGGAACGGCAACGTTGCATCCCTCGAGGTACTCGATTATGACGCGTAAGTCGGGGTCGGCACGCTGCTGGGCGGCTAGGTCGCTCTCCGTCACGATCCCGAAGAACGCGCTGTCTTCATCAGAGTCTTGTGGTGGTGGGTCGACGGGGGCGCGGGACAGGCAGTCGGCGTCGGAGTGTTTCCTGCCGGATTTATAAACGACTTTAACGTCGAACTCCTGCAGGCGCAAGCTCCACCGCCCAAGACGGCCAGAGGGGTCCTTCAAATTGGCGAGCCAACACAGCGCATGGTGGTCTGTTACAACCTTGAATGGCCTTCCATACACGTATGGGCGGAATTTTGAAATCGCCCATATAATAGCCAGGCACTCTTTCTCAGAGGCAGAATAGTTTTTCTCCTCCTTCGACAGACCACGGCTAGCATAGGCGATTACCCTTTCGCAGCCGCTTTGCTTTTGGACAAGGACGGCACCCAAGCCTATATCACTGGCGTCCGTATGCATTTCCGTTTCGGCATTTCCGTCGAAATGAGCGAGCACGGGCGGGCTTTGCAGGCGTTTTTGCAGCTCGCCGAATGCTTTTTCTTGGTCGTTTTCCCAGCTGAAAGGGGTGCTATCTTTCGTCAAGCGCGTGAGTGGCTCTGCAATGCGTGCGAAGTTTGCGACGAAGCGCCGGTAGTATGCGCACAGCCCGAGAAATCTCCGCACGCCCTTCTTGTCTTTTGGCCTTGGGAAGTTCGCAATGGCTGAAGTTTTTGCCGGGTCAGGTAGGACTCCCGCGGCGTTGACGACGTGGCCCAAGAACTTGAGTTCCCCGTATGCGAAACGGCACTTTTCAGGCTTCAGCGTCAACCCCGACGTACGAATGGCCTCGAGTACAGACTCCAACCTTGCAAGGTGTTCGTCTAAAGTCCGGGCGAATACCACTACGTCGTCGAGGTATACGAGGCAGGTGTGCCACTTAAGGCCAGCTAGCACAGTGTCCATGACTCTTTGAAACGTCGCTGGTGCTGTGCACAGCCCAAACGGCATCACCTTGAACTCGTATAGGCCGTCTGGGGTTATAAATGCAGTCTTCTCTCGGTCTCTCTCGTCCACTTCAATTTGCCAGTAGCCGGTCTTCAGGTCCATCGATGAGAAGTACTTCGCGTGGCAGAGGTGGTCGAGGGCGTCGTCGATTCGGGGGAGGGGGTACACGTCCTTTTTCGTGATTTTGTTCAGTCGCCGGTAGTCAACGCAAAACCTTAATGTGCCGTCTTTTTTCTTTACGAGTACGACGGGCGCAGCCCAGGGGCTTTTCGATGGCTGTATAATGTCATCGCTCAGCATGTCGTCGACTTGAGTCCGGATGGCTTCCCGTTCGTGTGAAGAGACGCGGTACGGTGACTGTCGGGTAGGTCGGGCTCCATCTTCGGTTATTATTCGGTGCTTCGCTAGAGGGGTCTGACGTAGTTTTGCGCTCGACGAAAAACATTCGCTATAGCGACGCAGCAAAGCCAATAATTTTTTCCGTTGTTCTTGCGGTAGCGCCGGATTCACGTCGAATGGCTGCGGGAGCTTGAATGTTTCTACGGGTGTGCGTTCAAAGTCGGCGACTGCGATCACATCACTTGCTTCTTGCGTTTCTTCGAGGAACGCAATTGCAGCTCCCTTGTTTAAATGCTGGTACTCTTCGGTGAAATTAGTGACCAAAACTTGAGATTGGCGTTGCTTAAAGTGCGCAATGCCTCTTGCGACGGAGACACCGCGGTCGAGAAGCAACCTTCGATCACTCTCTACGATAGCGTCGATGTCAGAAGCAGCATCCTCACAGTAGACGGCGATCATCAAGCTTGCGCGGGGTGGCAGGGTGATGTGATCGTCGGCGATCCTGACAGCAGCACGGTGATCGGGGTTCGGCTGCGGCGTCGTGGAGTGATTGGAGGAAAATGTTATCGACTTGGTCTGCAGATCAATTATTGCGCCGTTGTCCGTCAAAAAGTCCATTCCGAGAATCACGTCGCGGGAGCAGCTAGGCAGACCGACGAACGCCGCAGGGTACGTTGTGCCGTCTATGGTGACGCGCGATGTGCACGTTCCACTTGGCGTCACGAGGTGGCCTCCTGCTGTGCGTATGTGCGGACCGTCCCATCTGGTCATAACTTTCTTCAGTTTAGACGCAAATGGTCCGCTCATTACCGAATAGTCAGCTCCCGTGTCTACGAGGGCGACTACGTCAAAGCCGTCGATGGACACCTTGACGTCAGATGCAGTCGTCCTCGAGTTGCGGGTTCGTCGGGGCGTCGTATCTCTGCTTGTACGTGTTGATGGTCGGGCACTGTGCATCGTCGTTGTCGTCGTCTTCTCAACGGACGTCTTGGTCAGGTCGGGTACGCGTCGCGCCGTGTAGCTGTCGTCGTGTTCAGGAGTCTCGTTAGGGCTAGGTCGGGTCGTCGGGATGAGGGCATGTCGTGAATGATGGTCTTCAGCGAGTCGCTGCGTCGTTGGAGGGTTTTCATTTTTCCGCCGTTGTGCAACTTTACCTCCCGAAGTTGCTGCTTTTAGTTTCCCCCGCGTGGGCTGGGGGACCTTCCACGTGAGAAGTCAGCAGTGCTGCGGCGGTTTGGTGACTGAGACGGGTAGGGCGACGGTGAACGGTTGAAGAGGGCTGGTCCTCGGTTGGTGTTGGAGAGGTATTCTTCGATCTCAGCAGGGCGCTGGCCTTATCGGGGGCGTGGGGCGTCGACGGAGAACCCTCGCAAACCGAGCCTCTTGTAGGGACAGCGACGGTAGATGTGGTCGGCCTCTCCGCAGTGGTAGCACAGCGGGCGATTATCGGGCGTTCGCCACACGTCGGTCTTCCTTGGCGTCTGGTATTGGTCTACAGGGCGTCGGGCGGGCGGCGTTGGACGGCGGTATGGCTCAGCCTCTTGACGACGGGTTGGAGCAGGGCGGGGTTGACGAACAGCCGAGGAGTAGGTCATGGCTTGTGGTTCGCGGGGTGCTTCCGACGGCGTAGAAGTTCCCAGTGCGTTTTGGACTTCTTCTCGGATTACGTCGGTCAGGGAAGCCACTTGAGGTTGCGGCGTCGTTGGAAAAAGCTTCCGAAGCTCCTCCCTGACCACTGCTCGGATGGTCTCTCGCAATGTATCGGAGCTTCCATTTGCAGCACCGATGGTCTCCGAGAACAGCGCGTTGACAGGGCGGTCGTACTGCCTGGTTCGAATTTCTAGCGTCTTCTCCAACGCGGCCGCCTCAGACGCGAATTCGGCCACTGTCTTCGGAGGGTTACGGACTAGACAAGCAAAAAGCTCTTGCTTCACTCCTCGCATTAGAAACCTGAGCTTCTTTTCCTCGGTCATTTCAGGGTCCGCACGACGAAAAAGTCGCTTCATCTCCTCAACGAAAATCACGACTCCTTCGTTGGGGTGCTGCGTTCGAGTTTCAAGCAAAAGCGCAGCTCGCTCTTTTCTCACCACGGTAGTGAAGGTCTTAAGGAACTCCCTCTTGAATTGAGTCCAGTCGGTCAAAGAGCTCTCATGGTTCTCGAACCAAGTTCGAGCAGCATCTTCTAAGTAAAAGAAGACATGCCGGAACGTTTCTTCATCGTCCCACCTGTTGAAGATGCGGACGCGCTCCAACTTCTCCAACCATTCTTCGGGGTCTTCAGCGGGGGCTCCCCGGAACGATGGCGGTTCTCGGGGCTGCTGCAGGATGATTGGCGACGTTGTTTCTTGCACCATGGTGTTGGTTGCAGCGTTCCTTCTCTTGGGCCCTTCTGGCAGAAGACCGAACTCGGGCGGTAAATCTTGCAGGCGGGGGCTGGCTCTTGTTGGACTGGCTTGGCGGCTTTTAGAGGTTGTAGTGGGCATGAAGGGTGCGTACCCAGCACCTCCACCAGATGTCACGAAGACAAGGACGATGCAGTGGTGTTGAATGAGAAACACGTTTATTGGAGCTAACTTGTGCTCCCCTAACAACTCAAAAGAATACAGAGGCGGCGAAGCAGCGGTCAACAAAGTGACTTGCACAGGCGAGTGTCGTCAGGGGCCGGAAACTTCGGCTAGTTTCGGTATCGCAAAATTAAGTGCCGCCATGACGCTGGTAGCCAAGCGAAAATTCAGCAACTTTGCATATGTGGCTTTATCTTTTCAGCATACCCAGCAATAAAGTAAAGTGATTCCATTGTGTGTGGAAATAAAATGTGTACTTGGCTGTTTAGATTTTTGGCACCCTATTTATTTATTTAGTCGCTTCATTCGTTTCGCCGACGGGCGGCGCTTTCGTTCTTATCTCTTCTGCTGCCATCCTGTCCGTCTGCTCCTACCGCTTTCACTGTGTACACGTGTAGATGTTTTGAAGTATGCCTTGAAGATGAAAATTTTGTTGTCTGCGAGTGCGAACGGGCTCAAAATGTCAGAGAAACTGAGAAAAGGACACAACGCGTGCTTCGATGCTGTGCGGTGCGACAACTCAGGAAGGAATAATACAGCGAAAATTTTCGGCTTCCCAGCGGACGGCATGAAGGTCAGCAGAAAGATATGAAGAAGCAAGCGCTATCCTTATCAAAAAAGCTGCAGTGCGGACCGAAACATCTTCTGCTGTTGCTTTACAGTAAATTTCTTTTTGTTTGGTACAACGCTTTTGTCCGTACTGTTGTAAGCATGTGAAGCTACTTGTCGACAGTTTCTCATGAGCCGATTGATGCCAGCGGACACGCAGACGGAAATTTCGCTTCGGTATCGGTTTGGTGAGTGGTTGCTCTTCATTTTCTTTCCAACAGAGAAAAGCTTGCAAATTATGTTCGCCTAATGTGCCTAAATGCTTCTTCGACGAACTGGTTTGGCTTTAGAGCGTTCCGACGATCAGTTTCTCTGAATGCAGCCCAAAAATTATTTACGTGGCAGCTGACCGCTGGCATTCCGTGTTACGAGAAGTTCGAGTTACCTGCGCGACGGCCGAGCGGCGCTTCGCTTTTCAACCTGTGCTAGGACACATTTTTTGTACCTTGTTTGCACTCTCAATATTTGTTTCGCTTTTACGTGTTTATTGATATCCATGGTGGTATTTGTTCCATTTACAAAGTGTGATGTATGGCGAAATTGCGCAGAAAATTCGCGAGCAATAAAGGGTTTTTTGGGCTAGCAAGTTTGCGAGAATAAGAATATGGAGCGGTTGTTAATGGTGGCGAAATGAGCTGGTCATCTCACGTAATAATAATTTTATTATTCACAAACGCGTGTTTTTATGAAACATCGTTTCTGTAGAATTGTATTGTGTACAGCAAATGAACGCGGGGACCTCTGCAGCAATTTTCTGTATACGACGAATTGTACGAAGATTTCTGTTATGTTTGTGTAACCGACAGAGAATGCGGACATTTGTACTTACTATACTAGATACACATATATGTGCTTTTGTGGCATGTATTGAACTTCACTTGCCATACGTTGCTAATAAAATCAGTGAATAAAGCACATTTCCCGCCTACTACTTTTTCTGCCCCAAACAAAATTCCACGCTTCAGGGCGTGCTGCCTCACGCGTATTCAGCTAAGAAATATATCCAAACAAATGTTTTCTGCACGTGCTGAGAGTCCAAGCAAATTAGCAACTGAAAGCTGTCGAAAACAAGATGTGCAGCAGCAACCCTATCTGAAAAGCAAAATGCAAGCGGTGTTTGTTCACGCTTGCGGCACACAAAGACAGGCGCGCTCGCTCAGACCATAGCAGACGATAAGCGGCACGGCGTTTCCTCCTCGCGCATCAACGAAAGCGTTGCTATAGCAGCATCAGTAATTTTTTTGTTGTCTTTTAGTTAGACAATGTGGCCTACCAAGCACCAGGGGACAAATTGGCGCCAGTGGCGCAATTATCGGTTACCTGGGGGGTATACCAGCTGACCTGGCCGTGGTGTCGTCGAATCGAATGCCCCAACGTCCGCACTGCAGGCTTTTTATCTTTTGGTGCGCGTGGTTCTCGAAACGTCGATTCGCATCGAGAACATAGTAGATCCAAGAAGATTATTCTGGGCTGTTCACGTAAGATCGGAATGCTCTCCCTATCACAACAGATAACACATGCGGCACAGAAAGAAAGAATGGAACACGCGCTTCCCTTGGCGCAGAGATAACACAGACCGGCGCAGCCGGGTGGTAAAAGCAAAACACAAATAAACAAACCCAATGTATGGTTCGCGGCAATATCACCATGCTAGCTTCGGAGAGTACAGAAACAATATTGTCAGTTTATGGCAATCAATCAATTTCTGTAACACCTTCGACAAGGGTGGGGAAAACACTATTTAAAAATAAATACAGAGAAGACAAAAGCCGTCATATATCGAGCGAAAAACGAAATATTACGTGATGCTATTCAACTGGTGTATGGAAGTATAATTAATGATATTGTTTAAAACATAAAGTACTTAGGAGTAGTCTAGTCAGAAAAATTCAGCTGGGATCTACAAATTGACCAAATGCGAAATAAAATGAATAAAATAAACGGTGTAATATGTAACCACAAGTACTCTCTTTTAACGAGAGTGGAGCTAGTTATATACAATGCTTTTTGCTTCCAGCCATAACACATTGTCATACACATGGGGAACAGCAGCAAAGAAGAATATTATAAAGTTAGTGGTAGCACATAAACTAGCAGTTAGACTAATTGTAAATGTACTATTTCACTTAATGTAAATACTATTTCACTAAATATCATGTACTTAAAGTTAATACCTTATACGCATTTAGATTGCTAGCCTTGTATCAGAATGCAATATCACGAAACAATGAATCATTTATTTCCATGCCTCAACTCACCCGCCATGCTACTTCTTACCATGTACGCCAGCGAGTGGCGTGGGTCCTGCCTTTTTTTTGAAGTAGCTATCGCCTACGGTTATTTTGCTATATTTTACCACTGTACCTAAATTGTCTTGAGAGCAATAACACCTTTCTCGAAAAACGTCAAAAAAAATTGTGTAATGGTCTTTACCTGTTCGATTCACCAAAAATGTTTATGTTGAGGTGGCATGAAACTGTTTGTCAAGGCGCAATTTGTACGGACAGCAAACCCATTATGCGGTGTTTCACGATTTTTTTTAGGTTTTATGCTGTGCCTTTCAAGCTATGTGCTATGCTTTTTATGCCTGTGTTAATTTTTTGTTCTCGTGCAAGTGTGCTTCGGGATTTCATTTTCTGAGCGACTGTCATATCAGGTAAATATCACGCAGTCGTTAAAATTGTGGTTTTGCCAATGTATGAAGTGAAATGTATATAAACCAAATGGTCGGGTTGGGCCTACGGGGTCTTCAAGATGTGTTGTTTGCAGCTTTTTCCCATGCGTCCTCTCTCTACTCTGCTGCAGCAAAAGAGAAATAGTTCAATTTCATTTCATCCCATGTTTGGTCGTAATAGCACCAAAGACTTCTTAATTCCTAATGAGTAAAGTGATACGGCATCGTACCCTCAACTCGCTTGTATAACTTCTCGTGCTCACCTGTTCTTCTGATAGCAGACGAGTGGGCAGCTTCTACAACGATGAGGTATTGGTTTAAATAGTTCAGTATGGCGATATTCAAGCAGTATTGCTGTACGTATGCTTGCTTGCGAAAAGGTGCATACAAGAACGTGCACACCAGGATAGCAGCTTAGCCGTAATATTTGTGTAAAAGTGGCATCCTTAAGCTTCTTTTATGCAGGCTGGAATGTTGTACGAAGGAGACCATTTTGATTTTCAGGGCCCAGTGTCGGTCCTGGGTGCTCTCGTCTCCGTAACCAACAACATGCCATCTACTCCACGTGTAAACGTGGTTCCGCCATGTTACCTTTGGTGGACTATGCGGGTCCGTCATCCCCGTCCTGGTCCCAGCTTCGCATCGCATCAGCGTGGACGCCGCCGACAAGGGTAACCAAGCCGTGCCGGGCAGTCTGAGACCAGCCGAGACCAGAACACGACGATGCCCCACGCCTTCTCTCCTCAGCCCAAAAGACCAAATTGAACACCACCCAAGACGAGCCGTGCCCAGACAAGGCGAAGATGTGTTCCCCGCCATTCCGTCCGACGTGGCTTCAGGATCTTCGCCGTTTCGTCGCGCCTTAAGCCATTGCTGTTTCTAGGACAGGCATCATCAACACCATCATTGTCAATCATGGCGGCAAGCAATTCGTCGGCGTTTTTTATCACAGCGCTCATCTGCATTCACTCGCCAACTTGCCGTCGCGTCAAACATGACGGCTCCCTTTACCGGGGCTAATGTCACTGGACAGGACAATCTCTACGTCGCCATGGCCCACCAACAAATGACGACAAGGAAGAATCTTAGTGCGGGGCGCAGCCAGCCCGATGTCAGTTATGGCTGCATGTAAATAGTTCTTCGCTTCATGTGAATATATCGCTACTTCACCACATGGTTTATGTCATCCGGCGCAACGTTACAATATACACGCTGTAATGAATCGTTATCATCACCTTCGAAGATGGCGGCTAATGTACATGTTTTACTTGTGCATCTCTAAATTGGGCGCCATCCTAATAAACGGGCTTCCCTTAGTACTTGACTACGCCAGGGATGGTGTATCTCAATCCTGGGTCATCCCGGGCTTCCCCGGAGCCTCAGCCCTGGGCACAACACCACGCGGGAAACACATACGCTGTAAGCAAAGCGTCCAAAGGGATGTCTGCATATTGCTACTGACACTGCTCCACCCCTATTAGCGGTTATTGTCACGTGCTCACGTGCACAAGAAAAATAGAGCCGGTATATCGATCGCGGTAAGAAATTTGAAGAGATTGCTCGCGAGAAAAGTCGTGAATAGGGACAAGAGCTCTAACGGAGGACCATTCCAGGGGAGGGGCATATTTATTGATTTACTTAGTTTAATACCTCAAAGGCCTGGACAACAGGCATTACACGAGGCGTGAGCTCAAAAGAAAAAAACACTGGTTAAAACCAGGCGTGGCATTAATAAGGAACTTTACAAACAACTGATTTGAGAAACTGCAGGGGAGGGGGGTCACAAGGGCAAAAAAAAGCGGAAGGAATATCAAAAAGTTTAGGACGTACACGGAAAAAAATTTCACAGGTAAAAAATCACGCGAGATATGAACGGACTTGACAAGCAATTGATTTGAAAAAGTGGGGTGGCGGGTCACAAGGGGAAAATAAAATCCGGAAGGAATGAAAAAAAATATTTACGACACCAAAAAAGGATCAACGCAAGTTTAAAGACATGCAGATGATCGAAAACGTGCCATCGGGAAGCAATGCACGCAAACTAGGGTAAGTCAATCGGCGTGTATTTTAACCAGCGATGGCCTGAAGTGTACCGAATCTCTAATCTGCGCCAGTCCCCGCGGAAGATCGTTCCAATCTTTGGCGGTGCGAATGAAAACAGAGTGTGCAATTGTAACCGTTTTGAGCAGGGTATATGATACTTGGAATGTGTTTTTGCTACTTCTGTAAAAATGTGCGTGACATAGGACGTATTTGTTGGGTGACATTGCGCAATATTTATGAAAGAGTGCTAGTCGGGCAAGCTATCGGCGGTTACTGACCCTGATATTCTGAGTCCTTTCTCCACTCGAGCCTCCAGTGAAGGAGATCCTTGAAATCAGTTCTCTCTTGCACAAGCATTGCGGAATCCTCTCCTCAGTCGAGTGAAGGGAGCGAACGGAGTGGAGGAACGACTCAGAATACGGCCCTTAGAAGTGGAAGAGAAGCACCTTGTTTTATCTCGGTTACGCTCCTAAATGATAAATAATGTGAGAGTGGAAACCTGACTCCTCGATTTTGTACAGCTTTCAATGCCTGAACAAGGTACTTTCGATGGAGATCCCAGATAACGGCTGCATATTATAATTTTGGGCGTACTAGTGTTCTGTAGGCTAGTAATTTTAGTTCGTGAGAGGCCAGTTCAAAATTGCGTTGTAGACTACCGAGAGTTTTGGTTGATGCAGAAACAACCAAGTTAACATGAACGAACCAATTCAGATAATTTGTTAGATGTACACCTAGGATTTTGTACGCGTTAGTAGATTGGAGTACCACAGCATGCAGGGAGTAACTGTTATTAAGTGGGTGTTCGCATCTATGGAAATATAGTTTTTAGGGGCGAAGCTCCTTAGGGCGTGGGTCTGTCCATCCTCGACGTATGTATGTAGCCACCTCTAGTTTAGTTCTTTGATTGTTTACTAGACGGCGGGGAGCGTTCTAATAAAATCCGTTCGCTGTTCTCGCACGCTCGGAGTCGCCCGATGGATAAGGCTGCAGATGTGCGAGCCCGCGAGGCAGAAGCGCTCCGTGAAGCTGCGCGACGCCGTCGCCAAGATCCTGCCGTACGAGAGCGGGAAGCCGAAGCGTGTCGTCTGGCTGCGCGACGACGCCGGCAAGATCCCAGCGTTCGAGAACGAGAGGCCCAAGCGTCACGGCAACGGCGCGAGGACCCTGCCGTACGCGAAGCGGCACGGCTGCGGCGCGAAGAGGATCTCCAAAACGTCAGAGAACGGGAAGCGGCGAGAAAGCGCGCGTATCGGCAGGCAGACCACGATGCAGTGAGAGCTCGTGAGGCGTCTGCAAAACGCATCAGGCGAGCTCAGCCCCAAGGTACCGACGCGCGGTTTAAGTGAGACTTTCTAGACGTTACGTTCGGACACAGATGTAGTGGGCGAACTTTCACTGAAGAGTCACGGTTTTACCGATGATTTCCCCTCGGAGCTTCGCCCACTTATCATCATTCACCCCGTGGATATGCTGTGAATTTTTTTGCTTTTGAGTACATTTAGTAAATTTTCAATAGCTAAAAGTCCTGCTTGTAAGGGGAGTTGATCGTCCCCGCTATTTTTTTAGTATATATGACACAATAGTCCGCAAAAAGCCAAACTATCTTAGTTACTCGGAAAGGCAGGTCATTGATATATATTAGAAACAGAGGCGGTCTGAGTACAGTGCCCTTGTGGTACTGCAGAGTGCACTTGGGTAGTATTGGAAGCAGTGTTGTTTACAACTACTTATTGTTTTCTATTGGTAAGAAAGTTACATATCCAGGCCAATACGAAGGAATCAAGGTTAAGCTGTTTCAATTTATGCATTAAACGACGTTGAGGGACTTTATCGAATGCCTTTTAGAAATCAAGAAATATTCTGTCGGTTTGAATGTTATTAACAATGTTGGTGTGCAAATCGTGAAGGAATGTAGCGAGCTTTGTGTCACACGACAACCTTTTCCGGAGGTATTGCTGTTACTATTCTATGAACTTCTTGTTTTCCCGATGATTTCTCACATTTGTGAAAATAATATGTTTCTCAATCTTTGAGGGAATGCTTGTTAGTGATATTTGACGCTGATTACATGGCGATGATTTGTTACCACTTTTAAAGTTGCGACGATTTTCCCGAGTTTCCATTCCAAGGGCATATGGCCAGAAGAGAGTGATTGGGAGAACTGCATTGTCAATATTGCGCTGGTGACATCCGCTGTGTTTTTAAGCATTTTTGATGCAAAGTTATCGGGTCCCTCAGCTAAAGAATTCTACAAGATTGTGATTGGGCACGCGATTACGCTGTTGCCAATTGTAATCAGGGGCATATGATTCAAAATGACAGTATGGTATGCTGGGAACGTAGTGGTGCCCTCTTTCATAAACACAGAACAGAATGCGTCATTAAGTACATTTGCACAATCTTTATCACCTAACGTTTCGTCTTAGTTTCGGAATATATCATTGAAGAAGTGGATAGAATTATCGTTCGCCAGAACTGCTTGGGATTAGTCTTCAGCATGTTAGGTAAGCGGACATAAAAAAAACTGGCATTTGGCAGGGCTAATTGCTTTTTTTAGTTCTATTTCCCCGTTGTAGTAAGCTCCCAATTCTGGCTTTTTCTTCTTCTTCCTTGCTGTTTTAAACATGCGTTTTTTATTCCTCTCATTATTTTAATTGTTTTAGTGAACAAAGGGGCCGTCGGTTTTTCTTTAATTGTGATTGTCGGTATAATTGTTTCACTCAGTTTGGGTATTCTCGATAAAAAAAATGCTCCAGATCTCCCGTACAGGTCGGTCATCGAATGCTTCTTCGAATGAGGGGTAAAACTCATCCAGTTCCATGTTAAAGCTCAATAATTTCCCCGGTCATAGAGTTTGATTTGCTTGTGTATGGACTTCTGAACTTTAAGGGGCGCTTTAACTGTTGCTAGAATAACTTGGTTGTCGCTTAATTCTTGTAGGTATAAGACAGATTGCAGGCTGCTTCGGTCAGACAAAAGTATTAGATCGAGAATGTTGGATGTCGTTGCTGTTTCTCTGGTAGCCTGTCCGATTCCTTCAGTTAGCTGACAGTTTTCTGAGCAGTTTGGAAATTCAATATTATCTGATTGTGGGTCGATGGTGCACTTTTTACGCCAATTAATGTTTGGATAGTTGAAATCACCAACGAGAATAAAGCTTCCTTTTAGAACCTTCTTTGTGCAGGAGGTCAAACGCGTCGTTAAAAAGGGTGAAACAATCGTAATCCAGCTTAGGGGGGCGATTACACACGCCAAATATCGAAGTGCCTCGAGGGTTTTTGCCCGCTATTCAGAGTGCTTGAAGGATCCACTTTATTTCAAGTTTATAGTGACGGATAGAAATATTTACTCCTATTATCACCCCCCCTCCCCGCCCACGTTGCCGTGATCGGTCATGTCGGTAGACCAGAAAGTTCGGGAGCGTTGGAAAGTTTTTAGAGTCGATAAATGCAGGGGATAACCAAGTCTCTGTCAGCATGACGATGTCGCATTCTGAAGTCTCTATTAGGTCAAATATTTCATCGCGTTTGGGCATTATGCTTGGAATTTTAGTGTACAGAATACAAAAGGATGAACAAGACCTTTAACGCGCTGGTGGGTGTGGCTTAGGATTAGGCTTCCTTTGCGACGACCGTTTTCCTTTCGCATGATTCGGTGATAGCTATTGTGTAAACGATACGGTCTTCTTTACTTGGGCAGTAGTCATATCGCAGTAGAATCTTTTTTCCAGATCAGTAGTTTCTGGTGACGCAGCTTGAAAGCGGCGTCCTTCTGGCGCGCAAATTCGAGCTACTCCGTATGACAAGTATTCTTACAATAGCTGATCAAGCCGATCAAGCCGATCAATATGCGAGTTGGGGATACATTCGGGGAACAACAGCAAAGGAAACAGCACGTAGAAAAGAAAAGAGCGCGCCGTCTTGTGTGTTCTTTTCTACGCGTCGTTTTTTGCTCTTACTGCAATGAACAATCATTTTTGTAGATGAAGAAGTTCAATGAATGAATAAATCATGGAGTAATTGGGGTGTAAACAGGAGAGTCGTTGAATAAATGGGACACTGCTTTACGGGCAGGAACTCTTGCTGCTTTCGTTCGAGATTCCACGGTTTGAGCATCTAATCCGTTCGATATTCTTCAAATTTTTTGCAGGGGCGAATGCACTTTAAAACTTAGTTTCTGCTGCATTATATCCAGACCAAATACACTGAATGCTTCCTGCTTGTTGCCAATAGTGTTTCAAGAGTAAGTTAGCATTCCACTGTAACGACAACCAGCAGAAAACAGGCGGACAATATAACCTATGTGGTTATGCACTTGCTGCGCTGCGGGAATGTCGCAAGAGGGGAAGCCACTGAAGTGGTGTTTATAGCGGTGACCTTCAACATCTAAGAACAGAGATCCTCAGCTCCAAGAACAGTGGTCCTCAACACCGATGTTTACAGCATCCTTGATAACCTCATAACATTCATCAAAGTACAAATGATTGTGCGACCTTGCTTCACAAAATTGGAGGCTACCTGCTCACGAGTCTTATCTACGATGCGGACAGCTCTTCACACCATGAACTCTGACACTCAAGCAGATCAAGGAACGCTCCATGCGAAAACACCGTACAGCCATGACTGCCCCCATAACTGCGAAAACTTGTGTTCTTGCTTGGAAGTAATGTCTGAGAGGAAATAAAGAACCTTGAGTGGTGTGGGATGGGGTCCATCGCCCTTCGTCCCGCGGCCAGTGAATAGAATCAAGAAGCGCCTGTGCCCTTGATAACAGGGACCACTGCTGGAGTCTTGAACACGCCTAAAATGGTTACTGTCAGACATTCTCAGATTTACTCACTCACTGAAACTGCACCTGTTCGATGCACATCGGGAGGGCGGAGGTAGTGGAATGTTTATTATCATTGGGCGTTCCCGTTTACCAATCCCAAGCATTCAGACAAGTCTGCGTGAACAAACATATATACGCAAAGGTGTGACCAGAAAGCTGGTGACAAGGAGCTCTGTAAGTAAAGCTATTTCAGACGCAGTTATTGAATGCCGAAACGTATTAACAACAAACACGGCTAATTCAGGTAGCCTAATTTTCCTCATAAGTTTGGCAGACAAGTTTCTCTGCCTGTTCTCCCAACTTTTCGGGTACTGTGCTTCTCTTGCTTGCACGTGCGGCATCTCGACTGGCGTTGCCGCACCGCGGGGGTTTATACAGCACCACCATATAGCGCTCGCCTGCGCTTATGCTTGGAAATATTCGCTCTGGAAGTATTCGGCTTCCAGGACGCCCGGGAAATAAGAGTAGCACAGAGGGAGTTAGCTTCAAGGCTGTCGAGGCGGCGAAAAAGAGATTACAATGATTGGGGACGATAAGCAAAGAATGGAATATTGCCTATGACAGCTACTACCTGTAACATAAAAAGTAAGTATCCTGTGCTTTCCCCAAGAGCAGAAACGAAGAGTATAAAATATTGATATACTAGCTTGTTTGGTATGATGACACGTCATGACCCCGTAATAATAGGGATGTCACCAGCAATCATCATCATCTTCATCCCGCCTGTGTTTTACGGGTTATGCGTACTACCCTGTCTGAGCTCAAGAAAACGACACTTGGAGGCCATGCAAGACGACGAGCGCTGTGAGCACAATACTCACAAGCCACAAGTGCAAATGCGAAAACGAAACACCGCGTGGCGGCCATGACAGGCGAGCAGTGTGGATTCATTTATTGCTTCGCTTTACGTCGATTTCCATCTGCGCACGGGATCCGCGCATTCTTTTTTATTTTCGAGGTATTAGGTGTTTAACTGGGGCGGAGCCGCATTCGGAGCAGAGGGAATGTGCAGTCATGAACGAATGAAATGAGAACACAAATGTATGAACCTGCACATGCAATATGAAAGAATATGGACAGTGGACGTAAAATAATGGCTCGCTACTGCTATATTCGGAAAGTCACATTTTCAGTATTTGTTACTGTAATAAAGCCACGCAACAGTTTCTCTGCCCGGAAAGAAATGGGATCATATTTCCGTGTTCGCGTTTCCATCCGCGTTCGCGTTCCCGCGTTGACATTACGCGTATTTCCGTCTATGACTGTACAGAAAGCGCCTGTGATCCAGACGCCATGGGGATGTCGTAGATTCCGAATCCTAGCCCTTCACTGCTAATATCTCAATTGGGTTGTGTGTGTGCCTTTGTCTTGCCCCCGTTTTCCGTGCGCCGTTCCAAAGTTAAATAATACTGGCATCATCAGGATCTTTTTTGATGACCGCACTGCTCCGGGATCGTGCCTTCAGACCAACTACTTTGAAAATTCTTTTTGCTTAACCGGACATCAATTTTGGGGTACCAGGGCGTGGGTCTACCATTGCAGTTAAAACTCCCTAAATGGCTTTCAACCTCCAGGTTTAACTAGAGAAGATTCATAACGACAATGAATCACTGCAATTTTTATTATCCGGTTATAATGCCGGAACATAAACGGCTCAATTTTGCTCGTTTAGCAGGAGTAGTTAACCGAGACCAGGAGTTTGAATTAGTTTTTCTTCTTATTCAATATAACATACCGCAAAACATAGCTTTCTTTTACGGAGACAATTTGTATCTAAATACACGCATCAGCATTGAAACATTCCGATTCATGAAACAACATATCCCCCGAATTTTGCACCTGTTTGGGCGGCACACGACGTTGAAATATTTATTGTCTTTGGAGCTTGTGACAAGTTTGTTCTACGTAGGGGCAGGTGTTTCCAGTTGTAGCTGGGTATAAGCGACCAGCAGCTGTTCTTACCACTGGCCGGATATGAGTGGCTCGCCCAGACTGTATTCTCCGTTGTTTCCGCACAACACTCATCACACAGACACGGCTGGTGTCAGATATCCCTGCGAAAAGATCTACAAACTGTGAATGTAACTTAAATTTAAGAGTGGCACTCACGCCATTACCAACAAGGGTTCTATGCTTGCAAACGTAGAGACCGCACGCGCATGTGACGAACCCTTGCGCCATATCGGCAACACAGCTGCGCTTTTGTGGGTGAGCCTTAGTTGCAGTTGTTAGAGCTCGAGCGCAGCAAATCAAACAGAGATGCGATGGAGTCTGGCTGTCTGGGTCAGTGGGGCGGTTGTAACTGTGTGGGTGCTAGTCTTGCTCATTCTCGGAATCAGCGATTATCTTGGACGTGGAATAAAGGTGAGAAAAAATAGTTTTTCTTTGTGAGGGGGGCAGTCCAAGAAATGGTTGTATATGGTTTCTTTACATGGAAAAATGGAAGTTGCTTCGGCGCATACTGAAATATTGGTCCCGTTTGTAGGCGAGAAATATCACCATGGTGTGGCTGATTTGTTTGCACAGGAACCTGTCTCAGACACTATAGAATTGAATGGCTGCATAAAACCTCGGAGCATTTGAGTCTAAATTGTACGTGTACGTTGAAACTTTATCGCTTTTTGATGCAAACGTGCTACAGGTTCTCGCATGCACATTGTTTTTCTCGAAAAGGGAAATGGTGTCGTGGTTTTTTGTTAATGTATACATAATCAATAATGATAGCTTCATTGCCGTGATGGCAGCAGCAACAGCTCCAACAGTAGTATTGGTAATATTTGTGGCAACCACAGCCGCAATTTAAATATTTCTCATGGCGAAAGGGACCCCGCTTTTATACCTGACATTCCAAGCCTTCACGTAGAGGCCCACGCTGAAAACACAGTGTTCGTCACCGTGTGATCCCTGACATTTTAAGCTCACTGCTAAAGAAGTTTTAATCCGAGAAAAAGGCTCGGAACAAAACGTCTTGATCCAGTCATGCTATCTCTTACAAACACCGCCACAAACTGTAGAATGACGTAGTTGACTGCCTAGAATTTCGGAGTTATGTGGGCTCACACTTTTTCGTGTTCCTATATTGTCACGGGACACATCGGCAGGCAATGTCCTATGCTGGCTGTGTTCAGTAAGAAGACGACGAAGAAGTGGCTGGGTCCTGGGGCGCGCTATCTTGAGACCGCCATGTAAATACTGCAAAGAGATCGGTTCTTTTTTATTGCCATGGTTCATGTCATCCTTCGTGCTACCACGTTACAATATTTATACCCAAGGAAGTGTCCTGGTACAATAGAGACTAACAAGTCAAGTAAATGTTATCCTGGAAGCCAATGATCTTTGACTGGTTGTATTACCTTCCCTAAGTTTAGTTTCGCTCTTTGGTCTTCTCTCAGTATACATTATGTGCATTTACCCTTCTTGTTGCAAACCTTTTGGAGAAAACTTCATGTACTCGAGCAACAGCGGCACTAAGATCCAAAACAACAATTCTTAAAGAACATTTCACACAAATTAGCTGGCAAAAGAGTGCCACCATGCGAAATTATTGTTTAACATCTGTGGAAGCAAACATGCGGGCTCAGAATGCGGGCTCACCCCAAACAATTCTAGAACATTGTTAATAAAAGCGCAAATGTAGCTGTAACGCTTGAATATCCAGATGATTCAGCAGTTCCTGCTGAAAAGTGTGGCAATGTTTTTAATTCTGTGTTTTCTTCTGCATTTTCTACTTTTAACAAGTTTAACTGATACCCTGAAAGTCTTCATGCATGTTTCATGAAACCGACTGCTTTTGATAATTATGACGTTGAGTGTTTAATTGGTATATTGGTAATTTATTCATCATAAGGTGTTGATAATATAAACTCAAAGTTTTTGGCTAATACTAAAGTGTACTGTTCTATTACCTTGACAAAACATTTGCGCAGTCATTTGAAACGTCCTCTATCCGCGATGAATGGAAGGTCGGGAAGGCGGTCCCCCTGCACAAGTCTCGGGACAGACATTGTCCGAATAATTATCGACCGGTGTTAATACCCCGCCTTTTCAGTAAGACAATGGAACACATAATTTATTCTCATAATATAAATTTCTTGGAAACTATTTCATTTTTCAATAAGTTTTAACTTGGGTTCCGAAAATCGTTTTCGTGTGAAACACAGCTAATATGCTTTACGCATAATCTTCATACGGTTCTTGATCGCGGGTACATCACAGACTGCATATTCCTCAAATCCGCTAAAGCGTTTGATACAGTCCCTCACGATATGTGTCTTTCCAAACTTTCAAATCTGAACCTATACCCAAATGTATTTGCATGGCTGCGCTGTTTCCTGACTAACCGTTATCAATTTGTAAATGTTAATAGCAATTATTCGGCTTTTTCTGCAGTTATTTCAGGGGTTCCACAAGGTTCCGTTTTGGGACCATTGCTGTTTTTAATATACATAAAGGATTTACCAACTAATATTTCTTCATCTATCAGCCTTTCGCCGACGATTGCTTACTGTACAGGGAAATTTCCAGTGATTCTGGCGCTATAACACTACAGTCCGATGTTGAACCTGTTTTGGAGGGTGCAAGCTCTGGCAAATAAAACTCAATATTAATAAGTGTAAGAGCATGCGCGTTTCTCGAAGTAAGACCCAACCATTCTATTACTCTATTAACAATGTTCCTCTTGAAGATGCCTAGTCTTATAAATACCTTGGCTTGCACCTATCATCTACCCTATCCTGGAAATCTTACATCAATTACGTTATTAACAACGCCAATCGCACGTTAGGGTGTCTCCGGAGAAAATTAATCAGGCTACTCCTTATTTGAAATTGCTTCTCTATAAAACTTTAGTTCGTCCAAAATGGTAGTTTCGGATCCGAACACGGCGTCCCTCTGTTCCGAGTTAGAAAGCATTCAAAATCGAGCATCGCACTTTATACTTTCAAATTATCACCGCACATGAAGTGTTACATATATGAAAGAAAGCCTATCTTTGCCTCTTCTTGAACATCGCAGAAAAGTGTTTCGTTTATGCTTGTTCCACAAGATTGATCACTGTAATCGCATCCTCCGAAGCAGGCTATTGTACAGTCCATCTTACATGTCGTCCCGGATCGACCATCAGCATAAAGTTCACGTTCCATCGTGTCGCACAAACCTGTTTCAGAATTCCTTTGTCACCAGCGCTTTTGCAAGTGGAATCGCCTTCTTCGGTCCGTAGCTGAACCAACCTGTTCTCATAACAAGCTGTTAGTTGTAATATTTATCGTTGTTTTACTGCTTTTGTCTGTATTATTGTGTATTTCCTACTCCCCTCTGTAACGCCCTCGGGCCCTGAGGGTAACACAAATAAATAAATAAATAAACAAACAAACAAATAAATAAATAAATAAATAAATAAATAATAAAAAAACAAACAAACAACTAAATAAAGAAATAAATAAATAGATAAATAATTAAATAAATAAAAAATAAATAAACTTCGCTCTTTAGTGTGTTTATACTATATGATAATAACATACATAAGCTGACCAGTAATAAATTGATTCCCGTTAAGTCACGCTGAAATTATGCACATAGATTCGTCTAAAGAGCACAACTTAATGTAAGTGAGGCTGCATTGTATGACGACGCATTGTAGATTTGATAATTGAGACTCCAGGAATAATCGGTTGATTAGATGTGTTAGAGAAACCAGGGTGGGGAACACTGCTACACGCTATAGCACACGAGTAGTTAATGAACAATTTTAAAGCAAAGCTTTATACCTCTACCAGCCAACGGTTCCTTCGTGGCGAGCGCGACAAAATCTCCCAACGCGGCTGGGTAGGGGGAGGGCGGTTTTCGCGCTCGGAGCACAGTGTAGATGGCGCGTCGAAGATGACACATCCGAGGTGGTTAACCTGCATTACCCTACGCAGGTGCCTGCTCGAACCGGCTGGCGCGTCGGTGGGATGGATTTGCCGTCTGCTTTAGCGAGGGAGGTTTTGGGCCTGTTTTAGCGCAGCTTCGCGTCCATTGCGCGCTTCCTTCGCGACTCTTGATTCAGTTGTTCGATAAGACATCCTAATAACCAGTACCAGATGGAACTAAGTGGTCGTACGGCGGCAAAGATACGTGAAGGATTTGTTTGCATGGCGGGAAAACAGAGAATAGAGACCACATAAAGACATCTGGCCGCTAGAGAAACGGTACCTTTTGCGCACTGCTTCCCAGGAATTGGACTCCGTTTTCTAAAAAGGTGAATACCAATTCCGCTTTGTTATATGAGGTATTACAAAAGGCAAAAGGAGCAACCACTTCTAATATATAGCGGTTGTAAAAGTTCCCCGGGGAATTCTCACAATTCTCAAACTTACCAAACTAACTAGTTCAAATCGGTATAAATGGGAATCACTAAGCTCATATGCCGAATTGTTTCGGTGTCTGCGATTGTGTTGCGCGGTGGTGAAGCCCCGAGCTACCACATCAGCATTGCCAGGTTTCGCTGTCTCACCCTTCAAAAGACGCTCCTCTTCGTTTTTCTGCCGAAGCATGGCTTTGCTACAGCGGCGGCGCCAACTGCTCTATCCCGGCTGCGTGTTTCCAAACGCTTCGCTGCACAGAGCACCCGCATGACATGTGTGACGTAACTGCGCATGCTATTCCTTTGAGCGGCTGCTAACAGCAGCCCACCGTTCGGACCCTGTGGCCTCAATGTAGAGCACTGAGTACTGGTGCTAACGGCTGGGGTTTTATCTGCAGCTGGTTTATCTCGTAGTTTTTTGTTCATTGGTTGGGGCGCAGCCACTCGGGCGCAGCCACCAGATTACTTTTGTGCAACGCGCTGAGGCAAACGCGCTGAAAAAAAAAACCAAATTTACTGTCATGGCGCCGGTAAATTGGGTAATTCAAAATTGTGGCACGTTTGCTTCAAGGCACGGAAATGATACGTGAGAACTTGTTAACATATTCTCCGTTTTCCGAACCTACGCGCTACAAATGATCACAAGAGCTCCAGAGCCGGTTCTCTGTAGCTGGAGACGCCTGCGCCTCATCGTAGCAGCTGTGATTTCTCTGGCTGGTTACGACAAGAAGAACAATCTATGCATAACTGCACTTCACTGAACCAGAGCTAAGGAACAATAGGAGCGTGGATGAGAGCAATGACATCAGTGAGCAAGAACTGAAGGAAAGTGCCGAGTTTGTCACCGCTGAAATGGAACACAGACAGTTTATCCTCTGGCCGCCTAATGCCAACGCAATGTTTGAGCGATCTCTCGCGTGTCGCCAACCACAGTGGGTGTATTTCGCTTCGTAAATATTACCCCAGGGAGCGCAAAGCTGGGCGACACCGTAGGAGGGACAGAGCAAGGGGAGAATCGCGGAAATCTAGTAGATAACTAGTAGATAGGCTTTTTAACTGATGACCTGTCTTTGGCATCCTGTTTGTGTGGTGTTATCACGTGTGCCATGGCACCAAAAAATGGAGTGCATCTATGTTTTACTGGTGTTTTCATTTGAGAACTTTTGTCAGCTCTAGGAGAAAATTTTAGTTGTTCGTAACAGGTAGTATCTGGGCTACGCTGTATCCCTCTCTCCTTTTCCTCTAACGACATTCAATCTTATTTTACTCCCCTCTTCATCTCGCACTAACCTAGACACGCAGCATTCAGTTTTACTGAGACAAGCGGAGACAAACCCTACATGCACTCTAGCTGGCCGACATCTTTTTTCTAAAGGAAGGGCAAAAAAACCACCAGCGTGCAAACACTGTGTTGCATATCCCAATCAGCAACATGTGCTATTGCAATGTCCTCACAATACACCCAGAATTCCTGACTTACGTAAACCGACGCAGATGGCATATCCCATTGGCCCAACCAGGCTGACTCTCACCTCTCTTTTGAGGAACAGCTAGCTTTAGTGCGGTACATCAAAAACGCACTAGAGCAGAGTTCAGCATTCACTGAAGACGACCTGTAATTGGGTTATGTGAACCGCCTTTGTTTCCAAATAAAGTTTTTTCTTTCTCTCTCTGTAATTTACTTTTTATAAATTTTCTGCAAACGCGCGATACAGCAAGGCGATTATATCCATCATATAGATTTGCGAAGGCGTATTCGCGTTCTAATGCTTGCGTGTAAGCTAAGTTCTTTTTTTAAAAGCAGTGCCACTGTTTTATGCAGTCGGCCCCTTGGTGGTTCCTTCCTTCGTTTATTACCTCTGAAGTTGTTGTTTATTTACACTTTTCATGAAGGTGGGGGAAAAAGCTGTGCATCTGTGGGGATACTACATTCTTCATACACGTTTTGCATCTACTATTATGCTCAGATGTTTCTTTTTACAAAACTTCATTTTAATGCGTAAGCAATTTCTACTGCAAAATTTTATGCCCATGCGAGTTCTTTCGAAACTGCGGAACAAATGCCTAAGGACATACAGGTTGCATGTTGCTCCCACGTTGTTCCGGTCCGGCTGGGTATTGGCACCAAAATTGGATTTTTAAAAATCACGTTATTATTGAGTCGTTTCTTCGTGCAATATATCCCAAAGTATCTGCAAGACCCCTAATACCTGATCACTAGAGTGAAATGAACCTAAATATTCTTAGCAAAAGCGAGGCCGCTACAAAGTCTCACGTGCGTATATATGTCAGGTTTATAAGCAGTGAAACTACCCCGCACACACAAAAAACCTTTAAGTGTTTTATCCTGCCATTTTGTTCACAGGTATCCCGTTGCACCTTTAGTGACAGCGATGACATATCCGACACTACACAAGCTACCGAAAGCGAGGAATTGGACGACCTTCCGGCCAGGTTGGCACGCATTGACTCCGTGTGCGAGAAGTACGCCGACCTCTTATGGACAGACCCAACTGATGACAGAGCAAGCTGGGATCGCAAGTACTGCGGAAGGGATGTGTGCTCCTTTTATCTGGTCGAGAGGCGACGATTTGGATTTTGCCCCATTCCCAAGGCGGCCACCTCCAGCATCAAGACGCTCATCCTGGAAGCAGAGCGCATCAAAGATCCGGGAGACAATGCGGACGAGATCTTTTTCGAATTTAAGAAAAGGTTTCCTTCCGTTTTACCCTGCCCTTACTGGGATAAGAAGCTGGGGTCCGAATACGGCAAGCTTATAATAGTCCGGCACCCATTTGAAAGGCTGGTGTCAGCATATGTGGACAAAATCCGGACAACTGATCCTTTTATTCCCGGAGCGAAGGCGATGTACAAACATGGCTTCGTGGGCAAAGGGCCGAACGGGACTTTTACGTTCAGCGAGTTTGTCAGTAATATTCTGAAGGAACCTGTCGAGAAGTGGGACGAACACTGGGCTCCATTCACAACTCGGTGCAGACCTTGCAGCATGAGGTAAGCCCAGTAGGGATACAAGGAAGAGAAATCTTGGTGGGAATAATATTTGCTTCGGAGAGCGATAGTGTTGGTCAACTTTTTATTTAGAGCTGTGGGGCTAGAAACAAAAGAAGGACGTTAATCTCTTTATTTTGTGCAGTTTTTTATTAGATAAATTAAACTAGAGTAGAAACAGGGTTTGGCCGGAATATTGCCATAGTACTTGGAGAAACTATGAAACTTGTACGTGCAATAGTGGTAGTAGCAGCATTGCTTGTATTTATGGTATCAGCTGAATCAGCAATCGCAAAAAAGATTTTTAGCATCACGAGTCGCAGCAGCAGAGTCAAAAACAACATCAGCAAATTTAATCGAAAGCTAAGTACTTCCTCCAGAGTAAGACTTTACTCTTCGTCAAGACAAAATACAACTTTGGCTCGTAAAAAGACTTCCTTGTCTGTACAAAAAGTTTACAATCCGTGCCACTTTCCCGCAATTTCGCTATGACGTTAGAGACACTTGTGGACACCGGTAGGAAACATACCTGGAGGTATTTAGTGGGGCATCTGGCCCCGTTTACCCTATTACTTTAACGCTGGCGGAATGCTAACGCAGTAAAAACTACGTTATGGCCATATGAGGCCACTCGCGCAAGAACACGCCTTGTAGCGCGAAATTAGGACGTTACATTTGTTTAGTTTATTTGGTTATAAAACGTGTTCCTTGGGGGGAATAGTGCTCGGTGATTTACTAAATTCAACCTCTTTCAGAATAAACAAAGTCGAATTTTGTCTTCTCGGCCACTTTGAGCACAGAAGAACGTTTCGCGTAAACTCCCTCGAGCGTTTTCTCTTGTACTGCTGTGCTTAAGCAATACTCGAGTCTGTGAACTGTCATTGCAAAGAAGAGATATCTTTGTGCAAGCCAATAACAACACAAGCCACAATAATAATTTTGGCTGCAGATGGTACGATATTTACCCTCATTAACAGGGAAAACTCTAATTCAAGCGTACATCGTTTTGACCGACACAGGTTGTATCACCAAGGGACCATACAAAAAACATCTATTGAAACCCATGCGTCTGTTTGCAGAAACAACAGTGTTCATACGTGCCATCAGTCTTCACATCGTTCATGATCACAATTATAAGAATATTATAATAATAACAACTAATATCTTGTGTCTCCCGACGTCCGACCTAATCCTCTATCGACTTGCAACCCTTCCAACCAGGTCATGTTTGAATCCATCTTTTCTGTACCAAAATGTATTCCTTTCCTTTTTTATTCCAACCTTTTAGTACCAAACTTCTATTCCAAACTTTTATTCCTTTTATTCTTTGTATTCATAAATGTCACTAGCCTTCCCTTTGGTAATAAATTTCAACCCCCCCCCCTTTCTGTCTGCTCCTAACTTTCCGGACATTCAAATTCTAGCTGTTCACAATTAGTTGACTTTTTTCTGCAAAACTTGGCTGGGTATTTTCTTACGTTGTTTCTTCAACACCTAACGCTAACTCTGGGAATATTGTTGCTAGGTTTTTATTCATTACTTTGCAATAACTTCAGTCTGTTTGGTTAATGCTGTAATTACTTTTTCAAGCGTACTGTCGACTCCAGCGTCTTTTTCCTTAGTCGCGTCACCCATTTTCTCCTATATGAAACAGTTTTGTCCCTTTCCTTTTCTATTCGGAATTCTCCTGCAAAAAATTGGCCTGTAAACACGGCTGTTGCCTTCGCTTTCACTTTGATGTTTTAAGAATATGTTTTAGTAATTTAAAAAATAAATATTACATTTTTCGCCTTATATGACGTTTTACAGGTCGTTTCCCTACAAGTGATGCCGTTGAGCGGGTTAACAGCTGATGAGGCATTTGTTGGTAACGTATAAATTAAGAACGAACGATAATGGGCGTTCTAAAGGCCGTTATCGAGCGAGTTTCATTATTCGCACTCTTCTTTTATTGTTTTTATTCTATAAATCCACACTTACCCGTCCAACTTTGTAGGCTCTTTCCGTTTAATTTTAACGCAATGGTCGCCACACTTTAGTTAACGCTGTGTAATTTACCACATTCTCAGCTTTCCTGTGGGTGGGAATATTTTGTCTTTTGAGGATGTCCTCGAAAGCACAGAATACGCTCGTCATTGAGCTTCTGCAAGCCTTCAGCTGTTTCTCTAACCCCTCGTGTTTTAGGATATCCAAAGCAATACCTCTTAAACTACTCTCGAGGCACACCACATTGACGCTAACTCGATGCAGCTGCTGTATTATACCGTACAACGTTGAACATCGTGTTTACCCCCCTCCTTCGATAGTATTATCACCTTGGGGTATGTAGATGAACAACTGCGAGAGATCAAGGGCCTGGAAAAATTACCGTTGCTTCACAGGTGGGTTACGGTTCAATAAATCAGTGTGGCGAGATGGGGTTCAGATGGTGGATGCTCTCCGGCTTGACTCTGTAGTGGAACTTGTTTAGGGCTACATGGCTTGCCAACAAAGGTGACGTATTGTAATCAGGTGTGAGTTTATAGACGCACCAGGCGGCGCCAGGAGCCAGAGAGGGTGCTTTGGGCTCCATCCTTCCTCCGGCTATTCCTAATGAATGTACTGCACGGGGTAAAACACATGTTGTGGAATTTGTGCAATATCACAAGAATTATTCTGAAATTTTGATTTTTGTAACTATGCTGTGTTTTTATCTTGTGTATATACCGAGTCTGTTTATCCTGTGGAGTTCTCTTATACAATTACCCTGTGTAGATTGCATAGCTTCTTGATTTTGAAATAAAAACGTTCAGTCACTTTTTTTATTTTAACCCATTACACCCTGGTGGCACGGTAAGTGCTTCTTACTGTGTTTGCTAGCTGAATAAAGTACCTTGTCGAAAAAACCTGTTGTAGCCCCTTCCGCCTTACACAAATGTTTGTATTGCGTGCTGGTAGCTTTCGACAATCGCAAAGTTGTAAAGTTTTTATTTTTTCTTCTCTCTTTCCTTTGTTTCTTTCTTTTTGTTTTAAACCGTCTACTGCAACAAAAGCGAATGAGGTCCGACAAGAAAGCTGCATCGGGCAGCTTGACGGATCCTGGACCAGCGTTATAAATAGGTGTGGGCCTAGAAGCAAGTTTTGTTTCCCTTAAAAAAACAAAAGAAAAGGGGTGGCTAAGTATATTCTTCTTGCGGCAGTACATATTGTGCTCAAAATTTATGCCAGAACTGTCGCAAGTGTATGTTATATTACTCATTTTTAAACAAGTACAGTTACCTACCCTTGAGGTATTTATACGAAAGCTTTGAAGAACCTAATTAAGCTACTTCAAATAAATATGGGTTCGATAAAATGAACTTGTTAATTCCAGTAACGAGAAGCTTTAAAGCTCATCTTGTATTGTTGATCCTGCCGAGGGCTTTCCTTACGCAAAAACTATTTGCCACACTATGCTTGTAGCAAGCAGACAACTACCGATTGTTGTCCAACCGTTGGTGCAGGTACGACGTCATAGCAAAGGTGGAGACTCTAGATCAAGACCTGAAAGCTTTGCTGCCAAGAATCGGCCTACAAGGACGGACGTTCCCGGCAAGAAATGTGAAGACGCGAAGCAATGAATCATCACGAAAAGAGTTCTCCCACTACATATCGGAACTACCCCGACAGCAGCTTCTCCAGCTGCACGCGATTTATATGTATGACTTTGAACTGTTCGGATACAAGCTCGCAGGATACACAGATCCGGTGCTGTGAAAATGCTTCGTAAAGTTGTGGCCTCATGATGTGCCGGATTAATTCAACGAAATATTCTCAAATGCCAGAGTCGGAAATGATGGAGCAGTTTTGTGGCAGGCAAAACCTTGCGGATTTCATCACCGATGTGTCGGTAGAAAATGTTGGGAAGGCGGATACACTAAATGAGTATATAATTTCTAAAACACAAAATAAAGAGCCTGTTATCGGGGAAGTGGTAATGTGAAACGCAAGGAAGGAAGCGCACTCTTTTTTACAGTATCTTACGCTTATCAGTGGCATCCTTGCTGTGGTGGAGCCCCGTTAGGTCAGTAGCTTTGCATGTCCAGTGCTGAAATGCTGGTTCGCAATGAGCTCTAATCTTAAGCCTTCATCTTATACTGGTACTTTTGTTTTATATCAATGTTACCATAACATATACTCTCAAATAAAATAGAAATTTTTCAGAAGTTTGAGAATTTGTTGCTGTTTGATTCGTTGAACACGTTTGTTTTTGTGTGAAGCATAAGTAATAACTGTTTTATGATTCTAAATGTACAACAAAGTCGAGTAAAGTAATCTTGTTTTGTATTTTTACTGAGTACTAATGATAGAAAATGAATTTTTCAGTGTTCCCACTGTAGCTAATTCCCACTGTAGCTAATGTGGCTTGTTCCTGTCATATTAAAGTGATCACAGCCAATTTTTTTGTGTCGTACTTTGGGCAGTACCAAAGCTATAAATCCATCAAAAACATCTGGAACCCACACAATTTTCCCACACTGCTCGGTAAATTGTGTATTTGTAAGAAATCATGAGTTCACTGTGATGTTATGGTGATTTTGTTGCAGGTACACTAATTTTTTACTTTTACAATGATTTTCGATAAAAATGATTGATTCCTAATAGCAAGGCAAAATTCTACAAAAAATGGGAGATATTGCGAATGAAGACACACACAAAGTAAAAAAATCACGTAAAATGTTAAGCATACCACAATTTCAAAAGTTCCCAGCAAGAAATGGCTGACAGCAATGGAGAAATACAGGTATATACAAGAGAAGACGTGAATGGCTGGTCAGCCACTAATCATTTTCAGAGTTTAGGATTTGCGCGGCTAATAAATAATAGTGGAATGTGTTGCGCGAAATTGGCGGACAAAGAAAACAAACATAGCACATTTGTAACTAGGAATACAAGATTACAACCGCGTCAACGGTTTCTGAGTTGGCACCAATATTTTACAGGTACTTTGCATACACGTATTGGCAACCAACGGTGTGAACTTGACCAAAGTCTGTTTGCCTGCATTAATTTATTTTGTTCACTGCCAAATTGTTTTATATTACAAGCGGAGGTGTTTCAGGGCTTGCAATGTGATGCTCGTCACGCCAGGTGAAGGTAACCCGCTGGGCCCAAAGACGACGCTACCGGCTTCAAGGCTTCCAATGCGCGATCTTGGCTGAGGGTATCCGTCGCGCGTACACAACATATATATTCACCGAGAAAGTACCAGATGATCGTGGGTGAGATACGGGTGCAGAAATACCGCTGCGAGGGTGTTGTGGGGGACCATGGCTTCTTCGGAAAGTGGCCGTCAGAGTTCCGATGTCGCCAAATACCACTGAAGTAGTCAAACGAAACGTTGCAGTACTTTACTGGCAGTGGCCGCACTCCTTCGGCAGTGCGCGGCTTCAGCCGGCCTGCCACCTTCGGACGCTTACTGCGTAACGAGGAGTGCTCACGAGATGATGCGGCGGCAGTCCAGTGCGCGATCTCAGCTCGTGCGCCGAGGCACGCGACTCACAGCCACTCCGCATATATGCGCCGATAAATTACCTGACCTCGGTGGGTGAGCATTCATGTCGCACCAACCGCAGCGAGTGGCGTTGTGAAGGACCCCCCCGCCTGTTTTCCCCTCCCCCCTCAGCTGGAGGTGACCGCCAGAATGCCGCATTAGCTCCTCCGCTCCAGCAAATTGTAAAGGCGCGGAACTGGCATGGTTTTTCATCCTACATCACGGCGACATGCAGAGAGGCTGACTTGCAAGATAAAAACAATCTGTGGACAGGCTATGACGATAGGGAAGGTGTTAGCCACAATGCACGCAAGTCTGCTCGGTAGTTCTGCTCTTGTTCCACATTAGCAAAATGTAAATTTTTATTTCAGCAATTACAATACAATTTCTACAGAGCGTGTATATACAAGAGGACATCGCAATGCTTGAAACCTCTGGCTGGACTTCCTCTAAACATAGCTGCAGTAAAATGCAAACTTGGGCTAATTCGTACATGTTACATGACACTTGGAGGAAACATTTTCAGGACGTGGACTACACAAGAGTGAGATACACACGGCGGTGATTATGAATTGAGACGTTTAGTTCGAAGAAAGAACATCTATAGCAGTTTCAGCGCTAACTAACCCTCTACGAAAAAAGAAGACCATTAGAACTACTCTATAGCCGTTACGTAGCGAATCGCCGGTGCCCATGGCTCAGCTCTTGCAATTACAGAGAACACACTCGGTTGAAGTACGCCACGTCTGCAACCACAAGCCGAGAGATAACGAGATGACATGTACTTGACCTTTCTAGAATGAGCGTGACGCCATCTCCCGGCGGACTCAAAGTCACGGTCTTCCAGAGTATTCTTAACAACTCACGGCGACGCATTAATTGTTCCAATACAGCTGAAGACGGGCAAACGCAGGATTTCATTCAAGGGGGTTGGGAGAAGAGACTGGGTAGAACCGAGAATAATGTAATGAGAAGGGTAAGGAGGTAAACAGAAAAAACAGGAACAGCAACACGCATTGTAAAATTTTTACTGAATGTTCGCCACACACCGCTTCTTTGCACTTGTAATTTTTTTCTTAACAAACATCGCAAAATACCTGTTTGTTGTGGTGGTCGTAGAATTGTGTCGCCGCCGGCAGGAGCTTGTGGCATCACTTGCAACCGAAAAATGCTTATTTATAGTCGCTATGACAGGACGATAGGGGGGTGTAATAATCCATTCCACCCTAGGGGGGATTTCGGGACGTTCCCTTGCGCTCCCTCCGTGTTTGTGGTAGTACCCTTCAAAAATGTTAATGTTGTGTCTTTAAAGAAATAGCAGAAGAATGAGGGTATTATTGCGGAAATCGCACCCATCTCCGAATGATAAGGTGAGGACGCAGTGGTCTCAAAACATTTGCGCCTTGAACGACGCCTTCCGCCAGACGATATGCGTGACCTGGCGTAGTCTGCTCTTCGATCTTCCGTTTTTAATGCTGAAACCAGTAAACCTAGGCATCACCAGGTAAATTCAGAGCATCTCGATTGAAAACTTCTTGGATGCAGCCTTCTTGTATTTTCTGTCAATTACAACTTTGGGAACTGTGAAAGCCAATCCTTTTTCCTGCACTTTAAACTTCATGCCAGTAGAGGGCTTGTTGTCTGTACGGCAAGAGAAGCATAAAATGACATTACTAAACTGCCGCATCTTGCCGACATAAGAAATAACTGCGGTGATCAAAGCAAGGGTATAAAAATTTCCAAGCCAAGGACTTTTCCTGTCAAATTATATGCAAAAAGAGTCGGTGGCCGGTACTCTTTATTAATAGAAAAGGTAGTTTTAAACAATATTTAACATAAATTGACCATATGCCACGCAGTGATTTTGTGCCACGCAGTGACAGATAGTGTAATACTACACTATTCTCTTTTAGTGTGTCCTTTCCGTATTCTACACTAGCGCCCTTTGCGGACTTCTGCTTTTCTAGAATCATTGTCTCCCTCTGAACATTTTCTCGAATTCGCTATAGATACACTACTGTAGTTCAAGGTAACCGTGCGACCAGTGTTGGGAAAATAGGAAACGGCACTTGCTGCGATCACGTGCTCTTTCTTTCATCGCAGCGTTCCGCTCCCAGGTTGGCACAAGCCAAGCCCTCTTTGAATGATTGATTGCTATTGGCACCTCCTTCACAGCGCTGTAAGGAAGAAGAAAGTGTGACAGCTGCATCGTACGGGTATTAACCTACGGGGCAGAAACTTGGAGGCTCACTAAGAGGGTTCAATTTAAATTGAGAACGACTCAGCGAGCAATGGAACGGAAGATGATAGGTGTAACATTAATGGACAAGAAGTGAGCGGAGTAGGTCAGGGAACAAACGCGTGTAAAGGACATGCTAGTAGAAATTAAGAAGAATAAATGGGCGTGGCAGGGCATGTATGCGAAGGCAAGGTAACAATTGATCATTAAGGGTAACAGAGTGGATCCATAGTGAAGGTAAGCGTTGCAGAGGAGAGCAGAATGTTAGATCGGCAGACGAGATTTTGAAGTTTCTGGAAATAAATTATTCCCGATTTTTCAGTGCTATAAACAAACGCTCTGGTTATCAGTTAAAAGAGCAATGTCATCTGCGTAAAACGTTCTAGTTATACGCTGTGGTACTTGTTCGCCTTTACACATATGCGTTAGTTTGAACCCAAATACATTTTCTTCCAGTTTTTTTCTAACCCTGCCGTGCAATATATAAACAGTAATCGATGCAAAGTGCATCCCTGTTTCTGTCCTCGAAGGATGTTACCCTCCTGTGCGATTTCCGGCCATTCCCATGTCAGGTGCCCTCTATTATGTTTATACATTGGTATGTACGCATCACGAGCCATTTATGGGTCGCTTGGAACACTTCTATTCCCTCGAGCAATTACTGTATAAACTCCACGTTTCTTCTCTGGTGGCCTAGGGCTAGAAGAAGGGGTTTTGTAGCTGTAATGATAATTATTTGCCGTTGACTTTGTTTCTGCGTGTGTGAAATTGTGACAAGACATTTGGGGGTTGGTACGGTAGAATATTAGCGTAATTAGTATTGTCAAATCTTCTACAATTTTTAAAGTTTCTTCTGGTTTCCTTCTTATGACATTATTGCTATGGATGTTAAAAAGTTGTTCTCTGTGTTGATTTGTTACAGGACAGTCCTGTAAATAGTGGTCGAAGCTGTCTGCTGGTAGATTACTATTATATTTGTTACTATTTGTAATAGCAAACCTGTGAAAATAAAATGGAAATCTACCGTGTGCAGTGATAAACTGTGACGTGTAATAGTTCGTGGGAAAGGGGGCCGGAGTTTTGTGAACATTTTTTATCCACTGGAATGTGTCGCTTTCATTTCCTTCTTGTTGCCACTCAACATTCCAATGTTTTCGTACCTTAACATTCAGCTGTTTTTTGGTAAATCGTAGTGAAATAGGCCAGGCTTTTTTAGCTATTTCATCCGCTAATTTGTTACGACATTGCCACTGTGAGCTTTAATGTAAGTGAACGTTATTTTGACCGAGTGTTCTATTTTGTTTAGCAATTCTTTATTTCTAGATTTATTTGGGTTCAGAATATTTGGATTGCTCATTGTGTTTAGGGTTGATAGGCTATCAGTATACAACTGTCCGTTACATTCTTTGAAGATAGTTTGGAGGTATTCAGTTGCCTTGAAAATTGCGATTCCTTCTGCCTCAACGTTATTGCTGTACTCCGAAGGTTTGTATTGTTTGGTTTCTACTATTTTTCCGGATTTATGTAGAATTATAAAAGCTGCTCCTATGTCAGTTTTTTTTCTTGCAAGCCGTCTGTAAATACTGCCAAGTCCGTCTGCGAAATTCGTTGAGTAAGACAGGTAAAAGATGTCTTATCAGCTGGATGCAGCTGCCATATATCTACTTTATTAGTTTTTTGGTCTTCTGTAACAGCGCTGGTTTTCCAGGTGAACATTTTTACGGCGAACGGTTCCTTAAATGTTTCCATTTCTTTTTTGATTGCTTGATGAATTAGAGGGATATTAGCTATAATGTTTAAGGGAGAATTGGATACTGTTTTAAATGCTTTGGTAATTTTGATAAGCCTTGTTCCTTGAATACTTCGTGGTTTAAACTATAATCCTTTCTACAGCTCTAATAGAAATTTGTTGTAGGTGTTCGCTGGTAAGCCCCCAGTTGTATGCTGTAAATTTTCGTAGGCTGCCTATTATTTGGTTTAATTTTTCCTTTACATAGTTAATATAAGGGATAAAACTGAGCTTGTTGTCTATATAGATGGGTAACGGCATAATTTCTTTACAGAATTTAGGATTTTTGTTTCTATGTTTGATAATGGGAGGTCTTTTATTGTACTTGTCACCTAACGCAGTGAATTTTGATTTTTTTGTGTTAAATGGAAGTTCTTTGTCTATTCCCATGCTTTTTACTATTTTTAACGCTTCGGTTGCCTTTTGCGCAATATTATCTCATGCATTGCCTGTTATTACTTAGGTTATGCCGTGGGCGAAGGCCTGAATATATACATCGCTATCAAATTTGCTGTTTATGAGATCTAAGATTGGTATGTTCCAGACTAATGGACTTACAGGTGACCCTTGCGGAGAACCTGACTTAAGATCAAATTGAATTCTTGATTTCTCCATGTTGTAGATAATTTTTCTATTTTTTTATATATGAGCCGAATAGATAAGATTTCTCGGACAGCCTGATTTTTTTAGAAAGTTTACAATGACGGATGATTTGATGCAGCTATATGGCTGTTACTTCAGAAGCGCAACCGCCTGAACGCGGCCATGAGGAAGACGTACAAGGCAGCCATAGGCGCGCTCGATAGCGCGTGCACGGAGAGGCTCTTACAACTGGGAATACATAACACGCTGGAGGAGATCATGGAAGCCCAGCGGGTCGGCCTGATAGAACGGCTCAAGGGTTCGCGAACGGAGAGGACCATTCTCGCCTGGTTCAGAATGGAGACGGCGGCTGACCCTCAGAGCCTTGGCAAGGAGAAAGAGCGCGAAGTCCCGGCGGCAGTTCAAAACGCCGTCCGACTGCACCCGTTACCCAAGAACATAGATCCGACCCACAACGCGGACAAGAGAGCGGCCAGAGCGAAGGCTATGTTGGAACATCACCTGAACGTTCCGGGCACCAGATTCGTCAACGCCTCGGAGTACTGCGACTACCGGTGCTTCGCGGCGGTAGTGATAGACGGGAAGACGGGACTCCCGGTGAACGCCGCGAGCATCGTCACGAGAGACGCGCAGCGAGCGGAAGAGGTGGTCATCGCCCTGGCCATCGCGGACCCAGAGAAGACGACGGTGCTAAGTGACTCCAAGAGTGTGGTGCGCAATTTCGCCAAGGGTTGGCTGTGCTGGGAAGCAGTGCGCGTGGTCGAGCGGGTGAACAGTGATGCACGCAAGGTGACAATCAAGTGGTTTCCGCCAACGCGGGGAACGAGGTATCTGAATTCGCCACCAACCACAACGAGACGGCGAACGCAGTCGCGCGAGGATTAGCTGGCTGCGCGGCAGCAGTGGAACTGTCTGCAGAGTGGTTGACCGAGATGAAGGACAGGTACGATACCTTTCAGGGTATCACCAAATATTATAGAAATAGTAAGAGGGTGCTGGCACCGCCTCACCCCGAGCTAACCAGGGAGTAAGCGTCCACGTTCAGACAGATGCAGATGAATTCACTGATGACCCCGGTCGTCATGAAACACATACAGCCACAACTCTATACGGACGACACGTGCGTGTTTTGTAACAATGCTAGGGCGTCGACCACCCACTTACTGTGGGACACTAAAGTGCGACCTAACGAGGCGGCAACCAGGACAGACCTACCGCCGTGGATCCAAGAAGCAGTGCGCAGTTGTGACAAGGACACCCCAACTATCAGCCGTCCAGCAGGTCCTGGCGGCCTTCGAAAAGCAGCACCGGAGCGCAAGCTGCGGGCGACACCCTCTCTTACGGGGCAGTGGCGTCCAACCCTGTAGCGAGTAGCGAAGGGGTGGTCCCAGTAGGGGTTACGTCGGGATCGACGAGTGGCTACGTCCGGGCTCAGGATGTCTGTTGCAGGCATTCAACAAAGTCTGTCTTCCTTCCTCCTTTATGTCTAAAGAGAGGACAACACATACGGCTTTATCTAATCTTGCTCGATCAATTTTCTTTTTAACTCGTTTAAGGCGATGGTTGCCGGCGTGTTATGAGTGAATCCGAAATATTTTGTGCTATGGAGCTTTTTCTTGGTTAAGAAGTATTATGTTCTGTCTTTAATTTTTTTCAAGTATTTTTCCTAGTATGGAGCTGACGTCTATGGGTATATATTTGTTGGCTCCTTGAATATCTCCTGATTTCGGTATTAAGGTTACGTTTGATTCCTCCGACAGTGAGGGAGAGTATCCTGCTTAGATATATGCATTTTAAAAATCGTGAAAGAATAGTCTTTGATTATTATATAGACGTTGTACAAACGTGGCTTGTAGGCCATCTGGTCCAGGAGCTAGATTTCTGCGTAATTAAGAAATAACTGCGTTTATTTCATTTTCCGCAATAGCAGCTTCATGGTTATCGTTTTGAATTGGAAAAAGGTCACGTCACAAACCTTGTCTACCTCGTATAACTCTAATAATATATAACGTGTTTCTTCGTTTGGTTTATTTTTCCTCCACTTGGTTTTCCCAAACTTGAAATGATGGTTGCTTTGCTATTCCTCGGGCTAATTTTTACGGTAATGTGAAGGGAGTTTTATGAACTTGTGAACAATGTTGTTCCGAAATTTTATTTTTGCGGTCGCTAAGTTATCATTGTAAGCTTTGTGTTCATTATAGTACTCGCACCTAAATTCTTCCCTGATTTCTCCTCGCGATTTTTTATACCCCCTTCTTAGTGCTCTTACTCGCTTTGTCATGATTTCAAGTTCAGCTGTGTACCCGCCGCGGTGGCTCAGTGGCTAAGGCGTTGCGCTGCTGAGCGCGAGGTCACGGGTTCTATTCCCGGCCGCGGCGGCCGCTTTTCTGATGGAGGCGAAAAGCAAAAACGCCCGTGTGTACGATATTTCGGCGCACGATAAAGATCCCCAGGTGGTCAAAATTAATCCGGAGCCCTCCACTACGGTGCGCCTCATCGCCTGCGTTGCGTCGGCGCGTTAAACCACACAATCAATCAAGTTCAGCTGTCCTCCACGGGTTTGGTTGCTTGGGGGTGGTTTAACGTTTCTCAATGTTTACTGCTTACAGCATTTTTGATTTCTTCTGTTGTTTTAGTCCCGTTTCTGGCGATTTCGACCCAACTGTCCCTTTTTAAACGTTGTAGGACATGTTTCTTGCCTTTTAGGGTGAGACGGTACTTGGGTTTGTTAAAGATATCGTATGAAAATAAACTAATTAATTGGTGGTCGCTGCGATTGTCATCTTCCAGTACTTCACAGTGAATAATTTCTGTTAACAACACTTGCCCTAGAATGGTTACGTCGATCCAACTCCTACCTGTACTGATTTCGACTTCCGAAGGTGAGTTAGGGATATTTATCACAGACAGGTCGTGCCTAAGGGAAAGTTCAAGTAAATCGTCACCCCTTGGATCGGTTATATCTCCTCCTCATTCTCTGTGTTTGGCATCGAAGTCACCGAGTAGTAATACATGGTCTGTAGAAAAATCTCGAAAGGAGAGTTCTAATCGGTGTAACGTGTTTTCAAAATCGTCTCTGGGAGGCGCGTAGCAATTAATTAAAATGAATTCCTTTTTTTGCCAGTTTACCTTTTCCGCAATAATGTTTTGTTCAAATATTAGCGGGAATATTTTTACATCTGGAGAAAAATATACTGGGGCGACTTAAGGGTTGTTTCTCTGTGCTATGACTTGATATCACATGGGAAAACATATGGCTTTACCTTTCACATGATAAGCTTCCTGTATTGCTAAGATGTGATTACGATTTTTGTTAAGGTAGAAACTCAACGCCTCGCTCCCTTTGGCACACCTTTCCAAATTAACTTGGATTATGTGTTGTGACGACCGTGGCTGCTGCATCACTGCATCGGCCGTCGTATCACTGTGAACAAGCCTCCAGACACGCCTCCTTTTCCACAATCATTTCCCTTCACAAGAGCCCAGCTTCAGGCTGGCGCTCTCTTCTTGCACGGCCACGACATTTGTGGTTGGTCGTGATGACCTCGTTCTGGTGACGTCTGTTGAGCACATCTGGCGGCGGACAGGTAGCGCCCACGGAAAATATTTCAATGATTTTATTATGACCTCTATTTAATAAAAAGTAAATTCACTGACATAAAATTATTTTTTATTATATTTTGTGTCCGACGTGCCATTTTGATATAGGCAAAAATTCTGTATTTCCGGCACGATGCAGAGCGTTATTAAACGTGGTCATAAACTGCGGCTCGTGCCTAAAGCCGCCTAAAAGATATCAAATCAGCGTTCTAAAGACACATACTACTAGAATTGATTTTAGGCACTGTTTTAAAATGGGCATATCGCAAAAAAATTGCAATTGCTGGGGCTATATCCCTGGCCGCCAGCACCAAAAGCATTAACCCTAACTTCAGGCCACAGAGGCCCAACAATGAGATTATGTAGCAGTTGCCTATTGAATAGCCGGCGCCTTCCAGCCGAAACATCAGAGGCTGCCAGGGTATAGAGAAAACGCCTGTTCGGTTTGTACCGACAGGAGAATGAAATCTCGCATCGGGTGTATGTCTAAGGAGGGGGATACCGCTTTTGTGGAGGGAATTGATGTCGGTATATGGGGTGCGAGAAACTGCCAAGATGACAAATATTTAGAGGCTACTCAATACAGTGAGGAAGAGTTTCGGCATCTCTGGATAGGAAAAAGACACGGCAGTTTCGCCTTTTTCTAAGGCATACCTGGCATTTCTTAAAATCATTGACAATGCTGTGAATTTTTGTTACGCATGCAATAGAACTAGGCAATAAAACAGCAAAGCACATTACAGATCACAACGTGGTGATTGGAGTAAAGAAGTTTTAATGTGGGTGGCGCAAAGTGATTCAATAAGTAAACGAACGAGCCGTTTTTCTTTCTGCTCGAAGATATGTTGTAGATGGCCATCAACGACTTTTCACTACAGAACACGACTCCTAAGTTTTTTTTTAATGGAAATACACTCAATGAGGCACTTGTTCAGCTGCAACAAATTGGCAGAAGTAAATAGAATTGAAAATGCAAAGAAATATTTTAGATACGACCGCATCTAATTCACTCGCCTTGTCCGTCCATACGGCGTTGTTGTCCGTTCACACCCCTCCCCCTACCCTATAAAAAAAATAATAGTTAGCTGCGCCCTGTTTAGATCCCACGACCCCGTGGGCGGAACGCGAGGTACATGGTGCTCTTTCCACTGCGCCACAAAACCGAGACAGAATCAAATGCTACGAACGCGCCTTATATCCTTGACTCATTCAAACTACGTCAAGATGCTACTGACACAACGCATGATGGGGCAATGATTAACACTTGCAATAAAAGGAAAGAAGCTCCTACTTACAGCAACAATGATGGAGGAAAGGTAGTTGCGACAGCGAAGCCCCAAGCATACCACTTCGAGAGATTGACCAAGTTTGGCCAATAAAACATAATAATAATCATAACACATAATAATCATACGCGTTCCCGACATGTTTCACGCGATTTCAGAATCAAGCCATCGGAAACACCAAGTGAACCCCAGGATGCGTCGCATCTACACAGGGTTCCCCTCGCGGGGAGAGCAGGTGGGCGCAATTTTTTTCTTGAGGTTGAGATACACGCAAGCATTTAGTTCTTTTGTGAATGATGATTGGGTTTGTGTTTTTGTGCAAATTACCCATATGCTCAGATTATCATCGCAAGTTGGCAAGCGCCAGGAGGCAAGGCACATGACAAGAGATGAGCAGCGTGTAGGAAACATTGAATATCTCACAATTCCCCTGCTCCCATTTGAAACTACGTAATTTTTGAGTCATTAATTCAATGGCGGGGCTACAATAGACCATCGCGGTGCGTTGCTGTTTCGTTCAATCTTAATTCCCTTCAAGAAGCCGAGGTCAGTTATCTGAACGCGTGAGTCGAGGTAATTCACGGAAAAAAAAGCAACAAGACCCATACCCACAACGCCTTCGCGTAGCGAGTGGACAACGTAATCGAATGTTATAGAAGCTTCTAGAAAAAATGCGCAAAAAAGTTTATACCATCTGGATTCGCTGTTCCTGCTATCAATGACTTGTTTACTGTAAGCTGCGTACCTCATTGTCAGAAGCCTATGGGATTCGGCATGTGTCGCAATGGCAGGTGTTGCAATATACGACCGGAAAATAGGCAAAACGAACGTTGTACAGAGGAATATAAACAAATATACCTCGAAAACATGTAGAGAGGTTGAAGTTAGGACATTTAAGCAAAGCTGAAAGCAGGAAGAAAAAAGCTTAAGCACAGGAAAAATGGAAAAATGACAGAAAGAACGCGTTGCATTTGGGACTTGCGTACCAGATGCGGCCCGCCAGGTGGTTAGACGTGTAGGTTCCTAAAAACGACGATGGTTCCAGGAACGTGTAGGTTCCAGGAGCACAGGTTTTAGGAACGTGTACGTTCTAGTAACTTAGGTTCCAGGAACCTACACCCGAAGCTCATTTAAACAAGCAGCGATGCGCCTTCCTTTTGCATGCTACGAGATCCCGTATGAAAGGCCGAAGTAAGAATATAAAGCGTGTAATTCAATCGGAGACGTGTTAACCCTTTTTTTTGTGGGTGGTTTTCTGTGCACCAGTGTGGAACGGGGAGGTTAAACCCAAGAGAATGAACACTATATAATGACTCACGTTCCTGATAGCAGCAAGAAAACAAAAAGAAGACATAATCCAAAGACTATGATAGAGTAGGTCACGTGCCACAGTAGCAAGATTACAAGAAAGTTGGCGGCCTATCTGGTCACCGTCCTGCAAATGTCTTGGAAAGAGGCTAGTATTTTGCCACACGTGCAACAAAAACGCCTCTCTTCATTCCACCTCCCAAGGTTGAATGGGAAAGGCGAAGGTGGGATGGGAAGCTACGGGCGCGCGTAGTCAGCAGCGTCGGTGAAGACCGCCATAGCCGACTTGCGGTATTGTCTTTCGAGGGCTTATGCCGAAGCCGTTCTTCTGACGACCCTGTGATGGTGACTTATCTTTGTTGGCATGAGCGTGAAGTCCCATGAAAGGAGAAAAACGGCCTGGACACAAACCCTAACACTGGGAATGCACCATACGTATTCACGTTCTGCCTCGAATACGCCTAATCTTTTTTCTCAACAATGTTGACATGTGTGAAGTATAGTACAAGATTTAGTAATTCGGAAAGGTATTGGGCATATGAACTTAATATTTTAGAACGTTTGTAATGTTTGCCTGTTTGGATAATTCGAGGAAAAGACCGACAGACGACCATTTTTTAGTTTTAGTAGCCCCATAAAGGATACCGTCTTTGAAAGAAGGATGACAACACAAAACAACTAACGAGACATAGCCTCTTTTTTCGGTCTAGGTCATAGAGGAATCTACTCTGCATTGGTATGCTAGCTGAAGACGCCATGAGCATTTGAAACATGACACGAGCATGCGCAGTGCAGCGCCGATGAAATGGGCACCACCGGTGTAAAACGGCATTTTTAGCACCAGATGAGAAGAAGGGATGGACGATGGGAGGCTGTGAATATGTAGCTTGCGCCTCACCTCATCGATGGCTATATCTGTGGGCCAAAAGTACTGCATAAACTTTGTACCACCGTCGAGCCACGCGCCCTGTACAAACGAAAGTTCAAAGAACAATAGATTATAAGATGACACGCATGGACCCACACAGAGTCTGATTTTCAGAGTCCGGGAAAAGTGGCGTATAGTCGCAGGTACGAAAAATCGCAAGCCGGCATACAGGCGATCAAAGGCAGTATACAAGTACAATCTTTCGCCCCATCGAGCACAACGTGACGACAGCGGCGGGTGCTTCCTTCCTTCGGGCGCCACAAGACCACACCGTCTATGCTTCGATCTAGCCGTCGGCTCCGCAGTCCGATGATTCTCACACCTTGCACTCACACGCTTAGACATTTATAATTCGTGTACGTTCCCCTCAGACACTTTAAATACATTTCCGCTTTGCCTATGGATTCCTTAATTTGTGAATCATTGAGGACAGTTTGCTCGTCAACTGTATCGGTGCATTGCCGTTTGGTTTGTACTTATCTCTCATTCGCTGTATTAACGGTGGTGCATAGGGGCGCGCTATGTCCGGCGACGCTTGTTACGCCAGACGAAATGCTGCCCGGCACGCCAGGCGAAGGTACATCGCGGGCCGAAAAATGGCACCACCGCCTCGACGGCCGTCCGATAAACGATCTCCATTGGCACGCCAGAGGGTCAGGAGAAGAGGAAGGAAATGATTATGTAAGACTTAGCGCGGCCATTAGACAAGGGCCTTCGCGCCATGGACGCCGAATGATTGGACAGACCAGGTGTGCTCACCACTGAACGCTCGCCCATACTCGCTACGGAAACATCGGACGGAGTAGGGCTAGAACATCAGCGCTTGTTCGCCCGTGAGCGTCAACAACAGCTGTGCTGTTATATCCGGTTTCACGAGCGTGACTCTGGCTTTATTTTTAAAGCGACGCTTTAAGGTTCTCACTGATGCCTTCTGTAACACAAAAATGCTGTAGAGAAAGAAAAAAAGCGTTTCCGGTGGCTAGAATTGAACCTGGGTGCCTCGCAGTATGAAGCAGGTGTCTGTCGAATTGTTTAATTTCAACATGGTCGATGCGGCTCGGAAAACATACAGGACAACCAAAGAATCCACCACGAGAAAGCTTCGCGTTGAACCATATCCGTCGTTTGACAGACAGCTGTCTGATTTTTTTTGTGTTCGTGGCCAGCCAGCATGTTTTGTGTTCTGCCTATGATATTTGGAGCACAAACACGCGGGCGCCCTTTTTCAGATGAAGCTGAAAAACGGGAATGCCGAATGTCAAGAGTGTGAAAAATTACGCCCACCTCCCCTGGCGGGAACCCTGGTGTGATGCGACGCTGAAGGGGGTCCCATTAGTGTTTCCGTTGGGTCGATTACTCGAATTGCGTGAGCAATCCTCGGATAATGCGAGAGAGAGAGAGAGAGAGAGAGAGAGAGCAAGCGTAGCGCGGACTACCGTCGACTGAGGGACCGGCCGGAGCGCGGCACTCCGCTTATATGCGTAGCGTGCCCGAAGGAGAGGAGACAGCGGAGAGAGAGGGCGCTGCACATGTGCACAGCGCGCTTGCGCCGCGCGCAGCGCCGCCCACCGGCGGAGTGAGAGAGCGCGCCTCACTGCGCGCGCCACAGATGTTGGGGGAGAGGGCGCGCTATCACGGCGAGAGGAGAGGGGTGAGCGGAGGAGAGGCGCAGCTGTGCGGACGCGGACAATGACGACGCAGGAAGGACAGGGCCGCCGGCAAGAGATGCTCCTCTCAGCGTCGCATCTAATAAAGGTAAATACCTTCAGATGGTTGACACCTGATCATCCGGAAACACCTGCAAGTGCGGAGACACATTAGACGCAAAACTGAAAGAAGAGCAGAATATGGAAGCAGCACGGAAAGCAGGGAAACAAATCTGACATCACGTATTAAACCAAAGACTTCAGCCTCACTGATGATGTTCGCCCGTGAAAACGCATTGTAGGAAAGCCATTTTTCTCTGCGGATGATTATGGCAGTGGGCAAAATGAAGCAAAATTAAAACACTCCCCTAAGGAGCTTGACGAAAGCTCCGTTAGGCCCCTCGTTCAAAGTTGATGTGTGGGAGAGGGAGGAAGTGAAGCAGGATTGCGACGGCGCGGCCGAACGTCATGTTATGAGGTGAACATCAAGAGCCGTTACCCACCACTGGACGCGCTGTAAAAAAACCTTGCCCTGAATGGCGTAAGGCTGTTACCCGCAGGACGTCAGGCCTAATGTCGATTTTGACGTTAAGGACGTTGGCCCAAACTTAATATTTTTAGCCTTAGGACGTTAGGCCCAATGTCCCATTCAGAGGTTGAACTCTTCAAACCGACACCCACTCAAAAAAGTACTCACTGTATACGCCAAGCAGCAGCTAACGATTCACTTGCTGCGGTTATTCTAGAAAAGCTGTTCATACCTCCAGAGTAGAACATACTTTTAAGTGCGAATGCACTTTATAAGCGACCCCAAACCATCCACCGCCGGCGGCGGCGGCGGCGGCGGCGTCCGCAGTGCTCCTCTATATTTAAAAAAGAAACAGCATCCGGCGCCAGGTTTCGATCCGAGGACTTCGCGGCCGCAGCGCGACGCTCTACCGACCAAGCCACGGACGCGACGGTGATATCAGTGTTAGTGACGCGCCTTATATCTTTAACGCATTCAAACTACGTCGTCAGCGGCGTGCGTTGGCGACTCAGCGGCGTTATAGCGGCTTGATAACTGCGTGGTGTACACGTGATACTACAAACCCGATGGAAGAGATGGAAGAGAAGGCGGCGAGGCGGTGGGCTGCGGGGGCCGAGCGCAAGCGCCGCAAGCGGGCCGACAACCGTGCATTCGCACTTTCACATTCTCCCCCTCAAGGAAATGCGGGGGAATTTTTTTTGTGTGAGATTGGCCAACCGAGGAATCCTTCACAAGAACGCTTCGCGTTTAACCATCGTCGTCGTTAGACGGATGGTGCATCTTTTTGCACCGTAATGCCACGTCATGAAAATATTATATATAGTGATACAAATTGTGGGGTTTTCTGGCCGTATCGTGGGAATCTCGGAGGGGGTATATTCCGCCTTTGGGGCAGGTTCCTGTAGTATCGCTGTATGTGGCTCACAAAACGGCTCATAAAGGAACACTTGTAAAGCAAGGCTTTCTGCCTCTATCAGCCAACGGTTCTTTCGTGGCGTGCGGAACAAGAAAATCCCAATGCGGCTGGGAAGGCGGGGGGCGCATTTCACTCACGGAGCACAGCGTAGATGGCGCGACGATAGGGCGCTATTACCCAGCGTTCCCCGTGCTCACCCAAGCGTACGCGTCGGCGGGACCCTTCCATCGCCTTTGTCGTATGCTGTAGCGACGGTGTTGCGCCTCTATAATGACATTATAGCTAACCATTCCAAGGTGGACCCCTCGGCCATTCTGGCACTCGATCTCCACAAAGCACTCGACAACGTCTCTCACGTAGCCATTCTTAACTGTATAAACTAACTCGGACTTGGTTCGCGTACCGACTACTACATCTTTTCCTTTCTTCGTGACCGCACGGCCACTCTACGATTAGGACCCCTCCAAACCACTAACTTTCCTTTCCCCGCAATAGGCACACCCCAGGGTTCGGTAATATCTCCTCTTCTTTTCAATCTGGCGATGATCCCCATGGCCACTGCCTTGTCCTCCATCACAAATCTCCACACCTGTATCTATGCAGACGATATACGTTATGGGTCAAATCATGTAGCAATGCTCTAATCGTACACATACTCCAGCAAGGCGCAGACATTGCCCCAGCAACTGCTTCTCAGTTAGGCCTCCAGTGCTCCTTGCACAAATCCGAGTTACTTCTTTTGCACCCCCCTTGCAAGCGACCCCCCACGGAACCCCCCATCACAGTTTACGCGGACAACCATATCGTCTCTCATGTCTCCTCCCTCCGCGTGCTAGGTCTCACCATTAAGGCCAACCGAGGAAACGCCACCACCTTAACTAAACTCTGGTCGCACCTAATTAAAACACTCAACCTCCTAAGAAGAATCCCCACAAGGCGTCACGGCATTTCCGAACCTGCACGCTTGCAACTTCTTCATTCCTTCGTACTCTCTCGCTTTACGTTTTACGTCCAGTACTGTAAACATAATGCATCCGACAAAACAAAACTAGATTGCCTACTACGACGCATATACCGAGTTACGCTCCTAATACCTCCCAGCACCCCCACTAGCCCACTATTAGCCCTGGGCATTTAGAACACCGTCGATGAAATCATCGAAGCACACCGCACAGCCCAGATAGCTAGGCTATCGCGCACGCATCCCGGCCGCGCCCTTCTCGCAGCGGCCCGCCTGACCTCTCCCTTCACCTCACCTGTGGTTTCCCGTATTCCCTCTACGCTACGCCAATTTTTGCATGTACGGCCACTGCCTCGCAATATGCACCCCCACCACCACGCCGACCGCCGACTGGCGAGGGCAAGACATCTGCAGCGCACCTTCCCTCCCTCCCGGCATCCTTTATACGTCGACGCAGCCAGCTACCACGATAGGCCGGCTTTCGCCCCAACAGTCATTTGATCGCTCGACAGCCCTCCCTTGGACGCACTCACTAAACATACATCAGCGACCGCTGCGGAGGAGGCGGCTATCGCCCTCGCCCTAGTACAGTCTCCCACACCCAGAGTTGTCCTTTCAGTCTCTCAATCGGCAATTCGCAACTTCTCTGCAGGGCTACTCTCTCCAATCGCCCTCAAAATCCTCTCCCGCAAAGCACCATCCCACCCCGTGGCTCTGCTGTGGACCCTGGCCCACACGGGAACAGAAGCCAATGAAGAGGCCCACCGTACAGCTCGAGCTCTTGTCACCTGAGCAGGCCCTTCTTTTGGCTCTACCCACGGAACCCCCAGCTTCCGGGCCGCTCTAGTCTCGTACCGGGACATTACCCACACTTCCCCGTCCTCCGAAGGCTATATCCTCCCTCACACCCTTCCCTCACTCACGAAGCCGCTCGCCACTGGCGGCTACTTCAAACCCACACAACCCCCTGCCGAACTATCCTTCACCGCATCAACCCGAATCGCTACCCTTCGCCTCTTTGCCCTCAATGTCTCAAACCGGATACGCGCTACCATTCCCTTTGCAAGTGTCCCTACGACCCATTTCCCCCTTTTCCTTCCCCCTTACACTCGGAGCAGGCCCTGGAGAGCTCCGACCCGGAAGTGCAGTTGGCACTAACCAACCGGGCCTCCCAGGTCGCGGAGGACATCGCATCCTCCGCCAGCCCTCTCCCCTAGACCCAGTTTGCAAATAAAATGTTTCTCCTTTATCTCCTCCTCCGTGGCCGAAGCTGCAGCGTTCGGGACGGTGCCCCCGGGAATCCCAGGTAACGGCTGACAGAAACTCCGGTTTCACCCTGTCTAGAGACACGTGTACGAATTCAAGTGAGCATTTATTTCAAAATAGCTTGTAAATACAAATATCGCGACAATCAACTCCCGATCGGATGTAAGCAGAACTAGACATAATGCTGTAGAGCGTCCTGTATGAAGTTATGGAATATAGAACAAAGGAGCTGAGACGCGGAAAGACGTAGGAGGAAACTAACGCAAAGAAATGCCTTGTCAGGTATCAACGCTCGGGTGTATCAAATCTTCTGTACACATCACAGTAGCAGTGTTGGTGTTGTTAATAACAGCCATGCAACTTTGCCGAAAAGCCACTTGCCAAAAGGCAAATACATATGCAAATGGTGAGTGTATACGATATGGTAGTCGAGCGTCGCCGCTGGGAACTGGAAAGCAAGGCAGTCTACCTATAATCAATTAGTAAACTGCCCTGTTTTGCAGTTCTCATCGGAACTTGTGGCATTTGTGTTGGCTTGTCCAGTTATTTGCTGATATGCCTGTGTTCCTCCCGTCCAAAGCGACATCACCGATTTACCCTTTATATGTTCAGTTCGCTGGTACGCAAATGGCAAAAAAGAGAAGCAATGATGGAACGGAACTACGTGCATCGGAGCAGTGCAATTCCATTGCACTCATTAGTAAAGGCCGTTTCTGTGTTGCGCTTTTGGTTTGACCTTTGTGCTATTACATGCACGGCGGCATTTAGTTCTCGTATTATAAATTGCTGGTTGGGTCTCTCTAATGGCTGCGTGACAGATGGAGAGAAAGGAACAACTAAAGAACGATTGTTTACTCTGCACTAAACATTTCTGAATGCAAAACCATGCAAACAATTTTGCAAAACCTTGCACTTTGCACACGAGCACACAACTTCGGCTAAAACCACACCCATCAGCTACTACGGTCCAGGAAGTCAACGAATTTATTCATAAACGCCGTGGGAGTGGCTTATACATTGTTCACGTTTTTGTACCGTGTCATATGCTTCAATTATACACAACGGCAACTGTTTTCTATGCATACAAAAAAGTAGCTCCAATCTACGCTGAAAAGGCGGTTGGAAAGCAACGATGTAAAAGACACCCACAACAATTGCCCATGCAAGTGAATTGTATTCACACACGTTGCTCCGCAAACAGCAAAACCAGAGGTTCTGCGTGCCGTTACGTAGAATTCGCCTCGGTGGCGTCCCGAACGTAGCAGCGTCGGCCACGGCCAGGCTAGAGCGGTGGATGCCGCCGCTGTAGCCCGGAGGTGCATTGGCAGAAAAAAAATTGCGAGGAGCGTCATTCCAAATCTGAGAAAACGGAATCTATACATTCTGATATACCAGCTCGGGGCTGCACCACCACGCGACACAAGCGCTGACATCGAAACAATTCGCCATATAAGCTTAGAGATTACCATTTATACTGATTTAAACTAGTCAGTTTAGTAAGTTTGAGAACTGGGAGAAAGCTTAGGAATTCGCATACTCACTATTTACCAGAACCAGTTGCTTGTTTTGCCAATTGAAATACTTGGTAAGATACAACCGAATTGGTAACCACCAATTTAGGAAATTGAGTGCCATTTGGGGCAAGCAGTGCGCAAAATGGAGTGTTTTTCTAGCGGCCGGATGTCTGTATGTGGTCGCTACATTTTGTTTTCCCACCCTAAAAACCAATCTTTAATGTATATTTGCCGTACGACCACTTAATTCCCTGCGGTCGAACAATTTAATCAGGCCGTGCGAAGAAAGCGCGCAATGGACGCGAAGCTGCGCCTAAACAGGCCCGAAATCAACATCGCCAGAAGTGAACTGGACTTCCAGTTCACTGTAGCCGGGTCGGGTCGATGCGCTCGACGGCGCGAGCGTGCGGGGAACGCTGCGTAAATTCGCCCCACCGTCTACTCTGTGCTCCGTCTGTGAAAACTGTCCTTCCCTCCGCAGCCACGTTGGTAGTTTCTTGTCGCGCACGCCACGAAGGAAGCGTTGGTTGGTAGAGGTAGAAAGCTTTGCTTTGAAAGCATTATGTTTGTCTAACAGCGCCTGGCAACAGCACGTTTTAATGTGCGCAGGGACAGCAATGATCGCGGTGCTTTGAGCGCAATGAGCGCATGTGCTCTCAGCCTATCACTCGCTCTCCGCGCTTTCTTCATTATTTGGAACAAATCGCCGGAAGCTAGATCACGGGACGCAAGGCCGGTGCGGCATTCAATGACGTGTGCACGTGCGTCGTCGAACATGTTCATGCTGAAGTCCTTGGCGTACATACAGTTGGATGTTTTTTTGCGCAGCTGCACGTGCCATGCGTTTACGTGAGAAGGGGAACGGCGTTTTAGCGCCGCACAAAGTGGCAAAGTTTTAAAGCGAAACTTTCTGAGCCTGAATTACGGCAGACATTATGCCACCAAAACGCACTGAAGGAAAGCCATGTTTGCACAATGGGATTTCAGAAATGATTATCATAATTAGCCGAGGAACAACAAGCGTCCTAAGAAATTCTTAAGCCGCTCCACTCAATGTGAAAGCTGTAGGATTTGCAGAGCAGTGATTCGCCATAACGGGCTCTGATGCCTTTATGCGCTGCTCACTGCTACCACTCAATGCGATTCAAAGTTGTCGCCTTCGCAATGCTCACGCTACCCCTGCCTGAAACTGCGTCAGCGGGAGTTCTGTTCCTTTCGTGCTCGCGTTTGATCCCGCACGTGCCGGCGTTGCACTGCCACTCTTTGTAGCGCACGCTACACTAGCTGACGTTGAGCAGTTTTGCGTGGACGCTGATGGGCGATGCTGCGGAAGCGCGAGGAGCGTTGCAGTGGATTGGAATAAATTTGATTGTATTGGATTGCGTTGGAAATCCAATCCAATTGGAGTACGGGTGGGTAGAGAATTGGGTCCGCACATTTGCCGGTCTGCTCATTCCAGAGGAATGACGTCATAGCCATGGCAGACGCACTGGCCCCGGCGCGTGCCCAGATGTCGCCTCCGTTGCTCAGTAGCCAAGTCTGACAAGGTGCCGGATCTACCTGATAGCTGTTTCGCGTGGCTCCTGGAGAGCCGTGCTGCGCATGCGCGAGGAGGAGTGACGGCACTGGACTGGACCGGACCGGACTGGACTGGATTAGATTGGATTGGACTGGACTGTACTGGACTGGATGGGAATTGGATTGGATTACTGAAGCTTAGCTCACGCTACGTATATCCTTGCATAGCCGAGCTAAGCCACTGCTAATGTTTTCGCTTACTATCGTAAAAACCATGGAAGGAGCGTTCATAACTAATAAAAAGTGGGCGCTGCTGGTTAATCACATATATTTTGTCCCAAGTGTACTACGGTTTTCTTTGCGGTATACAACGGGGAGATGTATGAAAAACACCAGCGGTTCAGGAGTTTCGAACGCTGTGACTATAGAAACCGCTTGGCTTTCGAAGCCTCTGAATTACGCGACGGAACGCTGTGTGGCTGTACTTCGGTCCAGCGAGTTAGCTACGACAAGAATGCGAGCCCTTAAAGTGCTCTGCACTTAAAAACGCTCCCCCTGGTGGGAACAAGATCGGGGTCCTTCGGGTTAGAGGCCGATGCCCACGCAATTTCACCTTTCCAGCACGGTTGAAGCAGTTTGTGTTTAAAGCGAAACTTACTTGGGTCTCACTGTTGGTGGCCGTAATACCACTAAAACTCTGTGAACTCTTACAACCCTAACAACAGCGAACGAACCCCAGAAGCGAAAGCTGGGCGCTTCAACCATCGTTGTCATGAGCCGAAGAGGCATTTGAATTTTTCGAACAGCTTTCGTTTCGTGTGAACAGGATGTACAGGAAATCACGGAAAGCTGCTGCGACGTCAGCGGTCAATATATAATTATTTTGGGGATCCTTGTAAGAAGCATTTTCTATATGCCACATTCTGCCCCAACAATTCTTGACCATGTGTGTATCGCCGTGTGTGTATGACGAATGGGCTGCTGGAAAGAGAACTCTAAATTAAACTTATTCTGAATAGTTGAGGTTTGTAAAACAGGATCCGAGACCCATGGGTAACTGTGGTTGTAATTATAACCGCTCCACCACTAGGGTATGCCGGATGGTTCTGCATGTGGTTTGGTGTTTTTTTTTGGCGCCTGGAAGGAGGAAAGCTGATAAAATGCTTTTGCTTATTCTGTCGCCAATGAATTTGGCAACGTGAAAACACGAACAGTCGCTAATGTACAAGCATACGCATATATTAGTGAAGCAATAGAAAACCGGTTTTGCGTCAAAACCGGGTATGCGGATATTCCACTATCCAACATTCGAATTTGAAATCCGGATAAACGGATAACCGTTGTGATTGGTTAGGGCAGCTTTTTGGCCGCTTTATCTGGATTTCTGTTTTAGATTTCGATGAATCTTAGGAGTGTATCAGGGTAAAATAATTTTAGCTTATGTTGACAATAGATTTCAGACTGTAGGTTGCACGAAGTATTTTGCGGAGTACAAATTATTGCGTTAGCGACACGATATTATCATACGGAACGTTAACCGAGCAATCGAATTGCGGGTTAGCGGCTTTGATAATTGCGTCAAATATTCGGATATGCGGTTAACTAGCTTTTGAAACCGGGTATCCCGATTTTTCTTTAGTAAAAATTTAAATATCCGCATAACCAGCTTTGAAGGCCGGTGTCACCAGTCTTGCCCATTGTAGGATTTTCGCTACACATTCCGAGCGTTTTAGGGATTTCTGTCGTGACTTGGATGCGTAGATTATGGCCGGCCAGCCATTTTTCCGAATGTCGTAGGGCTATTTTAGATTTTCTGGTTAGACTTGCGATTGTAAGTTACACGAAGCTGTATAGATATGAACTTTTTTATTAATAAGTTATAACAAACACTTGGACTGCATAATTACGTTTCTGCGGCTCCATCCGGAAACCGTAAGCAACAGAAGATGAGACTCACCCGACAACAACACAGTGCGGGAGGCATGCGTAGGAAGTATATGAAAAATGTTCAAATCATCACACTCTGCAATGCAACGTTGCCAGCATCAAGGACAAATTAAAAGCTAGCTTTCCTCCATGATCAGCGCGTCGATCAAGCAATATCTGTTAGCCTAGGCTTTTATACTAATATACAGTGCGTACGGATATTAGTACGCAACTCTACAAATATCAGTTTCGTGCTGGTACGCCTAGAACGCATGATCGTTCCCAGCCGCGGTAGCTGTTTTATAGGTGAAGGTGTAAACAAAAACGTCGTTTGTCGACATTTCGGCACATGACTAACATTCTCAAGGTGGCCAAAATCCACTCGGAGGCCTCTTCTACGGCGTGTTTCATAGCCTAGGTGTGGGTTCTATGTGCTACCTACCCAATTCATTCTTTTGTACCTTTCAGTTGTATAGTGGTGTAGGCCACATCAAATTTATATTTGAGAACAGTTAGCAAAAGATAGAACAAAGGCTAGTGCGCATCTCATAGCCTATGTGTACCTTCTACGCATTAAACCTCACTATTCAGTCGCTTCAACTACCAGTTGTATAGCAGCTCAAGTAACATCATCAAACGTGTACAGTCGAGCCTGCTTATAATGAACCTGAGCGACACGCGGCCTCTATCCGCTATATCCCGAAGTTCGTAGTAAACGGACAACAGTTAAAAAAATCAGAAGTCAAAACACGATTTATTTTGTCGGAAAGGAGTCCTAATTGCTGTTAGCTTGCGGATGATAGCAAGCGACTAACGTAATATCAAAGATTGTGTTCTGCAGCGCAGCATCAAAGGACGCAGCTTCGAAAAAGAAGCTGTGTCAGTAGATGAAAACATGTTCTCGAAGAAAATCGTAACGGCACCCCCCCCCCCCCCCCGCCAATGGTACGGTACAATCATGATTCTCATAACCTTCAACCGAAAACTGCTGGGTTAAGCGTTCAGGAATGTTTATGTCAGTCAGATTAAGAGCGTCTGGGGATTGTTTTAGTTTACCTGTAATAGATCAAAATTTGCCTCGGTGTTTACAAATCTTTACATGAATGAAAGTTAAAGAGCCATCCGTGGTTGCCGAAAACGACTGATGAAGTGCATAAACATATCTGAATACAAGGTTGTCAGGTGCCATAAAGGAACAAAGCGAAGAAGGACGCGGACCGGTTATTTATGCCGTTCGACGAATAAGAGGTGCCGAAGTTGAAAGGCTTGATGGCCCTTTCTGCGAGGAGTAGATGGGGCAGTTATTACCCACAAAAAATAGCAGTATTGTTCTTCAGCAACACCACGTGAGGCAAAGAAAACCTCCCTGTTTGATCGCGTAGGGTTATCTGAGAAGCAGCACTCTTAGGCAAAAAAGACTAAACGTTCGTCTTCTGGGGAACTAACCGCCTTTGCCACAATCATTGCTCCATTTGGGGACTAAATGTGCGCGGACATACGGCTAGTCTGCCACCCGGTTGGTACGTCCCGATACTCCCCACCCAAGAAATGCTGAAAGGAAGTCGCATCAAAAAAACGATACGCTTGGGCTGGTTGAAAAAGCCCGCCTGGCAGCGACTGCCCAGGGACTTTTGGACTGAGAAGACCCCCATTGATATGACTCCATAACTAATATAAAATAAAGAATAATCTTCCTCCTCCGGCACCAGTAGGGATCTAGCAACCGACTTCCGCAAAAATACCAAAGGAATCCAATACGCTACCACGAGGCCACGGCCGCGGACAGAATGTTTACTTAAAAAGTATGTATTGAAGTTTACAGTGTGGAGTACTGTGCACAACGCGATGGATTCATTGCAACAGGTGTGCGAATTTCCATCCGTCCAAGCGAATGTAACCGCGATTTGCCCTTTGGGCTTTGCTAATTGTAGGGCTGTTGTCAATTCGATTTAAAGCAGAGCTTCACAGGCGTAGTTTTTTCCTCGTGAAGAACAATCAACTCGCCGCCTAGTTGAGACAGGTGGCTGGGTGATGGGACGACTCATTTGTTTTGCAGGAATCAGCGCAAACTAAGAGTATTCTTAGTGTTCGACACATATAATAAATGGTTTTGGTGTCATATGTGAAAGCGGTCGTGTGCATGACCGTCAAGATATTTAAACGGACCATAATTTCGTGCAAAGGCGAAACCGAATTCGGTGTTGCTTAGCCATTATTTCTTCAAGTTAGCAGTGGTGGACAATGAAGACTGGGAACTGCAGCCGTGTTTGACAGCAGTGGCAGCGTTGTCATAGCTTTGGTGCCCAAGGCAATTATGTAGCGATTGTAAGAGACAAGTTTTCAAAGCCCTTAGCGGTAGCGAGCATGTTTAATTTGCAGTTGTCATCAGCAACTAATGCGTTTTTCTCTTCTGTCAAACATATACATATTCATTACGCTTGGGGATCAACGTTTGCTATTGTCACTAATATTTGTCTTATTGTTGACGCGCTTGAAATCTTTCCTTGGCCGTTATTACCTCGCGCGAATCGTATGGAGCACAGCCTATTGACATAACTTCACCGAGAAGCGTTTGTCCATCGAGCTTCGCCATTCCTTGCCATTACCCACCACTCGATTAACGGTAACCACTTTTCTTTAAATTAGCATCGATGTCGTCTCTCGTGGCACTATGTAAAGGATCTACTGACTGCAATGACTTGTGTTTTGGAAATGTAAAACTGTCCACAGATATTTGCGCGAAATGGCAACAACCACGCAATTACAGGGGATTAACGATGCAGCAAAGAGAATAAAAGCACGCATTTTGTCGTCCCGTTACTCGTCTTAGATTGGCGGGGACAAACATATATTCCGAATGTGTGCACACGACCCACCCTCTGCCACAGATACTCCCCTTGAAGATGAATGGTTGCCCGAGAAGACTAACGGCTGTATTTTAATTGCTACTCTGTCCCTTTTCGCCTAAGAGTGAGGTAGCTTTTCTGAGAATTGCTCTTCAGGTAAAACTGTGGAACCTTATAAAAATCGTTGTGGTTCCTTTTGCCGTGAAAAAAACACGCCAATTTTTTTTAACGCCATGTAGAAGGCATGCTGGCTTTTTATTTCCTGTAGTGAGGCGGCTAGCGAGCAGCAAAAAGTGCATTCTAACAGAGGCCGGTGAGGTTAACAGTTACCTTTACGATTGCACGTGCGGTTGTGGAAAAGATAAAGCACACACACACACACACACACACACTTACACATGCTGAGGCTGCAAACTATCCGGCAATACAAATACATCTGAAATGCACTATTTGTATTCGCATAACACAGCCGTGGAAACAATAAAACGGTCTGCCTCCCTCTCGACGCACGCCCTTTGGCAGTGCTAACCAGCATTTATGTCTTTAAGCTTACGTAGGTACATATTCCTAAATATTGCAGGAAACACGCCTTAACTTTCAAATAGGTCGCATCTCACTCCCGGTATTAAAGCTTCCAATGCCCACGACGTAACTCTCCGGTTGTTTTCCCACGAGGATAAAGTCACGGCATCGGCCCCCAACTAACTTCCTGTCCAATTCCGATGCACTGAAATTCTTTATCTTTGCAGAGGGTCCAGAATGCAGCACCACCTCCCCCACCCGTTACTCAGCCACACCAGTACCTTTCATACTACCCCTGCCCTGGACTGCACATCTCCATCAGCATAACCATACAACGTTCGTGCGTGAAACACACCGGGATCCACATACCACCTCCTATGAGAGTTCCCACCTCCTTTACAAAGGTTACAAGGGGGGGAGGGGGGCATTACCTGTACAATATCCCTGTATCATCCTTTTCCCCAGAGCAGTTTCAGAGGGGGCTGATCATGAATTCATGGTCTGTCGGGCTCGAGCAACAACTGTAGCCCGCGGCCTTTGGAATGAGAGCAATTCACGCACCTTTCTTTTCATTTATTTTATTTATTAGCGGTTTAAATGGGCGCTCTTTCCCTCCCCCTCGATTATCAGTAGGGTTGCGACCGGATTGCGCAATTAACATCGAAAGGAAAGAAGGTGGTCAAGTATACTGGCATTGGCGAAATAGTTCTGTATTATTTGTATGCGCAATTGCGTTTATTTTAAATGCTCAAAAAAATATAGCGAAAAACATTGCAGGTGACATCTACGTTTAGGTCTTAAGATGTATAGCGGGATAGCATTTTCGGCATAAAAGGAGTGTCTTGGATTGGAGGCGTGCATATGCCATTTATTCATTCCGTGTATTGCAGTTCAGCGATGGCAGATAGCCTAGCCGCAACGTTCAATGCGGCACGGGAAAGGCAAACGACATTTCCGCTGGTGTGGCTTACGATGTGCGCCCGAAAGGCTGCGCTGCGGTGTGTTGGTCAGTGGGAGCAAGAAGTTGACAGTATCAGTGTTTCATCGTATTTATGCTCTAGCGTTGTGAGGTAACTGAATGTTTTTATTTATTTATAACGCACACGCAACACACAAAGAGAGAGAGAGAGAGAGAGAGAGTGCGTGAGAAACAAGGAGAGTCAGAGCTTTATTGAGTAAAATTTAATGGAAGTTGTTCGCCCCCCAGCACACTCTCGAAACTAACCACACCGTGCAAAGAGGGTAGGTGATTGCGCGTATTTAGTACAGTTTAGGGTTGGTGTCGCACGTTTCCAACCTAACATCTTCGCCCATCTAGACTTGTCGGTATATGTATCTGATTGCATCGTGCGCCTAGTTTGCAGTTATTCGGCGCTTAGATCCTTGTGTGGCGCGGGAGTGGTGGTGTTCCTAGGCGTGTGATGATAAGAAGTAGCAAACATTTTTCTTGGAGAGAAGTGTGTAGTCGTGCTCAACCTGGAGCATGGTATGCGAGTTTCGGTGGATATTCGCCAGCTGCTACATTTCCTTTTAGTCTGCCGTGTCCTGACGCTAATGTGGCGGGTACCTCATCTTTGTGTATTAACGTGTCCTCCTCAATTGTTTAGGTAATGCCTAATTGCCTTTTGAGCGTGTGTAACGATGTTTAAGCATAGTTCGGTTGGGAGGATTGTAAAGACTTTTTCCGGTTTTCCTTTTCTATGTTTGGAGTGTAATGAGTCAAAGCGATTGACACTTAAGTACACTGCGAAAAGTGTTGCCTTCGTCGTTTCAAACGTGCCGGCGTCGGCGTATACTGTGTTTTCACAGTTTTGGAGCTTTTTTCGAAACAATTTGATCCTAGCCTTTCGCCTGTTAATATGTAGGTCTGGGTTTATGTTTTCCGTTAGTGGGAGTGCTTTAATCAAGAACCGCTGGATCGTGGACATACCTACCAAGGCGTGCCACCCTTTTCTTTCTGGAGGTGCGGCACATTTTTCATAGGATGGCTGCTTCCAATTTGTCCCGCTTTTTCCCCAGGGGCTCCTTATGTGCTAGAAAAATGGCCTATCAGATATGTCCAAAATTATTACAAGACAGTTTAGGACCTGTACAGTGATATTAAAAATTGAGGTGCAGGCGCGCCGGTCTTCCCTATATGAAGTTGTTACCGGGGTCCTTATTCCACTTTCTTCAGGCCGGCTAAGTTTCTGGAACGGCAGGCTGATCGATATCCGACTCGTGACCACGGCGTATAAGTTTTTTAGTTTCTTCTTTTATTGCTGCCGCCCCGTGTATCGGCGTTTTACAGCGTAAGCCTAGTGTTAAATCTTCTATGTATTTTTGCGACTGCGTATTCGGCTTCGCCTCTTCTCTGTATGGCCCTGCCAATGATTCTTACCTGACTGCTTTCTGACATCGCACGCTGATGTATTTTTAAGTTTGTAAATTATCGCCGTGGCATCATTCATCAATTACCGCACAGAGCTTGCGGCGCTGTCGGGCACGAAAAATTCCAAAAATCGTTTAAAAATTCCCGAAATTAGAAGTCATACACCCACATTTTTATTTTTTATTGCAGCACATTTTAATTGGTTTCTGGTGCTAATCTAGGTGTTCCAGAGATTTAGCGTGTCAAACCTTAATCGTTTGCATGTCTTTTATCTAGGTGACACAATGTTAGTGCTGGTATTAGTATAGGTTGGAAAGACACTTTCGTAGTGGCGTAAGTTGCGGGAGCAGCTAGCGACCTTATGTGCCGAGCTTGGGACTACCTAAGGTGCGTAGAACGAACATGACTGCGCAGGTGTGGCGCCTGCTTGAATCACGCATCTTGTATTTCGTCTCGGCCGAACTATCATTGCCCTTTTTTCCACAACCAAGTTGCCGCTGCTCGGTTGTGCCGCTTCAGGCAAGCCCTCGTATCTGGCTGCCTCAGTTGTAGTTTTCGGTTTGCAGCGGTGACGTACTTCCTTGGACGCTTGATGAGCACGGCTGATAGCGGACGGGTAGCAGGCACGGAAAAATCAAGAAATGAGCCTAATAACGCTATCGCGTTAGAAATACAAGCGCCTGTGTGGGATCCTAACTTTTCGTGTGGGGATTACCAATGCGCTGCCTTATCGATTGCTTTAGCACGGCGGCCTTCCTTATTCCCCTCCATTTTCGTGTATTTGCTTGTGAATATATATGTAATTCGGGTGGCACCAAGCCGCTACCACAGCCCGAGTTGTCGGAGAGGCGCTGGCTACCACCGGAGATGCTTGGGATGCCTTTACACTCACACAAATACACACAACAGTACACCAAACTGCATCTTTATTATTACGAAATTATAGTTTTGCAGACGAATCGTAGTAAGGATTTGCAATAAGGAATCATCGTTCCGGGTGCACAAATTTTTGTTATTTTGAAGCACTGTAAAGGATGTGTGCCCACAGTAACATTACACAACGATTTTATTTTTCCAACCTCGTAATAGTTCCTAATTGACTATTTTAATTCAATATCCTCTGTCTCGGCCTCCCCTTTTCCGCCATAACATCCCAACTGTAATTTCTGTCCCTTAACCGGTACCCTATAGTATAGAGTGGGAGCACGGGCAATATCAAGGCCTTTCCTCCAACCCTTCCACCGCTTACGAGCAGTGGGTGGCCTGCGTGAAACATCCGGACCCTGCTTCCCAGTGCATACGGGTGCAGAGAGCCGGGATGGCCAGCCAAGGTGACGGCATCCCGCACTAGAGACGCCTCCTACCGGGCGGGTGCCCGAACAGCAGCACCAACACTCGTCAAATAAACATATTTCACCTGGTGGTGTTTCCCTCAATCACAGATATTTTTAATTCACCAAGTCCTTCCCACCAGATTTATTCTAGGAATGTGCTTCACAGCCTAGAATTGATAAAGTTCACGTTTGCGGCGAAAAAAATAGATTTCCATTCTTTGGGTAAAAGAATGGCACAACATCGTGCCTATGCAGCTACGTCGTGAAGCATAGCTAGGTAACATATTGACTGCTTGACAGCGGTTTTGCTTAAGCACGTCCTCAAATAACGTTCCATAAAGAACGCCCACTACACCCATATGGCATAGAAAAGGAGGAACATGTACCGTTTGGTGGACTGGCCTGTACAGCGTTTCTTGTTCGCGCTTGGCCTGGCTCCACAATGGTGTACACGGGAGGCCGGATAGTGTATCCCCGAAAAAAGGTTATTCAACATTGTTGAAGTGCGGAAACCAAAGATCCCTGTTTCTGAGGGTCACACGAAGGGTGACGTGCAGACCACAAAAAGAATTTTAACCACAAAGCCTGCCCACTATACGGCCGGTGTCACAGAACCATGCTGCAGTGGTAAATTTGTTTGTTGACTGAGGACGACTTGTATACCTGGTAATAAAAAAATTTATAGCTTGTTTAAGGGCATGACATAGATAAAGGTTAAAAAATACAAGCCAGCAAGGAAACAATACGGGACGCATGCAGAGGCACAATAGCCGTCAGAATAGATGAGCGAGAGGAGAGAGCAGTTTCTGCTTGCATTCTTGGGTATAGATAGCTGCTGAAGCAGGTTAATGGGACACAGCTGTGCGTTTAGAGCAAGCGAAGCAATATCGCTTTAGTGGGTCTATCATTTGTCCCACTTTTTTGGCAAGCTATGTACTATTCCCTTTAGGCCAAGCAGTGCGTGCAAATTGGGTTCCTCATGGCGCTTCATATCAGCTGCGCAGGTATAGTTGCAGCTGATCTTATTATTGGCGGGGTATCAGCCACCTGCAAGGGCGAAGTTGATTCTGCGGTGCCCTTGACGCATGTGGATCACAAGCTGCTGCTATCATTTTTTTTCTTTTTAGAGCAGAGCTACACACAATAAGGGGAACTCACGGTTTATATGACAACCGTGTTTGCTGACCTGAGCTGAAGCATACGCGGAAATGCTGTGCAGATGCAGCATATCAGCTCTAACCTGTGCACAGCTGAGTGCGCGTTAACCGTTAGTTTAATAGCCCGATCAGAGCTTTTGAAATGGCAATGCAACCTAGTCACGCACGTTGGGCGATTGTAGTTTCCACAATATCTTTGGGGACCATCTTCGTCATCCTTGAAGGCTACTGGTACGTTCGACATGGGATACGGGTAGGTAAAAAGGCAGCAGCTTCGGTGGGCATGTGGATTCGTTCAAGTGCCTGTGGCATTTTTTGTACAATAGAATCTCTGTAGATCTGAGTCCTCTGCGCGGTGTTATGTTTTCCAGATAGGTATCACATCGAGCAGCATATATATAAAAAGTTCATATTAGGTTTTAAGGATTACGTTACGAACATATAGGCAAGTACAAGCCTTTACACCATACTGTGTCGATTAATTCCGTGTAATATCTCTCGCCCACTGTTTTTGTTAAAAAAACACATTCGTGATTTAGCGCTTCTTCCTACAATATTTTGAAAATCAGCAAACGTTTTTGCATCTCACGACTAGAAGGCCATTAACGGGAGTGTTGGAACGAGTAATGTCAGCGCGTCGAAGAAGAAAGTGTGATCTGTATTTTGAATTAATCTGCTGCAGTGGAACTAGGTCAGTTACGAAGACGTATTTAACGTGCTTTTCTCGAATTCTGGTCCCAGGTTTCTGGTTACATGTTAACCGCCCACGGTTTTCTTTTTGGTCCGAACCCCAACTCGGCAAGCGAAGATTTGGACGACTTACCCTCCAGGTTGACCCGGATAGCCTCCGTCTGCAAGAAGTACGAGGCCCAGTTAATGCAAAGCAAAACAGACTCGAGAGCGAGCTGGCGTCATCCGTACTGCGACAGAGAGGCTTGTTCGTTCCACCTCATTGAGAAGCACCGATTTGGATTTTGTCCCATTCCCAAGGCAGCCACTTCTAGCCTAAAGACACTGATTCTAGCAGCAGAGCACATCAAGGACCCTGGAGATGACCCTGACGACATTTTTAATGCGTTTAAGGCTAGGTTTCCTTCTGTTGCTCCAAGCACCTATTGGGCGGAAGAGCTAGGTTCCCAATACACGAAGCTCATTGTAGTCCGGCACCCTTTTGGCAGGCTTGTTTCCGCGTACGTTGACAAAATACTGACGACTCATCCTTCCATACCCGGAGCCAAGGCCATGTACAAACGTGGCTTTGTTGGCAAAGGACCCAGTGGGACTTTTACTTTCGCCGAGTTCGTCAACAATATTCTGAAGCTACCAGTGAAAGACTGGGACCCGCATTGGGCTCCTTTCACACCTCGTTGCAGGCCATGCAGCATGAGGTAGGTCCCATTGCATTGTACTGAAAAGTTATTGGACTTGATTTCTTTATTTGGAAACCAAAAAATGAATATTGAGTCTAGAGTTGTGGCACACAATACAGAGACACCCGGCAGTATCGTGTTTCGAAAATCTCCTGGATGGCAACGTACGCGTTAAACAGCATCAGTATTCGATGGGGTTGTTTGAGTATTGGCTAGGTAGTGGTAGCGGTTGTTGCGGCATACTACTTTTGAATTTGTAGTTTTAATATTCGTAGGACTTATACGTGTATTAGAAGCTAACGTAATCACTTAATCCGGAAATGATTCCCTCGGAATATCAGTATTTTTATCACGGGGTTTATTCCGAACTCAGAAGGAATCTAAAATGCATTAAATCAGAATCCTAAACAGGATGGCTTAATGTGGTATAGTTGCATAAGTATTGTACAGGTGCAGTCGTATAAGCCACATTAAAAATTCATCAAAGAACGGCACACGACTTTTGTTAGGTATACACAGTCATTACATGCTTACACATCATGATCGGTCACTTCACACAATTGTGACCTGTCGTAATTTCATCGCAGCAGGCACTTCCCAGGCGAACGTATTTCGACATTGTAAAATCCCGAAGGAGCATGGAGAGTACGTTGTGCGGATGAAAGTATGGTATTTTTACTTAACGGTCCCCTTGATCATTCTCCTTTTGCGTCGATTTTTTCTCTCTGGTAAATTATTAAGGGAAAAGGAAAATCACCCCCGTTTGCCCTAGGTTACCGCTATAAGGGTAAGGTTTCTTTCGCACATGTATAATTGTCTTGCACAGATTGATTGATTGATTGTGGTGTTTAACAAGCCGACGCAACGCAGGCGATGAGGCACGCCGTAGTGGAGGGCTCCGGATTAATTTTGACCACCTGGGGATCTTTAACGTGCGCCGAAATCTCGTACACACGGGCACTTGTGCTTTTCGTCTCCATCAGAAAAGCGGCCGCCGCGGCCGGGAATCGACCCCGCGAACTTGGGCACAGCAGCGCAACGCCTTATCCACTGAGCCACCGTGACGGGTCTTGCACAGATTATCTGTTCAGTCCCCAGTACAGGTCCTTAACACAAGCTTGTCAATCACAGGGCGCAATGCCTAAAATATGTGCCGCTTGCGTCAGGCGGGACCATGGGTCGGTCATGGTGCAGAAGATGAGTGAGGTTTGTATTCTGGAGTATTCGGAGGTATTTTGCGGTCGAATAAACAAACACCAAGTGATATCCAAAGTAAAATTAGTCTCGTTGCACAGTCGGCCATTTTTAAAATCAATGTTAGGTCACGCCCACTTGGTATGCTGGTTTGTCGCGTTATGAGGCATTTAATGCTTTTGCGTGAAAGTCTCGAACAGGGTGGTTATAGACTGTGACGCTGCACTAGGGGTGTGAAGCGGGCCGTCATGTACAATTACGGAATAATCAAGACCACCTGGGTATCTCTGATGTGCGCCGACATTTTGACGCACGGTTATTTTTGTTTTGCCTGCGGACAGACTACGGTAGCATTTCGGCTGGCGTACCCGCAAATTTTACCGCCATTTTTCTCGCGGAGCTACCATGGTTGCCAGACCACGAATGCCCTCCTCGCTAAAAGAGCGGCTGCAGGTTGTCGCCAGTTTATGGTCGCGGATCTGTCAGTCCGCTCTCGTTACTAACCCCTGCGCGCTCGCGCTGCGGGCTCTGGCGCGGGCCCGGGTTCGTTTTTTTCCCGCTTTGTCCCCAGGGGAGGTACTACAAACGTATTGGGGCCCGTAAAGGACGCGGATCTGTCAGTCCGCTCTGGTTGCAAACCCTTGCTCGCTCGCTCCGCGGCTCGGGCTCTGGCCTGGGTTTTCCCGCAATCTCACCCAATTTTTCCGCAATTTCCCGCGGCCTTTTCTCGCGGCCTTTACAGATGACAATGACACGGGCCGGTGTCAAAGCAGAATCACAGCACGAGAGCAAGCAAGCAGTCGACTCTGTACCACCTCTACCGGTACTTGAAAAAAAAAAGTAGGATGAACTTTCTGACGGGGTATTGGCAGGTGACACGTAGTAATAACAGTTGAGCTGTGTGTGTGATACTTTCTTTTCACGGTAGTATTTTGTGCTGTCCACATCCGTACTGTTTAAATATCGCTGATCTGAGTGCAATTTGCGCGCCATGCGAGCCGACAGCACTTCTCAGGAGTTCTGCCGGGAGTCTCGGAACCCCTTCTGCGCGTTGTTGAATGGAGGCTACAGTCATTACGCGGCGCCAAAAAAAGAAAGAATGCGAATGGCGGCAACGAAAACCGGATAGGGGCGGTCAACAAACAGAATGACAGGCTGCCAAGCGAACGTACCGACTGAGACATGTAGAGCGTTAAGCGTGGTTGGCACGGTGTACGAGAGGCGTGTGATAAAAGCCACTCGGTGGACTTCCGAAGCCTGAGAGAGGCGTACGCACAGACCCGAACGTCAAGCTTGCGATGGAGACGCCCGGTACGCTTTCGTATTCATAAACATCTACCAATAGATGTTCAAATAGTTTTGTGTTAGTAATAAAAGGTGGTTGAACCTGAAGATTGACATCGTAGACCTTCTGGGGATAAAATCCCGCACAATTTGAAAATGAACTGAAGACGTTTACAAAATTATCGGGGAATATTCAGTGAGCGTTGAGTACATATCGGTATACCTTTGTTGCAGGCAATGTCGAAAATCACGCGATGAGTGGATTTTTAACCAAACATCTTGTAGATAAAACTGAGTATTGGACGAATTTGTACATTATGCCTGCTCATGGCGCAAATAACCCCGCACAAGACAAGAGGGCACGAACAGGACGCTTACTAAGAACTATTTTATTTATTTTAAATTTTTGTCAGCGCCCTGTTCGTGCCGTCTTCCTTCTTGTGCTGTGTTGTTTTCGCCATTACTAAAAAGATGGCGAACATTTTGAATTTAATGCCACGTTTCTAGCGAGTAAATTTTAAAGGAGGTAGGTCTGACCTGGTGCGGAATTCCGCGTAGTATATATTTCGGAAACATCCATACCTGGCTCGTTCCTGTATTGACGTATAAGTGAATTGGCGAGGCCTATAAATAATTCATGTGTTGCATCTCATCTGGCCCTCCCTCTGCGTTTAGTCAATGATGGTTCGCTCGAAGGGGACAAATTGAAAAGCGGACATAAAACTGAAATAAAAAAAACTGAGAATTCCGCCCCTGGTAAATATATAGAGGTTTTGACATAAAGAAAAACGCTACTGCTTGGGCAGTGGAAGGTTTGGTATTTGCCGATTTGTGTTCTCCATGCAGAGCGTATTTTTCTAATCGGTCTGGAAGAGGTGCTTCTCTGCAAGAAAGTTCTCATTTTATGTGCTTTATCCATGGGACAGGTACGACGTTATTGTAAAGGTGGAGACGTTGGACCAAGACCTAGCGACATTACTTCCAAGGATTGGCCTTGAAACTTGGTCCTTCCCCAAGAGAAATGTGAAGGCGCGTAGAAAAGACAATCGACGACGGACTGTGGCTGAGTACTTTTCGGAGTTGTCACGCCAGCAGGTGCTCCAGTTGTACGTGATTTACATGTACGACTTTGAATTGTTCGGATACAAGCTTGAGGGATTCACAGACCCTGTACTGTGAGAGCGCTCCGAATAGCCATGGCTTTGTGATGTGTTTCTGCTGGTCATTGGGAAGTTCCAAATACGGGAATATTGTACAGCTATTCTGCTTGTTTCTGCCGGAAAGTAGCTGCTGAGAGCAAAATAAACAAAATCTGAAATCTGTTTTAAAACACGAAAAGCATATTGGGGTAAATTCTGATGGCGGCGATACGAAGATGAGTAAGGAAAACTCTCTTGAATCCAGTGGTGTTTGATTATTGTTTGTGGCGTCATTTGCGGGGTTTTAGAGCTTTCGTAAAAGCATATTTTACATGCCAGGAATGTTTTACATGTTTTAGGCGGTCGGCTCTACCATTAGTCACAACTTTACTTGAACGTATTATACAAGAGAGTTTGTTGCTGGGCTAGTAGGTGCAAATCAAGTATAGAAGAAACCAACTCAACATTGAAAACAACGGACTAATTCTTAACAAATAAGTCACAAGGACACTGCTGTACTTGCAATTGAACATTTATTACAGAGGTCAAAGATATATACGTAAGGTTAATGCTTATCACATATAAAAATATAAACAACTTGCTATTTTAGACACGCCCCTTCTAAGCAGAAAACGATATATCGCTGAAATGGGTCTTTGTAACGATCGATGAAGTATGTCTTCGCACATGCCTGCCTAAGGCACAGCTTTTCCTTTTCGGTCTGCAGTACTGACCGGCTGCTCACGCATGCGCTGCCTTTCGTGTCGGTCATTTATTGATTGTTGGGTTTAACGCGCCGACGCAACGCAGGCGATGAGGCGCGCCGGAGTGGAGGGCTCCGGAATAATCTTGACCACCTGGGGATCTTAACGTGTGCCGAAATCTTGCACACACGGGCGTTTATGCTTTTCGCCTCCATCAGAAATGCGGCCACCGCGGCCAGGAAACAACCCCGTAACCTCGTGCACAGCAGCGCAACGCTTTAGCCACTGAGCCACGGCGGCGGGTTTTTGTGTCTATCATACTGACTTCCATGACTTCTCTCGACAGCTTGTTTTTGTTTTTTCTTGCGATAGCAATACCAAAAAGGTTTGCGCTGCATCCACACTGTCGGCAATGCACACTCAGATTTCCTGGCGTGGCCATCGTTTTCAAAATTGCTGTGTTCTCTGGCCCTATTGTTCATGCACCGCCCTGTCTGGCCCACATAATTTTTTCCACAGGGTCTCAGCGGTATGCTGTAATCAACGCCTTCTACGCACTCATAATATCTTGCCTTGTGATTTGTCTTGCACATTCGCTCGTCTGAGGCGTTGTTTGCTTGGCGGCACATGGTGTATACTTTCATGGGGGCTGAGCACACCACCTTCACACCCTGCCTTGCCGCTATTTTTTTATATTGTGGGACAGGCCGTGAACACACGTAACCCCGGCGACCTTCTTTATATCCTCAGTGGTGTTCGTCGAGCCTTATGCCTTGCTCTCGCGCTTTAGTCGTTTCAGAATGGACTCGCACACAACTGTGAATAATTGATCCGGATATCCTACCTGCCTTAACTGGGACAATTGCTGGATGAAGCTGTCGCAGCTATGCTTGATAATAAAGCTATGCTTGACAATGCTATTGCCGAAAAAAAAGTTGTCGACAGAAATCATGGAAGACATTATGATAGACGCAAAAGGCAGCGCATGCGTGAGTAGCCTGTCGGTACTGCTGACCGAAAAGGAAAAGCTGTGCCTTAGGCAGGCATGCACGAAGACGTAGTTTATCGGGCGTGAGAGGGATTCATTTCTGTGATACTGTTTTCGGCCTCGAAGGGACGTGTCTGAGGCAGAAAGTTGTTTATATTTTTATACACGATAAGCATTCACCTCATGGATATATGTGTGACCTTTGTTATAAATGTTGAATTGCTAGTCCAGCAGTGTCCCTGTCCCTTCGTTGTTCACATTTAGTCCTTTGTTTTCAGTGTTAAACTGCTTTCATCTAAACCTTAACTGTTCTGGTTACCGCGGAAGAAGATCCCGACAAGCCTTAACGAGCAGTCTTTCGGATTTTTCAAAAATGCTTCATGTTATTTCTCTCCAACAATGTCATTTTCTATTTAGTATGGCTGACGTGAAATAAATTTCTTTTTGATTCCCGAAGTAGTGTACTCACCAGTTACCTAACCTCGGTTTCCCACGCACACACCACTGAACATACCCTGGAAGTATGTATTAGAACAATTCTGCATAAAGCTTCAGAATGCGGCTTGTTAATATCAGCCTGACGCCACACACATTAAAAAATTTTGTGTCATGCAACGTGTCTACAGGAAAGCTGCCAATACAAAAGCCACATTTGCGACTAATATAGTCAGTGAATCAGCCTGGCCCCTATAGAGTAATACTCATAATCTAGTGTGAGGCGCTTATTGGCTATATATTTGCACATTACTGTTTTATATTCCTGATGTTTTGCAAAATTGTCGTACTTTACTTACGTACATGGTTAAAATACGGCATACAAACAAGGCACAGGAATATATTAGGCCCCGCACAGTACCCATCATAAAAATACAACTGTGGTACGCTGTCGGTATAAAATAAAGAGCAAATTAGAAAACAATCCAACTGTAACAATGAAAAGAATCAACAGATTTTCAAGCGTAGTTTGGAAATTTCAAAAATCAGTTACGCACGCAACTGATTCTGGGAGGTTAATCCTGACAAAAAGCCTTAGACAGTAGTGTTTGGGTATGCGTTGCTTCTTCCTGACGAAGAACAGGACCTTTCTGCGTATGGTCGCGGCGATTTCAAACGTATGACCGGGGGTTATCGAAAATGAGCGACGAAAGCATTGTTTAACACACATTGTATGAAATGGCACAGGCGAGTTTACTTACGGCAAATAGCGAACAACGCAATTTTAAGGATTTGTTTCTTTGACATGCTCGGGGGTCTGTGATAATCGGATAAAATAAATCTACCGGCGTGATTCTGATTACTGCTAAGCTCATTAAATAAAGTGATTCTTGCAGGACACCGTATAGTTGAGTGGGTTCTAATTGCCAGGAATATATTATGTCATGTAAAACGGCGTTCATAGCTCACGGGGTCCAATTATTGCTTGTTCGCATTATTCCTAGAACGTGGTTGGTTCGGCATGTGACAGAGGTGACCTGACGTGTCCAAGATAGGTTGTTAGAAATACGAACCAAGTACCTGGAACAGGAGACGGAAGTGGGATCGGAGCTGCTATGAAAATATTTTGATATGTGGCAGTATTCTAGGTCTTGCGCATGACTTTATACTTCGATACATTTATTTGCATTTGTCACAATTTGCACCAGCTACGCTTATTAGTCAAGCATGCTTAGAGACCAGTGATGTCTTTATTGTTAGACATTTGCGACAAAATATGCCCCTGCCACCAGCGTTTCGAAGGCATTTGAACCGAATTTCAGTCGGCCCAAATGCCACCTTTGAGCTACTACACGACGTTTTTCAAAGGCATTTGTTGGAAATGCCTTTTGAGTAAAAGAAGCCTCACCCACGCCCTTTCACGTTCTAAACACATTTGAAACGCGTACGCTTGTACTCTCGGCCCCATTTTGTGCATGCGGTATTTATAAAAAACACTTAGTTACCAGTAATAACTTGGCTTTGTTTGCGCGCAATCTCACTCATTTTTTACTCGTTTTCGTTTTATATCACTTGCTCTACGATGCACTCCCAACACCAATGGTTCGCAAAAAAAAAAGCAATCGCCATTTTTGTCCATGTTTTTGCGCGTTTGTATGTTGGTATAAATTTTATATCTAATAATTGTTTTTGTGGCCTCTTTAACTCTGAAATGATTTTCGAATAGTTAGTAGGCTCTGACCTAGAATAAACGCAATACAAGTGCCCTTTTGTACACATATAAACTTGTTATAGAAATTCTGGCCTGGCGCGCTTGAATTAAGGTTATCTCTTTGGGTCTGATGTAATTTTATGTGTCTTTTGCAAAAACTAAACCCTATTGGTCTTCATGACAGTAATATTTAAAACTTATTTACATCATCAACAAGAGAACAGATTGCTACGAGAGCACAGCCTTTGTCGGGACTAACAGGCTAGACATTTAACGCTACCTTTTCTCTCACCTAAAATAAATGCACCTGCACTTCAACGTACGGTAAATCTTTACGGCCAACGTGCGGTAGTGGCCGTGCTGGTCGATCAGCAGGGCAATGTGATCTCATCTTGCTCAATCCCTACGTACAACCCAGAAACGGGTGAAGAGGTGGCCATAGCTTTTGCAATTACGGGCACGCATGCTACCTCCATCATCTCAGACTCCAAGGCCGCCCTGGGCAACTATGCGCCCGGTAGGATCTCCACTACAGCCGCCAAAATCCTTACGAACAGCGCGACCCTAGTTTCAAGGCACACCCGCTTGGTATGAACGCCAGCTCACTCGTCTCTCCCCGGGAGCGATATGGCACATGAAGCAGCCCGAGGATACACGAACCAGGCTGAATTTGAACCCGACGACGTGGCGTCTATGACGGGTGGGGGGGGGGGGAAGAAGAGGCGGGAGAGACGGGCAACTTACCGAGAGATTACTCAACACTATAGGCTGAGCCGACTAAACTTTCCTGCTCCACAGACTGCTCTAAATTAACGGCAAACAGTTGCTTGGCGCCGGTTGCAATCAAATCCGTTCCCTCACCCCGTCCTGTGTCACTGCAGCTATCCGGATAGTACACGGATAGGTATCCGGATAGGCAAGTGGTGCAACATTGCAGCAGCCACACTACAACATAAGGTCTGTAACTGCCCCAATAAACCACGGGCCTTTCAACAAGTAATAAGTATAAGAAGTAGTGAGCAGTGGGAGGGCGCACTGCTCAGCTCCGTTCCCGAGATAAAAGCTGCTGTCATCCAACTGGCAGAGGACCCCGCCAGGGACCACGGGTTCCTGACCGCCGTCTGATGGGACGAAGACATCGGACTTTTCCGCACGGTGAATGTGTCTTAAGAGGGGTGACAATTAAGTCGGTTATCTCTCTCTCCACTTCAGTTCACGTGACTTGCAGCTCCCAAATATACGTGTATTCAATGCGCGAATGAGCTTGGGTTACTGTTAGCTAAGTTCTATGCAGTTCTGACTCTAAAATAAATGTGTCTATTGCTTCTCACATTTTGGCGTGGCAGTGTTTTTTTTCTGTACCACCCTTCAAACAATCTAAAGAGAAGCTAGAATGTTCGAGCCAAGATTTTCTATTACCAGCGAACTCACCACACGTTTCCCACTGTTCACGCATTTCAGATGCCTCCCCACATCTGTGGCTAAATATTAGATGGGGTGTTGTCTGAGAGCGGACATTCGTTGTGCAGTTGTCGTATTCTCCATCCTGCTCAAATCTGCAGGTTGCAATTTGTTGGCGTCGCATTTATGGTGCCAATGTGGCGGGTAGAGGCGAAAAACCTCCTGAAGTGGTCGATGGGGCGAAGAGTATGACCGGAAACTAAATGTGCTCAATAGATAATTAGGAACATTTAGAAACGACTTGAAATTGTCCCCGCGCCGTGCAATGGGAGTTGAACATACATTTTAGTTGCTCCGTGGAGCTGTGTGAATGAAAGTGAACCTAGTCAAGACGTTGCCACTTCTCACCTAAAGAATGTGGAAAACCACTAAACGAAGCTTTTCACAAGAGAGTTTTTTTCTCAGCAGCATATCATGGCGCAGCTTCTAGTGGAACAGCTCTGCACGAAAAACTGTAAATTATTTATCCAGTTTGTGAATAAACCCCTCATTTAACACATTACAGAGCAAATGTCTGGACTGATGAACAATGTACTACAAAAACAGCCACTTCAGAGGGGCTCAGGGTATTGTTTCTGTCAATGCGTAAATGTGGGCTACTTGGTTCGAACTGTGAAACATAGTTAAGTAGCGCGGAAGGACGGGAAAAAAGTAGAGACCACACAGGGATAGCGCTAGACCACTATGGCCACTACGTTTCTGGCCACTAGGAAGCGCGTATAGAAGCATAAAAAAGGCTTCTTTGCCAGAGCTGCCAGCCCGTGCTCCACTAGACTAGTTGGAATCGACCTTTTATTCTACAGCAGTAGGAACATCGCCTGTTGAGTTCCAGGATTCGGCCACAATACATGTAAGAAAGTCCGCCAACACATCATTTGGACGTGAACTACAGCGAGTTTGCAGCTTCTGGGCACGCCATTAAATTTAGCGTAGCGATCCCCATACTTTGAGGCTGAGTACAGGGATTTCAACACATGCCGTCCGATGCATTGCCCAGTGACGAAGAGAGCTTTTGTCACAAGTTTATTGCTTTTTCAGCATTGGCATTCCCACGGCGACGTCAACTCTGTCTCCCACTATTCTCCCATACGCTCAAGGGGGATAGCCAATGCGGACGATATCTTGTGAGCGCGACATTGAATTTTCAAGTAAGAGCAGACTAGGCAATTCTTCTTCCACCTAACCCAGTATGGCTGCTGGTAGTTTCGAACACTGCTGAAATTGTTTTTTATAAACAGGTAAAACAAGCCTGCTGTTTGGACTCCAGGGCGTGCGTGGAGCGTCGCCGCTGCTAAAACTTACGTCCTGTTTGGAGCCCAAGCAATTTTGCTTCTTTCTTATACTTCTCTACTCGCGGTTGGGAAAACACTTTCTTACATCGTTTCTACAGGTTCTGTAAAAAAAACCAAAGCAGTCACCAACTTTCACACCAGAGTATGAGGGGAGAAAAGCTTGCTACCGTGCTTGACTACAATTCTGCATCGCACCTCAACTGCCCAGCCTGTTCTGACTTGGGAAGTCATCGTGGCACTGGAGTTCACGGTGCAAACACTTATTTATATTTGGCAGTTGTATGCGTGCAAGCAACCGATATTCTCGCGTTCCCAGTTATTGGAATTTGCCACGGACGGTGACAGGTGCCATGTGATGTTCTGAGTTGGCTTACCGCTTACGTAGTCGGCGAAGGTTGATGGAGGCTTTAATTAAACGGTAATAATTTACATTCACCGCTCGTAATAAACAATTAGTTTCCCTGGAACTTTCTTCTGTTCCAGAACATAGGAAATAGCAACTAATTGTATGTTGCAATTTTTAAATGGCTGTGGGGCGCACTGCGCCGTGACTCTGAACTGCCAGATGCGCCGACACAACCTACCGCCACACTGGTACTTCGCGGCACATCCGTAGCGCATCGTGATGTAAAACTTACTGAGCTACACTCCTTTGCTGCAAGAGGGAAATTTGGGCCAGTTGGTATGGAATCCTGATAAATAGTGCAGGGAACGAGACGGAAACCAGAAACATACCGGAAGAGCGCTGACTGACAACTGAATGTTCATTAGGACAAAAAACAGAAAATGCACGCAGATGCGCGCACCAAACGCACACTACGAAAAAGAAAAATGTAAAGAAGAAAGTGAAGCGTGGATATTATCATGTAGTATTAAAAAAACATTTTGTTCAAAATTCCACTCCTTTTGTTCAAAAGGTATACTCCTGTTGTTGAAAAGTTATACTACTGCCCAAACTGCCCTCGTATTACAAGTAGAGCCCGAAGTTTTTAATTCTATTACGAATACACACGGTTTTATGTGGCATAATTATATTCTTATGCCAACGCATGTTAAAATGACACCTGAGTGATTTTCCACCAATGTCTAATCCTCTTAACTGAAACCAAATCTAGAACGCTAGGCCATCGCCATTCTAGTCGTTTAACACGGATCTTAAACGAGAAAAGAGCACCCAAAATGTGGTTCCTTCGTAACCATCTCCGCAGCACTTCATTTATTAAGCGCCAATGACATCGTGCTTAGTTTCCTTATATAAATTAAGCAGACTGCTAGCATTCTTTTTCAAACAACCTCTGCATCCAACGTCATCTTGACCATGACTTTTGCGGAAACTAAAATTTTGAAATCTTTAAATGAGCCTGCACCATTTTCAAACAATACTTACACAATTACGTAAGTGGTATAGACGTCCCTAACTGTTCATTGTATTTTCTCTTGTGAGGGGGAAGCAAATGATGAAGGCCGTGAACGGGAAGAAACATTTATCAAGTCACCTAAATCTGCTTACATGCTCAAAATGTACTTATTGCAGCTGCAACAACTTATTTTGGTGCCATCTCTCGCTGCCACTCATTTTGTTTTTTGACGCTAATTGCTTCAGCCGGCTGCTTTTCTGATACACCCTGTTTGCGTCTCTGTTCTTGTTTCTCCGCCTAAGGCCTTGAATTACGTTAGCAAGGGGACTGGAACGTGCCACCGCTTTCATAGAATAAGGGTCCACGCGGGCGCTGCGCATGTGTTACACTCACTTGCCATCCTTCACAAGGATGCTCGATTTTAGAACTTCCACGTTTCCGATTTGTAGCTTTGTTTAATTCCGTGAAGTGGACACATTAAACTGGAAAGCTCCCGATATCTGCGAACGTACTACTTCAAAATGAACGAAAACAGTGGCGGCAAGCTTTTCTGTACGGCTAGCACCGCGCTTGGACTTGCAAGTGGTGGCCCATTTTGTTGTTTCTGGGGACAGTGGGGCTGAAACACCATCCTATTCGACTTGTTGGATCAATGTGGCTCCATTTTTCTGAACGGAGTACAGCGCTACTTTAAGTCAACAATAACCACCATGGTTTTCCGCAGAATGGTGCCCGTAAATCTTTCACTTTATTAACCCCTTCATGGGTTACGCCTCATAATAATTTAAATATTCTCATGGGTAACACGGTAATGCGGCCAAACATTATTCGTAGCTAACTGCACCCAGCTGCTGTTATAATCGGATTCATCCCACTTTGGCTCGCCTTAGGGTGTCTGTCAGCAAACATTTTTCAACCGTGACGTTAAAGCGTCCTAAAAACATTGTCGAACGGCACACCCGTAATGCAGCAACTGAAATAAAGGTCAGGAGCCAAATAGTCTTCAAGAATGCAATTCTTTGTTTATGGGGTCTGTAAACTGCCTCCCAATATCAATACCTTCTGGGGGATCACGTGTGGGTTCGACTTATGTAAATCGGAAAGCATAATTTCTTTATGACAATTGTTGATAAATACTAGGCATTGCTTCCTCAGCGAAATGTTTGGTAGATGTACTGCAATTTCCCTGATTTACCTTAAAGTTTGGGCAATGTCTTTGAAATAGTGGGAGATGGTGTAACAACTGGCAGGCAGTTATAGCTACCTAGCATTACCCTAGATGTGTTAGGCTAGCTTGTTAATAAAACAAATTACAAGGGATTGGTAATATGCTCTCTGTAGATGAGATTTCTCCGTCATAATAGACAAAAAGACAGCCAGCCAGTCTGGCCACCCCACTATTGACATTTGAATAAGAAGCGACAACAGCTGCAACCATAAAATGAACAAAAAGGGACGCTTCGAGCGTCACTGCAAAAAATTGATGCGCTGATTTTATTCTGTAATTGGTCGCAGCTGTAGGTAAGTGTTCCGGCTATACTGCGTGCACGTGCAGTTAGATTCACGTCTGAATAGCTGCGGAGATCCCAACGTGGAATGAGTAGAGGCGGAAAGGCTCTAACATTTCCTGAGATGGATGAGATAGTGTTTAAACATTAGGGCCATTCAATGGCATTTTCAATGGTCCTGTTTTAAAAAATGACAAGCATTTTCAAAGGAGCTGTTTGTGAAACGAGTCCGTGAAGACAAAATGCAAGTTTGGTCAAATAAAAATTCTGCTGTGTCCCGAAAACAATGACGCCAAGCTCAAGAAATTATCGAGGTACTAAAGCAACACATTAGGCAACTGGGACTCCCCGGCCACATTGTGGCGATATTTTTTTTTTATGTCACAGAATCTCGTTTTTGCGATTGACGGGCGCTCATGTAGGCCACCACAATGAGCATGACTGGAGGATTGCAGTGTAGCTACTTGTTGCGTTTTGTAGCATCACTTGAGTGCTAAAATGCAGTTAACACACTTAAAAGTTTCAGTATTACGTCACTGTAGGGCAAAACGTTAACGTTGTTTAGCCCTAGCATTTTTTAGGACAAAAACATCTATCGAGGCTAAAATGTAGCAGGTGGAGTTACGAAGACGTAGTTGTGTCTGTCTAAATATAGTTGTAGTTAGTCTTTATGCCCCCTGTACTTCATGTTAACTTCTGGTTTACAGCCTGCCTATGTAAACGTCTGGTCTGTAGAGTGGCTTAGGTGGTGTAGAGGTAAGAAACAGTGCAGTATATAGAATGGCGCGTACCCCTTTAGCGTTGCTTACGTTCACAAAAACAACAGAAGTGGCTGTCAGCTGATGCGACACTGAATACTACAATGCGTTCTTCTACATCATTCCGCTTCGAAATAAATACGCACAGTTTATGACTAGAGCTTGCATGCGTCACTGGGGAAACAAAACATCCACAACACCGGTTGTCACATTAAAAATGCGGTAATATTGAGGTAATAATATAAGCCACGCGCGTACGATGCTTAAGAGGTTTATCGGCTTTTGTCGCTTACGCAATTGAGGGCGGCGAGTAAACGTGCCGTATAGTCTCCAGGTAACCCGGATGCCTGTTTCGGGCGTTTAAGCACACCGCTAACCAGAAATTGCTTACTGAGAGATTTTGAGAAGACGTGCACGCACAAGTGGCCATAACCCGCCTTGTATGTTACGTACGGGCGTAATAATGAAGAAAATGCAAACAAAACACCGCACCAGTGGATATCAACTACTCAGCCATCCCCCATAGACACCGCAGAAGAGCGTCAACAGGATGAGTCTTAGCCGCTATACCCAGACTTTACGCTTCCATGATGAAGGATTTTTGACTCTAACACTTTGAAACTACACAAGTTCTCTGTATACACCATGCAACTCTTTGTTTAAGAGCAAGCTGATAGCAAAGTTGGTAATCTGACCTCTGCACACCAGTGGGAAAGTTGTTGAAATCTAAGCACTCAAAACTCCATTTTATTTTACAGGCCGGTGCGAAAACTGGCTAGGCACACAATCATGTGAGCTCGCAGTGCTTAAAGTGACATCATTCGCGTAAAAAAGTCTCAGCAGTTTCATTTACGATTTGTGGTGGGACTCTCTCTCAAGGCAGCACAACCAGTTACCATGACCTCCTTGTAGGCAAAATATTGCCGCGAACCATGCATTGGGTATGTTTGTTTATGTTTTGTTTTACTGCCCGGCCGCGCCCGGCTGTGTTCTAGGTGTCCCAAGCGAACCGCGTGTTCTATTCTTTATTTTTATGCCGCACGGGTTATCTCATTCTGATACGCAGAGCGTTTCGCCTTAACATTACCAGCCTAGAATATTCTTCTTTTATCTGCGATGTTCTGGATGTAAATGGACGGTTCGAGAAACACTCTCACCGAACGATAAAAGCCTGCAGAGAAGACGCCGCGGTATTCGACTCGCCGGCGCTCGCTCCGACTTTGCTCTCTGCTGCTTCGCCGCAGGTGTATTCTTTGAGTTGTTAGGGGAGCACAAATTCGCTCCAATAAACCTGTTTTCCTTGAAGACAACTGAGTCGTCTTTGGCTTCGTGACAATATTAAAAAGGAGCTATGTAGCTGCCGTGACCAAAACAGTCCAAAGTTATAAGGTATGCTATTACAACTGCTGCTCCATATAACTACAAGTTCTAAGACCTGCGTTAGATATAGTGTTAGACATTAAAAGATAGTTCGTTTCCTCCCGCTAACAAGAATTATGACCATGCCAAAGGAAAGTGGAAAAAATACGTCAGGTGCTCTATGACTTATACGATGACGGATCTCGCCTTGGCTATTTCAACATTCGGGGCCACTAACCTTGTTATCTCTAAATTATTTAACTAATAACTGAAAGCAACCTTATCTACTCCGTGTATTTCAATATACTGGGACATGCATTACGTCCCGACGTAACTACCAGTGTCCTAAACACTTTTATTATATGTACTTATACGCTATGGGTATGCAGTTGAAGAACTGATTCGGAATGCACTCAGTGTTAGAGGAGCGTAATTAAAATTTATAATTTACCTCTGTTCTGTACTACTCGCTTCAAATGTGCGCGAACATTCAGTGATCCGGGACAATAAATGAATCTCTGCTTATAATTCAGCCTATTTCGAACAATGCCTGTTTCTGTGAAATATTAAGTGCAAGAAACTTTAGGGGCTCGCCTTGTCATCGTAGCTCACTCGCTGGACCAGAGTACAGCCACACGGCGTTCTGTTGCCGCGGCGTAACCCAGATGCTTCGAAAGCCAAGCGGTTTAAATAGTCATAAGGGTTCGAAACTCGGGAACCGCTGGCGCTTGTCATACAACTCCCCGTTGTTTAGCGCAAAGATAAATGTAGGTACATTTGAGGCAAACTATACGTATTAACCGGCAGCGCACGCGTTCAGTTAGTTAGGAACACACGTTGGGTTGGTTTTTACTACAGTAAGAGCAAAAAGTGGCAGAGCAGCGCCGGCACGTGCGGGAGGAAAAGCAAGCACAAAAAGAAGAGAATTCCCGCTGGCGCAGATTCAGGTAGGGAGCGCGCGAACACTGCGATGGCGGGAAAGTAAAATTCCATTGGGTGGTTGCAGTAAGCGGATAACAGCGCCACAGCATATTGCGGGAAATCGCCGCTCTGGACTTCCGACAGCTTCCACATTTGTGTGGAGCTCCTTTAATTCTTAAAATAAGGGGGTTAGAGCCGTGAAGCCACGCCTGAGCTATGAGGTGGGCCGTGGAGGCGAGTTCCGGACTGAATTTACAAACCTCGGCGTCTTTAGCTTGTGCCGTAATCTGCACACAGGTCGTTTTGGCTTTTCGCCACCATCTTAAAGCTGGCCACCGCTGCTGTAATGAAACGCGCCTCCTTCCCTTGGGCTCAGCAGTACAACTCCTTAGGCAGGGAGCCACCGTGGCGGGTTGCTTGTTTTGTGTTGCGCGAAGAGTCTGGATATGAAACACCAAACTTCTTTCTGCACTGGCGTAAAGTTATTCTATTTTTCCGCATGACTGTAGCGATTTCAGGAACCTGAAACTTTATTTGTATTTTGGGTAAAATCTAACGAAATTGCTGAAACGGGCTTCTCTAGTGCGCAGCTCGTGAAAAAAACACCTGTCTACGGGCGGCACGTTTGGATAGCAGTTGCTGGATCGAGAGAGCACAATGCTGCCTGTTTTCGCTTTCACTATTTGCCCGTGCATGACTCCATTCCGCAAACGTTGTTGGTTACTGGAACAACAGGGCTCCAGGTGTGCGGCAGGACGAGGTTAGGCCTCACGTCACGATTTCCGGTCTAACCTCGGCAACAAAAACAGGTACATTGACGTAAGATGAGTATGACGTTTCGCAGCATGAAGAATCCCACAATTTCACCCAATAAAGTTGATTTGTTTCCTCCCTGCCGGTTAACCCCCCTCTGAACAGACAGGGAAATTTTAGGCCTAAGCTCCGGTGATGAAAAAAAACATGAGTTGCTGTTGCTCATCAAGCAAAGTACTTCACAACCACACAGAGGCAGAAAGTCTCAGTGCATCATTGAACAACGCTGTATAAGCGGAACCCTACGCTGCTGCGCCGCGTAATCGCACAGACACTGCTAGCAATGCAACAAGGACTCAGTGAACCTGTAAAGTATTTACAATGCAAGCACAACGATGGTGGGCATTGCGAAACATGCGATTGCACTGAGAATCATGTATGGTTACTCAGATTTCTAGGATTCTTTAGATCGTTGGTACATATTCATGCGCAGATTATGCGGTGATTAACGTGTTTTCCTTCACTACAATTGCCGAAGGGATGTACTGGGTGGACTAAAATAAATACAAACAAAGTAGGGCTAACTTAACTAAATAAAGCGGATCAGTAACACGACGCCTAAAAATTTCAACGACGAATTATACGCAGACACTGTCAACGTAGTTGCCGATAATCGAAAAAACAAATCAGCTTCGTGTTTACGTGTTTTGATGTCTATGACGTCGCCGACGCGATCTCACGGAAAACTTCGAGGTATTACAGCTGTAAATATGTGGGGAGTATGAAAAAGGAATGAAATTAACAAAAATTGCTTTTGAGGCATGCTCATCGCTTTCTTATATCGACCACTAAACCTCGCGTAATATTTACCGTCCGCTAAAGTAGGGTGCGTAGCTTGGAACTTCGGAGTTAAGACTTGTACAAGTTTTTCAGATTCTTTAGGTGACTGTGAAAATTTATGCCTCTGTCTTACTGGCTCGCTCATGCATCCCCCCCACTTTCGGCCCATCACCTTATGTAGGGTCGTATTGACGGTAAAACCTTTTTTCACATAGTGTGGCAATATTAGAGCTTTTTGACCACTGTATAGCACGCATGTGGAATGCATATTTACGGCGCGTTCATTTGGTGCTCTGCATAAGGTATTGCCGTGCGGTGATACTGCTGGAGACGTCTGCTGGCTACAATTGTGGGTGGCCCAAAAAGACGTGAATGTTTCTGAAATCGCATGATCCACAACCGTATGCAGGCCCTGTTCCTTCTGTAAGCAAAATCTTGCGTGCAAAAAAAAAAACGGGTTTATTTTCCAAGCACTTTTTAAACCAATATAAACTCAAGAAGGTTGAAAAATATTTATTCACAACTGGTGAACTTTGCTACAGCGAGACCGAAGGCGGAAATTAAAGGCTGTGTTTATATAAATAATTTACCATACTTGGTATGTTGATTATAAAATTCCCCGCCATGACGTCGGGAACCACACTACATATCAACACGAGTTATGGGAAATGTGGAAAGGAAGTTGTATTAGTTCGTCATTTCAAATGGACGTGATTTCTTCTGTTCTGCAGAAATTCCGCATGACTCGCCATGCCCTGCTAGAGGTTTAGTGTGGCCACCATCAAATTTCAACTAGCTTCAAATAATTGGCTATGCAGTTCAAAAAGGCTACTGCATCATCTCGAGTATTAGCGTGCGGTTTATAGGTGGAGACCGGAGTTTTCAGAGTTTATTTTTAATAAAATTCGGTGGGAGTTTTTTCGGAGTTCGTTGGTAGCGAACTTTAGGATCTTATAAACATGCGATTCTTCAGTATTCCGGTTTGATTCCCCGCCATTCTATATACTCGAAATCATAGATAAAATGATATCTGAACCCGAACACCTCAGAACTCTCGCACAAATTTTTATTGTCTCAAAGGTTTGTATGCCAGTCACTTGCACACAGCACGAATAGGTAAAGAGAAAACACGCATGTTTCTCCTATTTCAGCCTTAAAGCTTGCTATAATACACTCTAAATAACTAACGAGATCACTGTAGCTCACGGAAACGCGCTGCTTTAGATTTATGATTCTCAGCATACACAATGTGATTTCAACGTTTGGGCTAAAAATAAGTAGAGCGAGAAGCCTCGCCGCGCAGCGAAAATGCACTGGCCGCTGCTTAGGATGACCTCTCCAAAACGAGAGGGGTTCAACAGTGTTACTTATTTCACATCATTGAAAGTAAGCAAAATCTTTCACGATCTGGCTCATGTCGTCAGTTAAAAGACACACTAACTGGAAAATCAGCACATACGTTTCGAATGCGTGGGGGAGCTCCAAATTCACACGTGGGTTAACAATTTGAACAATTAACAATTTACAAGCACGATTCGCTGGAGAGAGAGAGAGAGAGAGAGAGAGAGAGAGAGAGAGAGATTAAACATTTATTGCGCTGTAAAGGTAAGAGTGGATTCTCAGTTCAGGAAGCCATGTGATGACCGTGCAGTCATAGCCCGTGTTACAAGGAGTGCTTGGTCCTCCAGGCGAGCGCTAGTCAACAATATCTCCAACTGCTCAGGGGGAAGGGCAATAGAATTTGTGTTCATTTAAAAATTTTCCTTAAACTGTCTAGCTTACCCTTTCTGCGACCGCAGCGTAATGTTATATAAGGTCCGTCACAATTGCTCAGCAGCCGTTCTGTTCAAGTAGATGTAAGAGGCTTTAGACATCTAGAGGGAGGTATCAGACTGGCCATGCTCATCACTGACCAGAGCGTGCAAACAAACCCCCCGAAGCGGGTAAACCTGGTGCAGCACAGTTCCTTCAGCCTCAACTTCAGTAATGATTGCAAGCACAACTGACGAATTTGCCTCACGAAACCTGAGCTTAATCATGTCGCGCACAAGTAACTGTAATGAAGCAGGCGTTTTGTGCAGTTTTCACTATAAAATCACCATTTGTCGTATAAATCGCGATTGTCCAACTTTTCACCGGCGGTTGCTGAACAGACAAGGCGTCGTATAACTGCCGTCCTTGCTCTTTCAGCCGAATGATGGGTGTTGACACCGGAAAAGCCTTCAAAGTTGTAAACGGCGTGAGGTAGCGAGCGGCCGCTGCTTTCCGCGTAATTTTTTTTTTGTTCAAGATCTTACTGGCAAAGGCTTGTGCGGCTAAACGGGAGCGCTTTCGCGAATGAAGCGCACAAATCTTCCGGTAACAACGGCGGGCAAGATAAAGAGGTGAGGTGGATAGACCATGTAGATCATTTATTTGTCGAACGCGCACATTGTCGAATAAAGCTCTTTTCAGAAATAAGGACAAGACCGAATGGGCCGTGCTTTGTACTTCACCCTTACAGCACGAAGGACACTTTCAAGGTGCACGTTTGCCATTTTCGTTTTCCGTGCATGCAAGGTTGACTTTTTCAAACAGGCTGCAGTCGTCCTACCCTTAAAAGAAACCAAAAAAGAGTGCAAATAAAATGGTTTCGCGTTGCGAGGCAAGAATGTTAAACACACACTATTATTACTTACCATCTCTGGAGACACGCACTTATCTAATGCGTTTTTTGAAATTTATTAGGTCACTTTCCTGCCCCATAATGACTGCAGAAACTACCACAAACAGTACCATGAAACTTCGGTAATTTAACGAGGCCCAAGCCGACCGTTCTCTGTAGAAGGCTATAGACATGTCTAAGCAAATCGGTCGAAAAATAAACGCAAAAACAACGTTCATAAAAAAACATTTCCAGAAGACTTGGGCGCACTATCGCTAAAATCATGACCTTAGAACAGGTTCTTTGATGTTGTATTGGTTTTGCATATGATGTGCTATTTTATGGCAATGAATGTCTTTCGGCTGCGGTAGCCATTGTGGTGTCGGTAAAAATGTCTCTCAATCTTTACCACTTTGTGGAAGTGACGGAAGGACCCAGCCCAAGTGCAATGATTCGAGCTTCAGCCGGGAAGTTGTCATTCTTGATCGGTAGACTGCCGGCACCGAGTGCGTGAATTAGCCACGCCAGGATATGCGGCGTCTGGTGAAACAGTGTATCAGCCATTTACAGTTTCCGGTAGTGAGGGCAGAAAAGCCGAAGATGCCAATAAGAAATTCTTTGCGATGGCTGTTGCGATAACTAATTATGATCGCACGACAATTTCGCATTTTGCCTCTAATTGAGAAATTATCGTTAACCAGGTACCTTTGTTCTATCTCTATTTTGGGAGGTATATTGCTTCAAGGGCACCTTGAGAGCGTAAAGGGGAACCAAGATAGGGCGTTGGTGTAATTCGTTGCGATCTTTTGCGATAGTGCGATCTTTTGATAGAAAATCTGCGAGCTAGCGTTCGCAGTTTAAGACTTGGTAGAAGCGTGCTTGAGACCAATAAGCTTGAAATAACCCCGTGTGTTTGTGTGCCATTGTGTTTCACAAAAGTGCCAGATCAGCAAAAATACTGCACATCTTTTTCTGCATCCGGTCTTACTTCTATGCAGCTTTCATGATATTCCCATGTCCAAGGCACTGTACCTGGTGTGCCGTAATCGATGACATCCCATTGCACGCAATTTCTAAATCTGCGTGGTGCGTGCTACACTCACTGCTCGAAGTTTATTAGTTTCCGGCAAACCCGGTCGTATATCCTAACAGATAGTCTATCCACGCCTATTTTGATCATGAATTCAATGCACCTAACCGATTTCGTGATACAAGATTTTCCTAAACTCGCACTGGTGCGCGTAAAAAGATATTTGATCGATTGTATGGTTTAACGCGCCGACGCAACGCAGGCGATGAGGCGCGCCGTAGTGGAAGGCTACCGATTAGTTTTGACCACCTGGGGCCCTTTAACGTGCACCGAAATCTCGAACACACAGGCGTTTTTGCTTCTCGCCTCCTTCTGAAAAGCGGCTGCCGCAGCCGGAAATCAATCCCGCGACCTCGTTCTTAGCAGCACAACGCCTTAGCCACCGAGCCGCCACGGCCGGAGTAAAAAGATATTGTAAGGACTCAGATGTGTTTATCCGTTTCAGTCGTATAACCCACTTGGTGATCAAAAATATATTTGGTGGAATCCAAGAAATAAGTCATTCTCGCTTATGTGGTGGTCCATCGCCACCGTCGTTATGACCTCCTCCTCCTAATTTTGCGACTTGATAGTGCCACGACGTCACCTTTGACGGTTGTCTTGACGAATCCGATGAATGACAAGGAATGCTGTAGACGTCTTCGCAGTAAAATCCTGCTGTCTTCCTACCATTTAGAGCCTGTAATGCGGACCAGCAACGCATTCTTTTGAATAGAAGTATCCATCAGTGTCGTTGCAAAAACTTGAATATCGTGGCTCTCTCTATTTAGCTACTGTGACATTACTGTCATTGAAGAGAAACGACATTTTCTCATTGCACTTCACACCGAAACGAACTTTTAAGGATAATGTGTAAAGCATAGGGAATGGTGTAAAAGCCTTGATGATTTGTAAGTTTTTAGAAAGTCTTCGTATTACGACGTGATGGCTCAAATCCATTCCGGCATTTGGGAACACATGAAACAGTTTACTAAATTAACATTTCATCTGCTCTAGCGACTGCAAAAAATCGAGTAATATTGAAGTAGCGACAAAAAATGCTGATGTTGGGTGAGCGGGAGGTTTGAGAAATTTTTTTCATTTTTTCATGAGCGGAATGACGCCTTACTAAACAATAAAAAAAAAAACTTAGTTCGGGCTATTGGGCCATGGAACGAATAATGAAAGTTGTGACACTTAACGACAGGGAAAGAGAATCCGGGATCAGGGAGCAAGCAAACTCGGGTGGACGATATCATAGTTGAAATTCGGATGAATAAGTGGAGTGGGGCTGGCCGTGTAGAGCGACGAAGGTACAATAGGTGGACCACGAGGGTAAAAAAATGGGTACCGAGTGACGGGACGAAAAGAAGGTGACGGGCACAAACTTATTTGAGAGAAAAAATGAAAAAAAAAACTGAGAGGCAAAGAATGCACTCGGGAAGCTCAGGACAGATGCGGCTGAAGGTCAATGGTGAGTGAGGCCTTCGCAACATAGTAGACATAAATAGGTTATTCATGAAGATTATGAGGTGAAAATGGTGGTTACGACGATGATCATGCCATGTGACTGCCACCAGTAAAAAACCGGGCTTGTTCCCGGCCGGCGTAAAAACTGCTCAAATCTGTAAAACACGTATCACCTTATTCATTGTTCAGTTTTTATACATTAATAAAAACTTGTCTAGTCTCATTGCTACCTTCAATCCTTGACAGCACGAGGTGGTGAAAGGGAAGCCTGAAAATGGCATAACCCTGTGCGACCGAATGATATGTCTGCAAAGTTTTCGCGTAAATTTCGGCTACCAAGCGTGTAAATCTTCTTCTAGTTAAAAAAAGAAAATTCGCCTCAATATTAACATGACTGTGTATATGAAACGAGTCGCACTTCTTTACACGTGTGCAAAATTCAGTTTCTCCTTTGCTTTCAAGTGCGCTGGGAACAAAGCAGTGTTTTTGCACGCGAAATATCTACGGATCAGTAGAAGCTGTAAAGGCAGCTTCTTTTTTGCAGTTATTTATTGGTTGCTTGAAGGGTCAGACACAGCGACTTTGCGATCCGATCGATTCTGGAGAATCTGAAGTTTGACAGATGATTCACCTCATAGGATGACAGCGTCTAATACCCGCCAGGTTATTTTAAAATAAAGAAGTTGCGCACATTTTGCCGATCTCACTTGGCAGGTTCATTGCGTAACCTGCGCAAGTTGCGTAACCAAGCTCTGTAGCCTGCCTCGAATGATTTTCTGGGTGGAAAAGTCATACCCCTAAATAGGCATCGCTTGTAAAGCAACAGATATGTTTTTTTTTAAAGTTGCTTCCGCAATGCTTTTTGGTAACCTAAGTATATTTGTAGTGTCCCTTTATTAAAAAATTATGAATGCTTCTTTTTTTATAGCAAATGAAATACTACATCAACTGTAGAAAACCGTCGCCTGCTGTTGCCCGCGCTCATGGCGGCATTAAGGGAATCAAATGGCAGCAGCAACAAAGGTTCCACTAGATAGGTTCCACGTTCTGCTTGAAACGATCGTTGAGTTGGGCATAGTGGTTCTACAAACGTTGTACTATGGCGCCTCATTCACGCGCGTCTCCACCGTACCGCAGCGCTAGCATACAGGCACCCGACTTGGAGCAGTGCAGCGCGGTAAATTTAAATTGACTTAACCAAACCTCTAACGTGTTATCTTTGCAGGAACGAGACGGTAGAGGAACAGCATGAGAGGTGAGTGGAAAGAGAAGGGAGGCATTTACTTGCCAAGGGCGCCAGTCGACTATGGTCTTTCATCGACATTTGCAACAAAAGCAGCAGATACGCGGCCATTTTTTACACATTGCGGGACAGGCTGCTTCCCTCGCGCCTCAGAGCAGGTCACGGTGTGTTTAGTTTTGTTGGAAAAAGACGTTCTCTGCATTGATTTAAAATTGGCGAAGCCAGTAATCGACAACGACCGCCCGAGCTTCTACAAACAACTCCAGCAGGAAGCGGCAAAAGGAACACGAAGTTTGAGCGACCCGCATCAGCTTGTAATATTTCGTTGTTCGTGATTGGATGTTGCTACCCGTTAAACGTGTCCTGAGCCGGATCGAACCACATCACCCGTGAAAGGTAAACGGCTAATTACTTTTGGTCTTCTGTTCACGTAAACTGGTGTTGATAATCCGTAAGCGTCGAAATTGGGCCTAGAAAGCAGGGCAGTACCTTTCAATATTTATGTTCGCAGGCCGAAATATGTGGCCGGTGGTTTATCCCAGGATTTATGCCGGGTTTATTCCAGGCAGTTCATTCTTCCTGTCAGGCACGCAGATATCTTCACTCTCAGTTTATCGAGTTTGATTGCAAGAAGCGGACAGCGCGGACATACCTAATCGCATTTGATTCAAGCACTACTACCGTGCCGAAAAGGGGCATGCGTTGTGGAGCTCGCTAGAACTGAGTCGGAGAAAGCACGCGTGGACTATCCATTTCACGTATCGCCTTTTAAGTGTGTGGTTTTGGCAACGGCTGGTGTGGTGTTGTTGCCATAAACATCTCCAAAATGTAAGAGCTGTTACAATTAGGCGCATCGCTACCCCGTTAACGTTGGCAGCAAGTTTGGTGTAGTGCACCTGTGCCTTTTGTACAGCCAACCTTTCTCGAAAAAGTGGTATAACAGACCCCGGTTGCGATGACTCGAGCCGCGGAAATAGTAAAGTTCAAAATGAACTGGTCGCCGTGCCGAGACTTGCACCTGCGAAGAGGACGCTGCAACGATCTCCTCTCCTCCGTCTCTCAGATGCGACTAGCGCCACTACTGCCAGTCCTCACGAACTCGGAAACGAGTGCTCTTGTGTGTCTGCACTGTATGTGGGCCATGTGCAAAATCACTAGACGTGTGTGATCCTTAGCGCTTCAGGGATAAACACGCGGTGCCTCCGCCTGCGGAACGGATTCTTTTGACAGCATCGGACCACGCTGTCACTCTGTTCAAGCCATGCTGTAACTCTCGCCATAAATGGTGATTTTCCTGCGTCACCACTGATTATCGCTCGCTATGCAGTAAACCAGTTAAATTGTGCCTTCAGTTTTTTTGTCGTCAACACCAAGGCAGCAACGTTTGCTGGCCGCTCAACACCCACTCTACTGCACGTGAAGAAGGCGAGAGTCCCGTTCGGGGACCCCTTCCCGAATGTAACAAAGCATGTATCGTTCCGAATGGTCCCAATCATAAAATTGCACGCGAGCCCCTCAGCTACAGGTACGTTGTCGGCGTCGTCCGTGGCTTGCTGGCGTTGACAGTGTCAGAGCGCCTAGACTATACTGGTGCCTCGTTCCTACTTTGTTACTCGATGGCTACGTCCCGGAAAAATGAAAGAAAAACGGGGAAAAAATGTCAGCTTTATTTACCTCGTTTACATCAAGTAACGCATCAATTCTGATTGAACAAAAACCGAGAGATTTATTAGACTTATCATCTTTCAGTTAAAAAAATATTTCATTCAGTTTCCCTTAGCGATCGTTTTTTTAAAGGAAAGCCCTAATAAAGGGAAGCTCTAATAAGATTTCTGGCCATTTCCATGAGAATTCTTTGATCCGTGTAATGAACGGTATGAAAAAAGAGCTAGTAGAATACGTTCACAAACCTGAGGTTGAAGAAAAGGAGAAAGAAGCGGAGATGGCGCCAGGAGCATATTTGGTGCGTGGGGGACACGAGGTGTAGAGGGTGCAGCTGAGCTCACTGCGATGGAGCTTAGGGGAGCAGGCAAAATGGTCAACCTCGGGAGGGGGTTCATGCACAGTGCAAAAATGTGCTTGAACTGTACTGGGTTCTTTTCGAGATGTGGGTGCCATTTGAGATGCTGTGCGAGAGGACCAGCTGCTGCTGTCCGAGTAGCCTGAAATACTATAATTACAAACACATTTCTGTAATGAATATCACATTCAATCACGATGATTGTGACGTCGTTTTTGCAGTTTTCTGGGTTTATGTCGCCGTACAATTACCTTCGTATGGAATGTTGTAAATATGCAATACACAGCAAACGTACTGGGTGCTCATCTGACTGGCTAGGGAAGCCTGTTTTACCGCAGGCAACCAGAAAGGCATAAAACATGAAGCACTTTTTGGGGGCATTTAATCCACACACGGGCAGGGGCGAAGCCAAAGGGTCTCAACACCATTTTGGTGATGCAAACTACCGGTTGCAACTGATGGTATAATTGACTTAGGTTCCCTTTCGCTTTTATTTTTACGCCCAAGTCAGCGCCTGCTTCCGGCCTCCACAAGCTAGGGATTTGTGCATTTGCAACTACTGCCGACACAGTGGCCGGTCGAGTATTCCCGGCCAATGCATTCGAAGGCGCATTCGTTTGATCGCAAGCAACGGATTCGCAAGATCAAGCACAACACAGGTGGCGAGGAATGCCAAGCACATAACAATCTTGGGGTCAGGCATAAATGTGATAGCAGGTTTCTTCAATTGCGACCAAATGTTAGCCTGGAAAATGTAAAATCAGCCTGGTGATCATTACATTGTTCTGTTCAGACACCCAAGATCCAGGCCTGTTTTTTTGAGTATGTACGGCAAGAATTCTTCAGATATAAAACAATGTGACACGTTTTTTTCGCTTATGTAAGTAAAAGCTACGTTATTTTTGAAAAAAAGAAAGTGTGGATCGAAATTTACAGCTACGGTTGTCTGTAATTGCCCGCCGGTTGCATTTGCTAACCGGCGGGCAATTGCGTGGGCAACGTGGCATGGTGACAAATATTTTTGCTATTGATGCTTTCCCAGAGGCACAAAAAGAACAACAGAGCGTGAGCCTGCGCTTGCGCTGTATCCGGTTAAACACTGGAGAATGGCTCCAGATATCTTGAGAAAGGCTCGGATTTTCTGAAGACGTTTATAGTCGGTTCACGCTAATATTTCTTAACTGCGTCAAACCGCGAATCATGTATTCCATATTTGTTTGTGTGTTGCACTCTCTTCAATAAAATAATAGAATGATTGTATTTCCATTAGACCCAAGATTGTGTGATATACGGATGGATTGCGGTGCGTTGTATTTTCTGGCACACAGCACGCTTTCCGTTATTTCATTCGACAGTGTTGTGTAGAGCGAGAAGAAAAGACATGTGATCGTCGGTTATCACGCTACATCTATTTCTCCTACAGTGGTATCCCAACGACCACGTGTAAACCATTTTGCAAGCGTTTACAACACGTCTTATACACTGATTTTGTACTACAACCAAAATGAACTTTAGTGGTCCTTTTTTATACTAATTCTAAACCAGACTTTTTCGCCGTTTACAAAACCCCTTTTAGATTGTCTAGAAAAGATTGAGCCAGCCGGATATTAGCAGAAATATAATACGTTCTCGCGACGACGGGTGCCTTTTTTGAATTGTTTTGTGGCCATGTTCTGTCTGGGATATACGCAGCATATACGTTTTGCGACATTTTCGTGCTAGCTAGGGTGATCCGACCAAATTTTAAGAGATTTTAACAACTTACATTGTAAGTTTACTTCCCTAAAAATTCCATTCGTAGGTTTGCATAAAAGTCTTTTCCAATTTTCTTTTTCTACTTGTTTTCATTGCACCCACTTGTACTTCTTTTGCCTGTCAGCATGATGCTAGTGTTTGCATTGTTCATTTTAACTGTATGCCGCCCCTAGGCCCCGCTCTTACCCTGCAATACCCTTTGGGGGTTTTCAAGCAAATAAATAAATAAATAAATAAATAAATAAATAAATAAATAAATAAATAAATAAATAAATAAATAAATAAATAAATAAATAAATAAATAAATAAATAAATAAATAAATAAATAAATAAAATAAATAAATAAAGCATGGCCCCGCACGTGATTGCGGAATTCTGTATGGCCAATTAAAAGGCAGAACACCTCCATGCCAAACGTCACCTGTTAGATCTCATCGTGCAGCTAATCCATACAAGAAAGGCGACTTGCAAGGAAGCATAATGAACACAGTAAAACAAAAATTTACGGCACTCAATCTCCGAAAGTAAATGGCCAGCTGAGCCGTGGTGCGTTTGTCACTTAAAAAAGACGGTCAACGTGACTTTAATGCCGCTATGATATACACAGATCAGCCTACTCGCAACTTCAGAAACGTTTTCTAAAAGACGTCCAATGTATTTACGCACACCGCTGGGTTGCCATTTTAGACTGGCTCGGTATAATATCGCAAAAAGAAGGCATTTTACGGAAAAACCGTAGGCTACTTTTTCGGTCCGGGCACATGCACATTGAAATCACCGACAGTGACAACACAGGTATTGTGATAACCGCTAACCAGCAGTACGATGACAGTTTCAGAAAACCTAAGAATTTGCTAAGTACTTAAGCCCTAACCACATGAACGTGGAGCGTTGGCGTCGTTCCGCGGCACCGCGCCGACCCGCAGGACAGGCTGAGGAACCGCAGGAGAGCAGCGAAGTAGCGCTTCAGCCGTTGCGTCGACATGTGTATAAACTCTATTTGTATAAACGTTTGTATAAACTCTGCTATTTATGTAAAGCTATTTTTGACTGCTCATGAAAAGGTTTATTTGATTGCTTAAATTCAGTAATCAGGACCCTAGATTTGCAATAAAACATACAGCTGCCTTTCTTTATTCATTGCTACCAATGCCTTGGGTCCAGTTTTGAAATCCTCAAATTGTATTTAAAGTTATCAGCGTCAAATCTGAACAAAATAAGTGAGCTTGATACACAAAAACGTACTCGAACAATTTATTTCCTTGCAACTTGGTGCCTTACGTTGATGTTATGTACTGACTGCTTCATAACCGTAAGCAAAACAGATTTCAGCGCTGCCTTGCTACTTAGGTTACATTCGAAAGTCAGTTGTAGTATAAAAGGTAAGGTACCCTGGCACTCTGACATTCTGTAAACATTCTGATCGAACCATCACCCCAAAAAACGAGGTTTCGCCAAGATTAAAACCTTGGACTTTCAGAACAGAAGCCCAACTCTCAACCTCTCGACCAGTTTTTTTTTTCTTTAATGCATGCAAATTTTAGAAAACTTTAGAAAAATCCAGACAAGACACCTAGCACAACAATATAAACATAAGGGGCAGCAAAGGGCAAGGACACCAGTCGAACAAAGATAGGCACCATTTCAAAACTCGGGCAAGCAAACGCACGCATCGAAAAGAGGCAGCGACTGCGGTGGACCACTCAGCGCAGCAGAAATGCTCCGCACCAAAGCCGCCTGTTCCCGAAAAATGCACTTGGTCGGCCTACGGTGTTTCGAATACCGATCAGTCATGCGGCACTTCCACAAACTAAACAATCTTAGGAGAACAAAAACGTCATATGGCAACCAATTAACATCTTGAAATGGGAGGAAGCGAATGGTGTACGGGGTGATGTCAATATCCTTTTTAGTCTCCGCTGCAAAACGTCCCAGAAGAACACAGCGTCCCGGTACAACACAAAGCAATGATCAATTGTATCTGGTCGACCTCACAGGCGACAATTGTCCGACCCAAGAACAGACATTCCCTTTTCGCGCAGCCATGTCTTAATTGGAAGTGTGGAAGAATGAAGCTTGAAGAAAAATGTTTTTGCATTTGGTGGCATACACATGCTCATAACGCGCTTTAAAACATTGGTTTTCTGGGGGCCTAAGTAAGGCTGGCGATAAACAGGCACCGGGAATAGACTTTCAAAAAGACTGCTCGTCATAGTTTTGCTTGACATGCTGAACAGATATTCCGAGAAAACCCCGTTGTAAGAAAATGAAATGACTCCACGACCTCTTTGAGAAATCCCCATGGAGGCTTCGTTTGACTTCGCCCGTATATATAAGCAACAAAGGCAAATGGAAACTTATGCGCTGCTGAAGTACGTTAGTAAAAGTGGGTCATCAACCAATTTGTAGAACAAAAAACGAGACACAAGTTGGTGCACAAGCAAATGCATGAGCCCAACACCCCCTGCCTTTGAAGGAAGAAACAAGTTGTCCTTGCGCTTGGTTCCAATTGAGAACACCACACAAATGTTGCAAAAACTTGATGTAGGGTCTGAGCTATTGATCGCGCACTCTGAAGAACTTGCAGCACATAAAGGAGCTTTGTAGCAAGGAAGACATTATACAATCTTGCACGTGCAAACACAGAGAGGTCTTGCCAAGACCATGCCTGCGATGCGCGCCTAACTTGCGTGAGTGGTGATGACCAATGATGCCCGCGTGGGGGGGTAGTTCGAAAATTCGGCATGCTTGGCCTAGGCTTCCAAATAATATTGCCGAATGTGGTTTATTTTGGCCGTATTTATCAAATTTGGGTGGTCATCACGCGTGTTTCTTACGCAATGCTCTCGGAGGCAGGGCCAATGAAGGTAGTACTACAAGCGATATAACTAAAGCTACCTTAGTTGGGTCAAGAAAAGCTATCGCACATTATCGGTCTCCTTTTCGCAAGCCATGGTAGTCGCGAATAGGATCGATGCACAGTTAGAATTCTGGAGTTGATAGCGCTTACGCGTTATGCAACATGTTGCAGACGAGCTCCATCCTGCTAATACTACAGGAAATGCACCCAGAAATTCCTTACATAACTCACAAAAAGCTAAGGGAAATGCCCACTCGGCCCGATGGAAGCCAAACAAGCCAGAAATAAAGGACCGCTTTATAACACAAATAGCTTGCAATTTGTCTCAAGGCAGCCGATTACCGCTGGTTAAAAATAATTTCTTTCCCGATGCAAAAATGACCCCAAATCACAAGATCAGCAGGAAACCCGGATGCTGCTGCCAGTATTTTTTTCGAATGCTTTCTCACGCTGAGTCGACACCGATATCTGGCGAGCATAGACTTCGGCGTCGCTCGCGCTTCAGCTCACGTCGCTATGCATACTTGGCGACGGGCACTCACGCGCGTCGACGCGTGAAAACGCGGAAAGTACGCTACATGTGGTTGAGCCTTTAAAGTGTGTGAGCTTTGTTGACCAAGTTAACGGTTGAGAGGCTTTGCTTCTCCGCGAGTTCTAAGGTTTTCGTTTCCATGCCTCTTGAAACGATTTGCTTTGCGATCTCCTCCTACTTGATGCTTTCGATTGCGTCTGGTCTACTTTCCCGGCATGGCGCCCCTGCCTTTGTGTTTTCTCTTCTGTGTGGGCAAAGCGCAATATGTGGGATGCCTCATGCTTGAAAGACGCGCGGAGTTTCGGTCTTTTAGCCACCAGTCAGCAGGAAAGTATGTAAACAAAAACTCACAAGCCGATTAACGCACACAAAAGAACCTACCACTTTCAGAAACGCCTAAAGATACAAAGAAACTTTCATAAGTTGCTTTGGGGCGAGGTGTGTGTTATTAGGGCTAGGGGAAATTTATGGTAGCATACCCTTATGAGCTTTTTTATATAATCACTTTTTAATTCACGAGCAAAAGTTTGGCAAGTGGGCAGTTATGTTTTTCAGAGTTACCAAAGAGAGAACACAAGAGTACGTTGTCCCAAGACACCTGTTTTTCTGCGCTGCCGACGTTGGCAGCGAATATGTGATGCCGGAGCCGAAACCCGGTGCGCGCCGTCTCTACGGGGTCCGTGTCTCCAGTCACTGCTTTAGCGCGTTGTTAAATTCTGATGGGCCAGTATAGTCCACCCATAGTGAGAGAAATGTGAAAGATGGAGATGAATCCTAACCCAGCGTGCGCACATTGTGAAGCCTCAAATTTGCTGATTAGCGATTCCTAATATCGCAACAATTCATGCTCACTTCTTCATGTAATTTCCACGACTACAAGCCGCGATTGTTTCGTAAAACTCTGGGCGATGTGCGGGCTGTATGTTCTAATTTTTCCTTAGCTGCATTCCTTAAGAACTGAGTCTTCATTGGCAAGATGGGATCTTCCACCTCCTCAAAAGGTCTGTACATTTGAAACTAAATTTTGTTGATAGCGTATAATTTTTTTCGACTTATTTTTTCCACCTGCGCAACCTGAAACCATTCAGTTTTTTGGTTGGTGAAAGTTCGAAGACGGTGAAAATAATTTCGGTTTTCTGTGCCTTGTAATTCGCGGTATACATTTAGACAAAAGTGGTGAAAAGCTAGTCGAAAGCAGGTTGTTTATTTCAGTAAATGACTAAGACAGTAAATAACGGCAAACTAGCCAATCTGGCTGTGTGTTTGCAGTAATGCTAATTTGATTTGAAACCTTCGCAAATAATTTTAATTATGGCCAGTATTTCATGGCTTCAGAGATAATGTAACTCATGTCCATATGAATGCAGATGCTCGATTGTAGCTCGCAGCTGCTGATCTCTTGTGGAGATGCAAGGAGAACTTCTGCATGAAGGGGCCCTGCTCAGAACAATGCAGGCCGCGCCATCCTTATTCTCAGTGTTGGAACTAAAATAAGCTAACTACGTGTGCGTAAATATATAACATGATGCAGTAAGGAATGTACATGGCTTTCATTATAAAAAGTAAGTTGAAGCTCTGCAGTTGTATAGATTTAAAATGTGTCCGAGATCAACATTGCTTACTGCATCACCCATGATGCTAAAAATTCTTAAACTTGCGAAATTCTTCCAGAGGTGACGAAAGGCATGACTTGGCAAATGACCGCGTTTTCTTTGTCGGAGTACTACCGCAAAGTTTATGGAAAAAATTCAGCTGTCAGAAGATCAAAATTGAACACCCATACTTCTTAGACGCAAAATATTTAAAATGTACCTTTTATTTCCAGGCTTTTTTTATTTACTCATGTCGCAAATTTTGATAAAGGCACGTTAACAAATCTGCATTGCTCCTTCGATTACTCTGCTTTAAGGCATTTCCCAAGGAGGCATTGCTGGAAATGAAGAAATCGTGTGTAAGTCATGACCACCTTTACGAAAACGTTGGAAATAGCAAAACTGAATATCGTTTTCCAAAGCGGTGTCTGACATGCGGAAAATTTCAAGAAATTTCAAGACAAGAAAATTTCAAGAGCAAACAACATATAGTAACAAAGCCACAGATGACGCTGCCTCGAAGAAAAAAAAAGTTTATTGGAGCGAACGTGTGCTCCCCTAACAATTGAAAGAATACACAGGCGGCGAAGCAGTGGTCAACACAGTGACGTGCGTAGACGAGCGTCGGCTCAGCGGGCAATTATACTTCGGCGCGAGTGTTTCTCGAACCGTTGAATTACACCCAGAACACTTAGGCAAACGAAGAGTGTTCTAAGCTGGTGAAGTTAGTTCGAAACACTCTCCCTATAAGGAGATAACACATGCTATCAAATAATGTAACACGTGCTTCACTGGGAGCAGAGATAATATCGATAGCACAGTCCTGCGAAGCCGGTCGGCAAATCAAAACATAAATAAACAAACCCAAGGCATTGTTCGGGGCAATATACTTCTTCGGAAAGAGGGCGCTTACGTCGATGGTGCTACATCACTAACCCGACGCCAAGCTTTGCTCAAGTTACTTCACGGAATATGTCTGCATTTTCAAAAGAACGTGCAACACAAGGGCAGAGCAGTTGACCTTTTGTCATTTTTTTCCGATAGCAATGGTGGTTGTCGTGCACAATTGCCGCATTTTGGTTTTTGTAATTTTGCAACGGGAAGCGGCCTCTCCCGTTATTCTCCAATTATCCCGGTCCTGTGTTAACTGCGACCAATTTATCTCCGCAAACGTCCTGCTCTCATCTGCCCATCTAACTTTCTGCCGCCCCCTGCCGCGCTTGCCTTCTCGAGGGATCGACTCTCTTGCCTTCGCATTATATGCCCTGCCCATGCCCATTTCTTCTTCTTAATTTCTAGTGAGGCCGGGTTCAGAGTGTTGTCGCAATTGTCTTATTATTTGTAAATAATGATTGCATTTGACGTCTCAGCCAACGGAACTCCGTGAAACGCCGTTTTTTACATTCATAACGCAGGATCAACTTTTGCGTCAATAGCCTGAGCCTAATATGTCCTTAACACGAATTTGTGCCCTCACCCACTCCACTCTCTTCTTGTCATTTAATGTTACACTTATCATCTTCCGCTACATTCTTATCATCTTCCGCTTCCTCAATTTAAGTTGAACTGGTTTAGTGAGCCCCCAAGTTTACAGTTTACTGCACGCGTATTCTGCATCATCCAAATCTGTTTTGTTTTTAACCAACGAAGTGACTATTTGGCGTGTTCCGGGCAGCTGATAACACGTTATTGGGCCAGCAACTGATGGTGAAACGCTGTTCCTGAAATCTGCATCTTGTGTTTCTTAGTACAAAATACATAAATCTAGCTTTCTAATACACACAAGAGGTGCATCCTGACCATGGACATCAAGGGTGGCTTTGATAATGTCAGCCACCAAGCCATCCTTCAAGGACTAACACCTATGAACTGTGGGCAACGAATGTACAACTACGTCATAGACTTCTTTACCGGACGCACAGCAACCATAGAAATTGGTCACCTTCACTCGACGACATTCAGGACAATACCCAGGGGCACAACTGAAGGATCTGTGATCTCGCTGCTTCTTTTCAACATAGCGATGAAGGACTTTCCCCTCTTTTGGAAGATATCCCGCATCTCCGGCACGCACTGCACTCAGATGACCCCACCCTCTGGACCCCCACAGGATCTTAGGTGAGCAGCAAGATGCTATGCAAACAGCCAAAGAAGAGGCGCATCTTGATCGGTGGTCTAGAGGTCTCGAATGCGCACAAGAAAAATTTGCACTCCTTGCTCTCGGTAGTGGGACGGCTCAATGAAGGAAGCGGTAAATTCCGGATACGGAAATACACATAGCAGGCAAAGCAGTCCTAAAGGTATCCCATCTGCGCATTTTGGAACTTAGAATCCCCCTTTCACACCATAGCCCCACTACAACATGCGCTCAGTCAATTGGCTCACTTAATACACCGCGTATCAAAGCCGATTTGGATTGCAAGATTTGGACACCTTGAGCATGGTGCAGGCAATACTAGTCAGCCGGATGGCCAACGGTGCACGTACTTGGCTCTCAAAAAGAATGAGACAGCAAGTTGAATATCTTTATCCGCCAAACCCTATTGGACAGCCATAGGATTGCCCTGCAAGACATCGACTAAGAAATTGCTTCAACTTGTATTGGACAATACCTGGGAAGAGATAGAGGAAGCCCATCATACCTCTTAAATAGAACGCGTCAAATTAACGCCGACAAAACGCGGGACCCTAAGAAGATTGCACTTTAGAACGCCGCCAATACAAAAACACAAGGTTAGGATTCGCATAGATATTCGAGAGAACATCAGAGTAACGCCACCACCACATCACATGCACCCAATTTACAATCAAGTTCGCCGAATCGCACGAGCCAGGGTCATGGACGGCGAAACCTGACTACAAGGTACACTGACGCGCCTCATTCACAGCGGCCCGCCCACGTGGTATACGTCACCAATTCAACAGGACAAGAAATGACCTATCTCGCCGTTCGTACAACGCAGACGGAAACCGCAGAGGAAGTGGGTATTTTTCCAGCCGCAACGACTAGTGAGGACACAATAACAGTGCTTACGGATTCCCGAGCAGTCTGCCGCGGCTATCTACGGGGAAGAATCTCCAAAACAGCCCTCCGCATCCTCGAAACCAAGGGTCAGCTTCCCGAAATAGAAATCGTCTGGGTACCCGTAGACACATCCCTCGCCGAAAATGAGGCGGCCCTAGCCGCTGCCCGCGCGCACGTGCACCGGGCCATTATCTACGACGGATAAACATCGCCTTCTGCTCCTAAAACAGAACCTCTCGTAAAATATGGAGATATTCTGGCCCACTATCGCCAAAGCAGAAGAATATTCTCGGCTCCACATCACCAGTTATGAATACAAGAAGCCACGGGCCTGAGGAGAATACAAACTCCCATCCTCATCACACCTTTCTGGGCCACCTGTAATTTCTGTCCCTTGCCCGGCACCCTATACCACCAAGTATGGGAGTACGGGCAAACCCCACGCCTACCCCCAAAACCTTCCCCCTCTTACGAGCAGTGGGTGGCCTGCCTGAAAAATCCGGGCCCTGGGACCCATCGCATACTAGTGAAGAGGTCCTGGACTGCCAGCCAAGGCCAGGGCATCCCGGACTATGGAGCCCCCCCCCCCCACCGGGCGGATGCCCTAACAACAGCACCAGCGCTCGTGGAATAAACATTTATCCTTCCTGCTCCACTTGGGTCTACTGCATAGCCACTTTAAATATAAAAAGGATTGAGGTGAAGCCAATACATTTTTGGCATTAAAAAATGGCCCAACGTCAAACATGAACGATATATGTGGCATTGCGACTCAGTGCTACTGAACAATATTGATGTGTCACGTTGAAGCGTCGAAAAGCTTTATTTCTCACGACAATGTTTGGCCGCTTCTTACTGGTAAATTGCGAAGCTATGGTAATTTACCGTTCAGAACTTTCCCTCTGGCCAGAAATATTGCTTTTTTGGTAATAGTGGCCAACCTAAGGCCAACTCTAAATCAAAATAGGGCCGACATTTTATCAGGCTTTGGCCAAGCGAACAGTACCCCAGTTTAGAAACTATACTGTGTTTGAAAACAAGTGCAAATTTATTTTGCGTTCTTATTATCACGTAACATTTATTGCGTATTCATAATCGCTCAGTTTTGTGAAATATTTTAGGCATGACTTTTACGCGCAGACAAGTACGTATGCTGGGTATAATAAACAGCCCGTGTTAAATAAAAGAAGAAGAACCCCACGATTAAGGTTTTTCTTACGCGTTGCAAAAAGCAAAGGTTTTGGAATGAATTTCAGACAGGCGAGCCTTAAGTATTTCTAAACTTTAAGTTGTTCCGCATCCCTGCTTGTCGCCGGCTAGCTTTGAATAGGCAGGTTCTAACAATATTATATTATTTTATGTTTGGGTGTTTCTTATTGAAAATGTTTCAACTTTAAATCAGCGCTCGGATACTTTTAAATTATTTTTATTTATTCTAGGAAGACCACTAAAACTCATAAACTTTCTCTAAGAATATTAAGTAATCTAACCGGTCTCTTGCCAGCCAATGCGAGTAACTTTATACATAAACTGTTTTATTGTCAAAGTTAAACCATGCTAGGTACATGAGAACGCAAACCTAAGTACTTAACTACTACTGTTAAAGCAACAGTACGGTACAATTGGGCCTCCGGTCAGGAAGTTTTATATGTGCGAAGTACTTGTCCAAACACCTACTTTCTGAAGCGTGAGAAATATTTTTCGCCCAGGATATCTGGAGGATGTATTGGTTTAACAACAGGTGGGTCACTAAGGCCTGCGGCATTGGCACCAGTTTCAGCATGTGTAACATTGGGAAGTTAGCGAATTTTTTTTGTTTTGTTTTCACGCCAGTAACAAAATCTAGAAGCCATGAGTATTGCTTACCCGCTCAGAACACTGGGGATAACGGCAAAATACCATTGAGCGGACAAAGTCTCCTCATTTAGGCTATAAGAAAGAAATCTTCGATAGTGGGGTTGGGGCTACAGAATAAAATGGTTTCTATCAGCTCTACAGCACTGGCGACAAAAAAAGGTAACCAAATTCTTCGCGGTGGCAGTAAGAAGTAACGGTTGTAGATTGCGTACCATTGTTCCCCCTCTTTTTTGATCACAAGGTGTGCCATCAGGGACGGTAAGAAGATGAGTTTCTGTGCCCGTACACTCAACCGTACAATTCCGCACTCCCCGCGCCTGTAAAACAAGTACAGACAAGTTAATACAAGAAATGCAGTTCACACATTCCACATTTATGGCAGTTTTTGGTCATTCAATGGTTACTTCTATATTTCAAAGTACCTCGTTGTAGTGCATTTGAGGATCACTGGGGTAGCAGCTTTTGCAGTAGTTTTCTCCGGAAGTATGGCGACCCGGCAGACCAGGCTTCTTTATGCTTGGTTTCACTCTCGTCGTCAGGCAAAGCCATTCTTTGTGACTAGAAAAGAACGGAACGGCGAAATAAGAATTATAGGGCGCGATATCATTCTTGTCATCTCGGCAATTGTCTACAAAGAACTGAGGCCTAGCAACGCTAATGTGAAATCTCCTTAGGCCACAAGTCCGAACATTTGCGTCCCATGTGGTTGGGATAGAGGTGACTGCGGTGGTTGAACAGCTGCATTCTTACCATTAAGCCACATGCACTGGTACTCAGAGCCCAATAACGCTCGCTTCAAGTGAACCAGTATAATGAAGTTTCATGTCGGACCCCAGTCCACACTATAGACATAGTCACTAGTTAAGGAACGACTGCTTTCTTTAGGCGGATCCCGCAAACAATAATATATAACCTAGAGATATTGTATAGAATTGTTTGTACGGTAGACTGTGTTCTCCAATGTTATATGTGCCCTAAACAGTCTTTTGAAGGAAGAATGGTGCGGCGAAAGGCTACGTGACAAGATACGAAAGAGTTCCGAGGAAAGGCTGGAGGGTTGAAACCAGTAATACGTAGGGCGACCTGCCGTTTAGGTATTAAACATATCGAACTTAGGTGTCGCGGATGCAGTGTTGGTCAACGTGCTGAGTGCATATAATGTCAATTTGTGCTTCAAACCATGCGCTTTTCTATTAAGCGCGGCCGCCGTGCTACGGACTCGGCTGAGGACATTAAGTGGTTACGCCTGGTTCGAGGTCTGTAGCATCTTAGGTTCTGCGGCCTCTATAAGAGAAGAGCGTGACTCTTTTTTCTTCGCCGTTGGCTTAGCTGTGCACGCGATCCTACTGCCCGCTTCGCCCAAACACCGACGTCAACCAAGTAATTTTACGGGAGGAGACCTATTCCAATTGTGTGCTGGTTATAAATCTGTAAAACAACATTACTGCATTATCCCCGCACACTCGTGCCTGGTGACATCGGCGGCCGCGTCGGCGGGACGGCTGTGCCATTTGCTTCAGCGACGGTTGTTCTAGGTCTGTTTGGGTATAGCTTCGTGTTCATTAGACGCTTCCTTCGCACGGCTTGAATAACTTGCTCGAATTCACCTCTAGGGTAACCCGGACCCGACGGAATTATGTGGTCGTATGGCAAAAATACGTTAAGGATTGGTGGGAAGGGCGGGAAAACAAAATTTATTGAGCACATATAGATATCTGGCCCCCAGAGAAAAGCAACCCTTTGCGCACTCCTTGCAACGACTGGGATTCCGTTTTCTATATTGGTGAAGACCAATTCGCCTGTGTTTTGAGAGGTATTACAAATGGCCAAAGGAGCAACTGGATCTGATAAACAAAGATTATAAAAGTTTGATCAGCTTTCCCGCCATTCTCAAACTTACTAAACTAACTAGTTTTGTCGGTATAAATCAGAATCACTAAGCTGACATGTCAAATTGTTGCGGTGTCGGCGCTTGTGTCGCGCAGTTCTGTAACACCGAGCTAGCACATCAGGATGGCTAGGTCCTGCTGTTTCACCCTTAAGAAACGTTCCTCTCCGCTTTCTTTCCGCCCACGCACGGCCGAGCTACACAGGCCACATCCGCCGCTCTATCCCGGCCGCGGCCGGCGCTGCTGCGGTCGGGACTCCACCCCAAAAATGTCTGGTAATGGCTGTCAGAATCCCTCGTTTCATTCTTTGTAGATCAACGATCGTGAATTCAAGGGACGTCGCATGTGAAATTATTGTGGGTATCCTTTAAAGCTATGCTTTCCAACCACCTTTGCAGCGTGGATTAGAGCCAATTTCTGATTGCTGTCTTTAGCCGTTCTAATCGACATCCCTAAGGGTGCGTTTAGCGCCTTCTCTGATCATATCAGTGTCTATTCATCGAAATCTTATACTTCAGTTATTGATGGCTGAAAACAATTTTACGGAATGTCGTTTAATCTTCTTTACACGGCGGGACGTATCCATGCCGATGCAGCCTGACGAATTTCTAAAAATGTTCCTGTGGCACTTTTTCGTTTTTCTTTCCTGTCTGCATTCTGCAAAAGATGCTTTCTTAGCAGTTGAGCAATAAAGGATGGAGGACAAGATGATGATTGGAGACACGCCGCCATTTTTAATTAGGAAAAGGCCTAAACACAGGCATTCACGGAATGTAAAATTTCGGGGTTTATTTATACAACCAATTCGCTACATAAAGAGGCAAATAACTACACCACTCCGCCGCCAGAATACGGATGCTCACATACGCAGAAGAAAACTCACAGAACACTCTTTTCAACCCTCTTGTTGAGGCTTACGTCACCCGCTCCAGAGCAGCACTACGCGGCGCACTCTCCTTGGACGCCCGCCGGTACACAAATACGTACAATCGTGATGAGTTGAAATACGAACAACAGTGCGTGTAGTGTCTTTTATATGATCCGTACATACAGCATTTGGTAGTCCGCCGGAAAAAGCACGCTCAGAATTACTTCCTACACACATTACTTCAAAAACCACGAAGAAAAAATAAAATATTTTTATTCGAAAGATTGGGTGTTGTATACTGCCCCCGAGTTTTCTGGCAGGAAACGAAGCTTTGGTAACTGAAAAGGTAACCAATTTCGGCCAGAAGTTTGATTATCGCACTGAATCGTGTATTTTGTGGCGTCTCCGGAGACCTTGGCGGAGAATTATCTAGGGGATGTACTGAAGCGAACGTAATTGTTCGGAATAGTGCTGCAGCGAACGGTGGAACACCTTTGCTCTCAGCCATCCTATATGAAGCCACCATACAGCTCGGGGCATCTGACCACCCTCTCTTTGTTTTTGACCGGATTTGTGCCTGGATAATCTTGTTACAGTCGATAATTCTGGTTTAGTAAAACATTTAGTACGACTGACAAACAGAGTCACAGAAGACAATGTCGCGTATGCAAGTTGGCTACGTCAGTGCAATGCACCGGATTGCTGTGCAGCTATAACCAGCATAGTGAGCGCAGTACGCACTTGTTTTTCTATTTTTATGTGTGCATTCTTAACTTTCATTGTTTCCTCAAAATTTGTTCTACCATAAAAAGAATCCGAAATACATTTATGCGCAAATAGCTTGTTCTGCAAGCTTATAAGCGCTGTTGAATTTGCGACAGGTTTTGCCGGTGGCGGCCAATCGCACAACTGCTCATAATACCTCGTATCTTCGTGTGGGTCGTATGACCATTCTTTTTTCTTAATTACAGTTAAACCTGGATGTAGCAAAGTTGACAGAAATTCGTAGTTTTTTGTTACATGCCGGTTTTCGTTACATGCAGTGTTCGAGTTAAGGTTCGCGTGAATGAAACAGAAACAAAACGAAAATGTTATACATCAGTCATGGTGAACTCTCCAGTTATCGTCGCCATGTTCTTTACCCCCGCGGCTCCTCCTGAAAGCCGCAGCAGCGCTGAGGTTCTCACCCCGGGTATCTTGAACCGACAAACTCAACCTGCGATACAAAATTGTACATTTATTTTAAATACATTACAGTCAGGTGCCTACACAACAGTGCTCGGTGGAGCCAGAAGACGACGGACCAAGAGCTGCGACGCCCGGAGAGCGTCTGTCTGCTGTCTCCATCTTCCCTTCATCTGGCCGATGAGGGCCGGGGAAGGGTACAAAGCGAGTCCTGTTCGTCGGGCTCTACCTCATGTGGTGGCCGTTAGGACATCTGGTGCGAGGAAGTGCGACCTTTCTCGGAATGCGCAGCGTTTGAAAGCGCCGCGCGACACTGTCTTTCCATTTCCGCGTTTGTCTTCCCACGGCCAGGGCCAGTTAGTGCGTCGAAGCGCCCGAAACCTCCACCGCCACTGTGAAACATAACTTTAGGAATGTTTCACACATCCCACACCACGCACGAAGACTTGCTCTACTGCTCCTTCAGTTGACGATCCAATACTCTGATTGACCAGTGCCTCATGACCCTCGCTGCAGGTCACCATGACAGAATAGCCCGAATACCCATCTGGCTCATTCAGAGCGAGTGGCATTTAGAAGGCGGTACGCACCGGCCGTCGTCCTCCCAAAACAGCCTTGCCATGCAGCGCACCTCGTCGAGCAACAGTATCATGGGCCCCTCTCCTCCTCGTTTTCTCACTCGAGAAGCGACCACTGCTGTCTCACCAGCATGCGTTTGCAGCCACGCTGTACTTAGGGGAAGCTGACTGACGCTTACGCCCCTTTCTAGGCGGCCCCTCGGGTTCGTCCTCTACTGACCCACCGTACGCGCACGAAGCGTCATTCTCTACGACACCCCTTGGTCAGCGTAAGCAGCAGAATGCTGCTTCATCACCAGCCTGTCTACGCCCACTGCAGGGCAAAGGCCTCTCCCATTATTCTCCAATTACCTCGGTCCTGTGCCAACTGTGACCAATTTATCCCCGCAAACTTCTTGATCTCATCTGCCCATCTAACTTTCTGCCGCCCCCTGCAGCGCTTGCCTTCTCTAGGGATCCACTCTGTTACCCTTAATGACCAGCGGTTATCTTGCCTTCGCATTACATGCCCTGCCCAAGTCCATTTCTTCTTCTTAATTTCTACTAATATGTCTTTAACACCAGTTTGCTCCCTGACCCACTCCGCTCTCTTCTTGTCCCTTAATGTTACACCTATCATTTTCCGCTCCATTGCCCGCTGAGTCGTTCTCAATTTAAGTTGAACCCTCTTAGTGAGCCTCCAAGTTTCTGCCCCGTAGGTGAGTACCGGTAAGATGAAGCTGTCATACACTTTCTTCTTCAACGACAATGGTAGGCTGCTATTCATTATCTGAGAATGTCTGCCATATGCACCCCACCCCATTCTGATCCTTCTAATTATCTCTGCCTCATGGTTGGGATCTGGGGTCACAACTTGGCCTAAGTATATATATTCGCTTACCACTTCCACTGCCTCGCCATCTATCTCAAACTGCTGTGCTGTCCCGAGGTTATTGATCATTACTTTAGTTTTCTGCATATTAATTTTCAGGCCCACGGTTCTACTCTGTTCGCCCACTGCGGAAAGCATGCTTTGCAATTCGTCCCCCGAGTTACTTAGCAAGGCAACGTCATCAGCAAATCTGAGGTTACTGAGGTATTCTCCATTAACCCTTACTCCCACCTGTTCCCAATCCAACGTTCTGAATACTTCTTGTAAGCATGCTGTGAATAACATTGGAGAGATTGTGTCTCTTTGTCTGACACCCTTCCTTATAGGTATTTTACTGCTCTCCTTATGGAGGATGATGGTAGCTGTAGCCCCATTATAGATATCCTCTAGTATTCTTACATAATGCTCATCTACCCCCTGGTTCCGTAATGCCTGAATGACTGCTAGGGTTTCGACCGAGTCAAATGCTTTCTCATAATCTATGAAGGCTATGTATAGGGGTTGAGTATACTCAGCGCACTTCTCTATCACCTGATTGATCGTGTGAATATGGTCCATTGTTGAATAACCTTTACGGAACCCTGCTTGTTCTTTAGGTTGACTGAAATCTAAGGTTGCAGAAATTCGGTTAGCGATTACCTTGGTAAATACCTTGTAGACGACTGACAGTAAGCTGATCGGCCTGTAGTTTTTCAAGTCCTTCATGTCGCCTTTCTTATGGATTAGGATGATGTTCGCGTTCTTCCAAGATTCCGGTACCATTGCGGTCATTAGGCATTGCGTATACAGGTTTGCCAGTTTTTTAAGTACAATTTCTCCGCCATCCTTCAAGAGGTCTGCTGTTATCTGATCCTCACCAGGTGCTTTGCCCCCTTTCATTTCTTTCAAAGCCTTTCTTACTTCTTCGGTCGTTACTGGTGGGATGTCTATCTCCTCTGAACTACTGTCTCGTTCGGCATTATCCTGTATGTCCCGGCTACTGTACAGATCCCTATAGAACTCCTCGGCCACTGTGACTATTTTATCCCTATTTGTGATGACATTGCCTTGCTTATCCTTAAGTGCATACATCTGATTTTTCCCCACGCCAAGACGTCTCTTTATTGCTTTCAGGCTACCTCCGTTGTTTACAGCGTATTCGATCCTCTCCATATTATACTTCCGTATGTCAGCTGTCTTGCGCTTATTGATTAACTTCGAGAGCTCTGCTAGTTCTATTCTGTCAGCTGCGGTAGAGATTCTCATGGTTTGCCGTTTCCTGATTAGATCTTTCGTCTCCTGTGAAAGTTTACCAGTATCCTGTCTAGCCATAGTGCCCCCGACTTCTACTGCACACTCCGTGAGAATGCGTGTAAGGTTGTCGCTGGCTTCCTGTGTCGTAAGCTCGGCTTCCTCGTTAAGGGCGGAATATCGGTTCTGCAGCGCGATCCTGAATTCTTCTACTTTACGTCTTACTGTTTGCTCATTTATCGGCTTCTTTCGTACTAGCTTGTTGCGGTCCCTCCTCAACTCTACCCTAATTCGAGATCTTACCATACGGTGGTCACTACACCTTACCCTTCCGAGCACTTCCACATCCTGCACGACGCCAGGGTTATCGCATAATATGAAGTCTATTTCATTTTTGTGCTCCCCATTCGGGCTCCTCCAGGTCCACTTCCGACTCTCCCGTTTACAGAAGAAGGTATTCATTATGCGTAGGTTATTCCGTTCTGCAAACTCAACTAGTAGGTCCCCCCTGCTATTTCTACAGCCCAGACCATAGTTCCCAACTGCCTTGTCCCCAGCCTGATTCTTGCCTACTTTAGCATTGAAGTCCCCCATAACTACAGTATACTGCGTTTTTACTTTAGCCATTGCCGATTCCACATCTTCATAGAAGCGTTCCACTACTTGGTCGTCGTGGCTGGATGTGGGCGCGTAGCCCTGCACCACCTTGAGCTTGTACCTCTTATTGAGCCTAATTACAAGAGCTGCTACCCTTTCGTTAATGCTGTAGTATTCGTCTATGTTGCCAGCTATGCTTTTATTGACTAGAAATGCCACTCCCAGTTCTCTTCTGTCCTCTAGACCACGGTAACATAAGACGTGTCCATTTTTCAGCACCGTAAAGGCTTCGCCTGCCCTCCTAACCTCGCTAAGCCCTATTACATCCCATTTAATGCCCTTTAATTCCTCGAACAACACCTCGAGACTTGCTTCGCTAGATAAGGTTCGCACGTTAAACGTTGCCAGGTTCAGATTCCATTGGCGGCCTGTCCGGATCCAGTGATTCTTAGCACCCTCTGCTGCGTCACAGGTCTGACCGCCGCCGTGGTCAGTCGCTTCGCAGCCGCTGGGGACTGAGGGCCGAGGGTTTGTTGGCGTATTCATGGGAGGTTGTGGCCGGTACTACACCAGGGTGGCCAATCCTGCTCTGGTGAGGGAGTGCATTACCGGCAATGGTCGCCGGGGTCAGGCCGCACCCCAAGCCCCTTTGTGCAATTCCATCAATACGCGGATTTTTTTTTTTTTTTTTTTAATCCGGTGGGAATTGTCCGGCACCGGGATTCGAACCACGGTCCTTCTGCACGCGAGGCGGGTGTTCTACCTCTACGCCATCGCTGCATCTGCTTCGTGGGCACCTTAACACTGTCATGCAATGCCGGAGAGGCTATCTGTTCAGTCACTGCAGTTCTACTTGATACTGCCTGGGGCTGCATTACATGAGCGGCCGTACCCTGATTCACACTTTCCTCTCTCAATTATCTGAAGCCTCCCATGGCAATCACAATTTTGCGACTCGACATTTGGGTATCTCCAGAAGAAGAAGATGCAGTGTGCGCGACACCAACTGCATCTGATTCCTCGCGCGATTCCCGTCCTGCTGCATCCTGCAAAGCCACTGGCCGCTCGCCAACGCCCCCGGAATGTTCTCCGTCTCCGCACGGTGCAACGACGGGCTCACGCTGAACTGAAGCCAGCGTCAGCCCCTTCAGTACTGCTGCTTTAACAACTGCATAGTTCTTCCGCTGCTCTTCCGCTGTTCTTCCGCTAAGCACCCTCTAGCCATTACGCTCAAGTAGGGAGGAATCACCACTGCTAGCCATATTTGGTGGAACATAGTAGGAGTCTAGCTTGGCCTCGGCACCAGCGAACCAATCAAGAACAAGCGCTTCCTGAGGGGGAATATCTACGAGCACCCCTTGCAGCATGCTCATGCTGTTTAATCTCCCATCGCTCTCGCTGCCTGATCGGGGAGGTGGTGGACTTGTTAGCGCATCTCAAACAATCACTCCTTGGACGTTCCGCTGCTAACTCCGCCTCAGCTATCTTCAATTTTGCCTGAAGTAGGGCAATCTCTTCAGCGAACGACATGGCTTCCCGAATCCTGACGCTTGCTACCTCGTCAGCCCTCACACACAGCTCCATCTGTCCATACCTAGCTAACTGCCTCCCATTATATCGAGGGCTGCTCCAAGAGTACCCCCTACATGTCATGGTAAGCCACACACCCAGGATCAAGTGAGGCGCTGACCTGCACAGTTCGGTGCTTGCTGTTATGGCCTGGATCTGTCGAGGGGGCAATACATGACGGCGCGGCTGCAGCCGCGTTCTCGTTTTCGGGGCTGCAGGGGTGATCCGGCCCCTCCGCCGAGGCGTCCGGCCGCTGCAGTAGAAGTCACTGCCTTCTAGCGTGGCCAGCTCACTCACTGCTCCAGCCGTTCCCGTTCAGCAGGCTGCTGCTGCTGCTGCATCCGCGGACCGGTGGTCAATCTGCGTTTCTGCCGCTCAGCAGGTCGAAGAGATTGCCCCGCTCTCCGTTGAGAAGTCCGTTGAGCCCCAGTCGAGCCGCTTCTCTACCTGTCTGGCGAGCTCGCTGCTCCTGCCGATCTCGTTCCGAAGACCGCGATTTCTCCGCGAGCTCCGTTCGCCAAGGGGCCGTCTCCCCGCCGGCTGGTCCTGCCGACTGCGATACTTATCGTCCCGTTGTTCTTTCCCCCCGGGGCTTCTTCTTCAAGCCGCAGCAGCGATGAGGATCTCACCCTGGGAATCTTCAACTGACAAACTCAACCTGCGATACAAAAATGTACATTTCTTTACATTACACCTAAGCGACTAAGAAAAGGTGTTCGGTGGAGCCCCAAGACTGCCGACAAAGAGCTCTGGCACCCAGACTGCGTCTGTCTGTCTTCATCTTCCCTTCAACTTGCCGCTGAGTGCCGCGGAAGGGGGAAAAACGAGTCCTCTTCATAGGGGTCCATCCCCATGTGGTGGCCATTAGGACATCCAGTGCGAGCAGGCGTGGCCTTTCTCGGAATGCGCCGCTTTTGAAAGTGCCGCGCGACACGTTCTTTCCATTTCCGCTCTGCTCTTCCCAGGGCCCTAGTGTGTCGAAACTCCCGACATCTCCTTTAAAGGATTTCACAGTGAAAGATGTTGGATTAGCACCCGCTGTGTTCCCAGGAACTCTTTCATTGCATGACACTCTAAAGAAGCAAGGTCATTTACCCCCGTATTCACAAACACAATTTACGTTTCACTTTTGCCTTTTGACACTTGTGTTTGCTATAACCCGTCTCAAGGACCAAACTTGTGCTGAAAGGGCGTCTTTTCGCGAACTTCATGCTGTTTGCTGCATTCAAAATTGTTGAGAGGGTGTTAGCTATGATACTGTAACAGACGGCGACTTTCTTCTTTCTCGCCAGCTGCGACGGCATTTGAAATTCATAGAGTGTCTTGAAAAGATGAAACGTTTCGTTTTCTGGCAGCAGAATTCATCTCCCATGAACTGTCACCACAGCGAGCCGTGGAGACACGCGACTACAGGCCGACAGGGAGGCCTAGCCCTTAAAGGACATCGCAGTGACATTGGAGACACACGGTAGTGTGCGGTGGGGCGAAGTGCGCTAAATTAGTATATTTCTCCTGCCGATGCTTCAGAAAATGCACAAAAACGAATGGATCATCAACGTAGCAAATTCGTTACATCACGGTTAACCGTCCAACGTATCTCTCCATAGAGGTCGCAAACGTGTTTCAGCGGGGCTGGAAAAGGGGAGTTGAAGAACTTTGTTAAATCCAGGAATTCGTTGCTTAGGGATTTGTTATATACAGGTTTAACTGTATATAGATTATTTGTTAAGTTTGCATTGAAAATGGTGTTTCTTATTCTAACAAGGCAATTTTTCGAATCAACCAAAATCGAATTTTGGTTGCGTGGACCTTCAACCCGCACTGCCGCAAGTGCGCCGGCTAAATTGGAAATGCATTCTTAATAAAAAAATGAAGACACAGTCCGCTCACTAGTGCTTTGTAGATTTTCTCAATTCACGAAAAAATATTTGTTTTTGTCCTGGCATTGGGCCCAGTTCAGTTCTGAATTCGTTGGCTATGTGCACAAGGCAAAAGGGAGTTGGGAAAAGTATTTCTTATAGCCAGGAAATCTCCAGCATTTGTCTCACTTTACGGCCTCTCCAGTTGGTAGGATCTCTCACCCTTGAGTTTTGCGTAAGATGAAATTCTTGTCGTGGTATCAGAGGTATTTATTTCGCGGGAATTCCTGTTTAAATAATTGTAACACAGTCAACAAGAACACCCAAAAGTTGTGATACCGAGAAGCGGCACATTTGCTTACCGTCGCAGAATCTACCCGAAGACATTGTGTAGAATTTGAAATTCTCAACATGAGGGAACACAAGCAATGATGATGATGATGATTGATTGTGGTATCCCTTTTGTATCGGGGTGATGACGCGTCATCTTAAAATACTAATATACCTATGTATTAAACTCTCCGTTTATTATGAGCAGTGCTCTGCCGGCAATCTCGAAAAACTTATTTGGAACAAATTTCTTTTTTCGGTTACAGGTTGCATTCAACGAGAACACCCAGAAGTTGTGACACCGAGGAGCGGCATATTTGCTTACCGATGCAGAATCTACCCGAAGACATTGTGCACAATTGCGTCCCAGGCCATATTCCACTCTCTGCTTTTCATCCGCCAGCATTCTAGTCTCCTCTTCGTCACCTTGAAAGCCTCAAAGTTAACAGCCTCTGTTCTAACCTTAAATCCTAGGGCTTATGGAAGCCGCATATTTCCTTTATGTAGACCTGGATGTATACCCTTGCATTCTAACACTATGTGTCGCGTAGTTTGTTTCTTTTCTGCAGACGACGCATACCCCATGATTTTGTGTATACTTCCCCACAAAGCTCTTAGTTCGGAAGCAACCTGCTCTAGCCTAAAAAAACAAAGCACTGCCATTGGAATTATCGCATAAATCTTCATTTCTGATGTCTAACTGATGTCCGTGTACATCCCACGCGAAGCTTTAGCTTCCACTTTTTCTTTCCATTCATTTGTTTCTATCTGTCTTGTCTCTTTTTTGCTTACCTTGGCTGTCTTGGACTCTCCCATGTTCTTTCCGTATTTGATCGTTTGCCTTCTACTCTTCCTTAGCCACTGCGTGTCCACGCTTTTCACGGATAGGTACCTAAACACCTTAGCTGTCCCGCTACGTTGATCCACTGCTCTCCACGTCCTCTCAAAACATATTTTCCACTGCGCTTCTGGAACTTCAAACGACGCCCTGCACTGCTCCGTCAGATGTTTTTCCATGGCCTACCGTTCTCTGGTTCACAGCGAGGCCTGATACAGCGTCTTAATTTCAGCAAGAGGAGAAGTGTGGCTGACTCAGCAAATAGCTGGATATTCCGGTCCATCGTGCTAGCAAGTAGTGCAAAGACACGTACGCTTCGTTCGACCATATTCTGACTTGTTCCCTAGCACTTATATTATTTTAGTAACTACAAAATAGCTTTTTATTCTCCATCCGTGAAACTATATCTGTTTTCAGTACCCATGGAAAAATTGTCTGTCGCTACCGTCGTGGCACGCACGAACCCAGCGCGGGAAATCTACCCCCATACCTTTGGCAAAATCTTTTTCCTACAAATCGCCAAAACCGGTCTGTCAAACAAACACAATAAAAATTGAACAGGAAGCAATGCTGTCCTCTATGGCTTTTTATCACTTCCCGAGTGTAGCTTCTGAATCTATTTTGGTCGACGTAAGTATCTTTTGTTCTGTTGGCTCCCCGCACTCGGTGACTAATCTTTATATGGGCTGCACGGGAGAAACAATTTGGGCAGTAGCAGCTGCCACCATATCGCTGGCCGTGTCCCCAGGTAGTGTGCCACGTGAAGGTTACTTCCAATCTGCCTAGATACTGAAAGCACGTTTCAGGGAAGCCCGCTTTTTTACTTGCGCCCCAAAGCTACACCTTCAGTTTGAGCGTTAATCAATAGCTAGCTTCAATTTTACTTTTAAAGTATTGTTTTTAAAATCAGTAACTAACGTATTTGAAAGAATAGCTTTATATATCTGGCGGATCAACATTCTTATCGTTTTCCAATGTGTCACAGATGTAGGTTTTTCAGGAATATGGAGGTTTGGCGCCGTAATTTGTCTTTAAGTAGCCTGATGAGCTTTACAATCCAGTGGATTGATGGGTTTATTGGCACTTTTCGATAAGCGGCTAGAGTATCAGCGCCCTACGTCACTAGGTAGGTGGGTAAGGAATTTTTTATGGTTGTGAGTCTTCAGCTTCTGCGCCAAACAATTTTCTAAAGCGGAGTATATGTTGCTAAAAGGTCACGCAAATAAATGTTGAGAGCCATATACTCCTCTGTGGCCCTATGCAGAAATTTTTATGGCTGTCTTCTTTGGATTGAGGGGTAATTCTTTCAATAGCTGGCAAAGGACAGCTCAATGGTTTCAAGTCTGTAGGCCTAGGGCTAAACATGGGTATATACCCACCCAAAAGACCTTTAACTTCTGTCTGTCTTCAGCTTTAGGGAAAATTCCTTTTAATACCTGGCAAAATACACCTGCGTGAACTCATGTCTGTACCACGTACAGATAAACTGCGGTCTATACCCACCCAAAAGAGTTGTGTTGCCGCTCATGTTAGGACTGAAGCCATAGAACTGTACTTTTTGCACGTCCCCCTACAAAAATACCGTCGTAGCGATGTAGATATCTTGTAAACCAATAAATAATAATATAGATATTTTGTTAGCTGGCTGAAGTAACATGAATAGCTGTGACTATAGATTAACAACGCTAGGATGCTATTTAGATTTCTATATACAATTTTAATGTTTAGAGCGCTTTGCCCTAGACACTTACAATTTATTAGCTGATAGCACCCCATTTTATGCCCTTTTATACGTCGCGAAACGGACACAAAGGCGGCGATAGCTCGCCATATATTTTACCACAGGTGTGCATAGGCCATTTTTGTGTGCGAGGACACAGAAATCGTGTTGTGATGGGCCGCTCATGACATTATTCTAGTAACCTTGAACCAGACTATATAATAAATGGAGCGTCAGTCTGGAGTACCTGAAGAAACCGGTATATACAAGAGCATTGCCGGTTTTAGGGGTGCAGTTCCTTATTAGGAACATATCATGCTCACAACTCAACCAGCGAGCAGTTTATTATGCATCTTATCTTGCAAGTATAGATTGAGCGTAATCTGGCTTTTCGGACGGGGTGATAACAAGAGAAGCCCCTGCTATTTGACGCACATAAAAATCAACAGGTCTTTTAGATGGATCGCAGGCAATTAAATTGCCCCAGAACAAATTTTTTCCAAACTTTTTTCTTGTGCATTGCCATTTGTACATCCATATACATTCACTGTAAAAAATACGCTGTATACCGTAATTTCTAGAGGCTTACCTGACTAGGTTCCTGATATCTTTTTTACAGCAAGGAGAAAACTTATACTGGTTTCTATTTGTTTTCACGTAACTCATTATGAATCCATCTTCCCATGGGCACTGCAACGCGCCAGTGTGTCCAGGAATATCTTTTATTGCTTCAGTTCCGTCGTGAACGCATCCTAACCTGGAATTGAAGTCAGCAAAATACATGGGAAAGTACAAACATATTTACTTTTTCTTATGTTTCGTGTGAAAAATTGTATGAAAAAATGTGAAAAATTGTGTGAAAAAAAAAGGGTTTTATTGCCAAGGTTTGGACAAAATGTTTGAATATCGCATTTACCTAATACCGAGAGGAAGAGTATACGACGATAGCAATGACGCGCCCGGAAGAAGATGTTTTAAGCATGCTTGATTAGATACTTTACATATTAACCCTGATCAATTTAGCAAAATTTAATTTTCAATCCTTTCCCTAGCCATAGAGCGTGAGCGGCAACAACTACTTTTACCATTTTCAGAGCCACTTAAAAGAAAAATAAGTGGATTTGCCTGTTTTGCTTGTACCAGCCGCAGGGTCTTTTTGGTCTTTACGAAACTGTGCCCATATTTGTCAAAACGGGTGGCTGCTCTATGTATCTGTGCAAACAGAGTCGGAGCAGGCGCTCATGCATTTTCTGGCAATTGTTTATTCTTCCCTTTGCAAAACCTGGTGGGCCGCGATAAGTTACGAACAACCAAGATTTCTACGTTGTACGACGACAATACTTTTTACCTACGAAATATTGATTCGAACGCAGAACGACGCAATTACGTCAGGTGTTACCTGCTAAATGCCGCAAGCAAGCTAGGCGGGTAGTAATATCATTACAAAACTAAACGTCATGATGTAACACCGTCTGTGATGTGCTATCAGGCCCCAAACATGTTTTAGCTCATTCCAGGTGGTTTGTTTGCCAAAAGGTACTTATACCCAACCACTGCAGAATTTCTCATCTTTAACGCGTGTATGTTTATTTTCTGTTTGTGAATTTATTCAGGCTCACATTTGAAGGCGACCAACTACAAGACAACAAATGAAGCTTTGGTATGCAAACACAAGTTGTGTTTTACTTATGAATAAGCAAATTCAGGCAGTTCGAATGAACCGGGTAATTTCTTCTTTTGCAACCTGGCCCAACAAATTCAATAACAAGGAAGTGTTGCTTGTTTTTCAAGAGCGCAGACGTTTAAGCTTTTAGTTCCGCAGTTGAGTGTTACCAGAAAGCTATCAACATCGGCGAAGTGGAGGAAGGAAAATGCTAGGCCATGACGAGTGAGAAAAAGGGGCAAGGAAACAAGGAGCCCATGAGCAGGTGTTGGGAGTGCCTGCCTAAAAAAAATGTGGTTAGGTAGGTCTGGGAGCTGAATTCGGGACCTTTACGACCCGAAACTGGCCCACCTCGAAGGCCCGAGGGGTACGGAGTAAGCAGTGCGGGGGGGGGGGGGGGGGGGGGGACAATATTACGTGCTGTGAATCGGGAAAAAAACAGACCGTGTTGGAACGCAGTATGCAACACCTACAAAAAAAGGGCCAGGTAGGAAGTTTCAAAATTATTATCGCCAAATGCATAAGTAAAAATAACGACACCTTTGCGCATATAGCGTGCAAAAACAACGGGAAAGCGAATGCACGCATTGGCTGGTCCGTTTGTAAATACATATTCAAAGAACAAAAAGCAATAATGTAACGCCCTGAAGTATGCAAAATCGAAAACAAAAGACTGCCGGGGGTAACACAGGGGTATCTCATCGCTTAAGAATCGCCAACTCTGCTCAAGATAAAAACCAAGGCCTATATCCACAAAAGATGCTTGGTAGGCAGTGTCAGACATTTACTTCCTTACCCGCCAATCTACGCCACTTCAGGGCAAAGGCCTCTCCTATTAATCTTCAATTATGGCGGTCCTGTGCTAACTGGGACAATTTATCCCCGCAAACGTCTTGATCGCATCTGGCCATCTAACTTACGGCCGCCCCCTGCCACGCTTCCCTTCTCTAGGGATCAACTCTGTTACCCTTAATGACCAACGGTTATCTTGCATTCGCATTACAAGCCCTGCCCACGTCCATTCCTGTTTCTTAATTTCTACTAATATGTCCTTAAACCCGCGTTTGTTCCCTGACCCACTCCGCTCTCTTCTTGTCCCTTGATGTTACGCCTATCATCTTCAGTTTCATTGCTCGCTGAGTTGTTCTCAATTTAAGTTGAACCCTCTTAGTGAGCCTCCAGGTTTCTGCCCCCTAGGTGAGTACGGGTAAGATGCAGCTGCCATAAAATTTCTTCTTAAGGGACAATGGAAGGCTGCATTTCATTATCTTGGAATGTCTGCCGTACGCACTCCACCCCATTGTTATCCTTCTAATTATCTCGGCCTCATGGTTGGTATCCAGGGTCACAACTTGGCCTAAGTAGATATATTCGCTTTACCACTTCCACTGCATCGCCACCTGTCTCAAACCGCTGTGCTGTCCCGAGGTTGTTGATCGTTACTTACGTTTTCTGGATATTACTGAAACTGCAAAATTTTTTTTTCATACTCTTCACACAGTTAAGGCCACACGTTTCTGTCCACGAAGGTAAGATTTTCCTAAACGATGAATAAGGTGATAGGAGTAGGTATTAGGGCTGTTCATAATATCCTTTATTAACACACCCATTTCAATTACCGCTTGTAAGTTTTTAAGCGCACGATAAATTAAGTATGTGCTTTCGCGACTGTTGAATCTGTGATTAAAGTTTTTAAAAATGATCTGTTCTGTACAAATATAAATAAATTTGGTACTCACGAGTGCGCTATTTCATGAGTGGCGACGTAGACGCCATAATAGCCGGTTGGGAGGTCCTCAGACATCCCGGCTCGTTGATCTTGACACATACCTCCAACGTAAGTGTAGCCTAACAAAAGCAGACATGTTCCAGTTATTGAAAGAGTGCAGTAAAAACAAAGAGAAAATGATGGCCTATACCACATAAATACCACGGGGAAATCAGACATGTGTAAAGTTTTAGGCAGTGTATGTCACGAATGATTTCGGTTCGTTTCTCGCGCAGTGAGACTAGAACGCAGAAATATAGGCTCATGTTGGACACGAATACCCCAAAATGTTCATGTGCCTCAATCGGTGGACATTTATGGGTTTGGGTGCCATTTAATCTAAATGCTTTACAAAGAGTCCTGGAGCTAAACGTAGAGAGTTTATTTTGGTAATGTACGAGTTCCCATCTATTTCATAGTTGGCATCTACGGGTTAGAGGAGAAGCTGCGATTACATACCTACTCAACTCCTAATAAAAAGCGGGCTATTCAGATGTTCTGTAAATTATTGTGATGCTACAGATTTGGAGTGCGCCATAGAGCTTGGCTTTGAGATCTTCCCCACTGCATCAAGTGCACCCACTAATTAGCAAAAAAAAAAAAAACAACGTGTTATACGCAGGTATTTTCTAGCTTACTTGTTAGCAGGCTTTCTGCACTACTACAATTGATAATATTGCAGACCTAAACATAACTGTGCGAAACCAGCTGCATTTTGAGTAAAGTTTTGTACCTTTATTTCGCTCCAATGTCTTAGTTCAGAAAATTATGTTTATGGATGCTGTTTTCTAGTATTGCGGTATATGAGGCTTACATTACTATAAACCTATTTAACATTAAAATTTAACACCAGCTGCCTCGAGACAACAGGAGTTAGGTTTAATGTTTCATTACAAAAAAGTTTGAAAAACCTTATAAAAGTTACGTCCAAATTGCCAAAGGTTCGCTGGGCAACATTTGTAATTTGCAGTTTGCACGCCAATGCTACATTTCTGCTATAAGGCGCGCTGTATTGGAGTGCTCTGGATTATTTTCATCGCATGGAGACGTTTAACAGGCCCATAAATGCGAATACCCGGGCGTTTCGCTTTTTGCTTCCAGCAGAAAAGCAGCCAGTGCGGTGGTGCACAATACAAATAATCAAGAAAAATTGCGTGAAGAACATTATTTTTATTATTATTCTTATAAGCTATTTAAATAAAACCGTTACAATAATAAATCCCAGTATTTCTCTTTCGCACTCCAATAATTTATGTGAATGACGCACTTACACGGCAATCATGAACGCGATAGCTGTAGTCAATGGCGGTTCAGTACATGAAGTGGAATGTGCAGATTGGTACCATCTGGGACTAAGCTCTGGCACGTCCTCGCAGCCCATTTGAATCCACTGAAACCATGTTTGATCGGGCAGATACATCCCCCATGAATATGGCATCGCCGCTGTATCCCTTGCGTATGAGCAGTCATCGTGCGACAAACCTATCGATTCTTCTGCTCTCCAAACCTTCCTTAGGCTTATTCTTGAACTTAACAATTTTGAGTTCGACGGAGTTCATTACGTGCAAGTCAGCGGAACGTCAATGGGAACTCGAATCGGACCTAACTACGCCAATATCCTTATGGCTCACCTCGAATCAAACTTTCTTGACACCCAAAATTTAAAGCCAATGTATTATAAAAGGTACTATATTGATGACATATTCATGATCTGGCAACACGGTGAGGCGGAGCTCCTCACATTCATTGAGGCATTTAACCTAGCCCATCCTAGTATTTCCCTTGCTCATTCCTATTCGTAACACAGTGTAAACTTTCTGGACGTCACCGTTACTACCTTCTAAGGTCGGCTTCAAACTAAACTGTATAGAAAACCGACAGACACGCGGCAGTATTTGCACTTCCGAAGTAGCCATGTCAGACACTGCAAGACAGCAATACCTTACAGTCAAGCCCACTGAATTAGGAGAATTTGCTCAAACCAAGCCGACTTTGACTCAAACTGTCGAGAACTCAAGACCGCCCACCTGAATAAAAAATACCCGGAAAAAGTTATCGACGACGCTATTGTGCGAGCCAACCAATTACACCGTAACGTAATCTGTAAGAAAAAAGCCCCGAACGGGAACCCGCCAGCTAACTTAGTTTTAACCCACTCATCCTCCGATCCAGGAGTGTCAACCGTGCTAAAAAAACATCACAATATCCTAATGCAAAGTGACCGCTTAAAAAGCATATTCCCCGAACCACCACGCGTTGTCTACCGGCGTAATAGGAATTTAGGTGACTTTCTTACTAACTCTCGTATCAACCGACCGGCGACTACTGGCTGCATGCCCTGCAATAAACCGAGATGTAAAGTATGCCCACACATGACCACTACACAGCGCGCTACCAGCATGGCTTCAGACTACTACGTAAAAATAAAAGGTAACTTTAACTGTGACTCAGCTAATGCCGTATATCTTCTAGAGTGCACTGTTTGTAGGCAACAATATATAGGCCAAACTGAAACGCCCTTCCGAATACGGTTCAATAATCACCGCTCTCATGCAAAAAAGCTACCCTTATTTGCCCCTGTCAAGACATGTGAACAGTCCCGGGCATGCATTTGAACATCTTAAAGCAACGATTTTAGAATCCGCCTTCAAAACGCACCACGACCTCGAGGTTCGGGAATCTTATCTCATTTCTAAGTTTGGGTCACCAACACTTGAGATTAATGAAAGTTACGGAAAACTAACGTACTTATCCCTCGATTAAAATTGGCGGTTTCATAATTTTTATAACTATGTTCATTATTCCTACCCTTGAGCTTCCCATCAGCATTCGCAGAAACTCTCCTAATACAGCAGCTTTATTAGCCTAATGCGGCTCAACAATGCCATTTGTCCTGTGGAAGGAGGCCTCGTTCCAACCACTACTTAAGAATGTTTAACTCTTTGTGATCTATTCATGTTTAACCTTTTGTGCCCCTACCTATTTCCTGTTCAGTTGCTAGCTTCTGTGAAATGCTCTTTTTTGCCCCGTATCTATTCTCTTCATCCGCGGGGGGCACACCCATCTTCGCTTCCGCCCCAACCAATCTCCCCAGCCACTCAATACCTTACTGTATACTCTTCCCTTTCTTTTGAAACCGCGGTTGTCCAGTTTCCCGCATTGTCTGAACTTGCAGCCCACGCGGCATACGTTGACCCGTCATGGTGCAACCTGAAACGCTGCTTTGTTAACACGACCCCTTTCTCTCTTTCGCTCCCCCTCCCCCTTTTTTTTCTTTTGGTTTGTTGTTGTTGTAACATAGGCGTAGCCCGACTGTATGCATACTCTCCATTTGCGAAACATTTTCCGCCCCTTCTCACAGTTTTCTGCAAACCTTTAAAAGAAATGTGTTCCAAATGTTTGCGACAGCAAAATCATGTAACTTTACTCTGATGAAGGCACGTCCCGTTGCCGCTACGTAAGTAAACCTTGTTTGTTATTGTTCTTGCTGTGTATCCGACTCTTTACTTATACTATATATACATATATATATATATAGAGGAAAGAAAATGAGGGGCTCATTTGGAAATACAGAAAGAAATGCTGGCAGTCTACAACGTCAAAGAAGGCATAAGGGAATGGTTAGACAATTTTTTACCTTAAGGAACGTTTGCGTTATTTTTTTAAAAATAATTACGTGAGAAAGGAAAAAAAATACGCGCCCAGAGTGGGGACCGAACCCACGCCTTTCGATTAGATCTCGAATGCCTTACCAATTCGGCTATCTGGGCGACTGTGTTCTTCTTCACTTTCTGGGGTTTTTATATTTACTACAACTGTACCTGGCGCTTGAGGGTGGTAGCCAGCGCCACTCAGATTACACGGGGAGAAGGGGACCTTCTTTTCAACCCCCGGGGTGTGACCCGAATGTCTACAGCCTGTCATAAGCGGGTAACTGGCGGGAAACCCTCTTATGCTACTGTGGCATGAAGGCTGCCAGAACCGAGGCCCTCGCTAAGCTTTCGAATGATAATAGGGTTAGGAAAATGAGGGGCTCGTTAGGAAATACAGAAAGAAATGCCGGCAGTCTACAACGTCAAAGAAGGCATAGGGGAATGGTTAGACATTTTTTTACCATTACGGACGTTACATTAATTTTTTTAATAATTACGTGAGAAAGAAAGAAAAATACGCGCCCAGAGTGGGGACCAAACCCACTCATTGCAAATGTCATTGCGCGTCATTGCAAATGTCGAAGCTGAGAATGGAGGAAGTAGGTTCAATTTGGCCAATCGACTCGCTGCGAAGCAGACTGACAGGGTTGTCTGTGAGGTTGGTAATAAACATCGTGGTGTGTTCAGCACGCAGCGTAAGGACGGCGAACGGAAGAAATAAATGCTTTCGGCGAACAAAAAGGTCGGATGGCGTAAATAGAACAGGGCCATCCGGCAGGGTACCACAAGAAAGAGCCACTAACACTGAACTTCGCGGCGGAATATCGACGTCTTCGGAAAGTACGAGTTTTGTGTCACCAGAGACGTCACACTGTGGAAAAATTTCCAATTCAGCTCGGGCACAGTCGATAACAGCGTGATGACATGAGAGGAAATCCCAGCCAAGGATGACATCATGGGAGCACGAAGATAAGACAACAAATTCAATGGGATAGCAGGTGCCTTGAATACTCACTCGAGCAGTACAGGCTGCTATCGGGGACACGTGTGCTGCACTCGCAGTCCGAAGCGAAAGTCCAGAAAGCGGCGTCATTACTTTTTTCAGCGAGCGGCAGAGTGTAGCACTTATAACAGATATGGCGGCACCGGTGTCGACTAGAGCGAGAGCAGGGACTCCTTCAACAACTACATCTATAACGTTCGGTGTATAGGCACGAGGACTTTGAATTTTCGCTGAGTACGCAGTTCGTGCCTCTGGAACTGCGGGTATTAGTTTCCCACTTCCGGAGGAGCAGGCTGACGGCGCATAGGCGACAGGGAGCGGCGGCGGGGAGAAGGCGATCGGCGACTGGTGAACGTCGGCTGGTCGGGCTCAAATGATGTTGGGGAAGGCCTCGAGGACACGCGATGCTGAACGTGCCTAGGCGTGTATCCTGGAGTGTTGAAAACCTCAGGATGCGGCACCACACGGCGGCAGTAACGGGCGACATGTCCGGCGTATCCACAAGAGTAGCATATAGGGCGATTGTCCGCCGTGCGCCACGGATTGGATTGCTGCGCGACCACTTGCACTGGACGTCGAAATTGGGAGACTTGCTGATAGCTGGACGGCACAGTCACTGGGATGGTTGGTTCGAACGAATGGGTAAACGGTCGGGGTGGCTGTGTGACACATTCAGCATACGTCAGGGGACCGGTTAATGCAGCCGGTGAAGCCAGGGGAAGAGCAACAGTAGCTACCTGGGGAACAGTAAGGGGAGCAGGAGCTGCTACCACTTGGCGATTAGTTGGCAGGGCCTCGGTGACCTGTTCCCGGATGGTGCGCTGAAGAGACGAAGGAAGGCATGAAGGCGGTGCCTCCGTCCGCTGGCGTGGCTCTTGAACGAACGGCACAATCGATAGTTGGCGTGCTACTTCCTCGCGGACGAAGTCCTTTATCTTCGTCTCAAGTGAAGAGTACTCGGAATTGAAAGTCAAAGCGGAGAGTTCTGCATTTGTCCCCAGAGATCGCCGGAACAGCACTCGTTGCCTGCGCAGCTCATCAAAGCTTTGGCAGAGGCTCACGACCTCCGTCACGGTCTTCGGGTCCTTGGCAAGCAACATAGTGAACGCATCATCATCGATGCCTTTTAAAATATGCTTCACCCTATCTGCTTCAGACATGGTCACGTCGACGCGCCTGCAAAGATCTACAACGTCTTCGATGTAGCTGATGAAATTCTCCCCCTGCGTCTGCGCTCTTCCGCGTAGGCGTTGTTCTGCTTGTAGTCTGCGTACGGCCGGGCTGCCAAATGCTTGAAGGAAGCGGGTCTTAAAATCGCCCCATATTTTGAAGTCACGTGCGTTGTTCAAAAACCACGTCTGAGCCAATTGAGTGAAATAGAACTCGACGTTGCTTAACTTGGCGGGATCATCCCACTTGTTGTGAGCACTCACCCGCTCGTATGTCGACAGCCAATCCTCAGCATCATGATCGCCCTCGCCATTGAAGAATGGGGGATCGCGCTGACGGATGGAACCAGCGCAGACGATCTGTGGCATCGCTGGTGCTTGTTGATCAACAGCGTCAACGGGGGTAGTGGGCATTGGGAGCCTGCGGCTTCGAAGCTCCAGGATTCGTGCTGGTTGACGTTGAAACCGCACCTCCACCATTTCCAATGGTGTTTAATTCGATCAGTTGTCCAAGCGAGAGGCGAGGAAGAGCAGTCTCTTCAAAAACGGCGAAGCCTGAGATAACCTTGCAAGACGCACAGACAGGCACTGATGATGACCGTTGCAGGTCCGCAGCACATACCCGCGCGTAGATTGGCCATGGTTCCGCACATACCGTTCCCTGCTCCAATTGTTCATTACAATATATATATATATATATATATATATATATATATATATATATATATATATATATATATATATATATATATATATATATATATATATATATATATATATATATATATATATATATATATATATATTTATTTATTTATTTATTTATGTGTGTGTTTGTATGTCTGTGTATTTTTTCTAATAAAATTCGGTTGAGAGTTCAGTGCTGTGTCGTCGTTAATTCTTGTTCTGTCCCGTCCTTCTTGCACTGCCTGTTCGATATGGTCATTATGAACAAACTAGCCCAACTTTCTATTCTTCTGCGTTCATCAGGACATACTTATGTAAATTATAGTTTATGGCTCAGAATGCTGTCACGCCACCAAGCAATCATTGCTAAGTTCGGTTTTGAGAGGTAAAGCCATTCTGCTGTTGCATATGTATAGTCTCGCTGTCTGGCAGGGAGCAACAAAATCCCACTGTAGTATATCACATCGCATTAGTTTCTCTACATTTTTGTTACCAATACACTAGAACAGCATACCTGAGACACTGAGAGTATTTAATAAGTTTACATGATCACAGACGATGAGAGCAAATTTTCGTACGCCTTGATCACGCAAAAGAATGTATGAACGTCAATATCAGTGTAACGATGCTGTGTTGTGATTGCGCAACGGCCTAACAGACGGCAGTTGCACTAGCGGGATGTTTCTGTGCGTGCGACCTACCCTAGTTGCTTCGGTGCTTACTTCCGTGATATTGTGCTGACCAACCACCAGTGGACACTTCCGCGATATTATTATAAATTCGATGGTTGTACACACATAATACTGCTGGCAAAATATGTTTATTTGGCGTAGCTACTACAGCCTGGGTGTTGTCCTCGCAGCGCCATCATGAATGGGATTAGAATGGAGCATCGGGCTCGCACTCTTTCTCTGCTGCGGAAACGTGAGTTCTCGTTAATTTTGAGAAATGTCGCAGTACCTGACAGGTGTCGCAATCGAGGTTGATTGTGAGGCCAGTTATTGTAGCATCAATTTTTTTCCAACCGAGTGGTATCTGCTCATTGCATCCACTGGGATCGGGCGCTAACAGCAATATCAAAAACAGAAACTGACCGACGTAATTTCAAAACCCGAAACAGCAATTGTGGCCAAACAAAACTGACAGCGCAGAAAATTTGGAAAGCTAGTAGCTGTGAAAACGCCTAAAGTTAAAGGAAGTTAGAAAACCCCAGATCTCGTCGCACAATCAATTCATGATGCTTGAATGACTGCAGTGCCACTGCGCCCTCTAGGTTTTAGTATGAAACTCTTTGCCTTGAAGGACTGCTTCTCTCAGGACACAGAGAAGTCATGTAAAACGCCTTCCGCATCACCTCTGTCGCTGGCAATGAATGAGTGCTACTCACCAATGCATGCTCTTTCTGCAGCAAAAATCTCATCTCTCCTTCAATACACCATACAGATATTTATTGTACGCCAATCAAGCCATCGCGGGGAGTGCTCTAGGCCTTAAGTTGTTTGCATGCTGTTATGTTTGCCGTAGATTTTTTAAAGGGTCATTATTTCATAGTCGGATCTTGATATTCTGCCGCTACACCCTATTATCTTCCGCAAATAACCCGTAGACCCGTGTCCCATTTGCTCATGTTCATTTTCGGTTATACCCCTTTTTTGGTAGTTTACGTTGTCATAGATGACTCCGGCAAAATTTGTTCGTTTCATCTACTGATATCTGCCATGTACGAATTGTATTTGCAGGAGCTTCTCTTCATTATGTATGCCGACTGCTGGGGCTTGAAGTCATATAAGTAACACAATTCTTGTGATGTAGCTTACGGAGGTTCAATCAGGTGACGTTTGTGGGTACACTAGAGAGCTATGAGTATTGTGGGACATTAGACGCGCTCATCCTCGGTTCTCAAAAAAAACAAGATAACGTTGTGCACCCAGCTCGCACGCGCTCCGCATTGCTCCGGCAGCGGTATTCTGTATGTCGCGCAAACTGGGCACATTGAACTCAACCCTAGCGTCATGTAAAAACGTCTGTTGCAGTTCCGCTGTGTGGTTTTCTTCAAGCATTTGATAAATTTAGTTTCCCTGTATCGAAGTTCCTCGCACCTCAAGGTCTGTCTTTGTGTGTGGAGACGGCTATTCAAACAAAGCAAATGAGCAAATAGGTAATATTTTTTTAACCTGAACGTACTCTCCATTCTTTCCAGTTTTCTATCCAAAGAAGAGGTTCAAATTCTACATAGGGGAGTGACAATACGTTGATGTAGGGTGGGTATAGCTTTTATGTGTGGTGTATGGGCCCACTCACTCCGCATCACCTTGTTTCCTTGAGACTACATTGTGATGTACAGTCGTTGCTACCAGTGCCAGTGTTCCTGCCATTCCACGTGGTACAATGCCGTCTTTCGCGTGGACGCGCCCAAGCCGACTTTGAAGCACCCGCAGGGGTCCCCTTCTCCACCCGACCCCCAGTGAGTCCGCCGGAGACAGACGCCGTAGGAGAAATCCGATAGCACGCTTCCGCATTCCGGCGCGAGAACGCTGCTACGGGCAAAAACGCCGCTTCGTGCACCTTCCGCCAACACGAACCAGCGGACCCACAGCGGCACTCCGATATCACCTTCAAATCTCAGCTGAGTACGCGCTCCTCGGCTCGAGAGCGCGACCCCCCGGCCCAGCGATGAACGTGCGCCTGCTGTGCACCTCGGCGCGAGAGCGAAGGATTTCGCCTCCATGGACCTGAACCAGCCACCGGCCTGACACGCTTCTACCTGGCCAAAAGCCGTACGAGCGCCGTCGCTACCCCGTCCTCGAGACAGGTGAGGGAGAGCGGCACCGTTTGAACCCGTATTGATTATATTTACTGTTATCTGTTGATACCCGTTCGTGTGGGTGCCTCGTTTCATCTCAACTCTGCGTAGACCAACTAAAACGGGAAACTCACCCAGCCTGTTAATGGCCCGTCACAACATGGGCCGCACCAAGGCAGGGTGTATTGTTGTCTGCGCGGCATTACTATACCGAATGTGGTCGCCAGTACGCACCTTAAAATGCGAAGCGCCACTGCGAACGCGACGTCGAATACTCAGGCACAAGACTGTCACCCGCATTCGATGGTAAGGATGGAAAAATTGAGAAGGGTTGCAGTTGGAAGCACGCTTACCGTAGCTTTAGTTAAGTCATGGCCTAACAATCTACAGTACGAAGTTGAGGTTTTGTTTATGTTTCCATCATACCTTAATGCTTACGATACAAGTTACTTAGAAGCATACAAAGAAATACGGAACGTAATTTCTGAAATATTTTTGAAGGATGCCGAAAGTTTCAAACGCCTACAAGAGGTTGATGATGTTTGAACTTCCGGATGAGCAAAGAAATTGAGTTATCAGGTTCCGAACTATAGTCATAGAATAGAAAATAATTTCAGGTAAGCACCTTTCTTGGTTAAATGGCATATAATGCTGGATGAAGCACAAAACATTCCCAAAAGTATCTTACCTGCTGTCCATGTCTGGAGTACACCATTATCTTCAAATATAATTTCTTCCCTGAAATAAAGCGACAGGTTCTTACTTCAACCATGCGATAACCGGCTATATTCTACAGGCTGTACACATAGTGTAACGTGGGAAACAGGCAAAGGCATAAAACATAAAACTCTGAAAGATACATCGGCCCGAACCTACGCTGGGAAGGTGCTTGGAAAGCAAATGTTTAAACGACGCCACAACAATTGCTCATGCGACGATACTTGAATTCACACATGTGGCTCTACAAAGAGTGAAACTAGAGATTCTGCAAGCCGTTACCTGGAATTCACGGGCGCGGCGTCCTAACTAGGGCGGCGGATGCCGCCGCTGTAGCCCTATGGGGCGCGGGCAGAGAGAAAACGGACAGAGCGTCTTTTGATGGGTGAGACAACGGAGCCTAGCCATCCTGATGTGCTAGCTCGGGGCTACACCACCGCGCGAAACAAGCGCAGACATCGAAATAATTCTGCATGTCAACTTAGTGATTCCCATTCATAGCTATTCAAAATAGATAGTTTAGTTAGCGCGAGAATTGCGAGAAAGCTGACGGAACTTTTATAATCGATAGTTATCAAAACCAGCTGCTCCTTTCGCAGTTTGTAATACCGATTAAAGGGACACTGAAATGAATTTTCAAGCTCCCGGTTTTGCTTGCACTGAGTAGACTGGCTCAAATTACCACTTTTAATTGTTTATCTGGTTGATAAGTAGGTAATTATTTTACGAAGCGCGAAAGAAGAAAAAAAATTGGGCGCATCTCCCCGCGAGGGGGACTCGAGTAAATGCGTCGCATAGGGGGTGGGTGTATTGCGTTAACGTTTAGTGTTGGAGAGTTGGTGGTAATGAATGCGTTGTATCAGCAGCTTCTTGACGTAGTTTGAATGAGTCAAGGATATAAGGCGCGTTCGTAGCCTACCATTCTGTGTCGGCTTTGTGGCGCAGTGGGTAGAGCACCATGTACATTGCGTTCCGCCCGCAGGGACGAGGGATCGAAACCAGGCGCCGGATAGTATTTTTTTTATATAGTGTAGGGGGAGGGGTGCGGACTACGACTACGGACGTCAACGCGGGTGACATCGTGAGTTACTAAAATCCTCTGCATTTAAAACTACCACGCGCAGCCTGTGGCGGCCGCACCAACTAAAGGCTGTGACGTCGGGAGGAAGGGGCACCATGATTGGACGATGTGCAAGGTTAGAATTCAAACAAGTTTCGGTTTCGGTTCTGTAAAACAACATGCTTGACATCCGACGGCATCGTTGGCTGGGCATTCTAGATATCTCAGTAATTGTCACACCCCGCTTCTGCCTTGTTGTCGGCTGTAATATGCCTAAGATAGGCCTCCCAGGACGGCTTGGCATCGTAGAAATCACTAGCCGAGGCCTACGAGCCGAGAACAACACGAACGCCCTCCGCGTCACCGCAGACGCTCAAATGCCATGCGCTTTTCCCGCATATTCGGAGCTTGACCTACTCATTCCCGTATTGTAAAAAGCGTGTTCGCACCTGGCCAAGGGTCTGCTGATTCTGGCCTGTGCCCATTGCCGGCACGCAGTCGGTGCTTGTGGCAACAGGACGCCAACGAGAACTGGCTAGCGCGTCAGTGTCAGTCTGCGCGCGTTCCGCGAACTCACTCGTGGAGCAGTGAACGTTACGGCCCAAAAATGGTGAACTCAGGTTAGAAAACATCAGCCTCAAACGAAAAAATCAACTTACAGAAAAAAGCATGCACCCTAGGGGATTCGAACTTGCAACTTGCGAAACGAAAATTCTTGCGCCTTAGACAACTTCACCACGAGCGAGCCTTACTGAAGTGGGATATACAATATATATTCTGCAACCAGTTTACACTTTTATTTAGTGTTAGCATTTTGAGTACTTTAGGTGACTATTTGTTGTATAGCGCTCGTGAAGTAAGCGTCCCCCAAACTTCCACAATATCTCCCGTCTAGCAATTGCATGGCTTAGATGGAAAAGCGTTAGCAGATGTGTGGTCGTGCTGCTGACCGCTGTGCTTGTTCACCCAGCGAAAAAAGTGCTTCCGGCTCTCTGGTTTTGCGCTGTAGGGTAAAAGTTTTGGTTGATTTTATTTCCGTAGTACCTATATTGACTTCGCTGACTCTTCTCCCGCCCTGAAGTTGCTTTAGATTTTCCTACTAGCATAAAGTGAGCGAAGCCTCGCATGTGCACTTGTCCAGCGCTTGTGTGGAGGGACCTGAACTCGCAGCTTGATACAGAGTACAAACTAACAAAGTAAGAAAAGGCACATTCTTCCATTCAAAAACGTGTTGTGGCTTAGTGTCAACTGATCGAGCGAATTACGACGACCCGTCGGCGGCCGACGGACTAAACGTCGGGCGATGCGTCGGGCCGACTTACTCGGTCGCGGAAGGTCGGCGAACCGTGCAGTCTGCGAACCGTCCAGCTCATCTCCTGCGACGTCACACGAAAACGCCACAAAAAAGGGTGAGGGTGCAGAGATGAGGACAGCATTTTTGAATTGATTTTTCTACTAAATAAATTCGCGTAAACGTTGTCAGAGTGGTCGAAATAAAGCTTATTGTCTCCGGACTACAATTTGCGCTAGTAATCCCGCAATGTTTACAAATCACTTCAGTGTCCCTTTAAAACACAACCGAATTGCGATTTAGCAATTTAGAAAGCGTATCTCATTCCTGAAAAGCAGTACGGAAAAGGTAGCGTTTCTAGAGCGGCCAGATGTTTTTATGTGGTCTCCACATTTTGCTTCCACCCCGCGAACCAATCGTTAACGTATCTTTGTCTTACGACCACTTAATTCCGTCGGGTTTGTTACCCAGGAGGTGCTGTTGAACAAGTTAATCAAGCCGTGCGAAGGAAGAGCGCAATGAACGTAAAGCTGTCCCAAAAGAGGTCCAAACCAAGCGTTCCTAAGGCAGACGAGAAAGCCGTCCCGCCGACACGCCAGCCGGTGTGGGCGGACACCTGTGCGCTAAGGACGCTGGGTAACTATTCGCCGCGCCATCTTCGCTGCGCTCCGAGAGTGAAAACCGCCCAATCCTCTGCCCTCCCTGACCACGTTGGAAGCGTACGCCAACGAAGGAACCATTCGCTGGTAGACGTAGAAAGCTTTGCCTTAATACAATTTCGCATACCGCAATGGTCTCTGTATACTTACAGCACGCGTTGCTATTGTCTAGACTGTAAAAGACGCCTCAAAACTTACCCTGTAATCAAAAACATCAGGTCTGAGTTTTTGTGCTCTTCCTTCTGAAGGTAATATTTGTAGAAAGCATCGAGGGTCTGCTCGTCAAAAATGTAACCTTGCCGGTACCCTTGTGGTCGAATCATGAAGGGCATATCCTAGAGGAATAGCAACACTATCAATTTTGCTATTTAGGTGCTTACTTGTGATGCGCAATAATGCAAATAAATTTACCTACTTTTCTCAACATGGTGATGCCCACGAGCCTTAGCTGAATTCGGGGCCGGCTCAGCCTCCTGTAGCGCATGTTGCACTTGAAAAAAGGGTATTTTAGATTACCTTAATATTCTCAATTATTTCTGTCACCATTTCGGTTTGCAAGAAAATAAGGATTGTTGCGACATAAGCGTTTGTTCTGGAGGTGCTGACATCGTGAATTGCAAATTTCTCACGCGCTTGAGATAATAATGTTAGTGCGCATATAACAAAAATGATGTGTAGTTTACTGACGCAAAAACGTTTCCGTGAACAAGAAACCCTACAGGTAAACGCCGAAATAACCAACTATACTTCTTATGTGATATGCTGAATAAGAAAAAATGAAAACCATTTCTGAGAATGCAATTTGACGCCAAAATGCGGGTTTCTCTAGACCATACTCATTATATAGGCTTTTCAATAACTACTATTTTGACTCAGTCCTTGAGAAAACCACAAAGAAATGCAGATTATGTCTGCTCATGAACATAAGTTGAGGTTCCCTTTCTTATACAGGGGCGTGCAAAACGTTAAGCGCGTCAACGTTCAAGTAAAAACAAAAATTTATTAGAAGGGCTCTATTACAAGAGTGTTGCAACACGTACATTTTCAAACGCAATGTCGTTCGGTAATTTTCTAGCGATATAATCCCGTCCACAAAAATAACCATCAAGCCAGCTTAAATGCCTGAACGTTTAATACTGAATTTCCCTTTATCTCAGCCTAAGTTGTCCCTGCTGCTACAAAACGTTTCTGCTAGAGGGTTGCAGTCAAACTTTATTACAAAAAATGATTCCTTAAGGTCTCTGCCGCCAAATAGCTAAGCAGCACTCCTAATGACAGTGTATATACGGAAGTAGGAAACCTATTGCTGCTATGGTAAGACAGGCTAGGCAAAACGGTATTCAAGGATTGTCCCGCCGGGAAGAGTTTTACCATACAAAAAGTAACGCAGATCTTTGACAAGGGAACTGGATTTATTTTTGAACGAAGGCCACAGGGCTTTAAAATTTAGCAAAGATCAGAGGCGTCGACACAACAATATCTTGCAGGAGAGAAAACAGAAATACAATTTTCGAGCCCACCCATGCATGAAATGCATTGAAGCGTATTTTTGGTGATGTCTACGCCGAGTACAAAAAGCAACATTAGAAACCGATAAATTTTCCTGCTACTGGAATTGCAGCCATGGAAGGGACCCCAACCCTTAACCCAGCAAGTGAGACTTAGTGCTCTGAATACTAGCGGCCAGTTCAACGCTGCCGGGCAATGTCGACGATGGTCATTATCTTGACAAATTAGCCGCCGTTATCAACTTTCGAACAGTCTTCTCAGCTCTGCAGCGAACTAGGTGGGTTAAATTTCTCTGCAACCGTGAAGACAATGCCCTAGACCCACAATAATATTGCAGATACGTAATAACCATTTTAAGTGCCGCCATTCCTTCGGCATTCGCAATATTCAGGCTTTAAACGCTACAGTGCTTCAAGAACTTAATAAAAGAGACCGGACATTATCCTCCCAAACACCGCCATCAACACGACAAATAACATCAAAGGCTAGTTGTCCTGTATGTCATTGCAGCGCCATCCCCAATGTGTGGCAAAAGAGGAGGTAGGACTGTGAGGCTTGTTTCCCGTTGCCAGCTAGAGGTCATGCTCCTCGCACCTAAACGCTGCTAAAGCTTCAACCTGCAGAGGGGATATCGCTTCCTCCATCTTTATTGACAAGCCCATCCTGGCTGTGCAGCGCCACACCATCACTGTCCCGATGGCCAATGGAGACTCCGTGGGCCTATCGGGCCGCTCCAGTCTAGTGGATAGGAACGGGCTCATTCAAGACCACGTGCAAGTAGACAAGATACCGGAATAATTTCCCTTTTTTCTGACTTGAAGATGAGCGATCGACCATTCTTTTGTTGGCAAGGCGGGTTTCGTTGTTTCAGAGCTGGTCTATGCCCAGAAAACTTTACTTCAATGACCAGGTGACAACACTATTCTATCTGCCTCTCATTGAAGTTTGTCACCGCGCTCAATTTTTTTACTACGTTCACCACGTTCGGTTTTCACGGCGTTCTTACTAAACGTGACGGAGGAGTTGTGTCGTGGCTCAACCTTCTCTGAAGAGGCCAAAGAGTTTTGGGCCGTCTAGCCGGGCTCGTGCCAAGATGGCTGCCGCAGATAAACTTTTCATGTCATCATGCAAGCTACTTCATATCTCTTGTCCTGCCAACTGCCTGCTGGAGCTTGCGGAATTGCTGTGCAATGCCTAGAACCTTTTAGTATTAAGAAATCTCGTTCAGAGGCTGCCGGCAGCTAACCTACTTTGCGCCACCGGGTCCAGCTATCACTGGCAGTAGCGGTGTCCTAGATACTCCCATTGCCCCCAAAAGTCCATCCCGACTACAACCCAGGACGCCGAGCGGCCAGGGCCCGAGCCCTCACCGAGACGCACGCAAACGACACGGGCGTCATCTACGTGGATGCAGTCAAATACCCCGACAGGCCAGACACCTACGCAACAGTGGCGGTGAGAGCCACCACCGGAGAAGTGTACAGTGCGTGTAGTGTTCGCGTACCGTCTGCTCAGCAGGCGGAAGAAGTGGCGATCGCACTCGCGCTAACGAACCCGCAATGCACAACAATACTGAGCGACTCGCGCTCGGCCATCGCGAACTTCGCCAAGGACAAAGTGTGTACAAGTGCAGTGCGCGTAGTGCAGTGTTGTGCAGTGAACAGTGAATCGGTGCCGGCTACCCACATCCGTTGGTTTCCGGCGCACATGAACGCTAGCACCGACGGCAGCGGCCACCCTAAACGCCACGAGACAGCGGACGCCGCCACGCGCGAACTTACCAACCGCGCGGCGCCCGCCCCCCCGCATCTCTCAGGCGGAAAGGCAGCAGGACTCAGACCAGGAACCCCTCGTGACTTACGCCGAAATACTACAGTGGTACCGCCTCGGCAGACAGCTTTGGCTGCCCCCACACCCCAAGCTCACCAGGGCTGAAGCAGTGTTGTATAGACAATTACAGACAAACTCTGTGATAACTCCGGTGCTGGCGCAATATGTGTGTCCAGAAGTGTACGAAAGTGTGCTGTGCAGTGTGTGCGCGAAAACTAACGCGACTTTGGTCCACCTACTGTGTGACTGTGAACGAAATCCAGTGGAGGCAACCGCCTCAACGCGTTTGCCGGGTGATATCACAAGTGCTATGGACTCGTCCGACCACTATGTTCAACTCCGGGCAATCCAGCGGCTCGAGGCTGCTCTTGCAGGGCAGAAGCGTAGGGAGGCGCCGACGGGAGGTCTGGGGGATCACATCCGACGACCCTCCGCGCGTCGACCTCGTAGACGCCCGGAAGGCGTTGTCTCGGGGACGACTTAGGAAACGTCAAGGAGGGGGCAGGCCCTGAGTGGCTCCCGCGCACATCCCCCCGAAAGACAATTCAATAAAGTCTTTCTCTCTCTCTCTCTCTCAACGTGACACCGCCATTCTCAATGGCACAGGCGAGCACCAGGTGGCTTGTAATGTTATGAAGGGAGCAAGCACAACAGGGGTGATGATGAACCAGTACGGCAGCCCGAAATGTGGCGTTGCAGCAAGCAAGGTATGTTTTCTTTGCTGTGTTGTCGATAGAAGACATTTTGTCGTAAAGGCGCAAAACTAAGGGCAATAAAATAGGAACACTCTACCAGAAGTGTTTAAAATACCGTAGATTCTTGAACATAATAGCTGTGACTGCAACTTTACCAGTTTGCCAGGAGATTTAATGCCAGCTAATTGAGCGTCTTCGCAAGGGCTTGAAATGATAATACATGTAGGCTGAACAGAAAGCAAGCACACTGCATGGGCGGTGGGTTGTCTGGATTGCCAAAAACGATTGCCAGACACTTGCTTTCGGTTATGAGGTTGTTTCACCCAGCCTAAGGAGCCTATGCCTTACGAAACCGACTTGAAAGATTATGGTGAAGAACAGCTACGTGAACAACGGAACTAATTTAGAGTAGAAAACATTGATATCTAAGAAGAAAACAGTAGAAATCAGTAGAGTAGAAAACATCGGTATAAGCCCCGTCGACGTGGGGTCTTTCCCCCACTATAAAATATATCCTTACCCCGAATCAATAGAACAGTAATGAAACGTGCCTTACCCTTTTTTTGCCACCTACTCTAGAACTGACACCACCCTATCTCAGGCTACGTTCACAAATTCGGAGTTCATTGATATTTGTTTTTATTTTCACATGACGAAATCTACATTCCTCACATGTGGTAGGTGCATTGCATCGAAAACACATGACCAGTGCCTTCGTTGTAGGAACACGTGCTGAACGGCCCTCGACTGAAGATGCGGACTAGGTGGCTGCTGACTGCGCTGCACAAACATCGCCCCATCTTCTCTCTGTGCCTTCGTTAGCGCCTTATCATTGGTACGCGGTCAGGTGCTGCATATCAATACGATGCTCGACTTTGCACTTGCTCTGCCATTTGCTTTGTTCCGGAGAGGGGATGTGGATGTGGTGAGCAATAAAACAGTGGTGCAGCGGTGTCCTTCGGCATGGCGGTTGGGGAAACATGGAGCAACCACAGGGACGTGCAAGCACGGGCGTCCCCGATTTCAAACAGCCTATATTAGAAGAGTGGGACAACGATGTGGTCGGTTGCTGGCTAGTTCTCAGATCAAGATGGTATTAGTCCATATGCTTTCTCTCCGATAACTCTGCCTCTTAGGTAACCATGGGTGGTTGGTAAATTCCCGTCACCGTACTGCCTAGGACATGGCCAAATCTGCACTTGTTACTGATTTAAAAGACGAAAACGCCACTTATGTTTCACATGCACTACGCAAACTAAAGCACCGACGTCAGAATTGTGTACAAACTTGTTTTACTCAATCTTGTTTAAAATACATAGTTTTGACTAAGTTTGTGGTTTGTATAACCTTCGGTATATTTGCGCTGTGTTCATGCGGCGTAAACGAGCTTGTAATATTATTCGGCTACAGTGTTCACACGTCAACGTTTCATCAATATAGAATGTAAATAGATGGTGAAAAAGACGGTGCTCAAAATCGCGATTTCCGAAAAAAAAATGTTTCTCAGGGCAAAACCTTTCATTCTTAAAAAATAAACTCCACGAACATGTGCACATGATAAACTACGCCAAATAATGGCTGCTGTTTGGAGACTGTTTTTAGTGTCATTAGTGCCGCGTTGACATATCAGGCCACCCGCTATATTTACTCAAACCCCACCACTGCACATTTCGTCAAGAACCGATGAGCTTATCAAGTGCACTAATTTGCAAGCATATTCTGTTTTCTGAATTGATTGCCCTGACGGTAGAAGTTTACTAATACTGCTGCAGAAAGGGGGGGTTTAAGATGCATTTCTCAAAACAATACCTTTCTTCTCAGCATGAATCAAAAATTCTTCGAAATAACCACCAGAATTTTCAACATCGCTATTCGGGAATATTGTTATAATGTTGGTGTGAGATTCACTGTGTATTTGTTTTCGCAAAAATGAGTTTCCCTTAGGTTAGGCGTCAGTTGCGGTGGAAGATATTTATTTAAGCATAACTTCGTCTTTCTCAATCTCCGCCTCCTACCATACGTTTCTTGCCATTGTGTACTATGTGAAAAATTTAAGGCTATAGTCATGACAATGTTTACACTACGGGCAATAGTCGCACAGCAACCTCGCAGGGTTTTCGGCATTATTTACGAAGCTGAAGTATCCGGTTGCCTTTATGTTGGCGATGTTAATTTGATGCTACCGGAACTTGTACAGGAGCTCAGAGTAGAAATTCCGGCCAGTGCAGATGTTTTTTTGTGAACGGCTTTTTCAGCACAAATGAATTAGTTGGCTATAGTTCTAAGCTATTTTGTTCTTAAATTGAGTGAAGTAGTACGTTACAGGCCGCTTTCGGCAGAGGCACCTGAAGCAGCACTCTGCATTGCGGCAATTCTTTTTTTCAAGAACTATTCAACCCTATTTATTTTCATTATTTTCGTGAGTCTGGGGTGGGCTAGTACGTTTTAAATTACTGTTTACACAGCTTCCAAGAAACACCAGTTTCAGTAAAGTTTCACAAACACCAAAAGTTTTCAAATAGCCATTCACTTAAGATTGAATGATGTCGTGCATTTAGCCTCAGCACCTAATAGCGCCTACAGATGGCACGTTTTACAGTGGAGCAGTATCATTCATGTATGTTTTAAACGGGCATTGATAAAACGTTTCAATAATAGAGGAGGTAATGTTTATGGGGTCACAAGGCCGCGCACGTGTTCGGCAGGAATTTTTTACGGCGTTAATATCGTTCCAAATACCTCTTCTATTGTGACTTCCATCGTACCTAGCTCCTTGTCCTTTTCGTGACTCTACGCTGAATATTTAGAAAAAGTTCCTAAACATTTTCAACACAGGTCCTGCTAGAATGTTAAATAATAGAATATAAACGAAAATTGGATTCATTTAGGATGTGAGGGGATAGAAAAATTGTGCCTCTGAGTGGCGAGACGATCCCACACTGCCACCACAACCACATCTCCAAAAAGTCTAGCTGACTAAAACTGGAGCAAATGATGGTACAGTGAGCTTGGACTGAGAGCTTCGGGTTGGGGGCATGTACAGGGACATGCATATGCAAATTTCACAAAACAATATAAAGAAAAAAATCAGGCGAGTTGCGAAGTTTATACCCGCTAATATCATGTTTGCTTGACAATATGAGCACAACTGTGTCAAGTGTAGTAGCGTTGAAAAAAAAACAGCGGAAAGAAAATCATATTGTTATTTATAAATTAACAAGTTTCGAAGATCACCGATAATGCTTTGGAGATAGCTGCATCACAAGGCGTGATAGCTGTCCTAGTAATTCTTTTATTATCGGTATGGTGTCAAAAGGTGCGAAATATAATTTTTGAATCTATTTTGCAGCTCAGCCAGAAAGCGGAAAATTTATCAGAGACCCTTCATGGCGACTCTCACAAATGAGCGAAATGCACGCTCACATCCGAAGACTGATAATAACAGAACCTTCTCAGGATCTCAGTATTTTCCGACTGAAAGACGATACTTACATAGTACTCATCCCGAAGCCGAATAAACCTCCTACCCTAGACAACTTGAGACCGATATCTCTCACGTCGTGCCTCGGAAAACTCCTCGAGCACGTAATTCTAAACCGTCTACAGCCATACTTGGAAGATCGCGAATTTTTTCCTGAAACGATGTTTGGTTTCAGACCGAAACTATCAACACAAGACATTCTGCTACAACTAAAGGAGGAAGTCATCCAGCAGGCCTCTCCACACGGCGTCAAGGCAATTTTGGCGTTAGATCTGAAAGGAGCCTTTGACAATGTAGCCCATCATACTATCCTCGAAAATCTAATGGAAACAAACTGTGGCGTACGAACGTACAACTTCATCCGATCCTTTCTGACGAACCGAACGGCCACAATAGGAATCGGAGATCTCCGCACAAACACCATAAGAACCCCGAACAAAGGCACGCCACAAGGCGCCGTACTTTCTCCAACCCTATTTAATATAGCCATGATGAAGCTCCCATCGAAACTGCACGACATTGAAGGCATCCATCATGCTATTTATGCCGATGATATAACGATTTGGACCAACACGGGATCGGATGGGGAGATAGAAGAAAAATTGCAAGGCGCCGTACACACAGTGCAACAATACGCACAAGCGAGTGGGCTCCAATGCGCGCCGGAGAAATCAGAATTACTTCTAGTTAAACGCCGGCGACGAGGGTTCGCATATGAGAAACCCCAGATCAGACTGAGTTTGGACGGACAAGAGATTCCCATTGTCGATCGAGCACGCATCCTTGGCTTGCATATACAGCAAAACGGGGAGAGCGGATACACAATCTAACGAATCACACAATCAGCAGCACAAATAATGCGAATGATTGGCCGAATTACCAACAGACATCACGGGCTCAAGGAATCAGACGTGATGAGACTTATTCAAGCCCTAATTATCAGCCGGATCGTATACGCAGCTCCGTATCTCCAGCTCAAGAATTACGAAAAGGACAAGCTTGATACCGTCCTCCGCAAGGCTTACAAACAAGCGCTCGGTCTACCACCCACCACAGCAACTGGCAAGCTCCTCTCCTTAGGCGTCTACAACACAGTGGAGGAGCATGTCGAAGCACACCTTATAAGCCAACGGGAACGTCTCACGCTCACTCCTACCGGCAGACATGTACTCCGTCGTCTGGGATATTCAACCAACGCTGGAGGGCACACCGCGAAGACGGAGACTTTACGCCTCGAGCTAAGAGAAAAACTCAACGTGGCACCAATACCTCGGAACATGCACCCCGAGCATCATACAGGGAGAAGATCGGCGAGAGCCAAATATATTCAGTCCAGATTCGGCAGTCACCCAGACTCGAGGTTCACGGATGCAGCCAAGTATCTGCATCGGCTCTCGATGGCAATTTCCGTCATCGACCCAGACCTGCAGGAGATAGCTTCGGCCTCCGTCAACACAAGCAGCCCAACAGAGGCAGAAGAGGCAGCTATAGCCATGGCCATAGTATCCAGCGCGTCAGACCAAAAACACGTACGCGTCATCACCGACTCCCAGGCCGCCTGCCGGAGCTATGCAAGGGGCAGGGTCTCTTCTATAGCGCACCGCATTCTCGCCAGTAAGGCGCCAGAACACCTCCCAAGTGTTACAATAGTATGGACTCCCGGACACGACTCTCTTCGTGGCAATCAGCGAGCTAACGCTGTCGCCCGAGCCCATGCCTCCCGGGCGCCACTGGAGGATAATTACCCGGAGCCCATAATGCTGCAATACCACACAATTCTACAGCACCAGCGACTCACCCGACAAGCCTTTCCTCCTCCGCACAAATCCTTAACGAGAGAAGAAGCGACATTCTGGCGTCAACTACAAACAAACACCTTCCCGCACCTAGGAAGACTCCACGCCATGTATCCTACAATTCACCCTTCGAACAAATGCCCTTCTTGCACAACACAGTATGCCTCCCTTTACCACATTACGTGGGCCTGCCCCGACATTCCAAACATTCCCCGAATACACAACCCAACCCTTGAGCAGTGGAAAGCTGCGTTGCTCAGCTCGGACCCGGAAGATCAGCGACAGCTGGTACGACGGGCCACGAGTGCAGCCAGAGCTACTGGGGCCCTGGAATAGGGGCACCTCCCCTCCTCAAGCAAACTACACCCTTTCCTAACCAGCGTAAAATAAAGTTATTCCTCCTCCTCCTACAACGTATGCCCATTTGCACCCACAAGCAGGGACGAATACCGTTCATAGTTGTTTGTCAAGCAGCGAATGCATTCGTGATAGAAGAGAACTCCCGAGTAGACCAATCATTGTCACTATGCCACGATATGACGGCTGAGGCTGCCTGCTGAAGGTGTTCTGTTCCGTACGCACCTCGTCCCGTCATTTTCGGTTTCGTAGTAATAAAAGAAGAAAAAGACGAAGAAGAAGAAGAAGAAGAATAAGAATTTTTCAGCAGATGGTGTTACAATGCCTGCTGATGGGGCAGGAGCTAAAGGCATTGATTGCCGGAAGCCGGCTCCTGACCCTCTCCATTTCACAATAGACGACACGTTTCAGTCAAGTATGCGTGCTTGGCAACAACATCTGACGATACCGAGACAAAAAAAAGTAAAGTTAAAAATATACGAAAGTCGTACATTTCCAATAATGAAATTCACAAGTTGCACAATATAAAAAAAACGTATTTCTGTAATTACTGTTACTACCAGAAACAGTAAACAGTAGAACACAATAAATTTACTGACTGATTCTCCGTTATTCCTATAAAAAATCACGTCTACGCACAATACAGTTTGAATTCCTTACAATAAGACAAGCCGAGTGATGTCATATCTCACTTTCATTTCTAGAAACATCACCTTGGTTTCGGTTTGAAATACGGTTGCACTAGGGAAATAGTGAAGCCTAAACTGAATGAAAACCAGACTTTTGCTATGGTGTCATTGTACATGTCAGTAAGATATGTTATTGTTAACCCTTTAATGCCCAATGTCGCCCAGGAGAAACAACTCGAACAATATTTTTCTCTCGCACTTCGTCACTAATTTGGACAATTCACACCATCTGTTGACAAAGGTTCCAGTACCTTCTAAAATGAAAAGTGCTCAACAAGTTTTTGAAAGGAAAAAGGCCGCCGCACATGACCGCTTAAGCCGATCGGGCATCAGTTCTTTTGAGCAGTGATGTACTACTGCCCTTTTCTTTGGCAAAACCTGTTTAGCACTTTTATTTTTGAAGGTCCGGGAACCTGTGTCTCTAAACAGATGGTGTGAATTGTCGAAATGAACACGAAGTGTGAGAGAAAAAATATTGTTTGAGTTGTTGCTGCTAAGCAACGTTGGGAATCAAAAGGTTAAGGGAAAGAAGCTTAATACTGGTGTTCTGGCGATAGTAGCCGAACGGAAGCTCGCCATCGCCAGAGCGGCATCGAGACTTTCTGTTTGCTTGGGAATCACCGGAAATTATGGTCATTGCTTCATAACATTGGTTCACAACCGGCTATGTATCAGTATCCTCTTAGCATACCCAATCTTTGTGAATATATGGTTGCGAATATTTTACATATATAATATCTTATAAAGCAATATATTATAATATATTATAATATGATAGAATATAGTGTAATTTAATATATTATAATATATATGGCTATGAAATTCCATATTATTCCATATACATATGGAATAATATATATGGTTGGCATTATTTGATTTCATGGAATTGCCTTCAAAGACCAAATATGTAAAGTGTCCGCTTCTAATCGCAGAAAGTGTTCAAAATGAATATGACATCAATATTGAAAGCTTCTGTAACCACGGCCGATTATTCCAATGTAACCGGTTGTTGCATCACAACAAAACACGAGCTTCATATCTTAGAAACTTCAAAATGTTAGAATCCTTGTTCCTAGAAGAGAAGACCACTAGTAAGCTGTTGTATATTTGTTGGATTATATTTACGTTCATTAAGAACTTTGTGAATACGAGTATTCCTGCAGTTGGCGTAGCACGAAGATTTTTCGAAAAGCGCAATTTGGAACTTGGCAGCCTAAACAGGATTAAACTTGTCGTATATCTTGTACGCCTGTTTCCTTCAAGTTTGAGCACTTTTTTTACAAAAGTACTCAACCGATTTAAACCAACACAGTTATCAATGCGATTAATTGCCTTAAGTCTTTTTGATCTGTTTGGGAGATTTTACCGTTGGTGCTGGCGGGTTTTGTAATGCACAGCCATATAATACAAATTTGGCGTAAACGTTTGGACCTGACACTTTTATTTTCTTTAATGAGAAAATATAAAAACTGGTGAAAAAAATTAAAGCCAGTAGTGCAAGCATTTTTTTGTGTTGCCCGTGGTTATCCGCCGCAGGAACATTTTGAAAAAGGGGGGCGAGTGGCAGAGCACTGTTTTGTAGTTATTTTAAACGTGAAATGAAGGTTGGATTATGAATTTAGGTAGTTTCTCGGACATCCTGATTCTGATAGGAGGTACAAAAGTTTTTCGAACTTTGACATTGTACCTGTTTTTTGCGGCTTCAATTTAGAGGTTTTGTGGTGAACTTGTTTTAATTGTTGCCGGCTTTCTGCGGTTATACTTTTTGAAATACAAAGTCATAGGAGAGGGATAACGTACTGTTCAAGCCACACGTTCCTCTCTGGCAAGGTTTGACGGGTGTGTGGGTAACTGTGCCTAACTGCCCTGTTGACGTGCGTAGCACATTCAGGTACCCGTCGTCTTTATTATGTATGTGATGCACGTACCAATGTTTACCGCTCGTGGGGAACGGACATAGAGCAAGAGAAAGGTGGCAGGTTAATAATTAGGCGTGTATAAGTTAGGGTAAGATGTAATAGTAGTGTTTCCCAGAACATCCTAATAACCGTTTATGCGGGACTGGTGCCCTTCAGTTGGCTGAGTTAGGGGGACAAACTAAGCAGGAAGCTCACATGTAAAAATATTCTTAATAATGCAGTAGCGGTACCTTGGGTAACCATTTTTATATTTTTCTCTCGCTTTAAAAAATATGTTTTCAGCCTTATCGAAAGCTGAAATATCGCTGAGTAATTCACAGTAGCGTAAAGTACTGTCCACTGAACAGTTGAGACAACTTTTGATTTTGTGCAAGGACATGATGGGGCCAATACTACTACATTTATCTAAGGTTAACCCACAACGAACGTGTGAACAGTTACGTTGCAGCGGTTCAACTCTCGCCTGCAAAATGTTGCGCGGGAAATGTCGCGCAATTCACTCTTTCAAATGTACGCTGAAGCTTAAGCATCGTGTTTTCATGTTTAGTGTGCTGGCAGCAACAGTAACGATTCTTTGTGAATAGAAATACTTAATTATAGTGTATGAAGCCTGTTAACATATAGGAAAGAAGCCGAAGAGAAATATGTACTGGCAGTTCCCAAGCGTTCATTGACGTTTTTATTGAAAACAATTGGCATGATGTATAAAACGTTTCTGTTCACAAAGCAGGCTATTCTATTTTTTCGTAATAGTAGAATCTGCGGGCATAAATATTACCGACTGTATAAAGACAGCAGAATCAATTTACTTTCGACGGGTCAAATACGTGCTTTTACTTACTGAGTTGAAGAAAACAGCCAAGTATAGAGTAATCTTCGCTATGTCATACCCGAACGCCCTAGCATGGGCTTTATCTACGACCACGTGAATTTCTGGGTAGAGAGTGCTTCTGGAGGTTCTACCCTCTGAAAAACAAAATAAGAAAATCTTTCAGCTGTGCAACCATTACCAGAGTGCCAGAAATCTGTCTTATTGGGTTTTCTTGGTAGTTGTACCGCAGTATACAGTGTGGTTTACCTGCAGAAGGTTCAGAGAACAGTTTGCACCGTTCATACTTAGAAAAGCAGGGAAAATGTCTTGGTTGTAGTTGAGACATTGGTTTACGTGCCTCACAAAGTACACCCTCCCAAATCGAGCCAACTCAGCAACGCCTCAACCTTCTGTCTTCACAAACGTACATTGCCGTTGTGAAAAAGTAAAAAAAAATTGTGGGCACTAGCCTTGTAATCACTTCTATGGTGAACCAACGGTTTGAAGCCAATGAAGAAAACGTTTTACGCAACATGGCATTCCGCATGAAGCGCGAACACACACACAAAAAAGCGGGAAGCCATGAAAATATGCTAGGGCGTAGCTTAGCTTACCCTGGATATCCAAAGCCTGGTGAAGTCTTGGTTTTACTTGGTGAACGTTTAATTTACCTGTAAATAATATGCTATTTGTCCAAAGCCTGCCTTTGACTAATGTAGTGGTTCCGCTTCCGGCGTTGTCTATAAGAAGGGCTCATTCTTCCTCAGTATCAGGAGCTAACTTCGCACGCTTGGCATTCCGGACCCTCTCCAGTGAACCAGCTCGCTGGACGATATCCAAGCGGTGGTCAGACGCCGCTCGCCGACGACTGCTCAATGCCTTTCACCCCCGCGCGATGCTTACAGATGACGGCCCGGCCTAGCTCTCATTCAATGCCAAGCGCGCGGAGAGTCACGCGGTGACGCGGCGGCCTACCTGCAGAGATCGAATGCGAAAGCCGGCAGAACCGGTGGCGGCTAGCGAACGCATGGAGTTTCGTACTCTTTTATACTAGAGGAAAATCTGTCGGTGCAGTCGAGGGCCGCCGTGGGCGGCGCCATTGCCGCTAGCGACTTTCCACGCCTAGTTGGTTTTAGCTAGCCATACGGCTTCTTTTATCTTCTCGCAGGCAAAATTAGCAAAAAAGGGTAACATTTTTTTCTTGTTCATCGTGTATGAAGCTTTCGCATAATAACTTTCAAAGTAATCTTTTTGGATGTTGAATTTTGTAATAACAAAACAAATTTTATGAACCTTCTACAGTAATATTGGTGCTTTTTTGCTGTCAGAGCCAACTTTTCAGCGTGTCCATGAGCCATGCCAAGTACAAGTGGAACGTGCCTGCCCGGTATATGCGGAAACGCTCGACGAAGCGCAGCTTCCCTAGACTGTGGCGCCAGATTTCCCTCTAGTGTACATTAGTATGAAACTCAATGAGTGAACGCCGCCGTCGGCATAGCCTGGCCCGGCAAGTGACGTGATGCGTTGCTGAGGATACGGTGAAACTTGACCAAATGAACGTCAGATTCCCCGCGATGGGAAACGCTCTCGAGGAGGTTAGTGAAGCTTTGCTATAAAAATAGTCTTCCTTGCGCAAGACCACACGCATTCTACCTGATGGGGCCTCTGTCAGTATTTTTTTCCGCAATCTTCCGCACCCAGAATAGTAATGACCGTCATCCACTCAACGAGGAGTCCTGCTAATAATGCACTTAGTTTTCATACGACGTCACTGCAGGTGAAGTCCTAAATTTGTAGGTGCAACTTGCTCATTTTGACGAAATGTTTATGTTCCTTTTGAGCGAAAACGTTTTCTTTGGCAAACTCTCGTTCATGGAATACGTGGGAGTGAAGCTCTTTTTTCATGTTCTTGTGTAGAAACGTCGCCGTGTAGACGTTTAGAAACGTGTAGAAACGTCGCCGTCATTCATTCTATCCTCATTCGTTAGTCCTATCCGTTTGTCATTCGCACTATCCTGACTTCACGACTCACACTAAAGGAGAAGTACCGTTTTACTACACGGCTAGTATTGTTTTCCCACTCGAAGCATTCGAAATTTTTCTGTTAATTTCTCCCGCAGAGAGTGGCTATTAATGCTGACACATACCTAATGCTGGTGTTACCACAGCCGCAGAATTTCTCATTTCGTCCTCTTTGTGGTATTCATCTGAGTAAAAATTGCGTGAAGGTAGTGTTGCATAGGATTTAGAAATTATACAGAATCGCACATTCGTAACCACAACAATCTAACGTGCAATGGAAAAATTGCTGGGCATTGACTATTGCTGTATGGCGTTTTTTGCGCTCGTAATGTGTTCAAAGTAGCTTATGTTTATTCTTCTGGGTAACAGTTTTTTCAAACAATATTCAAGGAGTAGGTCAAGCAGCAGGATGTGTAGTGGTATTGCAAGAGATTCTATAGGCCAGGAGATGCAGACAACGGTATTTTTAGGAGGATGTACAAATTGATCAACAACAGATGGGGTGACTTGTTTTAGACTATAGAGAGAATCTTTGTATTGGAAGGGTGAAATGCGTAATTTTATCATAAATATCTAGAGCTTCAGCAAATTGTTTCGAATTTGCCAGAATTATGATATTTTAGTTACCTTTAGGCATAGATACATACCTAAAACCAACAATAGTTAAACAGTTCTTACTATCAAGCTTTGCCGCTTTTCATCAGCCCGTTTCAACAGAGCTTGCTTGAAGAAGGTTTCGAATAGGCGTCAGAAATATTGATGGCCCACAAAACGGTCACTTAGAAGCGTGATAACCTAATGAAGAGTGTTAGCGATCCTCTACGATAAGCTCCGTTGGAGAAAGGCTCGAGCAGACACAAAAGGCCAGCCACAGGGGAATATTTTAAACCTGTTTTCTGGGGTTATACAGAGCTCCTAGAATACGGTAAGAGTATACCTATTGAGTTCGTAGATTGCGCAAGATAAATGTAAGGCCGTTCAAGACTGATCTTGGGGGAATCGGTGGTGAAGACTACCATCGGCACTGGCTATGATGCTAAGCTGATCCTTTGAATAGGCAATATCGGGCAACGTGACGGCTGCGAATTGGAGGGCTGCGTACAGGGTATTTTTAGCTAATTTATTTGAGCGTATTAGGAGTCGTCCGCTGCAAAGAAACAAAAACTACAAGACAAGGGCTAGGACATAGCGCGTGTAAGAGCCTCCATGGGCGATACAAGCTGATCCAATCATTGCTCATATAAAAATTAGGTTGAATAAGTGCTTAAGACGTAGTTTCGCAGAGTATTGAGAGCTCTCTGCAAATTCGTTTCCTTGTGCGCACACTAGCCCTACAGCATGTATTCCAACTTCAAAAGGCTGCATGTAGGCCGTTTATGATAAGTTCAATTTATGAAGAAATGTTTTCAAACTAAAACACGGATGAAAACAATGTCGTATCAGCATTGGTCTGAGGACGTACAATTTGAATCTAAATAATTTAGAAAATGGATGTGCGATAACGAACAGTGCTTGGGGTAAAAACGGTAGTCCATGAATGTTTCAGAGGCTAAACCCAGAAAATGAATTCGTGCGCACGTTATTATACCGTGTGGCGAGCGATGATAACTAGCGTGGTAGAAATTTTGAAGCTCCGGTTGACTATCTTACTGGCCCGACAGGGGCATATGACTGTGTCGTTTGGACAGCCTTAGTATTTTTGATGTTCCAAAATTTCCGGCGCTGGCTGCTTTTTACGTTTTGTATGTCTATAGGGCCAAAATGTTTGAAGTTAGCCGTAATATAGCATTGGCACTCTGGCTTCCCCAAAATTTCCGCCATCCGCAAGACTACAGCCTTAGTACTTTCGTTGCGGCAAAAGTTTCTCTATGGCGTGGACTATAGCCTTGGTACTTTCACATCACCAAAAGTTTCGCCATCTTCTCGAACATTCAAACCAAAAGTTTCACCGTCTTTCCGTGGCATTTTGGCTGCCTAAAACTTCTCCATTAGATCGACTACTAAAAGAAGTACTTGGCTAGCATAAATATTTCGCCGTCGGCAGATGCGATGGGCCAGTGCGTACCAGTGTGCGTGTACCAATGGGACAGGCGCATTGGTACACACCCAGGGGACAAAATAGTTGTAAAGAGACACTGAAGGAAGTAGCGCAGAAAGAAACTGCTGCTGAATCAGAACGAGCGTACGAGTAACATGTACGAAAAAATTTTCAGTGTTCAAAAGCACGCTCGTTTACAGTTTTGAGCGAAAGTTACAGAAATAAATAATTGGTTGCTTTGGTGTATAAGTGCAGAATGCGCACCATGATAAATGGTAGGAGGGAAGTGCCTTGCCAGATCGCCGGTGTGGAGTGGTCATAGGGTACTATACATTGTTTTGTTTACCAGATATGAGGACATCGATTAACATTGTCTGCAGAATCGCTGTTGCACTACTACTGATGTGTAGTTTCACAGGCAATTTTAAAAAATACACTCGGCCAGAATTTTGTAACAACAAAAACCTGCTGCAGGGCCACAAGTCGACTTTGCGGTTATGAACCCGCGCAGTGCCGAAGGGGCATTCATCTGTTAAACGAATTCCACTACCTCTGAACCACACCGGCCAGAAACGGGTGTCGTTCACACGAGCCCTGTGAGTAACCGCGAGCTTTAAGAACTGCAGTGAACGCGGGGTTAGAGATAAAGGTGTTGAAAGTCGAGCAAAGGAGTGAGAGACGAGAAATTGCCGACTTTTCCGGAAGCAGTTATTTCGTTCTCACTTTAACTTGTCTTTCTCCATTTTTATAGGGAAAGATGCAGAACGCATCACCAGAAAACGTTTAGTCCTTATTGTTGTATACCTCGGATCACCTGTCGTTTATGTCACCTCCGGTGACAACGTCCCTCCCATCAAAACGCTTATGCACTGCTTTTACCTCTGGTTCTTAACGAACGTCTTTCCGAATACAAAATTTAAACTGTTCGCGCGCTTACTTTCTTCTGCGATTTTCTTCTTATTTTGTTCTACACTGGACGCCGGGACTTAACCCAGAGATTTTGACCGAGCGTTTTCGATGGCTTTGTTATAAAAAAGAAACGAGTGCGGTTGGTATATAGCGGCTTGTGGACAAAATCGCGTCTTTTTTGTTTAGGGTACCGGCTTCACGTGCCTGATGAGATAGCTTAAGCAATTTTGCGAAGTTTCGCCAAACTACTGCAGGGACCATCGGTACTCCAGGGAGGAAGCAGGATAAAATAGAGAATGAGGACAAAGCCGAGTGCTTTCTGCGATCAAAGCATGGCTCAACTGTGTCCTTGAAAGCTCCAATAAAATAGCATGAGCCACTTCCAAAGGCCGGCAGACACTGCCAGTGCTACCCGTTACAGACTAGAGGGTTGCGACAAGCAAAGTTCTTTTTTACCAAATGTCGACTTTTTTCTCCATCACAAAGAAGAGAAGATGTTTTAAAATATGACACAGGAAGTGAACACAAGAGCGAAATCGTTTACCAAATACGACTCCTTCGAGTTAAAACATCTTTGTAAATGAGTTTCGGCGCAGTATCTCCTGTACATCGTTACATGCGTGCCGAGGGAAAAGACCCAGTAGCATCTCAGCGTCGAATATATTGGACATCTCTCTGAGATGAATCTATGAGAGCTATTAAAACACGTAACGCTTTTCACTTTGATAGTTCTAGTTACTTATTCTGCTAGTTTAGAAACATTTGTGGGATTATATGCATCGAGGGTCTCAGGAGGTCAGGAGACAATTTGTAGGAGCGTACGGTGGAGTCCCATCGCTGGCTCCTTGGGGTGAAACGAAGTTAATAGTGATGACTGCGGACTAGGAAGGCTTTTTTGTCATTTCAGTGGAAGCTAGTTCGGAGGAATGCCCTTCCTTGCAACGGATGTTCCCTCTATGGCAGCAGATTCAAAAAGGTTGAGGGAGAGGGAAAGAAGCCTGGTCGAAGAAGTGAAGCTTTATAGCTTGTCTAGGTCCCTGACGACGTCGGAGTGGCTCTAACTCGAAGCGTTCTTCCTATCTTTTATTAAATTTTATAAGGTGTGCCTGTGATGGGAATTTTCGCGCTGGAAGTATTTTATCTAGGCAACCATAGAAAAACACCAGTGAAGTTGTGTAAGGATATGACATTTCTGAAAGAGAAGAAATGTGTGTTAACCATGCGGTGTGTGTCTTTATGTGATACCTTGAATTAAAAGATGGTTTTTATGAAGCTGCCTGATAACACAATCTGTTTGTTACCTTTTTCCGCCCATGTGCCATGGTTCCTGTTGAAGAATTATTTGTGTTGATATTCCCCGTGTTTTGTATTACATTTTAAATAAACCAGCCACTGCCCTCGTGTTCCTTCCGCGGTATGCGTTGCCTCCGTGCTGGTTCCACCAACGAATGCAATTGCAAATTGTCCAGCTTGTAATTCTTATGCAGTTTATTACAAAAAACACGTTTTTGGACCAAGGAAGACAGATCTAGCAGGATCTCGCCTCTCGTTGATTTATCGCTAACCAAAAACTAAACACATTGTCAAAATACAAAGCAGGTTCAAGAATAAAAAGGGCTTTATTGAGTGAAGAGCAGGGATTAGAACAGCTCGCAGCTGAAGCAGGGGAGAAAAAGAGAAAGCACACGCAGAAGGCAGGCCGAGCCTCTCGCTCATGAAACCAAGACGCTGCTTGTGGGCGACACCACCTTGCTGAACGTTTGAGCCACCTGGGTGCCATGTCATCGTGGCAATATCCCCTCTCCTATTCAGACTATATCTTGATGCTTAACAGAAGTAAAACACTTGACTACGATGTAAAGGGAATCTAAAAACACAAATCCTAATAGCATAATGCCACAAACACAAAACAAATTCAGGGCCACACTCAATGACAGTCGTACAGCTTCATTCTGGCAACATGTACCACTTCAGGAAGTGTCCTCCTACGCGCTGACCGCGGAGTTCCTTTACGAAAAACTTGATAGATGACTTCAATTACTCGGCGTATCACCGTTTAGGGCGCGAAGTATCGGCGAAACATTTTCCCGAACGTTCAAGGAGGCGCACAAGGCTTCATACCCAGACTTGTCCACTGGGTTGGAAAGTTACCTGTTGATGCCGTAACTTGCAGCGGCCGGCATCAAGCGTTTGTTGGCGACGGATGTGCTGTTGCGCAATTTGTCGGGCTGGTTTGGCTCAGCCAGCGTATTCGTGGCATTTGGAGTAAACTGGCGAGTTTTATGCGAAAGCGGCATCGCATCCAACATAGTCGTCACTTCAAGGCTGTAGACCAAGCGGAAAGGTGTGAAGTGCCTTGTTTCTTGAAATATCGCATTGTATGAAAATGTCACGTTCGGTAGTATGTCATCCAAGTTCTTGTGGCCAACGTCAACGTACATCAAAATGAAGTGGGCGAGGGTCTTCTTCAGTCTTTCTGTCAGCCCGTTTGTCTGGGGTGATATGCAGTGGTTTCGTGACTATCAATACGTCACGTTTCGATATTTCTTCGGTAAATACTACGGTAAACGCAATGCCTCTCACGGTTATGACGAGTGACGTGGCGTCCTAACGAAGCACGATATTGTTGACAAAAAAACTAACAATTTCAGCTGATGTTCCTTTGGGCAATTCTTTGGTTTCGTAGTAATAGGTAAGATAGTCAGTAGCGATTATATCCACCTACTCCCAGCTGTTGACTTAGATACGGAATGGCCCTTGTAAATCATTGCGAACCTGCTTCAATTGCCTGCTCGGTAGATCAACAGGCTCAAAGAAACAAGCTGGTTTAGCGGGAGGTGTGTTGGGGGCTGGCAGTCGAGGCAAGTGTTGACGTAGCGCTTGACTGTCGGCGCTAGCTTTGGCCAGTAGTAGTTCTGATGAACCCCTGCCAGTGTGCGGGTGAAACCCAGATGTTCTGACGAAGGCTCGTCGTCGGAGGAATGTACGATGTCGCCACGTAGCGCTGTTGGCACAAAGGTGGGTGGCTCCTGTAGGGTCAAACCCTTTTTGGTAAAGGACTCCGTTGTGCAGCAAAATCGAAGACAGCGAGCACTGAAAGAGCCGTGGAGGGCGCGAGTTGCGACCTTCGAGGTACTCAATGAGTGGCAGAACGTCTTTTCTACTATTCGTGAGCGACAGCTGATGGTTCCAACGCTTCGAGAAATGCGTATCATCTTCCTGACAAACAGCATCTCGCTCCAGGGGGGTCTTATAGGCAGTCATCATAGGTGTGGCGTCTTGCAGTCTTGTATACGACCGTGACGCCAAACTATTGGAGCCGCAGGCCCTACCACGCGAGGCGTCCTGCTGGATCTTTTAGGTCGGCAAACAAACGCAGTCAGTGGTATTCGTTGACAACTGCAAACGGGCTGGCATGTAAATAGGGGCGTAATTTTGTGACTACTCGTAACACGGCCAAGCAGACCTTTTCGGTCGTAAAATAGTTGGACTCAGCACGTCAAAACGTGCGACTTCCGTAAGCAATGAGGCGTTCAGTACCATTCTGTCACTGTACTACTAATGCATGGATACCAAAGTTAGTCGCCTCGGTGTGAAGTTCTGTGTGGGCCTTTTGTCAAAGTGGCGTAGGATACGGCTACTTTGCAGGCCCACATTCAGCTCATCGAGGGCCTTATTCCTTTTAAGGCCCCAAACAAATAGTACATCGTCCTTTGTTAGGCGTGTGTGGGGCTGGGCTATCTTCGAGAAATCAGCTGCGAAGCCCCAGTAGCGAGCGCAGAGGCCCGAAAATTGGCGCACAACGCGTTTGTAAGTGGGAGTCGTCTGGAATGCGAAGTACCGCAGCCGTTTTGTCAGGGTCGGTGCGAAACCCTCAGGACTAACCACGTGGCCGAGAAACGTGAGCTGTTGAAACGCGAAGTGACATTTTTCTGGTTTGAGCAACAGTCCCACTGAAGGGATCCCGTTCAATATGGCGTGCAGGCTATCGGCATGTTCGTCGAAGGTCCGGAAGAAAATGACGAAGTTATTCAGGTAAACTAGGCAAGATTGCCATTGCAGGTCCGACAGTACCCTGTCCATCATTCTTTGTAATGTCGCAGAGACAGAGAAGAGAGCGAACGGGAGCGCCTTGAACTCGTATAACCAATCTGGGGTGGTCAAGGCATTTTTTTCTCTGTCGCTTGTCGGCTTAAACCTGTCTCCGTGACAAAGGGTCGGGGTTCACGTGGCATGGTTCCCCATCGGCGGGGCTTGCAGACTTGTCTGGGTGGCCGTTGAAGCCATCACGACCCTGGTTGTCGTTGCAAGGCGGCGGAACTCCGGTGTTAGATCGCGCTGGCGGTGTCTAGTCTTGTCGACGGGGGTTGTGTCACCAAGCCCAAACCAGCTTGAAGAAATCTTCCGGATCAAAGCGCATCCGAGGACGCTACCGAGGACGCCCCACATGAATGTCCCGACAAAAAGCCGGTTCCAGATGTAAGAAGGCTTTAATGAGTGAAGATAGGCGATTCCAACAGCCCGCTACCGAAACAAGGAGAAACGAAGAAGCACGCACAGCAGGCAGGCCGAGACTCTCGCTCATCAAGCCAAACAGCCGCTTTGCAAGGACCGCAATCTGCTGAAAGGTTGAGCCTCCTCAGTGCCATGTGATCATGGCAATATGGGTATAGAGCCCCATCTCCTATGTTGTTTTCGCTAGCGTTAAAAACATGCGTGGTGAGAATTTAGCCCCCGCCACTATGCATAGAAAAAAGTACTCAGCCACCCATGGAGGGCCTAAGCTAACTATGCACAACCGTGTTCTGAAGCACACTTTGTGGTCAAGATAGTAATCTCAGACACGTTAACTCGTTTGACAAGATGTTCAGGTTTCTGGCCAAAATATAGCTAAAAATGTCTAATGCCAAACGTTTCTAGAACATGCATGATGGCCTGTAAACCGGTAGGTGCTAAATCGGGAAAAGAAGTGTTTTTCAAACATCAGAAAGCCAGTGGTAGCCATACCGCTGAGTTCTATAAGAAAAGCTCACGCCAGAGCACCAAAAACAAAGGACGGATGTAATATTGTTCAGAAGTTGCACGTAATGTAAAATTCTGTGTGAATAATATAATTCGATTGTTGTATAAACGCCACAAAGAATAGATAAGCGGCAGCATGTTTAATAAATAACAGCCAGGTGACCCCAATGAGAAAAGTGGCCAGAATGAAACAGACTAAAATGGGATTTGTTCAGCTTACCTACTAATATACGTCCATTTACATTTCCCTCCGTGATGTTTGCTACTTCTGCAAAGGTAGAAGAAAGGATCATTTACAACTACAGCCACAGCCAATGCACTTGCTTCTCACGAGTTGATGCTGCTTATAACGCAACCAAAAACATTACTGTTACTGTACGTTATCGCCTTTTTTTAGAAGTTTAATTATTCTCTGATCTTTCAAGTGGGCGATGCTTGCTATTGTACTCTAGTCGAGAATTTTATTATAAATAGAAGGTTGAGTACATGGTTAGAATACACAGAAGAAGGTCACAAAGTCACAGACTACAACGGGACTTCCTATAACGATTGATATACGTGACTTTACAAAGTGCAGCAAACAGAAGAATCAACCAAAAGAGTGTTTTGAATACATCTCAACAGTACGTAATTATTAGCAAGATTGTATATGATATGTTCCACAAAATGTGAGTGAACATCTATATAATTGCAATAAAACACTCAAGTAGAAATATCTAGAAAAAAAAAGAACGAAACAAGTGTATCAATTACTACATAGTAAAACCGAGAAAGAGAGAAAAGATTTCATAAATACTGGTAATTAAATTAATTTTTAAGTGAAAATGGGCAGAGTGCGGAGTGCATAATTTAGTAACTATTTCTTACACTCAGCGCAATTCATGTCAGTGTGAATACATAGATATTTCAAAAACTCATAAATTCTGTTTTTAAAGATGGCATTTCACACCACTTTTGAAACAATGCACTCTTTTGAGTTCCTCAGTGTTTCTTCAAGTGCACTCCAAATGATAAAAGAAATTGGCCGTGTGCTTACCGTAATAAATTCGAAATTTAAGCAGGATTAAATTACTATTGGCCGAAAATCTCGCGAGGGTGCCGTTTGAATTGGATATGGCGGAAAAAAAAACCGGGCGAAGTAGGTTATTACGAGCGCGATAGAACAACATACAAAAATAAACGTGAGTTGATTCGCGACTGTCAAAATGCAGTTACGTTGCTGTGATATCTTTGGCTGAGCAAGGTAATGGTCCGGCGTTACGATTCTAAGCGCTTGGTTCTGGATTGTGCTGACCCACTTGATATAACTTCAAAGACTGTTGCCCCAAGAAGTGATACAATAAATAATATGAGAGTGAACAAAGGAATAACAAAGCCTGATGAGTGTCCGACCACTGACATATGGCAGGGCTTTGATGACTACGCATATGCCATATGTCATTTTCTTTTTAATGTAAGCAGCATAAAGAACATACTTATACTTAGAATATAACTGAACACCTGTAGCATGTTGTTCTGACAGAAATTAACTGCAGCAGGATGGAGAGTTGAGCTAGTTGGTATTACGACGTGGGTATTGGGACTCAGCGCGTTAAAACAGTACCACAAAAAAAAGAGCCATACAGGATGTCCTGTCTAGTTTTTTTTCTGGTACTGCTTTAACGCACCGTGTTCAAATAACGATGCAGAAATTAAATAGTATATTATTTATTCATTCAAATGGTCTAACGTTAGTCCGTAGTGAAAATAGTGTCGCTAGCATACAAAAGGCATTTGAAGAAGAAAGGTAATTACGTAAATTCTTTCTGTAAACTAAAAATAATAGTGGTCCACGTACAGAGCCTTGAGGAACACCTCTGTTTGTGATAGAAGAGTTAGAGAAAACGCTAGAAATGAAAGTTACCACTGCCCTATCACACAAGTAGCTTTTCAGTAATTGCGAAGGTGGTCCAATTATGCAAATGGCTTCCACTTTTTTTGGAGAAATGATATGGTTGATGATGTCAAAAGCCTTTGTAAAATAAATAAAAATAGAACCTGCGGAACATTATTTGTCAAGGATTGTTTTAAGTTAGGTATTAAGTATTGTAAGTAGGAGTAAGTAAGTGTTAAGTATTGTTTTAAATGGTCGGCCAGTTGAACAGCCGCGTCGAAAGCCGTACTGGCAAGTAGAGATGATATCAAATTTAATGAGGTAACTGGTAATTCCCATAAGAATTATTTTCCCAACGACTTTACTAAATGAAGGTCAAATACTTATAAGCCTGTAGTAAGACATGAAATATCGGTTGCCTTTTTTATAGACTGGTCATATTTCCCTCGCTTGAGTTCTATCGGAAACACGCCATGTTTGAACATCAAAAATAACAATGGGAGAAAACACGTCAGAGATAAGGTGGGAAATCATTTTGATATAGTTCGGGGAAAGGCTGTCAAGTCCACCGCTCGTAACTTTAACGTTCTGTATGACACATTTCATTTCTGCTGGGGTTGTTAAAAATAAAAAGGAAGAATAAGGCAATCGATGGAATGCAGCTTGGATAAGCTCGTTGCAGGAAAAGGAATGATTGAATTCGTTCGCAATGTCATATGGGTTGTTGTACTCAAAACCATTATGCTCGATTTGTACAAGAGCGTCTGCATTATTAGTTATATTGAGGAATAAATTAGCAATGTTTCATTTCTTCGCGTGGTATTGCCGGCTTCATTAATTTTTTGTTGGTAATATTTACGCTTTGCGAGTTTTAACTGACAATCCAGGTGCTCAGACATCTGTTTGTAACGGGCGAATAAATTTAAGGTTAAAAGGTTGTTTTTTAGCTGTCTTGTAATAATTTTTTCTCATTTCTGTGAATAGCTTCTCAGTCAACACAGGATTTGGGGAAAATGCTACTCTCTTCCCACACTTCTGCTTCCGGCTATGTGTCTGAACACAACCTCTAAATTCAGATAAGAACGAAGAAACGGCTTCGTAAGAATTATAATTAGTTTGACTCTTGGCCCGTGGGTTTTGTCACGAGCATATAAAAATAATATATATACAATGTAAGTTTGAAGAACGCTGCAGGGCTTTTCTGGGGGTAAAATTCCAACATAGGCATACGGGACAATGACCGGTTATATCACTTTTTAACACTCCAGCCTCAGCTGGATACAACATATTGCATGGTCAACATAGGTCGGCAAACTCACTCACGAGTGCACTCACCCCCCCCCCCACTCACCACTCATGAGTGAGTGGTGAGTGAGCCTCGCCATCGTTGTGGGCTGGTGAGTGCGAGTGCGAGTGAGTGCGAGTGCCACTCGCGGCGAGCCCCACTCGCCACTCGCGAGTGCGAGTTCCACTCGCGGCGAGCGCCACTCGCCACTCGCGAGTGCGAGTGCCACTCGCGGCGAGCGCCACTCGCCACTCGCGAGTGCGAGTTCCACTCGCGGCGAGCGCCACTCGCCACTCGCGAGTGCGAGTGCCACTCGCGGCGAGCGCCACTCGCCACTCGCGAGTGCGAGTTCCACTCGCGGCGAGCCCCGCTCACCACTCACGAGTGCGAGTGCCACTCGCGGCGAGCGCCACTCGCCATTCGCGAGTGCGAGTGCCACTCGCGGCGAGCCCCGCTCACCACTCACGAGTGCAAGTTCCACTCGCGGTGAGCCCCACTCACCACTCACGAGTGCGAGTGCTCTCACCACTCACGAGTGCGAGTGCACTCACTACCCGCAAGTAGTGAGCCCTGCTCGCCACTCGTGAGGCTTCCTGGTGCACGAAGTGTCAGTACTCTCAAGCGTAGCTTTTTTAGGGGTGCTAGTGAATCCGATCCTCCCTCACGTCCTTCCCCTTATTTCGCGGAAACTTTCCAAATGAACACGTGACGGCGTAGTTTAGGATCAAGCTGTGCTCCTGTCCGGCAGGCTGGTGAAGCTTGCGGATGGGAAAATGTGGGGGGAAGGGGGAGGGTGGCGGCTGCCCGGCAGCTCGTCGCCATCGTCGCCATCATGACCGCCGCCGCGACACGATGGCGCCGCCTGCCTCCACGCCTCTTCTGCCCAGCGCTCAATCAACGGCGCTCAAGGCCAAGCCCGCCTTGCTACACCTTGCTCCCATCTTTCTATCCTTTCGTGGCGGTGTTTTACCAGTTTTACTGGACATCCCCGCTGTGAGCCCTGTTCCAGCTTGGATTGCTCTTTGGAATAAACTTTTTGTTGGGCTGTCTGTAATGAATTCATTGGGAAAATTTAGTGCCGTGGATAGCGCGCTAAGCGATAGGAATAATCGCACACGCTAGCCAGTTCTTTGAAAGATGGCAGCAGCTTTACCGAGTTTTCCTTCAGAACGGATCTTTTTTTTTTATGTTTGCTACCGCTGTCAGAATTTGCAGTGTTTTTTTGTTTTATAGAGCGTGAACGAACTAGGTTACATAAGTCCTGAAAAGCTTTGATTCATGGCTTGCGAAAAATTTGCGAGAATGTTTTGTTTTCACTTGCGAAAAGCGAAGTTTACCCCGTTGAAAGTCGGGTATTAAGACAGGTGGGTATAATAACCGTATATAGACTTAAGAAAACGTGAGATCCCATTATGATAAATTTAATTTCTAGATCAAATAAGTACGCATTCTATGCCCATAAAACTCGTTCCGTAGACAGCCAAAAAGGCTAATGCCGCTCATAACGAAACCAATGCATTGATACTTGTGAAAATCGGGGAACCCTACTGGGACGTCGACACAATCAAAATAAGAAAAATAAAATAAAGGCCTAATGCTCACCACGCGAGATAGCACGGGACAGAAGAGGCAGCTTTTATTGACGAAATATCTACACAAACCATGTGAGCTGCTACACCGGCCACGCAAATTAAGGCTGTCTTAGCCCTCTATGAATGTAATTAACATCTTTATCTTTGACGACTACTCTGATTGTTCTGAGGAATTCTACAGGAAAGAGGTAAAACCACGCGTACAAAACATAAGCGCGCGCACATATACTGCAATCCCTCATTATGACGAAATCGCTTTACTAGAAATATCGCTTTATTCGAAATTTCTTCTGGTCCCAACCCAAACGCATGCATTTTAGGCCGCATTACTCGAAGCGCACGAAGAGCTGGACCCGCTTAGAGTGAAGTGGCGAGCGGAGGCGGCGCTCGTCATACTCGTTTTGCGCCATCCGATTTAAGACAAATTAGGGTGATTGAATTTTCTTCCGAGACATTGGTCCATGGCGTGGACGCGACGGTGCGCGAAGTGTCGTCGAGAGCGGGGTGCCCAAAAACTCGTTTTGCGAACTTCACGGCTGCACACCTCGGGAAAAAATTGCCCAGTAATCATGCAGAGCCCCTAAAACCGGTCAGTTTTCATGAGTGTGCTGTGTACTCACAATGAGCGGGTAAACGTTTTTTGAGCTCAACAAACACAACCTCAGATTCCAGCTGTGGAACTTCGCGAAACTCTCGTAGCGTTCCTTGGCGCCCCCACCCCCTGTAAAAGCGGCCACAGCCTTCTCCTCTTCCTTCGCTCTGCAGTCTGCGAGGCGTGCGGAGGCCAGTCACTGCTTGGTCACATTAGAGAAGGGGTTGCTCGCGCCCAGCAAGAACATGAAACAGCCAAAGCTCACTGCCTTCCTTGCACCTGAATAAAGTTGTGTTTCAAAGAATACATTGCGCTTTGATTCCTCGCAGTTGTGGCGCAAATAAAGCTCAACGAGTTTAGTTTCCTCGAGTGGTCGCTTATATCAAAATACCGCTTATAACGAAATTTTTCGCCGTCGCGCTGTGTTCGTTATAACGAGGGATTTTTGTGTATGCACACACAAAGTAATCAGGAACGCATAGTTAATGCTCACAAAACCAGCGACTTTTATTTACTGCTTTATTGTTTTACAATTCAGTAAATTCCCTTGTGAAAGGGTATTTTTACATAACGGTGGTCACATGCGAAAACCCGCTCAAGTTACGTTAACAGCCTAATGCAGAATATTAACAAAAAATGGAGCAGCTTCGCACTGTAGTTGCGGGAAGAGTGGACAAACAGCGAAACTGGCGGCCCCACCCGACTTATTTTCGGTTCGGTTAAGTTTATCCGCCATTATGGTTGGAGGCTCGGCCAAGTTTTTTGCTTGGTTATGCTTTGAGACACGGTCAAGCTCTCTGCGTGGTGTCGTGGTTAGCCCCAAAAGAGCAATGAACACTCGGTCATTATGTATGTACAATGCACGTGAGCTCGTAACTCCGGATCGGACGTTTCGCTGCTGCTTCACCGGCGCGATATTCGGGATTGTACCAAAGTCGTCTCCTCCGTTCTCGAGTAGCGGCGTAGCGGCTTTCGCGCCGCGCTTGCTCGTCTTTGGGAGTGGCGCTCTTCTTCCATTGCACCATCTCGCCCTTCATTACAGACCGGACTTTTGCATCTCACATGGATTTCCGAACTTGCCGCTGAAAGTTCTCCATGACTGGCAGGCTGGGGCAGAGCGTTCGACAAGGTCGAGCGGTGTCGGCGCGCGCGACGACGTCCTCGCTCGGCGAGGTTTTTCTGCGCAGGTTCGCTGGCCCAACCACCAGCTTAAACAGCATTCGCTGTTGTAAAACTCAAATGCCATTTGTCTAACGACAAATAAGGTTGAAACGCGAAGCTTTTGAGGCGTGCATTTTGATCGTTGGGGGTTTCAATTTTGATCGCTGGGGTTCAAACTCCTTTCACTTCACCCGCCACGATCATCGTCGTCAAAAAGTTGGCTTTCCTGCAGTGCGTTTTCGCAAACGGTCTCCATCAGCCAGGCAAAGAAAGCTTCGCTTAAAAACGAAAGGATGTGTTTTTAAAAATGCAAATAAATGTAAAACCTATTGGCAAAGTATATTGTTAATGCAATAATAGTTGGTAGTAAAATGACAGTATAAAGCAAAATATGAACCAAACCGTTCAATTTCAAACACGTGCAGTATGGACGAAAAAGAAAAAAGATATACACAAGCAAGTTCAGTTATGGCACAGATAAAACTCAACTTTTCACTACACGTTTTCTTAAAGAATACCAGAGGGTAAAGAAAAGGTTGCGTAAGAGGTAAAAAATAAGTTGTTGAAATCGGTAAAGAAACGGACAGCATAAAAAAGACACACTGAGAAAGTAAAATATTTGCAGCGGCCGCACAGTTGTTAGTTATTTTGTTTAGTCTTTCTACTGTACAAATATTAGAATTTTAAATGTTTAATATATCGCAAGCACTGTGCAAGTTCAACTAACATTTTCGTGTTTTGCAGTTTTGCCACAGCTGCACGCTTAGAATTATCTGGCAGCTTCCTACACGCTTTTGTTATAACGACGTCACGCAGTACTATAATTCCTTCACAACCTCAAATTTAACGGTAACGCAGTATTTTTAACATGGCTCAACTGATCAAAAGCACGGTACATTTCTGCGCAACGCGCGTACTGCAATGTCCTAAGTTTGGGTCCATTCTTCGCGTAACCGCGCTTCTATGCCGTTGGTATCTGTCGTGGGGGATCCCACCACCACTTTCGCTCTACGAAGTTTTCTTTTTTTTTACCTCGGCGGCGCCTACAAGCCGGCGCCTGCTTTCTCCCCACCCTTTGCTTTTTTTGTTTTCCTTTTCTCGTAGTCGGCGACACCGACGCATATTCGAAACAGCGCTTGTTCGCGCATACGGGCTGGCTGGCGCGCCGTGTATCCTCGCCTCCCCCCCCCCCCAATACTACTTTGCAATACTGTCCCCCCCGTCTAGACACACGGATGCCTTTCCCCGGGACTTTGTCGACGGTCGCCGAAGGCCTGCAGGTCAGCCCAGCGCGCAGTCGTACACGATAAACTGTGCGCCCCCACCTCCCTCCATACACAAAGAGAAAGAGAATAACTTTAGGAGATGTTGGCGGCATTTGTTCGGAAGCCAACCTAAGTAGGAGAGCCCTCGTAAGCTACAACCAGGCGCCTGGACGGCGCGGGAATCTGTTGCGCGGCAGAAACGAGAAAGTGCAGGTCGCTACCGCCGCCGCCACATCGCCGCCTCCGCGATCGCCAACGCGACGTATGCCCGGTATGCCGCCGAAGAAAACCCGCGTTCGCACCGGACACTGCAGTTTGCGCGCGACTCCAGCGCCGCCTCTCGCCGCCGCTTAGAAACTCTGGGTCGTGGATGTCTCGACCGGACGTTCAGCGCACGTAAAAACACACGCGCTGCGTGCGGTTCGACGTTGTGTTGCGGAAGTTTTTTAAGAAACATAGTTATAATTGCAAGTTGCAGGGTCTGAAAGGATCAAAAGGCTGCAGGAGCGCCGCTACTGCTGCGCGAAGGGCAGCCACAATCGCGAAAGGCAGCATGCCATCGTTCTGTACAGGTTTCTCGCTCGGGCAGCCGTGGGAGAATAAGCGTCGCAAAAAATGATTTTAGCAGTAAGAAAAGTTAGGGAAATAAAAAAAGTCATGACATTTTTTGTCAGTGGAAGGAGTAAACTTATGAGTACGATTACCGTTTATGCGGAGCGCAGACACGAAGGCCCGTAAAACTAAAACGTTTGCTTTCAGTGTTCATACACATCACGCGCTGCGATAGCGCATGCCGTCGTAATAGTTGCATAACACAAGGTATTACCGCTTCCGCCGCTATTATTTTACCAGCAGTAACCTTTTTTTAGCGCCATTCACGGTTCACGGCACCGAATAGATACCAAAAGGCGGCACAAGAATATGCATTCACAGCACTTCGCGAGTGACGCCAAAAGCAATGTCAAGACGGTCAATACGCATCCTGCTTACTGCCCTACTTTGTTCCCCGAAGTTTACATAGTTCGGCCACGCGTTCCAAGCGAGAGCATGGAAAGCTATCAAAGGCAAGGTTGCATTCACTCGTGCTGACTTCTTTAATGTGTTTATACTTAACGTCTCCTATGCTCGTACATCTCCTGCCGAATCAGTCATCGGCACTGTTGAGGTTGACAACCCAGATATCCATATGCATAGGTTGCTCCGAACGGCTCAATGTCCCACCAGGTAGTAATCAAGAACGTGGCAAACGTCACCCTGACCTCATTAAACTGAAACGACTATACAAGAAAATCAACGATTACCAAAAGACATTACAAAGTGAAAACTGGCAAAATCTTTGCCATCGGCTCCGGCAAGAGGGAGAGGCCTTTTTCACTTATAATGGGGCATCTTTCGCAGCCTTTGCGGTAAAGCAAAGCTTCCTATCATTGACAAATGAGACTGCAGTCTGACTATTATGACGTAGAAGAAACTATTATCAAGACTCTCTTTCCGCATGCTACGAAGGATAAAACGGCACTAAAATCTCTTCCAGACATAGACATACCACACCCTCTAGACGAACTCAACACTCCTTTTACCCTGGGAGAACTTCACGTTGCCATCGCTCAAGGCAAATCTAGATCCGCTCCAGGCCATGATAAAATCACTTGGCAAGATGTCCGCAATCTGCCAACGCACGGCCATGAAGCCCTTCTGAGTGTTGTCAACGAATCATGGGAAACGGGACAAGTCCACGAGCACTTGAAGACGACCATCATTCACCCCATCACGAAGCCTAGTAAAGACGCCCGCGAAAACCTGAAAATCTGCGACCTATTTCACTAACTCCTATCATGTGCAAGGTCATCGACCGATTAATTAACAACCGACATCAGTTCCATCTCGAGCGCACTGGTTGGTTTCATCCATCGCTAACCGGCTTCAGACCTAATCCTTAGTACGCACGAATACCTTTGGGTGCTCCGAAGAGTCATAAATCGCACATCTCGAAAACAACTCCCGGATTGCATTCTGGCGACATGTAAATAAATAATTTCGAACCTAATGCAATGCGTGTTAGTGGGCCAATCAATGCTTTCATAGAAAGAAATCACCCAGCTCGATGTGGTTCAAGCCTTTCACGACCTAATGCAAGCTTCGCCATTTTTGAAATGAAGCTTTCCATTCCTCACTGGTGGCGTCGGCGTCTGAGTAAAAAGCACCGCAGGAAAGCGAACTTTATAGTGGGTTCCACAAAGCAATGATGATGATAAGCGAAGGCACATGAAGCGCCTCAAGAAAAAAACCTTTCCCATGGTGCGAATCGCGCTTGGGTCCCCCGCGATATGAAGCCGACGTCTATCCGATTGCGCCATTTCGACACTGTTGAATCCGTTTGGATTTTAAACTGAGGCTTTGACTAAGTTTGCACGGGAGAAAGCTTCGAGTTTTAATTCTCTTAAGAGAACGGTTTGATTTTTTGTCAGTTGAATCAAGTTTTTCGGAGTTAGCGATTGTTATGGGGCACGCCCCATAGCCAATGTGAAGCTCTTAAAACACCGAATTTCCTTTTCGCTTCATGAAACGACATCACTGTGGTGTCGGTGTCAATATGGCCACATTTAAGGTCTCCACAAAATGGAACGATTCATCTGGTTTACAAACAAAGCGAAGTTAAAATTAAATTCCCGTTCTGCAAAGGAACAAAGCGAGTTGTAATGTGAATTAGTGGCGGTTGTGAGTAAGCGTGAGTGAGCGTAAGCGGGCGATGGGAGTGGCGAGTGCGTGAGTGGAGGAAGCGAGTGGTGAGTACGAGTGAGTGTGAGTGGCCATTGCGAGGGGTGAGTTCGATTGCGAGGGAGTGTAAATAGGAAATGCGAGTCGTGAGCGTGAGCGTTAGTGAGTGCGAGTGGTGACACCGAATGGTGAGCGTGAACGCGAGTGAGTGCGAGTGGTGAGGGCGGAGTGGTGAGCGCGAGTGAGTGCGAGTGGGGACTACGAGTGGTGAGTGTGAGCGCGAGTGAGTGCGAGTGGTGAGGGCGGAGTGTTGAGCGTGAACGCGAGTGAGTACGAGTGGTGACGACGAATAGTGAGCTTGAGCGCGAGTGAGTATGAGTGGTGGGGACGAGGGGTGAGCGTGAGTGCGAGTGAGTGCGAGTGGTGTGGATGGAGTGGTGAGAGTGAGCGCGAGTGAGTGTGAGTGTTGGGGACGAGCGCCGAATGTGAGCACGAGTGAGTGCGAGTAGTGAGAGCGGAGTTGCGAGCGTGAGTGCGAGTGAGTGTGAGTGGTGGGGACGAGTGGTGAGCGTGAGCACGAGTGAGTGCGAGTGGTGAGGGCGGAGGGGCGAGCGTAAGCGCGAGTGAGTACGAGTGGTGGGGACGAGTGGAGAGCGTGAGTGTGAGTGAGTGCGAGTAGTGAGAGTGGAGGGGCGAGCGTGAGTGTGAGTGAGAGCGAGTGGTGAGGGCGGAGTGGCGAGCGTGAGTGCGAGTGAGTGCTTCAGTATAAATATATTTTTTGAGTGAGTGTGAGTGAGTGGCATCCAGTTTTGCCGAGCTATGATGGTCAATGAGTGAGCTGTAAACGGTATTGTGGTAATGAGTAGGAACTCCAAGTAGACATTAAAAACAGAAACTGTGAAATCTGCTCGAATTGTGCGAGCTGCTAGGACAAGTTTGATCTAGGAGGGTGATGTTGAAATCAGCCATTATTATGGCGTTCTTCTTTTTATCGTGATACGGCGTTCAAAATATGACTAAGATCATTGCAAAATGGCTTGATGGGTGAGGATGGTGAGCAATAAATGTATCTAATAATGCCATTTCTTTAGTCTAGTTTAGGAAAGGAATAGTTAAGTTATATCCAAACTGATCCGCAGTTCAATGTAGTAATGTTAAGATCAAGTTTGCGATTATAACGAACTTTAGTGGATATGTATAGCGCAGCGCCATCAGGGGTATTCCTTTGTCTATTGCAGTACTTAGCTTTATATGCAGGAAAATAGTACTAATTTTTTGTAATAGTCTGTGAACCAAGTTGCGGTAAGTGAAATTATTCAGAAAGAAATATTTAGAGAGAACGAAAGTTCACAGTGTCATCATAATGTTTATGTAATATTCTTCCTATGAGGGAAAGCTTCTTCCGTTAAAATAAATCATCGAGTGAAGTGTACTATAAATAATGCCATTCAATTCAACTTTTGCGTGAAGCGGTAAAAGATGATGCATGATGCATGCTGGGACTTATTATTTCAAGAAAGAACATCAGGTAATTCTCGCCGAGTCAAACTCGTCACCAATTGTGATGTTCTACTCTCGAATGTCTTCCTAGCTTTACTTCGACAGTTGTCCGTACACAGAAAGTTCCATCCATGTCTTTTTTCAGTGCTGGTGCATTAAAATGTAAGGCCTTGTTCGACGGGAATAGGTGGTCTTCGTGACGGCGGTACCGGTTGAATTTGTGATGGTGGGTGCGCTTTGCCTTGCAGGCCTTGCTCAGAAAACCGGATTTCCTGGACCTGTATCACTTGCAATTTAGTTTCGCAGGTTAGAGCATTTGATGTCAAGAGCACTGCTTCTCCAGCATACTTCAAGTACATTGAGACGGTTTTTATGTGCTCTGGAAGCTAATTTTCCGTTAAAGAAATTGTAGTGTTTGTAAGAGTTTTCTTTTCTCTAAAGAGAGAAAATGGTTTGACTTGCTTTATTAGGAGTTCAGGAGCTAGCAGTGACTGTCGGCAAGGCTGGTCTTGAGCGACACTCTGAGAACTGTAGGACAGTTCATGAAATTCAAGGACAACAAACCCCGGTATTTTGGAGCCGTAAATTCTCAAAATTCCCCACTTCACTCAAAATTTGAAATAAAAGGAGCACAGGTTTTTTCCTACATATCTTATTTACACGGGTAGCGTCCCTAATCCCCGACGAAATGAATTTTTGTGCGACCGTAATTTCTGTTTATAATAGGTGGCTATTTAAAACATGTCTATCGCCTCCTCCGCTACAATGTATCTTATAATATTGTTTGGTTTTAGAGAGCGGGGAAACAATTTCTTCAGAAGACATTGGCGCGTCTCGCATGTAACGTCGGTGAGGACAAGCGAGGACAAGCCGACTCACTTTTTCGATTGCGAGTTGAAACTTCTCAGCGCTTGGGGTGGTAGCTGCGTATTTTTTGTTTCCTGCATGTGCTGTGCTATTGTAATCTTTTGTTCAAGAGGTGAGAATTGAAGTATAAGTCACCCGAAAGGGAGTGCTCTCTCGGTGCCCTTTCGACGAAACCAAGGAAATTATTCCTGTGTGGCGGCCAGAGACCGGCAAGCGTCTCGCGGGCATTAAGTAAAAAAAAAAAGGCTGACCATTAACGTTGCTTTATTGGCCTGAGCTTCTCACCTAAACTCAGAAACAATGTTATGCCATCAGGGTGCTTCTGGTGGAGCAGGATTTTTGGAAAGCAGGCACGTTAACGAATCAAATGGGTGCCACTGGTTTTGTTGGCAGAACATGATATCGTTGCAGATTTATGTTATACACTGCATTGGGTGTGAGACCCTTAGCGACCATTTTCCAGCAACTGCTTGCAGCTTTCTTAAATAAGTCGAGAGTTTTGAAGAATTGTGGAGTCACGAAACTGCATATACAAACGTCACTGAAAATGAAACTGTAAACGTCGATAGAGCGTGTTTTACGATTCACATCCTCCTTTAAAAGTGTGCATGAAAAAAGTCGATGAGACGGTTACAGTCATCACCACAGGGCAAGACAACTCCCGCCGATGATAACTTTTAAAAGGAAACCGATGCTTAAGGAAAGCTTTCTCTCTGCATTTGCAGTCAGCACTAAAAATAGTCTGCAAAGACGAATCTATGCCTTCAAAAGAGATTCTTTAGGCAACTGTATAGTTTTGTATATACACAGAATGACCTTAAGGTTCCCGAAAGCATTCAGGAAAACGTTAGAGTGACACTAAAACATATAAAAACAAAGACTGCACCTTTAGGATAATACCTGGCCGCATGACAGATATACTTTTGCCTCAGAACACTGTCGCGAATCTTAGTTCAAGAGTAGCTCTGGACACATTTCGGAAGCATAGAGAAGCATGCACGCTTGAGGATACATTGCTTGATAAAGCGGCGAAATTAGTTCTCAAGAATCCCAAAACACTTGCTGGCAAATGGTAACTCCAGATTTCTGTTAGTCTGGGTTGTAGTTTGATATGATCGCCGGTAATGCCTGTTGACAACGGCGATAAGAGCCGCAGTTCTAAGTAGGAAGAAAAGTCCCCCGTACTACCACCCGTGATTGTCAAAGAATTCGAAAGCGCGTAGGGAGATCAAACCTTTTAAAGTCTCAGTAAAAATTCTACGCGAACTTCGCGTTTTTGGGTGGCGATATTGTGGGCTAGATTCTGACCAAAACTGCAGGCGTCGCCAAGGTTGGCATACAGAAATCGCGTCGACAGAGTTTATTCGACGGGCAAACCCATATTTGAGGTTACTTCTCTGTAGATGTCCATCTAAACTAGACATATGAAAACCAGAAACAAGTATATTAAAATTGGTCGCTACAACGACTATATCATTAGGCTGAGTGAGTTCACGTGTCATGAATAGACGGTCCACAGAGAAATTGTAAAATTTAAGGAATTCCCTCCTGCTGTACATAAACGGTTGTCTTTGACTGAGTACACTTACTAAAACCGGCGGTAACTGTTCCTTTATTGCAACTATCCCAAAATATTCTGGATGTCAACTTTGCACTACGGCGACCTAAACACTACGCGGAGTTTCATCTACATGTCTAATTACCTAATTTACACGGAAGTTGTACATACTGTTAAATTCCCGCGTGATGTCAGTACAAGGGGTCTTGTGGGGAGCTCAAAGAGACCCATATTAGCCCACTAGGATAGGACTAGAGTTCATACCAGTAAAGTTTGACTAAATAAGTCGAAGCAATGCGATATCGCAAATTACAATGAGCGTGGTTTGTTTTGTGCACCTTTATTTTCAATGCACAGCGGTGTGTTTTTAAGTGCGAATGCACTTCTTAAGCGAGCCTGAAGCGTCCGCCGCCGTCCGCATAGCAACAGCTGCGGGTGCGCGCGCTCCTCGTCTTCCTTGGCAACGGGGGGAGATGGGCGCGCGCTGCCTTGCCGCTGACATGGCACGTACCCACGTGGGGGATTGGCCAGGAATCTCCTCGTCTTCCTTGGCAACGGGGGCAGATGGGCGTGCGCTGCCTGGCCGCTGACATGGCACATACCCACGTGGGGGATTGGCCAGGAATCTCCTCGTCTTCCTTGCAAACGGGGGGAGATGAGTGCGCACTGCCTAGCCGCTGACATGGCACATACCCACGTGGGGGATTGGCCAGGAATCGGGCGTGAGAAGGGCTAACGCACCCGCTTAAAGGAGTACTGACACGAAATTTCAAAGCTGAGATCCGCTCTAGCAATCAAGTACAACGACAACAGAAATAGGTGTCTGTGAATAAATGCATCTTTCTTTCTTTGTAGTTGTGTGTGTGTGTGTGATCTCTCTTTCGCGAACATTACCGAACCGCGCAAATTCAACTCGTGCATTCGCACTTTCACATTCTTCCCCCCTGGGAAATGCGGGGAATTTTTTTTTGTTTAGTTGGTTGATAATAGGGTGTAACGACACAACGCAGACTATGAGGCGCACCGTAGCGGTGGCCTCCGGATTAATTTTGACCATCCAGATCCTAACCATGCGCCGAAATCACGTACACACGGGCGTTTTTTTTTTTGTTTTTCGTCTCCATCAGGAAAGCGGCCGCCGCGGCTGGGAATCGAACCCGCGACCTCGTGATAATGCCTTAGCCACTGAACCACCGCGGCGGGTCTTTTGTGTTTTGTTAAAAGTGTGTATGTATGTAAATAAATGTTCTTGTAAAACATTTTCTTTCTATGTTTTCCTTTGAGAAATAATTTTCACGCTTTTTTTTTGTATTAAAATGTACCTCTGTGTCAACTGTGCAAGGAGGGAAGGCCTCTGTCGGGCTAGCCGCCTTTTTCCTTCCATCCGTGTTTCTGTATTAAGAAAAAAACTTCAAATCAAAGCCTTTAGAACTGCTCCCAGCTCTCCTGGTCATCCTTTGTTACTGTGTAGAAGCGCACTGAAGCATTCGGCGACTAGTTGCAGGGGGGCAATTTTCTTACACCGGGCAACCACAACAACGCAATACCTGCCTTTCGTAGCCTGGTGAATTTATTGCGTTCCCCTTCATGCTTACGACATAGAAACACAGGTAAGATGGGCATTGCCGCGAGTGAACATCATAATCATCGTCATCATCATCAGCCTATCTCCCATCTGCACGGCAAAGGCCTCTTCCATAAATCTCCAATTATTCCGGTCCTGTGCTAACGGCGACCAATTTATCCCGCAGGCTTCCTGATCTCATCTGCCCATCTAGCCTTCTGCTGCCTCCTGTCACGTTTGCATTCTCTAGGGATCCACTCTGTTACCCTCAATAACCAACGATTATCCTGCCTTACCAGTGCATACACTGCCCGCTCCCATTTCTTCTCTTAATTTCTACTAATATGTCCTTAAGACGCGTTTGTTTCCTGACCCACTCCGCTCTCTTCTTGTTCTCTAATGATAATCCTGCCGTCTTCCGTAACATTGCTCGCTTGTCGTCCTCAATTTAGGTCGAACCCTTTAAGAGACCCTCCACGTTTCTGCTGTGTAGGTGAGTAGTGGTAACATGCAGCTCTCACACACTTTCTTCTTCAGGGACAATGGCGTGCTGCCATTCATTACATTAAAACACCTGTCCGACCTGTCCTGTCGCGCCCATCCTGTCTCTTCTTTACCTGGTCCCGTCCTAATGCGCTGTTTTAAGTACGAATTATTAGTTACAACACCTGTCGAATGAGCTTTACCTCAACTTACCCTTCTAATTACCTCTGCTTCATGGTTGGGATCTGGGTTCACCAGTTGGCCTATGTACATATACAGTTAAACATTGATTAAACGAAACTCTACGTAAGGAACTCCTAGATTTAAGGAAATCTTTGAATTCACCTTTGGCAGCCCCTTGGAAACCTGGGCGTTGGCGACCTCTTTGCAACAAAGGCGTTGCGACGGTTAACCTTGATGTAACAAACTCGTTACACTGATGAGTAATCGCTTTCTGCCCTTTTTAAAAAAATCGGCTCGAGAAATTCACTAATTTAGCGAACGTCACCCCCACCGGAAACTACCGTGCGTTTCGAGTGTGAGTGCGGTGTCGGTTTGATGCTATGCCTGCTTATCCGCGGGTAGTCTCGTGTCTCTATGGCCATCTGTGGTGTCGGTTTATCGGTGATAAGTTCAGCTGCCAGAAAACAAAAAAAATTCTGCCTTTCAAGACGTGCTCGCAATTTTAAATGCCGCCTCCACTGGCGAGGAGGAAGAACATCGCCGCCCGGTGCAGCCTCCCAGCTGGCACCCTCTCACCAATATTGATTGTGGAAAAAAGCTTCAACATCCCGATGCGGGGCCCTTTCCGCTTAAAGTAGGTCTTTGTCAGGCATTAAAACGTGTGGAACGAAAAAGTGATACTTAGGTTACGTTTGTGAATACGGGCTAAGTTACGTTGCTTCTTCAGAGTGCCGTGTAGTGACTATGGTCATGGGACAGCAACAGGTGCAAAGCACGCAGATGTTCACTCTGAAATAAACTTTTTAAGAAACAATTCACCATCGGTGATGTCTAGAACTTTTAGTTTTGTTTCTGCTTCATTCACGTGAGCCTTACCTCGAAACCTGCATCTACCAAGAACCTTCATGTAAAAAAAATAGCGATTGTTTTTGTCAACTTCATTATATCGAGGTTTACTGTATTAGCTTACCGCTTATATTGCATTGTTACCTATCTCAAAGCGCTGTGCTCCCCCAAGTTCATGAAGCGTTACTTTATTTTCTACGCGTTAATTTTCTGGTCCACGGTTCTACTCTGTTAGTAGCATGCTTTGTGATTCGATCCCCGACTTATGTATCAGAAAATTGGATGTTGCTGAGGTATGCCCCATTAACCCTTACGCGCACCAGTTCGAAAGGCAACGTTCTGAATACCTTTTGTAAACACGCTCTGAATAAAATTGGAGATTGTGTTTCCTTGACTGACACCATTTCTTGTATGTATTTTAATGCTTTCCTTAGGGAGGACGACGATAGCTGCGGACCCGTTGTAGATATCCTCTAGTATACTAACATAAAGCTCGTCTACACCCTGATTCGGGAATTGCTGAATGACGACTGAAGTTCCGACCACCCAAATGCTTTCTGATAATCCATGAAGGCTATACATAGGGGTTGAGTATACTCCACGCACATCTCTATTTCGTCATTGATCATTCTAATATGGTCCATCGTCGAATACCTTTTACGAAACCCTGTTTGTTCATTAGGTTGCCTGAAATTTAAGGTGGCAGAAGTACTGGTAGCGATTACATTGGTAAGTACCTTGTATACGACTGAGAGTCAGCTGACCGGTCTGAAATTTTTAAAGTCCTTCACTTCACCTTTCTTATGGATTAGAATATTGTTCGCCTTCTTCGAAGATTCCGGTACCCTCGCGGTCATGAGGCATTGCGTATAGCAGTGTCCCAGTTTTTATTCTGCAATTTGCCCGCCATCCTTCAAGAGGGGGGTGGTTATCTGATCCTCACCAGGTGCTTTGCCCCCTTCCATCTCTTTGAAAGCCTTCTTTACTACTTCTGCCGTTGCTGGTGCTGTGTCTATCTCCTCTGAACAACTCCTTCGTTCACTATTATCCTGTATGACACGGCTACTGTGCAGGTATCTAGAGAACTCCTCGGCCACTGTAGCTAATTCTTCTTTAATTGTGATGACATTGCCTTGTTTGTCTTTAGGTGCATAGATACGATTTTTCCACATGCCTAAACGCCTCTTCACTGCTTTCAGGCTGCCTTCGTTCTTTACAGCATGCTCAATCGTCTCCATATTATACTTCCGTATGTCAGCTGTCTTGTGGTTATTGATTAACTTCGAAACTTCCGATAGTTTTATTCTTTAACCTGGGGTCAACATTGTTGTGCTTTCCTGTTTCCCAATTAATCCTTAGACTCCTGGAAAGGTTTACCAGTATCCTGTATAGCAATTGCCCTTCCAACGTCTACTGCACAGTGCGTTATAATGCGTGTAAGATTGTCGCTGGCTGGGTGTCTCGTAAACTCTGTTTTCTTGGTTAGAGCTGAATATCGGTTCGGCAGCGCGATCCTGAGTTCTTCAACTTTCCGTCTTAATGTTAGCTCATTGATCTGCGTCTTGCGTACTAGCTTGTAGGGGTTCCCCTTCAAATCTAGCCTAATTCTAGATCTCACCATACGGTGGTCACTACACGCAACTCTTCCGAGCCCTTCCACATCCTGCAGGATGCCAGGGGTTTAGCATATCATGAAGTCTGCTCCATTTTTATGCTCCCCACTCGGGCTCCTCCACATCCACTTACGGCTCTCCCGCTTGCAGAAGAAGGTTTCCATCATGCGTAGATTTTTCTACTCTGCGAAGTCCCTTCTGCTATTTTTACAACACAGACGATAGTTCCCAACTAACGTCTCTCCAGCCTGCATCTTGCCTACTGAATTATTGAAGTCCCCCATAACTACGGTATACGGTGTTTTTACTTTAGCAATTGCGAATTCCATATCTTCATTGAAGCGTTCAACTACATGTCTACGTGGCTGGATGTAGGCGCGTAGCTGTGTACTACCTTGGCTTGGTACGTGTTATTACGCCTAATTATAAGAGGGGCAACCTTTCGGCTACACTATAGTATTCATCTATGTTGCTAGCTATGCTTTTATTGGCTAGACATCCCGCTCCCTATTCTCTTCTGTATTCTAGACCACAGTAACCCAGGACGGGCTCATTTTTGAGCACTGTAAACACTTCACCTGTCGTCGTAACCTTGCTAATCCTTATTGCATCCCACTTCATGCCCTCTAATTCCTCGAAGAACATCTCTAGGCTAGCCTCGCTTGATAATGTTCTGATGTAAACGTTGCCAGGTACATATTCCAGTGGCGGCCTGTTCTGATCCAGGAATTCTTAGCACCCTGAGCTGCGACACAGGTCTGACCGCCGCCGTGGTCATTTGCGTCGCAGCCTCTCGAAACTGAGGGCAGACGGTTCATTGGTGTACTCATGGGACGTTTCGGCGACTACTACACCAGCGTGGTCAATCCTGCTCATGTGAGGGAATGCGTCACCGGCAACGGCCGTCGCGAACAGGCTGCGCCCCAAGCGTATTTCTTAAATTCCATCGCCACACGAATTTTTGCTGTTTTTTGGTTGGAATTGGGCGTCACTGTTTTTAACCATGGTCCTTCTTGACGCGAGGCGGACGCTGTACCTCTACGCTACCTCTGCACCTCTACCGCGAGTAGTGCGTATTTTTTTTCTCATAAAACACACACATTCATTGTACTTTTGCGAAGGCTGCAGTCGAATTCACCTGTGCTTATAATGTACCTAAGCAAGGTAAACTAACCACCACCTCATGGACATCGCAAAATGCTTACAGATATAAACTGGTTGTACATTCAACAACGAAAACTGACTATATAAGTGTTTAGTTGGTTTAAAATGTGTTTTTAGATGCCGAATGAGAACTAGGAAAGTTTGTATTATAAAATGCACGACGCCCAGACCGCAGTTGGGAGACCCTATTAACTCTTATTGTTGTTTGTGAAATAATTACCAATATTTCTTCTTTTATACTTCAAGTAAACTGTATCTATAGGGATGCAAATGTCAAGCGGCGATTATTTGTAACTCTATTTATTGTTTTCTAGAGGAACGAGAGCAGAAAAGTAAGATTGCTAATGCGAGTGTGGAGTTTATTGTGTATACCCAGAACGGGGTGAACAATAAAGAAATGGTAACGACAGCAACTAAAATACCACAGTCGTGCACATCAGCACTAGCGTTAGCAGCCAACGCCTTTGCCAAATCTGAGAAACCTGGCCGCTGATATTGCACGACCGCAGTGCATAGTTGGCACAATGTATGAGGGGCGTACCGAATACTTCCTGCTGCAGGCTTCGGAAGCCAGAAACGGGAGCGCATCATACCAAGTTCCATTACACTTCAAAGAAGGAGAAGTTTGCGAATTTATGAAGATTCAGCAATGGATGTTCAAAAATGTTTTATGAGTGCTTGGTCAGTCACAATGACTGTTTTTCTTCTAGTACGTTTTGAGCGCACATTACCGAAACCGACTGGTTTTGTGGTGAGTTTTTGCTAATGTCTATTTGGGAGGAGAATTAGCACATGTATGGCCCAGTTGCACTTATGGCTGCTCTGCAGAGATGCCGTCATCGACTTTTGCTTCTTGCGTTAAGTAAAGAACTAAGAGAAAGTCTAGCGTCAATAAAATATCATTATCACTTATCAGAACTTAGTGCCCCTGATTTGTATATAAGAAACAATTTTGCAACAAAATCTAAAACTCACCTTATGTACTAGCGGTTCTGGACACCATTGTATTACTACCGCCTTTGTGGTGCTGGAAAAAGCGGTGCTGAATTGCCTGGTCTGTATGGGGCGTCCGCAAAGTAAACATGCACTTCTTATGTGAACACTCATTACGGCTCTCTACATGCTAACTGCGCAGCTGTTTTATGAGGAAAAATAACTTTGCAGACTTTTGAAAAAATATTTCCAGGATCACTTCAACGATACTGTTTGCACGTTATTGTTCCAATACATTCTTTAGGTGAAGATACCCGTTACATAGGTCTTCCTGCCAAACATCTCAACCAAAAGCCACAGAAGAAATTCCCCCTTTTGTTACTGAAGACCATTGCACAAGGGCTGCAAGATTCTGTTGTAGGGAGAAAGAAATAAGTAGCGAATATTTTCAAACGCCGTGACCGGCGCATCTACTGTCCATTTATGGAAATGCCTCCCACTTGTACCGTCCACTGCTACGCAAATATCTTAACATGTAATTGAATATGATTACCTTATGTATTGCATTCAACCAGTGCGACACGTTCTTGGAATATAAATTACGCACCTTAAATCGTCATTGGTTTTAATTTTTTATCAAGAAGTCGCGGCTACAAACGAAAGAGGCCATCAATGCCATTGGCTTTCAAAATTTCCCGTTAAAGTGAATAACTGTGAGTAGGCCACATAAGCGAGTATTTTAACTCCGCAGCTTCTCCACAGTTATGTACCATGCTGTCTAAATAACAATAAGACAGCAAAGCGGGCTAGTTGCTGATAATAAATAGCTGTAACTTGAGCACACAAAAAAACGAGGACTGAACGCAGACATGAAGGCAAGCCCAGCTTGTCATCGTGTCTTCGTTCGGTCCTCATTTTTTGTGCGCTCAAGTTACATCTACGAACTGTGTAAATCACTTCCACTCAAAGGTCACACCTTCCGAACTTCACACCTTCCAATTCCGCCATGTATATACATATATTGCAAAAAGAAAATATTTGCCTCACTATAGTCTCTGTGATCAGGTTCATGTCCTCCTAGTGGCTCAATCTCGTACAAGTGGTGGGGAATTTCTCCCGTTTCAGAACGGGCCATTTCAAGCATGGGCTTCACTCTCAGGGTGTCGCTTAGAATTCCCTCCTGAAATGTTGAAAATAAAAAAGCCGGCAAAACTTGGACACAAAAAAAAGCCCGCAAAACAGAATTGCAGTGTAATTCATCTAGACCTTGTACATTGCACCCTAACCACCATCATCATTGGGTTTGCTTACAACCCAGCCAGCGACCTCCTTCCTGTGCTCTTCTCTTTCCCAAGGTGTTGGTCAATCTGACGACCCAGCGCTGAACTGAACACCAGCCACTACTTGCTCCAAGGCAGGGACCCATCAATACTTCACTTGGGCCCCTGGGCTGAGAAGCCACAGCCCTTTCTTTCCGAGATAACGTTCTCTGCGACTTTTTTCCAGAAATATAGTTGCCGTGTTTAGTTAAGCTGTCTCATTTATTTATTGAGTACTGCGAAACAATTCTCGTTAAGGTACGGTGTAATTTTAATTGACAAAACAGCGCAGTGAGGGATATAGTACACCTTTTTGTGCTGAGCAACCCAGCCCTCAAAATCACGAAGCATACAAATAAGTAGGCGTAGCATGTGGTCACTTGCTAAGTGTGTCACCTGCTAGTGCCTATCACAAGCCTGTCATTGGCTAGGTGGTATTATCAAGTGACCCACCGCCGAACCGAATGCTTTGTTATTATCGCACTAATGTACTTTACATTTATCAAGCAGCCCAAAGACAACGTAATTATGCAAGCGAAATTTCTTTACAGCCCATGTCACCACAAGTGTAACTGCAGCCCATTGTGCATTTTGTTGTTTTGGCTCCCAGCTCAGCACAAGGCATACTTTCTGCTTTCAAGGACTTGCTGGAGGTATGCGTAATATCAACAGCGGAGCTGTTGTTACTGGCCGTAAGTTCGCCGTTGCAGGAGAAAATACCATGAAAATCTCGAGCGCCCGCGAGTGCGTGCCTCGCGCTGACCGCCAAGTGTCCTCGGCTGGCGCAGCGGATTTAGCAATTGATTGATTGATTAAAACATCTTTATTCAGAAGTCCAAAGAAACAGGACGAAAGGAGCTGAATATTCCAATTCCAGGATTTCACTGGCTTTGAACGACGCTATGGCTCTACTAGCCATCACTTGAGGGCAGGGTAATCGCTGCACAGGGTGGCCTGCCATTGCTTTTTTGACGTGTTTGTGAGTGGTTGTACTGTTGGTGGTTCCGGCATGCCCATACTGCGGGGAACGCATCCGCCATGTCCCGGCAATATGGGAAAAAAGGAGAGCATAGCGTGGGCTACCAGCAAAGTAGTCTAGCCAGTGTAGGTAGTGTGTCTTTCTCAAAACGCCGGAGTGTGCTCGTCTTCTTTAGTGAGTCCGGTTGTGGAAATGTTGTTCTGATAATTCTCAATATGTTTAAGTATTCGGTTGAGGTTACGCTCGCCATGTGCAAGGATGGGTATTGTTACAAGAAGGGCGATATAAGAAGACCTCGAGCAGTGGCATCGGTGGCTTCGTTCCCCTTTTGATCCGTGTGTCCTGGCGTCCATATAATGACCACATTTTCCTGTGGGTGTATACGAAGAATTTGGTCAGTGATTCTGAACACATTGCCCTGTATGAAATTAATGCAGGCCTCGTATGAACCAGTTAGAATTTTTGGCCTGGGGTTGGAAGCGATGGCTACGGCGATGGCTGCTGCTTCTCTCTGGGTAGCTAGTTTTGTCTTTAGGGTAGCGGAATATACAACTCGTCCATCCGGTGTCGTAACTGCCGCTACCATCTTTTTTTTAAGGTCCACTGGGGTCTATATATAGGGTGTTCCGTTTCCTGTCCCATAGTCGGCCCAGGGACTAATCCCTGGCTTTTCTCCTCTCGGCGTCATGTGTGGTGTGCATAATCCTAGGTATCCGACTAATTGTAATTTTTGCTCTAAGGTCTAGAGGAAGATGTTCTACCGGCTCTGGCTGCCCGCCGGTGGTGTTGATACCTAGGTTCTCCAATAGCCATTTTCTATTGGATGTTTGGCTTAGGCATTTAATTTGGGCAATCTTCTGAGCTTACATTAACTGTTTCACTGCGTTACGAGCACCTAGCTCCAGAAGTCTGATAGGGGACGTTGAGTTATGAATCCTTAGGGCCGTCTTGTACTCTTGTCTAATTTGAATAATTACTTTTTCTACCTCACCCTTGGTGAGTTGGAGGTGCGCCATCCCGGAGATAATACGCGATACAACAAAAGCTTGTACTAGCCTTGTAGCCTGCTGTTCACCAAGTCCGGGGTGTTTATTCCTGAATATTTTGATCATACTGAGGACTTGTTTTGTTGCTGCCACGAGTGTTTTTAGTGTAGCTCCATTTCCCATGCCGTGTGCAATGTGTTTTCCCAGAAGTTTGATACAGTTGTGTCGAGAGACCAGCTCGACATTCATTTGAACGTCGTAGTTATCGCGTGTTTTTCTTCTGGGGCTCTTAAGAATTTGTAGAGCACACTTCTCCGAGGCGCATTGCAAACCCTTGCTATTAGCATAGGCATCAAATACATCGGTGGCTCTTTGCAAACTAAGTGGCAAGAACGCGACGGAGCGAGAAAGTGGTGACCGCTTGTAAGCCCGTGCCTCGCGGGGACCGCAGAGTCTCCTGATTGCGCAGTAGCTTTAGCAAACCGAAAAATTCCAGCGCTGTCGTCAAGCGCTGCAGTGTATGTAAAAAAGCTCAAGCTCTGTTGCTACAGCTCAAGAACACCCTGTTTAGGAGAGGTCACCGCGGCCACCACGTTCTATATAAGCCAGTATAGATACTTCGAAACATGACTACGAATGTGCCAATCAGTGCCGGGACTACTTCCAGATGTCGTCACAGCTGTCTCGAGCTGATGGCGAAGAGCTGGAGAAAATATGCAATGCTTATGATTACTTTGCATCCACCGCACGAAGGTAATAATACGACGGCCTCTTTGATGCATATGACGACGATTACTAGCACCGGAACTATGAAAATAATCGATGATACTGAAACTTAACTATGTGCCCACCAATTCTCTCCTTCAAACGCTTTGCCATTCAAGGCTTGCGCGTGAGTGCACGTTTCTATGAATTTTTGTGATGGCCAATATTGCGCGAAGATTGGCCTATCAGAGTCTGCTCTTTTAGATTCTTTTCAGTGAAGCGGAGTAAAATGGAAACTTATAGCGGTCTCCTACATCAGCCCGGAAATATTGCAGGTGCACGTATTCATGACAGGTGTGTCTGTAAGTGATCTCAGCGTGAAAGTATTTGCCTTGAAATGACTATGAAAGACGCACAGAAAACGTGTCTGCGTTACTGAGACTACGTCAAATATTTGTAGCTGAGATTGTTCACACTCTAACATTGCAAGCTTTCTATTGGAATAATGTTTGTATTCGCTTGTTTGTTTTAGTTAGATTTGTCCCAATTATTACTTTTTATCATTATGAATCATTGGTCCTTGCGTTTCAATACCCGCAGCTATTTCTTTTAGCTTGTATTTTACGACCAATAGTGAACTCCTGTCGGAAAGTTTACATAATATGGTAGATGGAGTACCGGGAATAGATATTGAGACTTGACGCTAATTTATCACCATTAAATTAATCACCATCATCATCATACTAATCAGCTTGCTCAAGTCCACTGCAGGACGGAGGCCTCTCCTGTTAACATTCAACTGCTCCTGTCGTGTGCTATTCTACGCACAGTTTAGACCCCAATTTCTTTATGTCATCCCCCCATCGTGTCATCCCCCATCTTTATGTCATACCCCCCTTCCCCTTCTTCCAGACCCATATCTTGGATCCACTCTGTTACCCTCATTGCCAACCTGTTGTCGGATCGTCTCACTACGTGGGCCCCCCAAGCTCATTTTTTCTTTATTTGAACTATGTTATTGTAAAAACTAGTTTGTTCTGTGTCCAAGGTAGATTATTACTGATCCCATAGTACTATTCCTAACATTATTCATTCCCTGGCGGCCTGTTGAGCGGACCTAAGTTTGCTTTCTCGTTGCTTTGCAAACCGCCACGTTTTAGCTCCGTATGTCATCACTGGCAGTATGCTGGTTCCAGACTGTTCTTTGGAATTATAGAGGTAGCTTACTTTGTATTATCTGGGAGTGCTTTCCGAGTGCTCCCGAGCTCATACCTACCCTCCACTGGATTTCTCCCTCATGGTTCGAATCAGCGCTAACCATCGATCCGAGGCAGTTATATTCTGTTACTTTCTTTTTACATCGTGTTTTAGCCTTGCGCCTTATGATATGAGGTTTGAAGAGGGAGGTTTGAAGATGGGAACAGGGACGAAAGTAGGAATGCAAGACAAAGAAGAAAGTAGAGGTAGAGGGGTTGAAAAAACTGAGATGGTCACGAAACTTTTAGGTTTCAGAGTCTACAGTTATGCATGCAGTCCAGTGGCGTGCAGAAAGCTTATCAGCGACCTGCAGTATTTGTCTGCCTGCACCCAGCTGTTGTAGTCATCCGGTTTATCCCACCGGAGTCCAACCTTTCTGAGCGCGTCGTCTCGAGCTCTCCTTCTTCCCGCGATCGTCCACAACCGATGGTTGACATCAGCTTAAGCCGCCGGGACGGACACCGCGGAGAAGTTACTGGGTCATCTTTTGTGTGCCCCCAACTACAAGTAACTGAAGCTGAGAAGGCCAACCCCGCCCGAAGGCTCCTGAGAGGAACTTCCTCCTCCTGGGAAAGATTAGGGGAGAGGGAGCAGACACACGGGGGAATAATCCACGTGTGTGCCTTCTGAGAAGAGGTTTTCGGGGTAAAATCCCGCGAATATCAAGGAAGGGGGCTAGGGGAGGATTCAGGAGGGGGGGTGAAGAAGTGTGGAAAAGATTTTCCGCTGTCAACCTGTGCGGACGTGCTTTTATGGTGCTCCGAAAACAGCGTGGTTCTAAATTGAAGGAGAGCGGAACGGCAGAGACAGCGGAGGACCGCCGAAGCTGAGTATTTACCTGCACAGTTCTTTGTCGTTGTGTCGGGGTTTTCAGCTGAGATGACGTGTAGAAAGCTGGTACAGTGTGGTAGTGGTCCGCGGCAAATACACGCCGAGCTTCAGTGGGTTGGCGACGAGGGAGATGAAAGGGCAGGTACGTGCCGTTTATGCTTAGCGGTGTCGTGGCTAGAATGCGTAGAAGCGCGGAACGCGGGGTTAGCAAGCGGGTTGCAGAACTGGAGGCAGCGCTAAGTAACGAACGCGACGAACGGAGGGCCATTGAGTGAAAGTTAGAAGCAGCGCAGATGAAGTCAGGAAGGAGCGTTGTTAAGCTCGGGCCCCTCACTTATTAATTAGAACAGCCCGGCTATTAGATATCTTTCGCTGGTGTAGCTTGTTTACCTGTGTGGTGTTTGTTTTCACGCCGGCCTAGCCAACAAAGCTGACTTGATCTTGAGGCGCACAAGGAGAAACCGCGGAAGCGTGCTTATTATTCGCCGTGCTTTTGTGTCCACCCGACGAGGGGGCCGGGAGACGACGCATACCAACGCGTTGGTCACTCCATAATAGCTGAAAGCGATGTAAGCTTTCTAAGAAGGATTTTCTTGCGAGAAGCAGGCGCAGGGGGACCATTCACATTTTAACGACCGCGATTACCACTACCAGGATCCGCGAACCGGACTCGAGCTGGAGGTCGGTAAAGGGGTCAAATCGTGGGTCAAACAGAGGAAGAGGTCACTAAGCGTTCAGTCTGTAATATTTGCACTGCTTAAAGTTACTGGGCGATGTTCAGTTCGGCACGCGTCTGAGCCTGGCGACTTGGCGGATGGGCTGCGGCATTGGGTAGACGGCCAGGCTTTTTTAGGCGCTCCACGTGTTAACAAAGAAAAGGAATTCTGGCGGCGCGGAGCAAAAACATAGGCGAGCACTGTATGACAATACTTTAAGACGTGCCACCCGGGTGCCGATTCATGTCGTTAGGTCTGGTTTCTGTTGGTTGGTTTTCATTTCGGTTATATCTGTGTTTTGCGGAATACCTTTGGGTTTCTGTATGAGAGTGAGAGAGGTGGGTCACTTGACTATCTAGAACCTACCTTGCTTTTTTGTCACGGTGGTCAATCTGTGGCTTAGTGCGCGCTAATGAATGAGCCATCCTCACTCGCACGTTGTTACGTCCCGTTTGTGGGTGTGGTTCTAGTAGTAAACCTGAGGAGGTTGATGCTTTGGGGACGAACAGAGACAGGATGAAAGCACAGCGAGCCCCAGTCGACGCGGGCCTTGCCCGACCTCTTGTATGCGACCACGAGCCATGAGTTCTAAATACAGAGTGTAAATAAAGTGTACATATTGTACATTTTGAGTTTCCTTGGAGTAGACCGTCGTCGGCTATATGCCGTCGACCAAAGAGCCATCGAGTAGTCTTTTCATTGGATCATCACTTCGATCATCGATTTCGGCTGAGCGATCCCGCAAACTCGTATTTTAACGAGCGCAATTTCGCCAACAAAAGACGAACACCTCGGCCCACGCAGCGAAGGGGAGGCATGCACCGAGGTGACACACGTGGTGCAAGCAAAGAAAGGCTGCAGTTACTCCCACGTGCTGCAAGATAGGCCAGAAAATCCAGTAGATAAGCCGTGTACCAGCAAAGAGCGGCACGTGGCAGATGATTGCGTGGTAATCATTGCGGGGAAATTCCAACATGAAGAGGAGCAGCGCTGTCACAGTGAAAAGGGTAAAGGGGGATAAGCGCTTGACGGTGGGGTATTTCCCCGGTCAAGCGATGAAGACGGTGATGACTCGAGCGAAGGGGCAGCTGGCCTTCTCCAGTAAACCTAGAAACCTTGTGGCGATTGCCGCAGCACTTAACGATGTTTTCAAGACAGAGGAGGGAAAACTTTGCCAGAAAATGGTGAATGGGGTAGATGACCTGCAGGCGGATGCCCCAAATGTGCTCATTGCAGTCTGCACCATGCCGGAGGTGACAAAGCAGGGCGTGCACACCGAAAGGGCAGTACTCGCTGCAAACAGCAAGATCGTGAGGTGCGGCAGGGAACTCGGGCTTGAAGTGAAGAGACGTGAACAGGGTAGTGGACAGCATTGGACATAGGCAAGCTTTTCAGTGGGGCGGGATTCACTTCAGCCTCAGGCTAGGAAACAAGTTGGGGTGGCGCTTAGGTGAAAGAGCGGTAGCTTTTTTAGATGGCTCCGCACCGCCAAGGAAGAAAAGTAGAAGACGAAGGGAAAGCAACGGACACATGCACACTGAATGATGGAGGCAGCCAGGCCTAGAGCTAACCGGAGAACCTACAGGAATATGTATGTTTGTGGTTTATTGGCGCAAGGGTTTCTAAGACCAAAGAGCGCCAGAAACTGTTATGTGGTCTTTCAATAGTCATGTTTGTGCTTAAAATATGTATGAAATGAGCATGATACATCTTAAAATACTGTATATATGGGTGTAGAGGGCCCGTCCACTAAAGCATGAAGATGTTCATAATGGTGGCTGAAATGGATTATGGGTGCAACGTGATGCACCTCGAGCCAAAGAGCATGCGACGAGAGTGGGCCTCCCGTACGGACAAAGGGAGCATGAGGGCCTCACTCACTGCTCGTAGGCTCTGAGGTCACGCACTGTACGAGATGAGTTTTAAAAACTTGATGTCTGCAAGATAACTTAAAAGACTTTTGTTTGTAAACATAGGTTCATCTCCTAAAAACAGTGAAGGATGTAGTGGAATGTTGTAGGTATATATTTTCGGGAAATGCCGTTTTCTGGCTTCATTGCAGAATGTGCACTCAATTAATACATGGAGGACGGTGAGTCGTTCCCCACACTTGTTACAAACAGGTGGGAGTGTTCCATTCAAAAGATATGCGTGTGTAGCGTAAGTGTGGCCTATTCGCAGTCTGCAAATGGATACTTCAATGAATCTGTTTTGTTTTTCTGTTGTGTATCTTCCTAGGTTTGGTTTTACTGAGTGGAGCTTGTTGTCTGTGTGTGTGTCCCACATGTGTTGCCAGCATTTACGGATTCCCCTCCGGATTACTGGTTTCAGATCGAGGTGAGGGACCTGCGCTACATCAACACCACTTCGTAGGGCCGCCAAAGTGGCGTTCTGGTCAGCAATTTCATTGCCCAGAATGCCACTGTGTCCAGGGATCCAGAAAACAAGTATTTTTAGCTTTGACTTATAGGCAGTTATAAGAGCTTTAAAAAGGCGGTTTAGAATAACGTTTTTTGTGGGCTTAAAGGAATCCAATGCAGTTACTACGCTTAGGGAGTCTGTGTAGATGACTGATTGTTGTATTTTGTTCTGTGTAATGTGCTCCACTGTGATTAGAATACCATAGGCTTCTGCTGTAAAGATGCTACAATTTCTGTTCAATGTCCTTGTGCTGGCAAAGTCCGGGCCATGTGCAGCACAGGACACAGAAGAAGAAGACTTGGAAGCATCTGTGTAAAAAGAGGCGCATAGATATCTGTGTTGTAAACTTAAGAAATGCTGTAAAATCAATTTGCGGGGTGCACGACGCTTGTCAATTGGTTTAAAGGATGTGTCACAATGAATAGTTGACATGTCCCAAGGTGGGACTATATCGGCGATACAGGTTTTTATGCCATCATCTAAAGACACCCCTATCTCCTCTGCAAGGCCTTTGACACGCAAGGCTACAGGGGCAGGGATCGACGGGCGCGCTAAATACAAATGGGCGGATGAGATGTCATTCACAATAGAATTGCATGGGTGATTCGTCATAGACATTGTCCTAATAGCATAGAGGAGTGCTGTATAAGCACGCTGGTGCTCTAGGCACCAGTGGTCGCATTCTACATAAAGACTCTGGATTGGACTTGTCCTGAAGGCTCCAGAGGCAAGGCGAAGGCCCAAATGTAGTACTGGGTCTAACATTTTTAAGGCAGTTTTAGACGCGGACCCGTATGTTACACTTCCATAGTCTATACGTGACCTAACTAAACTCACAAAGAGACGTAGAAGGCAGTCTTTATCAGCACCATAAGACTGATGTGACAACACTTTTAAAATGTTAATGGTTTTTAGGCATTTTCGTTTGAGTTTCTTTAAGTGCTGTACGTACGTTAGTTTTCGATCAAGTACAACACCTAAAAACTTGTGTTCTTTCTTGACAGCAATCCGTTCTCCGTTCAGTGTGACATCGGGTTCTCGACGAATTCCACGCTGTCTTGTGAATAACACACATGTACTTTTGTGAGGATTCAATTTAAAACCATTTTCTTCCGTCCATTTTGCAAGCCTGTTCACACCCAACTGTATCTGCCTTTCACATATGGACTGATTGCATGACCTAAAGCTTATTTGGACGTCGTCAACATACATTGAGTAGGAGATTGAGGGTGGCAACGATTTCCCAAGTGAATTCATTTTAATTATAAACAGAGTACAGCTTAATACTCCACCCTGGGGAACCCCATTTTCTTGTATGTATGTTCTTGATACCACTGTCCCTACTCTTACCCTAAATGTCCGCTCCGACAAATAACTTTCAATAGTGTTTAGCATATGTCCAGACACACCGAATGCCTTGAGATCAAGCAGTATGCCGTAACGCCAAGTTGTATCGTATGCTTTTTCTAAGTCAAAGAAAACAGAAAGACAGTGCTGTTTGTGGATAAAAGCATCTTTGACATACGACTCAAAGGCAACTAGCTGGTCAGTTGTGCTTCGACCTGATCGGAAACCAGCCTGACAACTGTCCAGGATGCCGTTAAATTCAAGAAAATGGATTAGCCTCTTATTTACCATTTTTTCAAAAACCTTTCCTAAGCAACTTGTCAGAGCTATTGGTCGGTAACTGGCAGGTAGTGAGGCATCTTTCCCCTGTTTTAATACGGCAACTACAACTGCTTCTCTCCAAGCTCTTGGAAAGTATCCCGCCGCCCATATTTTGTTGAACAAGTGCAAGAGTGTTCGGAGAGTTTCTGGGTGCAGATGTTGTATCATTGTGTATGATATACTATCTGCCCCAGGCGCTGAAGCCTTACATGTTCCCAAGGCGACCAAAAGCTCTGTTATGGAAAATTCCGTGTTGTATGGTTCGTCAGATCTTTTGTTATCACGAATCGGTTTCTTCTCCATAGATGTTTTGTGTCGTAAGAAAGCATTCGTGTAATGAGCAGAACTCGATACATATGAAAAGTATTTCGCAAGTGTGTTTGCCTGGTCCTCTAGGGTATCGCCTGTACTGTTGACCAAAGGTAGGGTGTGTGTTTTCCGTCCATTAAACTTTTTAATTCTGTTCCATACTTTGCCTGCATCTGTGTACGAGTTGATAGAAGTCACGAAAGAGCGCCAGCTATCTCTTTTTGCTTGCTGGCGAATGCGTCTTCCTTGTGCTTTTGCACGTTTGAAGGAAATCAAGTTTTGCGAAGTGGGGTACCTGCGAAGGACACCCCACGCCTTATTTTGAGCCTGCCGTGCAAGCCTACACTCTTCATTCCACCACGGCCTCCTAGTGTTAGGTGTGGCACCAGATGTTTGCGGAATTGAGCCCTCGGCAGCATGAAGAATGTGTGCAGTCACCAGTTCACAGGCTTCGTCAATGCCCAAATAGCTTAAGGACGTGTATGAAAGCTGAGATAATTGTTTAAATTTTAACCAATCAGCACCAGATTCCTTAAACTTCTTATGGCAGATGGAACTGTTACGGGCTTTATCAATGCCTTTCAAGATGACAGGGAAGTGGTCGCTCCCATAGGGGTTGTCGTCCACTTCCCATTCAACAGCCGGAAAAAGGACAGAAGAGCCGATCGCCAAGTCTATGTGTGAGTATGTATTGTGTGTAGTGTTGTAGTATGTCGGCTCTTTTTTGTTAAAGAGACAAGCTCCGGATGAGAAGAGGAATTTTTCTATCAAGCGGCCCCGGGAATCTGTGCGTTCAGATCCCCATAGTGGGCTGTGTGCATTCAGGTCACCTACGAGTAGGAACGGTTCCGGCAGCTCATCTATGAGAGACTCAAATTCAGAGCTAGATAAACGATATTCAGGGGGAATGTATAGTCAGCAAATTGTTGTTAATCTGTTGAAAATAATTGCCCGGATTGCAACCGCTTCTAGGGCGGTACGCAATTGAAGAGATTGGCAAGGGATAGATTTTTGCGTAACTATAGCTACGCCACCAGAGCAGTGCGTGCAGCTATCTCTGTCTCTCCTAAATACTGAGTATTGGTTCAGGAAATTGGTGTGCTTAGGTTTCAAGTGTGTCTCCTGTAAACATAGGATGGCTGATTGCGTTTTGTGTAGGATTTCATATATATCATCTAGGTTTTTAATAAGGCCCCGGCAGTTCCACTGTGTAATTATTTGTGCTACCATAAATGTTTAGGGAGATTTTACCTGGTGTAGATGAGGACTCGGGCTGGATGTATACTATCTATCAGTTCTGACTTGGGCCTGTGACACGGGTGGCTGGTGGCTTTTTGCCTCGCCCCGCCATGGTGCGCTGTTCTCTTTCCGCCTTTGGCACTGGCAGAGACGGTGTTACCTCCATGTCATCATCTGAGTGGTGTGACAGTGACGAGATGGAGTCCTTGCGGGCTCCGCCTCGGGATATGTTCGAAGTGGAGGCAGGAGCCCCTGCCGTCCCCGACTGTTTGTTGGACACAGAAGTGGTCGTGGGACCGACCACATCTACGTCCATGGCCGCCTGCAGTCTGGCAGCCGGAAGAGGAGGATTGACAGCAGAGCCGTCACTCCTCACACTCGCAGCTAACACAACACTTGCGGGCGCCACAGGTGTCGTGTCGGATGGTTGGGCTGCCTTGGGCAGCACCTGGGGGGGCTGGGACGGCACCAAGTCTGCTTCGCAGTACTGGGTGGCCGCCGTGACTAGACGCCGCTCCGCCCCCCGGCGAGCTGCATCGGCATACCTTTGCGAAAACATTGAGTGTTTCTGTCGTGCTTCTTGATAGGTAATGTTCTGGGTGACCTTCATGTTTATGATTTCTTTCTTGGCTTTGAATTTAGCACATGACCGAGAGTATGCAGCGTGGGGTTGTTCACAGTTGGCACATTTCAATACATTAGAAGCACAGTTCTCTGAAGGGTCATGATGTCCTGCGCACTTGGCACATGTCAGTTTTCCGCGGCAGGTGGTAGTACTGTGCCCATACCGCTGGCACTTGAAGCAGCGGCGTGGGTTGGGTATGTAAGGTCGTACGCTGCAATGAAGGAAGCCTGCAGTGACAGACTCCGGTAGGACACTTCGGTCAAAAGTTAGGATCACATGTTTCGTTTTTACTTCTTTGCCATCGCGTCTGATCATTATTCTTCTTACCGCAGTAACGCCCTGGTCACGCATGCCCTCGAGGAGGTCAGACTCACTTTCATTGAGCAGGTCCATCTCAGATATGACGCCCTGCGAGCTGTTAAGGCTCCGGTGTGGCGTTACAGCTACTTCAAGGCCAAGTAGGTCGGTCTGGTTCAAGAGACTATCAGATTGTTTTTTAGTAGATAGTTCTACAAGCACGTCCCCCGATGTCAGCTTCTTTGCCTTGTAGTTCGCGCCAACTACACTCTCAATAAACTTGGCAATTAAGAAGACCGACTTGCAGGTAACTGGAGATTCCTTGTTCTTAGATTGTATCACTAAGAAGCGAGGAAAGTTGTCCGGGGTGTTAAATTTCATGTTGGGCAGAGGTTTGAAAATTACATCGGTGCGGGCCCTTTTTGGGGCCCGATCATTTGGAAGAGAGGATTTCGAAAGTACCATGCGGCATAGTATAAAGCAGGGAACTGGGGTACTTTCTTCTTTGACGTTACCCTGATGGTCAAAGAGGTCCCGGAGCTCCCAGCCTGATAGACAGACAGGGAGCCCATCGGCCGGAGCTTGACCAGGGCTCCGACGGCCACCGTTCACGGCTTCTAACCCTTCACCTTTCAACTTCTCGCCACGGTAGGTAACAGCTTAAGTATGGGGGGCTCGGGGTACGCGGTGTCGCCACTCACCGTCACCAAGATTACTCAAGGTGCCCCGTGCGGGGAACCTACAGGAATAGCTGACAACCTTGACAGAAGTGATTTAAATGGAAACAATAGAGCGAACAATTTTGCAAAGCACAAAAATAGACCCCCGAAGCGAAAAGGGCCAAAACATGCAAAAACAATCACGCCATATCCACGGAATGAAAGATGATAAGTGGGGCGAAGCTCGAGAGGGGAGATCATCGGTAACCGTAACTCTCCCGTGAAAGTTCGCCCATTACATCATTAAGGAAGACATAAGACTGTGTGCGTACATTGTACAAATCAACTTTTACTTTGTTCTTGTTCGTTTGTTGTTGTTGTTGTAGGGTTCCTGAGGCTGCAAGCAAGCACTCGTATCGGCAGGAAAACCCCGATGCAGTGAGAGCTCGCGAGGCGGCTGCAAAAAGCATCAAGCGAGCTCAGCCCGAAGCTGCCGACGCGCGGTTTAAGCGCGACTTTCTAGACGAGATGCTTCGGCCTCTCTTTCGCGCACGGCGGGATCCTGTCGGCGAGCGCGCGCTGCCGCCGCCCTGCGCGCCCTCCGCTCCGCAGCCTTGTCAACAACCACCTCCTCCATCCGGTGACTCGTTGCGAAAGAGGAAGCGCGTCAACAGCGATTGCCTTTTATAGTGTCAGTCACGTGCGAGTGACGTCATCATGACGTCACTCACACCAGCGCCACCTGCGAGTGAGTCATCGAACTAGGCGGTCACTTTGCGCCACCTTCGAGTGAGTCATCGAACTAGGCGGTCACGTACCACGAGACACAAGGAATGGACAGACCCACGGCTTTAGGAGCTTCGCCCCTAAAAATATTTCTTCAGCTACACAAATATGCAGGGAGGCAGAAAGCCTGATAAGTGGGTAGAAATTCAAAACTAACTTGAAAGGGAAGAAATAAACCTTTAAGCTTCACCCGAGACTCACCTCAGAGAACTAGAAGCCTCACCTGCCATAGACAATCATGTCTGCCAAGGTTGCAACAAGAACACAGGAATTAGGATTTAAGGAGGTGTTGGCATGCTCAATACACAAAGAACTGACTGGCAGAGAGTACATAAAAGCTGTAAAGAGCATCTATGGGTTATAGGCACGATAACGGGGGAAAATACATGCTTAGGAGTTGTGTATCTGTGGACCAGAAGTAGTGCTAGGGACGAAAATGGGGAAATGGTAAACTGTTTGCGAAGAGATATAAACAAGTTCAAAGATTCCAGGTAAATAATCGTATTTTAAGATATGAAGGCCAAAACAGAAGGTTTGGATGGATACACAGACCAGAACGGTTCTCTAGTGAAAGATATGTGTAAGGAAAACCGGCTTGCAATAGTAAACACGGAAAACAAGTGTGAAGGACGAATACCGTGGGAAAGCGGTAACAGACGGTCAAGCATAGACTATAGTCTTGTCTACGAGACAGTATACGAAAGGTTGCGTGAAATGAGGATAGATGAAAATGGAACAGACCGCTTAGGAAGCGACCACAAGCGGCTTACCGTGTACTTTAGAGGCTCAACCAAAGCAGAAGTTAGAAATAGGTACGACAGGAGGAACTAATTTGAACAGTGAGCAGTTGCAGATCATCGCTCATAGAATAGAAGATGAAATCAATAAATACCCAGACAAAAATTGGAATTACGGAAAATGATTGCGTTTATAAGGGTAAAATGAATGAAGCTAAGCAACGAAACCGATGGAAAACAAAAAGGAAGCAGAGAAGCTGGTGGAATAAGAAAATAAAACAGCCTGTTTAGTAGCAAAAAAAGGCGTCCAAAGAATATAGAGAAGCAAAAAGAACTGGTATGAAACCAGAGATAGTGAAGAAAAGAGGGATATCTACCAGGAAAAAAACTATAAGTGCAGAAAATGGTGCAAGCGAAGATCAAGCAGAAAAGCGAACAATGGATGGCAGAAATACGGAAGAAAGAGGAGGAGGTGAAACATTTAGAAGGAGAGCACACATTGGCGCATATTCATCGAGTGATTAGTGAAAGGCTTAAAACAATAGTGATAGGGAAGTCTGCACCGATAACATCTGCGCGGCAGAAGACTGCAGAAAGGGAAATACGTTAGAGCACCCTTGATTGAAAAAAGGCAGAGCCAACCTAGTTTCCATCGAGTGGCCGTGGCAGAGCAAAATGTTTCACCCACAAAGCAGTGGGTCCGGACGGAATACCAATTCAACTGTTAAACGAGCTTGAACCTAAATAAGGAATCGTTTATGAGGTCAATAGCTAGGGTGATACAAACCAAACAAATAACGAAGGACTGGCTAGAAAGCAGGATGAATTTCATTTATAAAGGGAGATGCAACAAAGTCAATATTGATTCATGCAGACTACTCACAGCAACGTCAGTGGTGTATAGATTTGTGATGCAGGGGATAAAATAAAACATTCAAGCATAATTGGAAGAAAAGGAAATACTTGAGGAACAGCAGAACGAATTTAGACAAGACAGGCGATTGGATGATAAATTTTTCTTGATAACGCAATGCGTTGAAATTGCGCAAGCGCAGAATAGACCATCATAAATTAGATTCTTGGACGTTAAAGGGGCAATTACAACGTAATCAGAGAACTGCGATGGAGAATGCTGAAACTCCAGAGATTAGGTGACGAGTTAATAAAATTCTTTAGAACAATCTCTAAAGACAATACTGTGCTCCTTAGATGGTAAGGACAGAAATGCCCCCAGAAGGTCAACATCCATCTGGGAATTAAACACGGATGCTCTTTGAGCCCAATGCTGTTTACGCTTTACTTGGCAGGGTTAGAAAAGAAACAGAAAGAAATCAACTAGGGTTCAACCCAACCTATATGCTGCAAGGTGAAGTGGTGCAACAGCGTATTCCGGGACTGTTATACGCAGACCACATTGTTTTTTTACCTGATAGCCAGACCGATATGCAACGGCTCATAAATATTAGCGCCCAGGAAGCCAGGGAGCCCGGGTGAAATTTTAGCCCAGAAAAATCGGGAATAACGGTTTTTAATGACACTACACTGAAGCTCTGTCTTTCCAGCAAGACGAATTACCCAAAGTGAAGGAATATAAATATATGGGTGTGCGGATAAAAGAAGGGGATAACTACTTAGGAACTCACGAGAAGCAACTTAAGGGTAAGAGAAGGCAAGAGAGAGAGAGAGAGAGAGAGAGAAAGAGAGAGAAAAAACACTTTGTTCAAAAGCACGGTTAAGTGCGTTCGGTGACCGACAGCCGCAGACTGCCGGTGACCACGGTAGCTCTTTCCGCGAGACTCTTCTGGGTCTGCCATTCCGAGCTGCCCAGCGCCTTCTCCCAAGCTCTTCTAAGGGAATCAAGGGAAAGGGGGCTTCAGAGCAAGCCCATATGAGATGGGCGACTGTGTCCTTCGCACCACACGCAGGGCAATTAGGTGACAGACATAAATATTCGGATGAATATGGTGCAGTATGGAGCGACATGGCAGCGTGTTCGTCTGTAGTAGGCACCATAGACGTTCTTCGGCATTAGTAAGATCCCGATGTGCGGGCGGATACATTCGGCGGGAGAGGCGGTAGATGCGGGGATTTCTTGATAGCTTAGTAAGCGGTCTCGGGCTGATCGGGCTCCATGTAAGGGGACGAGGCTTGGTCCTGCTCGGGTCGTGAGCTTTCGAGCTGCTTGGTTGACCGCCTCGTTAGCCCCTCCAACCCTGCATGGGCAGGAGTCCAGATCAATTCCACTTAGGTGTTATGAGGATGTTGTACGAGAATTTTGAGTGCCTCAGGGGAATAGTCTCTTTGGCGAAGTTTTTGATGGCCGTTTTTCGAATCTGAATTATGATTGCAGGGGCCGGCCGGTGCGCTAGTGCTAGTGCAATAGCCGCCTCTTCTGCCGTTGCCGGATTTTGGGTGCGTACAGTAAGGGAATTGATGGGTGGGGTGTTGGGGTCATACAGAGCCGTCACAGCATAAGCTTCGTGATGTCTGTATTCGGCGGCGTTTACGTATACAGTGCTTGGGTTTATTGGGTATTTCTCGGTTAGAGTTCGGGCTCGCTGTTCCCTCCGCTTTTGATTGTGTATCGGGTGCATGTCTGGCGGGAGAGGGCGAATGAGAAGTTGTGCGTGAATGTCATCGGGGATGAGGACTCCGGTATCGGCAGTTATTGGTGATAGAAAATAGCCAGCGCAAGGAAGACGAGGACGAGGAAGGTAACAACAGACACAGCGCTGTGTCTGTTGTTACCTTCCTCGTCCTCGTCTTCCTTGCGCTGGCTATTTTCTATCACCATGAACCAATACCAACTCGCCCAGCTTGCCATCTTGGTATCGGCAGTTAACGGGGCTCACAGGCTCAGTCTGTGCATGATTTGTTGGCCGGTAGGGGATGCCGACAGTCGCGATAGCTGATTGAGCCTGTGGGCCTCTATTAGTATTGTATTGTAGCTGTATTGTAGACGCCCAACTGTTCCAACCTGGCAGTGGAAGTGCTGTGGCGTATGTGTAAGGCTGTCTTATAGACTTTACGACTGAGGCAATTTACCTTGTTCAGTTCGATCTGGGATGGGTTAAGGTATGGTAGCGAGTATGTAATAAGGGTGACTACAAAAGTTTAGATTATTCGGATTCTTTCAGCTTCTTTGAGTTCTTTATTCCGGGCTGCTACACGCCGTAATAGTCCAATTGTTTGGTTCACTTGAGTCGTGAGTTGCGCCGTGAAGCGAGTGTTGGCACGATGGCTCTGAATAATTAACGCCAATATCTTTATGCTGGGTAGATTCGGTACATCCGTTTCGCCAATACGGATTGTTATGCTTGAGGGTGGCTGGGAGATTCGCTTGGCTGGGGGCACGAGAAGTTCTGATTTAGCTGGGGAGCATCTTAAACCTCCAATTCTTGACACATCAATGACAACTTGGGCTCCTCTCTGCAGGGTACTTTCTATTTGAGCGTCACTGCCTCTCGACGCCCAAAGGGTTATGTCATCGGCGTACAGGCTATACCGCAGATTTGGACCTGATCCAGTTTGCGTGGGATAATAAGCATAGCGAGATTAAATAGCAGCGTTGAGAGGACTGCTCCCTGGGGTGTGCCTATTGAAGGTAATTCAATGACGTCCGACGTGATGTCACCTATTTGGAGTATGGCCGTACGGGATGTTAAGAAACTTCTGACGTAGTTATATGTACGTTGTCCGGGAGTTATGGATTCCAAGCCATCAAGTATGGCCGTATGCGACACTCTATCGAATGTCTTGGTAAGGACTAGTGTCCGAATGGCTGCCGCGTCCACTTTGAGGGTGGCGTAATAATATCATGAAATAACCGCAGGTGCACATCTTGAGTAGACAATCCCTCCCGGAAGCCTATCATGATATGGGGGAGGGCGTCAGTCTGGGCCAGGTACCTGACCAATCGTGCATGGATGACATGCTCCATTACTTTGCCCATACACGAGGTAAGGGAAATTTGACGGAGATGGTCGAGAGAAAGAGGTTTTCCCGGTTTTGGAATAAGAGAAATTTTCGCGTGCTTCCACGATGCGGGTAAGGTACCATTAGTCCAATAATAGTTGAAATACTGAGTGAGGGTGTAAATCGATAGGTCATCTAAATTCCGAAGCATTTTGTTACTTATGCCATCCATGCCGGGTGCCGACCCCGGGCGCAGGTGAAGAATGGCAGCTCGAACCTCCGCTTCGGTTACATCTTTGTCGAATTCTGTGTTTTCTTTTCCCTGATAAGGAGGTAGAGTGACTTTGGTAGCATTCGCTATGTAAAGCGTTTTGGTTCGCTCTAGGAGCTGTTGGTTCGTTCCTGGGTAGCTCTGAATTATTTGTGTGAGAAGGTTTCTTTGCACAGTTTTGGATTTACAGGGTCCAGCAAGTGTCTTATTAAGGACCATGTTCAGCGGATACTGAGGTTCCCTTTCATTTGGTCACAGAGTTGTCCCCATAAGGCTTGAGCAAGCTCTGCGGCGTGTGTTTCGATTGCTTGTTCAAGTTCCGCTGGTTTTCGTCTGAGGGGGCGGTTACGTTTATTGCATTTCCATCTGCGCTGTATACTCTTGTATGAAGCCCACATATGGTGCAGGCGGGTGTCTACTACTTCTGCGGGTATCTCGGGTTCTAGTGGTTGGTCGTGCTTACGTTTATCCTCTATAATTGGTCCACCCAGCTCTGTAGTGTATTCGCGTTAAGGTCCGGAGGGTCTCGTTGAGTGCGGGTTTGCCTACGTTCATCGCAGTTTGTTAGATGCTGCTGTCTTAAGCGTGGTTTGAGGTTTGAGGAAAGAGAGATACTAAGTTGAATGATGTAGTTGTCGCTTCCTAATGAGTGGTCCGTGCAGCTCCACTGTGCCTTTGCTACCCTGCTAGTGAGAGTGAGGTCTGGTGCAGTATCTTTCTGCACGCTGTTACCAATTCGAGTGGGTATGGAGGCGTCCGATTCGACTGTTATCCGGGGGGACTGCACATGTTCCCAGAGAAGACGGGCTTTTCTGGTTTTTCCTGTTATAGCCCCATGCATTGTGGGGCGCATTAAAATCACGTACTATTAGTTCTTCACATCCCGTATGGCATTGTTGAGCTGTTTGTACGGCCAAGCAAAAGAGAAACTTAAAGTGTGGGTGTGAGCCCGGGGCCCGCTATAAAAAACGAGGTCGTTTAGTCGAGAGGCACTGCGGTTCTTGGGGGTAAAGAACGACCAGATCATGTGGTATGTCAACGCTGTCGAACTGCAACCTCTCTGCCGGGATGTTTCTTTGGATCACGGTAGCCGTGTATGGGTTATTTGAAGTTTGGAACGATTGATATCCGAGAAGTTTAACGTTAGGGCCTGCCGCTTCTGTCGTTAGCAGCATTTGTAGGTTGGAACGTTTACTGCCGAAACCGCGGCAATTCCACTGCCACACTTTGAGGGTTTCACTGGGCTTGGCCATTCGCCTGATCATACATTGTTTGCGGGATTGCTTCAGTAGCTACAGGTGATGAAAGTGGTTGCCATTCCCTGAAAGTAATTTTGCGTTGCGGTTCGCATAGCTTCGACTGTAGCCTGCATGGAAACCTGATTGCTCAAGAGGGTTTGATGGAGGTTAATGTACTCCTCTTTGTGCTCGGGGAGAGCCTGTCTGCACGTACTTTCGAAGTAGGCAAGGTGTTCCTCCATGTTAGAAGGTTCTATTGGGGCGACAGGAGCGTCAGATGTTGCCCTCCGTTTTGGCGGCGGTGGCGTGGAGTTCTCGGGTGCATCTACCTGAGGGGAGGTTGCCTGTTGTTTTAGAAGGAGGTTCTCAAGTTTAAGTGCAGCATTTTCTTGCCGCAATAAGTTGATCTCGGCGCGAATTGATTCCAACTCCTTTAGGATGTCTGTTTGAGGCAGGGTGTCGAACCGGAACCGGAACCGAACCGAAAACCGGAACCGAACACAAATTTTTACCCAGAACCGGAACTGAACCGGAACCGTATTTTTCCGCCATTTCGGAACTGAACCCGAACCGGAACGATTCGAAGGAACCGTTCCAAACCGGTTCCGGCGACTCAAAAATGGGATTTCTAGTTTTCTATTTCGGTACCCTACCTTGCGTGTGAAGATATTTTGCCACTCACCAGACACAACCATGAAATATTTTGCGTAGTCTGCAGTTCCCAAGGCCCAACTTGTTCTCTTCTAATTATTGCCCTCAATTTAATGTAAAGTTGTCGGTATATACTATCAGTTTGCGTTAGGTAGTGCCCATCTCTCCGAATTATTTTTTACATTTACCATATCTCAAGTTATAACGCCTATTACGAGGCAACATGTCATGGACTATTCTTCATGGTTTCTATGTACATGGTGTTTAAAATCATGTAAAGTTTTCAATGTGTTGTTAATTCGCAAGCATCCCTGTCCGCTTGTGAAGGCCTTCAGGGACACCATCAACAATAAATCCATATCTTCCACTTATTCTAGTTTGAATGGGCAGTTACATGCAAACAGCACTGTGACACAAACACTCGCAGTTCTCAAAATTAACGTCACTTTTTCTTGTATACAGTGCCGCTGTGTCCTTTGGTTACTGCTCTAAGAGAACATGAGATATAAAAAAATGGGGAATCCTAATTTCCACTTTTAAAGTATATTTGATAGCATTTTCATGTTTTCTTGAATCTGCTCAACCTTAAACTTAAGAGGCGGATGGATTGAAGTCGATTAGTGCGGGTTAGCGGGTAGACTGGGGTGAATTAGTTAGGTGAGTAAATTAGCTAATGTGAATTAGTGGGGCTGGTGGGTTGATTAATTTGGATTAAAGGAATTAGCGGGTCAGTTAAGGGGGATTCGAAGGTCGGACCAAACAGGATATCTTTGGGGTCCTTGGAATTTGGAAATTTTGCAGCGTTCTCCTTCTCGATCAATCAGGAAATTTTGTCAAGCACAAAGCAGCCGCAAAGTTATGTGACAACCGCCTGAATGCTATAAAAGGTCTCTGTTTATGCCCGTATTGCGCTATTATGTTCTTGCTATATTAAAATTGGCATGTGGCACTAAAGTTAATAACTAATTGCCTAATGCATATTTTATATTCGTCAAAGGGTTTTCAAAACGTATGTATATATGAGGGGAGACAGTTGGAAAGAAACTAAACTGCAAGAAAAAAGGGAGGAACGATCAACTGGTTTGATGCAAGAGACGCCCGATAGCATTATTCAATACCTTCTCTTTCTTTGTGTTACCGTTGTGCAGCCTGCCACAGGTGTAGCATCTAAACCCCCGAACACAGCCCCCTCTGAGGAAGGAAGCTGAGGAAGCGACGATAGCACGTGCGCTTAGCCAAAGCGGCACCAAAACAATCATAACAGACTCTTAGCAGGCGTGGCCCAACTTAGCCAACGGTCGATTGCATGTTGCAACACTTCCGATGATCAGAGACCACCAACGAGACCAGTCACTGTTGTATGGGCACCAGCTCATAGTGGCATCCCCGGCAAACAAGATCACCAACCTCGTGGTTCGAGATATGACTCGCTTAGCCAGCGCAGATGAAGCCCGGCCCGAGTGCGTGCATCCTGAAGTCACAGACCAGGAAGTTACTCAGCACTATGGCCTCTTCCATAGAACGTATTCCTTCCCGCACAAATCGCTACCGATTAACCAGGAAAGATTACTCCGCACCCTATGGGCATACACCTCCCCACACAAAACCAGACTTCACCTCTTTGACGGGAGACAACTCTCTCCATTTCGTTGCTTCTGTGGAGCGCCTGCGAACCTAATACACATAGTAGGCGGCTGCGACAAGTGTGCCGTAGATCCATCCAACCTCCACGTTTCCATAGAGAATTCGGAGACAGCCATGGCCAGCTCCGGCCTGGAAGATCAGTTGCTCTTGATGGAAACGGCTGTCGATTCGGCCCCCTCGAATGAGGACGCCTTTCTGAAATTTTTCCTCGATTGAATTAAACTTCATTATCTCTCTCTCTCTCTCTACAAGTGATCATTACTGCGGCTTGTGACTTCACTTGGCTATCATCTTTCCTAGAGCCATATCGCTGTCACCTGTCGCTGAGGGGCCATTAGCAAGTTCCTATCTCCGGTGGTTCCCTATCCAATGTCGTCCTATACACGCCGTTCGATGAGTCTTTATAGCCATTCTTTCTTTCTAACAGCTCTGTTAGCAGATAAAAGATGAACAGAAGGAAATTTCTCCAAATGCCACCTGCCACCCTTGGCAGTCAGCGCCCCATACTCGTCATAGTACCATAGAAAACATTTTGCAGGTACAGTTAAAGGAGCTCTTCAACACTTTAGATAAACTCGCCGTGGTAGCGCAGTGGCTAAGGCGTTGTGCTGCTGAGAACACAGACGCGGTTTAGATTCCCGGCCCGCGGTGGCCGCTTTTCTGATGGAAGCGAAAAACGAAAACGTCCGTGTGTCCGAAATTTCGGCGCATGTAAAGATCCCCAGGTGGTCAAAATTAATCCGGAGCCCTCCACTATGGCGCGTCTAGTCGTCGGCATTGGGTCGGCGCGTTAAACCCAAAAATAAATAAATAAATAAACACATAAATAAATAAATAAATAAAAATAAATAAATAAATAAATAAATAAATAAATAAATAAATAAACAATAAAAAATAAATAATAAAATTATATAAAAAGTAGTAAATAAATAAATCAACACTTTCGATAAACGCTTTCACTCTTCTTCGCATCTGGAAGCACTGCGAAAACTATAGCCATTCCAGCACAGAGCAACAGTGCGGGATTTGCTCGTCGCTGCGGATACACCTTCCGTTTCTGCTTTGCTTTTGGGGCTTTTTTTGTGGCTATGAAATGCGTTCTACTCTGCAACTTAAGGAAAGCCGGCAAACAGCCGCTACACAGCTGTAATGACGTCATTCAGCAGTCGAATAACGCGAAGACCGGGAAGTAGAGAAAAATATTTTGAGCAAGTTTCTATGTTATCTGACGAGGAGAGAGCAGTAGATTTTGGCTGAGGCACATTGTGACCCCATAATCTAATATGTTGGTTCACTACTTTCTGCAAGCACTCGAGCTTTAGAAAAAAGTTGAAAAAACTGGTGAAGGGTCGCTTTAGTTTGGCGAAGACAAAATATTTGGACAAAGAAACCTTCATTATGACTTTGTTTTTATGCCGACCTTATAAAGAAACAAAAAACGAGCACCAACAATTAACAGAAAAAAACATGCTCGCTTTTTTTTGAACCCGTTTGAACCGGTTCGAACCGAAACGGAATGGTGCTCTGGAACTGAACCCGAACCGAACCCGAAAGGCTTGAACCCGAACCCGAACCGAACCCGAAAAAATTCCGGTTCGACACCCTGGTTTGAGGGGTTGCGAATGGGAGGGAATAGGAAGAACATTGTAGCGATCTGCTGGGAGGTGCGCTTGGGCAGTTCACCTGTGTTTTCCAGTTGCCTTCTTGCTGAGGAGGCCCTTGTTGCTGGGACTTTTTTGAATGGTTTCGTTTGCCTGCGGAAGGCCCCTAGGGGTCACGGTGTGCGGCGTTTGGAAGGGCTGGGAAGGGGTCCTTGTTGAGATCTTGAGCTTGGGACGCAGCTTGTGCGTAGGTGACTGGCTTACGGCGCAGTTTATATCGCTTAGGGCAGTCCACAGCCCCTGTGGGGTGCGGTCCGGTGCACACAATACACTTTGGCACACACGGATGATTTTCGGTCGCGTTTACAGTCCCACATACAGGGCAGTGAGGAGACGCTTGTGCGTTGGGGAACACATCGCGACGGTGTCCTGGCTGCCAGCACGCTGCGCATGCCTCTGACGTTCTGCGGAACGGCTTGCCACGATAGGTCGCTGCACGGTAGCGCAGCCAGTAGGGGCATTTGGTGTCGTCGAATAGTATCTGAGCGATGTTGGAGTTATTGAGTCGCCGAGCGTCTAATATCTTCAGGCCGGGGTTGTACTGGCAGACGCTGTTGAGGACCTGCTCGAGGGTGTCGTCATCCGGTATATTGAATATTACTCCGATCACTGTATGCGCTGGTGCGGCAACGTGCGCAGCAATCTCGTACTGCTTCCCCTTCAGCGTGAGAGAAGGTATGCTTGCGTATTTCATAGCACGTTCTTCGGTTGGGGTGCTTATGATTATAAAGTTGGATACCTGCTGTATACGAACTTGGTCTTAATTGTTAGGGCCCAGTCCTGCCTGTGTTTGAATTAGGTCCGCTAGCGTAGCTAGCGCGACCGATGTAAGGGCCAGGCCGCAACACGGACGCAGGATTATTTTGACGTCAGTAGCGGGGGGAGGTTCCGCCGGAGGCTGGCGCGAGCCTGGCGTTTCTTGCCGTTTCGCAGAGAGCGCGATGGGGCTTGCTGAGTACTTGCCTGCATGGCACTCCGCTCAGCAGTTTGGTGGGCATGTTGTTTCCTGCGTACAGCTATCCAGCCAGGCTGGGTTAGGTCCGCCGGGTCGATGTCTTCACCGTCGACGATATTTTCCATAGTACAGGCGCAGAAGCTGTGGCGATCCACAGCTGGCTTGCCGGCGTGCGATGGCGAATGCGTCGGTGGCGCGCCAGGCCTAGATAGGCCTAGCTACTGGGCGGACGTGGCAGAGTCTTCAGCAGTTGTTATTTGCCTGCTGGGTGCTCTGACGGCCTTGTAGCTGGTACCCGGATGAACCGGAAGCCTTGCTGGTTTGCCGTGTGCATTCCAGATGTCGTGGATATTGATAATCCAGTTTTATGGCCAAAATTACTGCGAGCCGTTGTGGAATACATGTGCATGCTCGGGCCTCCTATCGGCCATTTCAAGGGAAAGCGAAACGCAGCTATAATTAGGCATAGAGCACTGTGGGGGTATAACAATTATGAAGTAGGGAGAGAAATGTGGTTATGAGTAATGGTTCCGGGTCTCACATTTGCGAATGCTGTACTCTGCTCAAAATAAGACGTTCTATTGGGCCTTGAAATGAACCAGAGAACGCTAGGCCGTTTGGCCTTAGGCACGCATGGGAAAACAACTAACGAAGCAGTGCAGGGAGATATGAGCTGGGCGTCGTTTGAAGTTAGAGAAGCACAGAGTAAAATATGCTTTGAGATAAGGTTGAGGGCAATGGATCAACGAAGGTGGGCAGCTAAGGTTTTAGGTGAAAAGCGTGGACGCGCAGTGTGGACGCGTGGACATGAAAAGCGTGGACGCGCAGTTGCTAAGGAAGAGTAGAACGCTTCCGATGAAATACGAAATGAACACGGGAGAATCCAAGAGGGCCAAAGTAACCAAAAAAGAGGCAAGAAAGATAGAAACAAATGAATGGAGAGAACAAAATGGAAGCTAAAACTTTGTTGGACATGTACAGGGACATCAAATAAACATCATCAATAAAAATTGCTGCGAAAATTCCAAAGGAAGTGCGTTGCTTTTTGGGGCTAGAACAGATTGATTCCGAGGTAAGAGCTTTATGGGAAGTATACACAAAATGATGGGGTGTGCTTCTGCAGAAAAGAAACAAAGTATGCGGCAAATATTGTTAGAATGCGAGGGTATCCATCCACATGTACATTTGGGAAATATTCGGATTCCATAAGCCCTAGGATTTAAGGGTTGCACAGAAGAGGTTACTTTCAAAGCTGTCGACGTGACGAATAGGAGATTTCAAGGTTGGTTGGTGAAAAGCAGAGAGGGGAATGTTGCCTAGGATAGTTACCACCTGTAACAGGAAGAAAGCATTTTGTGCCTAATATGTTTTTTTGCCTGCCCTAACTAGCTCTGGTATTGAACCAAGACTGGAAAACATAGGTATATTAGTCCTTTTAGTTAAGGTGACACGTCATCATCCCGCTGCAAAGAGGAACCAATAGCAATTATAATCATCATCATCATTATCGTCATGGTTCAGTATATTCTGACCGTGCCCTTCTACCGAATGTACACGGATCGTTCGTTGTGACGCTTTGCGGAGGCTGTGAATCAGCTGGCGCATAAGAGGTGTCTGCCTTACGTGCTTCAGATGCTCCAGAGCACTCTTCTAGCGTTTTGTTTCCTAGGCTTAAGACGGCGTTCTTGGCATGATAATTCTTAATACTTGATTCATAACCATATTTATTTATATTTGTGTTTAGCCCCATGGTCATTCTTTCTGATTGCAGTTTCCCATGCTCTGTTTGCGTGTGGTCTGCAGTCTCACTCAGCATGGCTATGTCGTGCGGAAACCTCAAAGGGCTTAACTATCCCCCGCTTAGCAATAATCTTAAGTTTTCTGAAACAAGCTTTATAATAACGCCTCCAGACATCCTGTGAAGAGTTTTGGAGAGATGGCATCTCCCTCTCTTACTCACGTTCGTATCGGAAATTATTCGCTTCCCTTGTGGAGCGTTACCCTGCCTGCGCATTCCTTATATAGGTCTTCAAGAAGTCTTATGTAGGTTTCCTCTTTTCGCTGAGATTTTAGTCTTCTAAAACGCCTGCAGTGAGTATGAGATCAAACGCTTTTTCGGAATTTTCACCCACTTGGTTATCGACTTGAATATGGTCCATGCTGTCGTACCGTTTTCAAAAATCAACCTCTTCAGTGGGTTTTCGGGAATTCGAGCTGTCACATATGCGGCTAATTCTAACTTTCGCAAATAGCTAGTAAACAACTTACAGTAGGCTGACGGGTCTGTTTCTCGGGGCCCTCGGATCTCTCATCTCACGAATCAGAATAATCTCGGCATTTGTTCAGGCTACGGGCATTTTTTGAGTCTTTCCGCATTCCAAAAATTAGTACAGCAAGGTTTTCCAGTACAATATCTGCTCTGTCCTTCAAAATATATACGGTTATGCGGTCGTCACCAGCAATTGTTCCGATTTTCGTGCCTTTGAGAGCCTTTCCAACTTACTCTTTGGTTTCTTGTATGACATCGCAAGCTGAGCGTGTATTCTCTCCCTTGGTCTATCTTCACTGCCACACAGTCTGGTTTATAAGGGTTCTGCTGCCTTATCTCGTACAACTTAGGCGTAATGTTTTCCTGCTCCTCTATGAGTGCCTACATCCGGTCTTTGCCGATGGTTAGCTTCCTCGCACGTGATTTCAAGCTTCCGACTATTTGCAGCATTGCCTCGATCAGTGGCATCTTACATGCACAAATGTCTTTACTTTTATTTCTGTTAATTACATTTCACAGCTCCGCTAATTCAACCCGATCCACCGTACTTGGCACGCTCGTGTTCTTTTGTTTGGCAATTTGTTCCTTCGTTTTATTTGTTAGTTGTCCAGTTCATTCGCTAAATGTTGCTTCTCCAACAGCCACTGCTGATCACTTAGTGCTGATGCTAGGTCGACATTTACCCTGCCTACATTGACCTCGCACTGCTCGTTCAAGAGCGAGAATTTCTTTTGAAGAGTTATTGCAAACTCCTCAGATCTGCGCTGACTGAACCCATGCGTTTTTTTTTTCATTTTCACGAGTTTCGTTCTTTCTCTTCTGATTCAGCCGTCGCTTCCATCTAACCATCCTGTGTTCGATGCTCTGAATTTTACTCATTGCCTCTACGTCTTGCACGTTCCCGGAGTTGTCACTTAGAATGATCTCAATATCGTTCTTGGTTGTACCATCCTGACTTTTACATATCTATTTCCTATTCCTTCGTTTATAGAAGAATGTGTTCATGCAACTCGTGTTATTTCTCACTGCAAACAGGACAAGTGTATCTCCTCGACAAGTGGAATATTCTGTTCTGAAGTTTCGCACTGGCTTTCTTGCGTTTGATTCGTACTGAGCTTTGCGTTACATCTTACATAAAAAATCGTGAACTGCGTTGTTGCCTTCTTTATTGCTGGTCTGACGCCTTGTAGCGTATATCTACAGCATCACCATAATAGCTGGCTGTTAACGCATAGTCCTCCAGTATCTTTAACTTGTATCGCTTGCTTAGTTGCATCACAAGAGTGCTGATTCTCTCGGTAATGCTGAAAAACTTTTCCACGTTTCCTGCTATTTCTATGTGGATTAAAAATTTCACCCCGTGTTTTTTCTTTTCTTGGGGCCCACTGTAGCTCATAATGTGCCCGCTAGTCATTCTAACTTCGCTTAACAATACATTATCCAACGTAATATCCGAGAGCTCCTGTAGTAGCACAGCTAAGCTTCCCTCGCATAACAGAGTGCGTTCATTGAATGTTGCCAGGTTCAAGCTCCAAAAGCGGCCTGCCCGGACCAGAAATTCTTAGCAGCCTCTCCAGTATCGCTTTTCGGGCCGGCACCGTGGACAGCAGCGCAGCAGCTGCTGGGAACTATAGGCCTAGAGTTGCGTTGGTTAGTTGAAGGAGGCAGTGGCCATCTACTACACCATAATCACCATCATCATCACCAGCACCCCACCACCACCGCCACCACCCCCACCACCACCATCATCATCATCATCATCATAAGCAGATATCCATCAACTGCAGGGCAAAGACCTCTCGCATTTATCTATAATAATCCCGGTCATGTGCTAACTGCAAAAATGTACCCCTGCAATCTCATTGACCTAGTCTGCCCACCTAACTTCCTGCCGCCCACTGCCACGTTTGCCTTCTCGAGGGTTCCACTTTGCTACCCTGAATGTCCAACGGTTATCTTGCCTTCGCATTACATGCCCGCCTACGTCCATTTCTTCTTAATTTCTACTGATATGTTTATAACACCCATTTCTTCCCTGACCCACTCTGCTCTCTTCTTGTCTCTTAACAATACACCTATCATTTTCCGTTCCATTGCTCGCTGAGTCGTCCTCAATTTAGGTTGTACCATCTAAGGTAGCCTCCAAAGTTCTGCCCCGTAGGTGAGTACCGGTAAGATTCAGCTGTCATACACTTTCTTCTGCTGGCACAATGGTATGCTGTCACTCCTAATCTGAGAATACGTGGCGAATACACTCCACCAATTCTTATGGTTTCATTATCTCTGCCTCATGGTTGTGATCCGGGTTTTCAATTTAACCTAAGTAGATTTATTTGCTTACCACTGCCATTGTGTCACTACCTATATCACACCGCTGTACTGGCCCGAGGTTATTCATTATTACTTCAGTTTTCTGCATGTTAAAATTCAGGCCAGCGGTTGTACTCTGTTTGTCTAGTGCGGTAAGCATGCTTTGCAGTTCGTTCCCTGAGTTTTTTAGGAAGGCAACGTTATCAGCAAATGTTAGGTTACTGAGATATTTTTCATTAACCATTACGCACACGTGTTCCCAATGGAATGTTCTGAATGCCTCTTGTAAGCGTGCAGTTAATAACATAGGAGAGATTGTGTCTCCTTGTCTGACACCATCCCCTATGCGTATTTTACAGCTCTCCTTATGGAGGACGATGGTAACTGTGCACCCGTTGTTTATATTGTCAAGTCTTTTAACGCAATGCTCGTCGACAACCTTGTTCCTTAAAGCCTGAGTGACTGCTAAGGTTTCGACCGAGTCAAATGCTTTCTCACCGTCTATGAAGGCTATATACAGGGGATCAGTATACTCCGCGCACTTCTCTATCACATGATTGATCATGTGAATATGGTCCATTGTTGAATAGCCCTTACAAAACCCTGCTTGTTGGTTCGGTTGACTGAAATTTAAGGTCGCCGAAATTCTGGTAGCGATTACACTGGTAAGTACCTTGTATACGACTGACAGTAAGCTGATTGGCCTGTGATGTTTCACATCCTTCATGTCACCTTTCTTACAGATTAGGATTATATTGGTGTTATTCCAAGACTCCGTTACGCTTGCGGTCATTGGGCTTCTTATACAGGTTTGCAAGTTTTACTAATACAATTTGCCGGTCATCTTTCAAGAGGTCTGCTGTTATCTGATCTTGACCAGGCGCTTTGCCCCCTTTAATTTTTTTCACAGGCTTCCTTACTGCTTCCGTCATTACTGGTGGTATGTCTATCTGCTCTTAAGTACTTTCTCGTTCGGCACTATCCTGGATGTCCTGGCTTGTGTACAGGTCTCTGTAGAACTTATCGGCTACTATAATTATTTTATCCCTTTTTGTGATGGCATTGCCTTGCTTGCTCGTCTTGCCACTACACAACGGTGGCAAAATCTTTCACTAGTGAGAGAGTTCTGTATATGTTCCAGTGGCGTTTATAGCATCGTTGGAGATTCCTTGTTTAGCCTCTTAGATATCCGGAATCATGGCTACTTCCGCAGCAGTAGCAATGCATATCTGTTATGGGATGGGCATAGAGAGACAGTGGAAAAAATGCGCACCCATCCACCCTGTGAGGGTGGTTGGAAAGCGATGCTGTAGACGAGCCCCATTACAAAACCCCTGGTAAATCACCTAAACTGACTCACAATACTCTACAAAGAGCGAAACTAGAGAAAATTATAGCACCTAGCTACACCCTTGTTTACTTGAAGGATATATAATTTTTGCTTAGGTTAAATCAATGTAGGATTGATCAATTTTGGCTGGTTCAGATGTATTGATAAAAATATGAATGGAAACTTGTTTCAATAAAAATAACGGAAGCGCAAACCCGGTGTTAGACGATCTCACTTTGTTTACGTCTTCTGGCCGCCGACGGAGAAAACGAGATCGGTGGCAGGGACCTAGTAGAGGTGAGGTGCCATGCGTTGGTGTGAGCTTACTTTATGTTTCCAATACCCAGCGTATGCCCAAGGAGCGCACACCTTTGCTACGCGTGCCATGGGCAGAGCGCGAAGCGGCGCGAGAGGTCCAGTGATGGTATCACGTGACATTTAGCGAGAACCCCTAAGGTAAACACGCAGATGTGCTCGGTGAGGCGCACAGTCTGTCTTCCCCATCTGCAGGTTGGCTCGTAGCTCAATCGGTAAGACATCGGGCCCTCACTTCGTTTTTCTATTCGTTCCAGGTTCTATCCTGGCGGTACGAGTAAGTTGTTCTCTTTGTTTGCGGGATTTTTCTGTTGACATAAACGGTCGCAACAGAACCCTCGAGGGGTAGAGGTATAAAACTTCGCTTTAGGACAGGAACCGAGAGAAGCTTCCCCGCGAAGGCGTTGTCGCGCACCAGTGCAGTGATACTGAGCCAGCGTTTGTTGGTTTTGCTTGTTACACGCGTGGTTGTGAAGGAGCAAGCTGACACACTGGCTTACTGATGAGATTCAAGACGTCTGGCCGTCATAAACGGATGGTACCGCCATCCTCAAGTGTATAGCTACGAATTATTGTCGAGCTAATTTTGGGCTCTTAATGCCGTTCCAGTAATATGTATCTGACATACAGCAGCATTTTTAAGACGAAGGGAGAAGGTTCTTAGGTAGTCATCGGTGAGGTTAATTTTTAACTTTATCCGCTGCAGTAAAAATAAGACTCGCTTGTCAAGGACACGCTTTTTTGTGGTTGGGGGTCGCAACAAATACAAAGATGTCAGGATAATACTGACGAAATAAAAACTTTACAAGAGATAAATTTATAGTTCACCTCTGTCACTAAATTGTTGCATATATTCTGCATAATCACTTTACACTCACCACTTTAACTCCGTCACGCGTTTCGACTAAAAGCGAAGCCTTGTATTGATCGTCATGATACAAATTTTTCTCGTAGTCCTCATGCTTCATCTGCAAAAAGGAAAACAGCAACCTATGATGTGAAGGCAGACGTTACCTTTAGAATTTAGTTGGGTAAAAAAGTTCTAAATGAATGGTGGCTTACGCATTCTTGAGTAAAAACAATAATAAAGCGATCGCTTTAGTGCACATAAATCGCGGACAGAACGCGACGATAACTACCCGAAAGCTGTGCGCACATAAAATTTAGATATCCTTCAATTTAGGGCGGGGTTTCAAGGCACAGGAACCGGAATAAGTACTTTGTAATACACGGTTGACCGCCAATAAATTGGTCTGATGGTTTTACTCTAAGGACATTGTGCGAGGTTCTTGTACGGCATCCCAGCATTTACGGGGATTTCCCACAGCTGTTCTGTTTAAATAGGCGGAAAAGTACAACCAAAACATGTCTGAGGCAAGGAGACTGATTCGGTCAAACGTGAACACTTTTTGTTCATTAATTGAGATGAGCCTAGTAATCTGAGTCAGTGCCGAAAAGCTGCGCCCCTGTTATCAATAAATTTAGGTGCTTCTTGTTGTGTCAAAATACAAAAATATTTTTGAAATGCCCCTTCACGGTTAGTGGCCGCCCAACTATCCAAAATAGTTGGCGTTTTTATCACTTTTTTTCTAAGTTCAAGTGTAGTGGAACAGTTTTGTGGTTCGTGTATGCTGAATTATTTTACAGCTTGAATTAGGTTCTTAGTTTGGGGAAAATCTATAGTCTGTATATACGCAAGATAAGTGTGTTATTATCTAAGCAACGGCTGCATGATGAGATCGCTTTTTTGGAAAAAACTAAAAATTGTTAGGTTCTTCTTGCTGCACAAATGCAACCAAACGTAGTGGCACACTTACGTAGTAGTGGGTTTCTTGCTCGCCCTCTTTTGATATAAACAGAAAGTCGTCAGCAAAAATTTGACTTTTTATCAAGGTAAGAGTGATATCGTTATTCATTCGAAGTATTTTTTGCTGGTTATTTCCTCTTCCTTCAATAATTTTCGGAAAGACAATGCCATGGTCTGCTTGTAGCAAAAAGAAGCAACCACTGAATTTAAGGGACAAAAGTACAGCAGTGCTTTCAGTACGGTTCAGCTTTTTGTGTATATAAGTTTTGCGGAACAAAGATAGTTCTCTCAGAATCACATCAGGTTTACTATTCCACGATCACCACGAAAGTACGAAGAATAGCTGATATCTTCATTCGCAGACGATCTTTTACCTTTATTTATGACAAAATGAAGTTGATTTCCAACATTTCGTAAAACTAGTGTACAAAAAGCATCTGTTGCACACAGATGTTTTAGGCAACTGCACCTTAGGGGATGAGCAAAAACTTCATTTGAAATTCAAAATATTTCCCATAAATGCGTTTTTTAAAGGAGCCATGAAGAGAAAATGCAAGTTGGTTTTATTCGAAAGATTTCGTGTTTTATAGTGCCCCCACCGCTTGCCCGGATACAAACGGTGCTTTATTCACTGAGAAATTAAACAATTTAGGTTAAAATTTTGATTTTCCCGCTCAATCGTGCGTTTTCGTGGTCCCAAGTGACATCACTGAAACCGACCGCTCTACAGCCTAGAGTGCCTTCATTCACGCATCCGCCGTACAGGGTAGAGACACGTATACGCTGGCGCCGCCATTTTCGGTTGCACGCTCGCCGCCGAAGCAAGTCATTGTGTCAAAACCGCGCTAAAATAATCGCCGCAACGCGTTTTACTGAAGAAGTTTGAATCATATTGTCTATTTCGCGTTGCTAGGTCTCGTGGGAAACGAAAAGAATAACGCGTTGAGCCCGTTGGCCCAATTGCGGCGGCACGGGACCGTTCCAAGGTTGTCTCCACCCTGTACAGCGGTGTTGGTTTGTTCCCGCGTTTCTTTACGTTCCGTAACCTAGATGGCGCCACCATACCGTGGCAAGCGTTTGGTTTGTTTTTGCCCGCATTTAAACCTGGCTTGTTTTTGTTCTGGGAGAAAATATTCGTTCCCTGAAACAGTGCTCGCTCGACAAATGGGGTCACGTAAGACACCGTTGCTTGCGTCAATCGGCCAGTGTCGTCTGAGACAACCCCAAGCCCCGTAGTGCTGTGCAGCGAAACCAAGCATGCTGTGCGCAGTACGAACAGCAGAACGCATCAGTACTTCTATGTTTACATGTGCTTTCGTAACTTTGTCCCATCATTCTTATTGCTTTGTAAAGAATCTGCCCTAAATTGAAGCGCAAATCGCTCGTTCGTCTAGTTTGTAAGTTCTACCTAATTTGCGTCTGCTTCTGCCAGCCTCCGCCAATCGCAGAGCTTGGCTCATGTGACGACATAGGTTCTGTTGCGGGAAATGAGCTGGTGGGTCGCATGACCATTCCCGTTTTTCCTAATTATGTAGCTTATTTGAGCGAAGTTTACTTTAAAAGTGGTGTCAGTATGATTCTAACGAGATAATCTTTGGAATGAACCAAACTTGTGTTTTCTCTTCATGGCTCCTTTAAAGAACCTTCATTAAGCAAAGGTTAGGGGGGGAAGCTTTGACGCCGGCATCATTATTTTAAAATCAATACAACCAGTGGGATTGCACAGAAGCAATGGCTCACTTGAGAAAGCTTTGAAACTCTCCATATGTCAAGGCCTTAATATGTTCTTCTGTGCTTGAACAAAGGGTAAGTCATTTAGTAGTACCAATAGCCCCCATATGGGGAAAATAAGTTCATTACACAAAAAAGCAGTTACCTACTTAAAGTGCAGAAAACGCTGGTCGAAAATGTCGATCGTAACTACAAACATTTGTTAATCTATCTGGCATGTCTGTGTTTACCAACCACAAAAATAATTACAGGTCTTGTTAAGCTCTTGTTTTTAATCCGTATAAAACAAAAACAGACAGAAAACTGAACGAGTTTCAAGCAAGAAGTGTTACGCTGGTTGGTTCTGTTTAACTGAAGGGCTCAATTTTAGGGATACAGCTCTATATTTCAATAACATTGAAGGCGTAATAAGATTAGAATATTGGTAGATATAATAAATGCTGTTGTTTTTTTATTCTCATAAAGAAAGCCTGGTGAATATAGAAACACATTTTAAAAACTCGTTTTGGGTAATTTTTATGTAGTTTATGTTTTGAATAATTCCCTGTACCAAATCTAAATATTTCTTAACTAACTTTTAAAAACACTTGCATGTGACACGCAGTTACGCGCTGAACCGTGCTCTGTAGCGGTTACTTCCTTCGTGTCGCAACATTTTGCGTGTACGAAAACAGGAGTAAATTAACAAAAATTAATTAGGCGTGAAGTGTCAATCATAAGCTCCGATAAAACGCAAGGCTTTTCTGATTCCGAAGTTTTGGACCAATCAATTCTTGTTGCCTTAGTTAAACAATAAACTCCTTTGTGTGAACCGCTTTTTTGAGTGTTTGTGAGTGCACCTGCAGAGTAGCAGTTCAGGGAACAAAAATAACAACTTTTGTTTATTTATTGTTGTAGCAACCTTTAACATTTTACCATTGAAAACGTGACCCTAAAAACGTTCAAAGCATGCACCCTCTCTAGCAAGTGAAGCTTAGCTCTACTTCTGGAGGAGCTCTGGGACATTAGGTAGGATATTTGATTTGCTTATGTTTTTGCTTTTACGCCCGGCTGCGTCGTGCTGTGTTATCTGTGTCCGCAGTAAAGCGCATCTTCAATTCTTTCTTTCTTATGCCGCACGGATTACCTCTTCTCATAGGTGTGTCGATGTTTCACCCTAAGGCCAATATTCTAAAATACTCTTCTTTTATTTAGTGTTCTGGATGTATTTAGATGCTTCAAGAAACAGCCGCGCCAAAAGATAAATGCCCGCAGAGAAGGCGCCGTGGCATACGATACGCCGACACCAGTCTGCGTACGTGACTGTCTACTGCTCCTTCGCCACCCGTGTATTCGTTGATTTGTTAGGGGAGTACAGGTTCGATCCAACAAACTTGTTTTTCCTTCAAGACAACTGCGTCGTCTTTTGCTTCGTGACAGTATAATATGGTTAAGCGAAATTAGGACAGGAGAACGCCTCTTGGAGCTCCCTAGCGGTCATATTATACGCTTTAGTGGACCCCAAATGAAGAAACAACATGAGGTGGCACGTTTTTTCAACAGAAATATAGCACTGAACGTGTAGAAGGTTTCCAGAATAATCCACAGAAACGCCGCAGATGTGATCCAGTAACAAAGGCAAAGCAGGTTCCAGATAGTACAGACCAATGTTCCAACAACCAGCTATCAAGATGTAGCCGTATACAGCTTCTGTGAGGACATCAAATCAGCAATAGAGGTAACAACGCATTTTACGACTGCGATTGCAGACTTCAATGCAGAAGCGTGTAAAAAGCGAATTGGAGAAATGTTAGTGGCAACCTTTGGAATAGGCAATCGCAACAGTCGAGGAGATAAACTGGTTGATTTTTAGAGATAATTAACGTGAAGTTGACAAAGACATTCTTGGACAAAAGAAAGATTACGAAATGCACACGGAAAAGTCATGGTGACACAATAAAAAAATTACTTTGTTTTAAGAGACAATTGAGGCATGTGGCGCGAAGTAGAGGCACTAAGCGATAGTTGCAGAAAGGATCGTAGAAGGGTTAGATGCACCCTAAAGCTGAATCTAAAAGTAAAGAGAAGGAAACTTGTGTTAACAGAGAAAACCACATGGAGTCAGAGCCGCATCGCCGCATGTTGAAATATATCTTGAAAACAGACTTGCGCTTGTAAGCGAGATCCATAAAGACAGGCGAACTTAGTACCTAACAACAATCAGCAATTAGCAACAGCAACAACAATCAGCAACAACAATCAGCAAATTAGCAGCAGCTGTGGGAGAATAAACATGTAGGGTACATATTCAAAAACTAAAAAAACGAAGGAAATAACTTCAAAAACTAATAACACGAAAGTGTCAAATACAGCGGATCAGACTGAATTCGCTGAGCTGTTTAAACTGATTAACACAAATACAATAAACAACATTGGGGCATATAACATGACAGTGATCGAGGAAACGCTGCTAATAGGGGGGAGCTTGAAACGAACTTAGGGGAAACTAGCCATCGCAAAAGAAAGGATGTATGCACTCACAGACGAGCACGGTAAGGTTAGGCACAGCTTGGACAAGATAATAAAGGCAGCAGAGCGATTCTACACCAGGGTCTATGACAGCGACCGTAGATCAGGGATACTACTGAGCGTACAAGCTCAACTTGCGATGTCCCAATAGTGACTGTACAGGGAGTAGGAAAGGCTCTCAAAGAGATGAAGATCGAAATAGCTGGAGGTGGCGATAGCATACCCATAGGTCTATTGAAGGCGGGAGAAGATATTGTACTCGTAAAGCTTCATGGGTTTTTTAGAAACGAATAAAGACTCAAAAAGTGCGTATAGCTCGGAAAATGTCAACATTATTCTGATTCAACTGCAGGGAGATCCTAAGGACCTCCTCAAGAATTGCAGTCCCATCAGCCTACTCTAAGTTGTTCTGTTGTTTACAAGCTGTATAGCAAAGTTTTAGTTAGCCGCATAGGTGAGGGCTCGGGATTCTCAACAACCAAGAGAGCTGGTTGGGTTTAGGAACGGGTACTCAACCATGGATGTTATGCGTGCCATCAATCAAGTGATAGAAAAATGGACACAATACAATAAACCCCTTTATATGGCATTTATACATTAGGAGACAGCGTTTGATTGCTTACGCACCGTAGCTGCGCTGGAAGTATTAAAAGACCATGGAATAGAGGGACGTACGTAAGAGTTCTAGAAGACGTGTATAAGCAATGCACGGGCAGGGAGATCGTCCACAAGCGACGAGGTAAATTACCGATCCGAAAGGAAGTAAGACATAGAAGATACCATCTCACCAAAACTATTCCCAGCTCCGGTGGAGAGTTATTTAGAAAGTTTGGCTGCCAAAAACCAGGACTAAGGATAAACAGAAAATTTTAGAGCCTGTAAGGTCCACTTTTGAGTAGCGGCCAGGTGCCCGGGCTGCGCGTGAGAACGCGCCGCTCTGTCTGGCGACGTAGCACTGTCGACACTGCGCTGCAGCCACCGCTAATTCGTCGCGGCGTGCGCGGGAGACGGATTGTCTGGCCCTTCGCATTCCTCAAGGATAATCCCCCATTGAGAGGGCAGACGGCGGCGCCGGATTCCAGGAACGCCTGCCGGACCCGCTGGGATTACCGGCGTCTCCATTGTTGTCGCGCCCTGGTCAACATGACGCACTGTCGCCGTCTTTCATTTTCGCCCCGCGGGGTCGCTCGAACTTGCTCGTCTACGAGCGTGCCGTTGACCCGAAGGTGGCGGCGCCTCAATGAATATTCCGTGGCGTGCTGAGTGACAGCTGTCTACGTGTATTTGGGCACGCCCATACGCGTGTACGAACGCTACAGGGGCGTTCCCGAGAGAGTGTGATCTCGAGGTTATATAAGACCCAACCTGGCCGTTGGAAATCGTTCTCGTCTGAGCGCTGAGCTGGCAGTTCCCGGCGAGACAAGGAGTCTCGACCGTTAACGCTAGGTTGGGATTTAGGAGCCCCCTAGTCGAGGTTAAGATCGCGTCGGAGGTTCAGGGTGCAGCGCCGCACCGGGCAACTAGACGGATCTTGCGGCGAGACAGAGTCTCGGCCGTCGTTTCTCGAGCGGTTTGTGACCGCTCCGAGAATAGGAAGAGTTAGACGAAGTTGAGGAGCTCGAGTGATTTGTGCGCACTCGGAGCTAGCTTCTAGCTGAAGTTTGAAGTTTTTCTTTTCATTTCTCATGTACCCAGTTTTCATACTGTAAATAGCTGTACATAAACTCCCGTTTTACTTAATCGACTTCAACGCCTCGAGTTCGTCAATTCGACCGCCATCTCCAAGAACTTCAACACCATCACCCAGCCAGCCTCCTGCCAAATCAACCGGAGCCCGGGCGATTGGGTTCCTGATCGACACCGGACTTCGGGGAAACGATCTTTACTGGCGCAGCCGACAGGGTTTGGCAGAAGAAATCACCAGGCCACAACCAGGGGCAGCAAGCGGACGCAAGCCCGCCCTCATCGGCAGCAGCCGAGCTCCGCGCGGAGTGGACCGGCAGAGGCAAGCCAGCGCACGGAGCCAGCGACGCGGCAGCCGACCACCGAATGTGCGGGTGAGTGGGATTTCTTGCGCTTCGTTGTGGCGGTGTAGGCTGAGTCTGGGGTTGCATGGTAGTCACGCGGAGCATGCAGACGAACATGGCGGAAGGAGACGGAAATCGTCAAACGCATGAGGCGCCACCTCAAGGAGGCTCGGCAGCAGGAGAATATCTCCAAGCGGAGTCCTAAAACAATGATTATTAGGCGAATGGAGTTGGAGTTTCAAGAGCGAGAGGAGAAAAGAGCGCGCGAATTCGAAGAACGAGAGAGAAAAGCAGCGCACGAATTCGAAGAACGCGAGAGAAAAGCAGCGCGCGAAGCGGAGGAAAGAGCGCGCGAAGCAGAGGAGCGAGAGAGAAAAGCAGCGCAAGAATTTAGAGAGCGCATGCAAAAGCTGAAGCTCGAATCTGAAGAGCGGTTGCGAAGGTATGAGTTGGAGCTGGAGCGGAGAAGGCAGACGCCCTTGCGCTCGGACACCCGCGAGCAGAAACAATGGGGCACAGACCCAGCGAGTCGTATAGCGACCGCGAAGCTGAATGGTTCCGGCCAGTGTTCGGAAGTTGAACATTGCGATGACAAAGCGAGCAGCCGTGACTCCCTACACGAGGCTAGCATTTCCGCCGATGTCGAACGCGTGGAGACAGACATTGGGATGAGAGCGACGATGTAAGCGCGTCCGGGGATACCGTAGAGCGGTGTAATGAAGTGATGCTCGAACATGACGAGCAGCCTCGCAGGCAAAGTTTGGGGATAGAGCTGCAGCGCATAGGGCAGAACCCGTCGAGCGGGCCCAGTTATGCACTGGCAGCAGAGTTGAACGAAGCCAGCTCGTTTTTCAACTTGAAGCCGCGCGAGAACGATATAAGCGGCCGTGGCTGCGCACGGCTGGCGAGCAGCTCAGCCGGGAACAGCTGCATGGAAAGGGAAGCGAGCGTGAAAAGTGTTCCAGCGAGCGCGGAGTCAAAGGGTAGCCCCGTTGTTGCGGGCTTAGAGCCGCCAGCTGCTTTTGCATCGGACACTGCGTTAATGCATGCTGAACTTGCTGGCACGGGCAGTACCCAAATTCTAATCGGTGGACCGGAGGAGACTGGACTCGCGCAGGAAAGTCTCGGGACCCGCCGCGCTCCCAATTACGCTCGAAAGTTGCACGAGAAAGCGAACTCCGTGTCCGGCGTTCGGGCGCTCGCCCAGAGGAGAAGGGAGAGAGAAGACGAGAAAGCATGTGACGAGACGGAGCGAAAAAGCGACGGAGTTGACGATCTGGCTGAGGAAAAGCAGGAGTTAAAGGAGGATAAGGGAGCTGAGAAGGTAGACTGGGTTGAACATGTAGAAAATGGAAGAGGGAGCGTGAGAGAACGCGAGAAGACGGAGGATGAGGAGCTCAGAACGTTTGAAGAGGGTAGGAACGATACGGAGATGTCGCGTGGGTTTGGTAGTCGTGATGGTGAGAGTGTAACCGAGGAGGCCGATGGAGAACACGAAAACGCAGGCGTGGAGACTGCGAAACCAAGAATGAGAGCTCCCGAGGAGGTTGTGAAGGAGAGGGAAAAACCGTGTGAGGAGGCAGCTACAGTTGAAAGCGAGGAACGAGACGCTATCGGCGATCTCGCGAAACCGGTGGCCGAGATAGAGCTTCGTAGCTTTAGTGTTGGTTGCGGCCATTACCGATATTTAGTCGGGAGCCGCGCTGGATGGGTCGACGCACTAAGTTCTGCGATCTGGCAGTGTGTCACAGGCCCTAGTTCTGAGTTGTGCCAGGATGAGTGCGTGCTGGGACAGCCGAAAAACTGTCTTTGTCAGGCCGCTGCTAAGAATGCACCTAGCGTGCACGAGCGGTTTTTGGTAGTGACAGGTGCTTGTGAGGTTGTTGTTGTGGGGCAGTCTGTGCGTAAGGGAAAGAATGATCCCGAGAAGGTCGTCGCGTTCGCGGGCCGACATTCCGCTCCAGCGTCAACCCTTCGCTCACGCCGCCAGCACGCGGCATTGCGGTACGTTAGGGCATTGGAGAGGCATGGCCGCGTGGCCTATGGAGCAGGTAACGGGGTTGCATTTTGTGGTACCACTCCGTCTTCCCCGAAGTTGTGTTCGCCTCATGGGGCTAAATTGTCGAGACTTGCGTTGACATTGCAACGCTGCGCGGTCTGGATCATCTGCAGAGGGGGCTGGAAGTACGCGGATGCACTCCCCTGCTTCCAGATTGTTGCTTGGGGAGGCTAGTATTGAATTGCCTCCGAGCCTTAACACCGCCACGACGGACGTGAACGTTCCCGTTCACCCGTCCTTTTTCGTTGGTGGTGTGTGTGTGTGTGTGTGTGTGTGTGTGTGTGTGTTTGCCGCGGTTGTGCGCGACGAGATGCCTTGAGTGCTCGATCCGTGCACCGAATTGATCGATCCGCGCACCGAACTGAACTTTCTGTGCACCGCAAGTGAGCGAAAGCACAGCTGGACATTCTTGAAAGAACAATTATCATGCTACGCCGTCACGGAGAACATTTGCGCGCGTGCGCATAGTGGCAATGCAAACTTTCTTAACGTTTTATTTTTGTTGACTGCAAAGTTGCCCGTGTTCTTTGCCAGTCCTTATTCCCTTTGTTCTTGTTGTCGAGTGCCGGAATGATTGTGCGTGTTTGCGTTATAGCGCGCATCAGTGTTTTAGGTTGAATTGTCTCGTTGTTCGTGCCGTTTACGCGCTCCGGAGACACGACCCAATTTCTTTTTACTCGCACTTAGTGTTGTTAGCATTTTTTTTGTGTGTGTGTTTCCGGTTTGCTAGAGTATTCCGCCCCTGTTGACGGCTAGTGAATAGGTTGCGTCTGTAGTTTAGGCTAGAGGGAGTTGGATCAGCTGGAGAAATAGAAGGGGGCTCATTTGTGGTTATACCTAGCTCCTTCTACGTGTTTTTTGTTTGTTTGTTTATCCCGCTGTTATTGCGGAAGGAGAGTTGAAACGAGTGGCCCTTTTAAATTCTTTTCGGATTGACTGAACCAAGAGGCCCAGTAACCCTCTTAAAGGGGGGAGTTGTAAGGTCCACTTATGAGTAGCGGCCAGGTGCCCGGGCTGCGCGTGAGAACGCGCCGCTCTGTCTGCCGACGTAGCACTGTCGACACTGCGCTGCAGCCACCGCTAATTCGTCGCGGCGTGCGCGGGAGACGGATTGTCTGGCCCTTCGCATTCCTCAAGGATAATCCCCCATTGAGAGGGCAGACGGCGGCGCCGGATTCCAGGAACGCCTGCCGGACCCGCTGGGATTACCGGCGTCTCCATTGTTGTCGCGCCCTGGTCAACATGACGCACTGTCGCCGTCTTTCATTTTCGCCCCGCGGGGTCGCTCGAACTTGCTCGTCTACGAGCGTGCCGTTGACCCGAAGGTGGCGGCGCCTCAATGAATATTCCATGGCGTGCTGAGTTACAGCTGTCTACGTGTATTTGGGCACGCCCATACGCGTGTACGAACGCTACAGGGGCGTTCCCGAGAGAGTGTGATCTCGAGGTTATATAAGACCCAACTTGGCCGTTGGAAATCGTTCTCGTCTGAGCGCTGAGCTGGCAGTTCCCGGCGAGACAAGGAGTCTCGACCGTTAACGCTAGGTTGGGATTTAGGAGCCCCCTAGTCGAGGTTAAGATCGCGTCGGAGGTTCAGGGTGCAGCGCCGCACCGGGCAACTAGACGGATCTTGCGGTGAGACAGAGTCTCGGCCGTCGTTTCTCGAGCGGTTTGTGTACGCTCCGAGAATAGGAAGAGTTAGACGAAGTTGAGGAGCTCGAGTGATTTGTGCGCACTCGGAGCTAGCTTCTAGCTGAAGTTTGAAGTTTTTCTTTTCATTTCTCATGTACCCAGTTTTCATACTGTAAATAGCTGTACATAAACTCCCGTTCTACTTAATCGACTTCAACGCCTCGAGTTCGTCAATTCGACCGCCATCTCCAAGAACTTCAACACCATCACCCAGCCAGCCTCCTGCCAAATCAACCGGAGCCCGGGCGATTGGGTTCCTGATCGACACCGGACTTCGGGGAAACGATCTTTACTGAGCCATTTAAGGTTCCCGGATGGCATGCTAATGCTAAGTGTGACTGCAGAACACCTGCAAACACTGCTTGTGGGACTACAATGAGAAGTCCCGAACGTAGGGCTGAAAAAAAACGTCAGTAATTTTAAATATAATGCGGAATATGAATGCAGAAAGCGTCCACTTGAGCTTAGAAACAAAACTCAAGCAGAAATAAATTATTATAATTACCTCTGGCAGACGGTTATTGCTGACCACAACTACGACAGAAAAATAAGGCGCGAAATAGGTATAATTTAGTGAATACTCGCAAGAACTAACAAATATTGAAAAGTGAGCCATTTCTTTCACTTAAAATGAAAACCTACAACCAGTGCACACTGTCGTTGAGTACACAAGGAGCTGAAACTTGGCGCTTTATTGAAAACTTAAAAAACAAACTTATGCCCCTGAAGGGCCTTGGAACAAAGAATGTTAGGAGTAACACTGATGGAGCGTAAACGTGCTGCCTGGATCAGAGAAGAAACTAGAGCAGAAGATATGATTGTTGGAATAATGAAAAGAAATTTGACTTCGGATGACCACTTAATGACGCAATACGGGTAATAGAGACGATACCAAGAGATTGGTCGTGAAGAAGGAGGAGGCCATTATCCCGGTGGAGCGAAGAAATGAAGTACTTCAGGGGTAAACAGTGCACTCGATCAGCGCAGCACAGCAGCGGTTAAATGTCAATGGGTGATGTCTTTATGCAGCAGTTGACCTGACTAAGCGGATGATAATAATAACATACTGGAGCCCTTCCTCAGGCAATACGAAGACTGGGGTACAACACACAAAAATACTATATACACTGCACATGTATAAGAGCCATTTGGTAAAAAATCGGCACATAGGATCATACAACACGGTATTCATGAAGCAATACAAAAGCAATTGCATAATTCCAACGGCAAAGTATACCCTAAAAATACGTTTGCCTAATATGAGTGTCTAAGTAGAAGAAAACGCACAGTAAATTAAACATGTATAAACAAAAATCAACAATGCTATGGTAAGTTTGATTGGCTAAAACGGTAAGATTTCAGTAATGTATCCCACTCAAGTGAGCGTTCCTACCCAGACAACAATTAGCAATGGTTCATTGCTCGCACAAAGAAACGGTATTGCAACGTGTGCGTGCGCGGTTAACCCGGGGAATGGTTAAGAGCACGGCTGCTGCTGGTCTATGTGGTGTTGCCAAATATCACACATTTACTACAAAACTGGCCGTTTGTACAATGTATGATGCGATGAACAATTTTTAGGAATTCGATTTCACGGCGGGAAATTAAGGTAACGGTTCGATTGGAGATACAAATGCCGTGAAAGCTTAAAATGTAGGTTTCGTCGGGGCATGTGTAAATTGGGTGGCTTTCTTTTTAAAAGCTGCTAGTAAGTGTTCCACACGGTGCATGCATTGCTGAGTTTTGGACGGATGGACTCATATACATTAGTATGTTTGTGCACTCGGTGTGCGGTTTACATAACCCCATTTCCTAAGTGTTTTGGTACCTAGGTATGCCGTGTGTTTATACAAGGATACGAAACTTGTGTAAATATTGCAGAGATAATTAAATTCTGATTTCGTTGAAGATTCGTCTCGGTGGATGAGTAAGTGAAATGTTACAGAGAAGCTCGATGAGTAAAGAGCTTGGAGACTTTTTTGAAAATTGTAGCCATTGGAATGTTTGACGCAATGCTTAAAAATAAAGGAAGCGGCTCGTTAAATTTTCCATGGAACTGCGGTAAGCTAGTGCTGCCCTACGGAACGCAATCATGCTCGTGAAACCGTATTTTGAAACTGATGTTATTGGGGAAGTCTTTTATGATCAGCAAAACAACTGTAGTCCGAAAACCACGCCCTTGCAAGCACGGAAAGTACACTACACAAGTTGCATTCGGAACCGTTGAAAGCTTCAAATTGTGCGCTATCTGAAAGAACGGTTGAATTCGTTTCACAAGAAGAAAGGTTTATATTATCGCATTTTGTATGCATACCAATGTAGTGAGGAATACCGTTTCAAAATATATAAATAAAAATACCGTCGATTTGCTCTCCTGACCAAATTGCAGAAGCAATGGAGTATACGAAATCTATTCGGTTGCCGTAGTAAAACGAGGACTCAATGAACGTTGGTAGTGACCCTTGCAAAAAATGAATTTTGAGTTTCAATTCAGTGCCTGTTTAGTATTTGCAGAACACATACAACCTAATTCAAATACCAGGGCTCCTAATATGTGCCATCAGAAAGTCAAAGGGAATTTTATTTAAAAAACACAACAAACGTTTTTGTGACACCAGTCTAATGATATTGTTTCGAGCTCTAATTGACAGAACACACCAGGCTGAAATATACACCTCTTAAGGGTTGTTTTTTGGAGCGCATACTACTGTGGAGTTTTTTGGTGAGTGCAGTCAATGAAAAGTCAACAAGCTTTATCATAGAAAAAGCTCACCAGATCATCTATGGATTCGTCAAAAAAGCTCAATAGAATCTTTACTGCTAAAACATGTGTGGGTAATTCAGTAGCTGTACCTGCACCAGATATGCACAAATAATATTTATACCTGAAAAAGTAGTGCAATAACGTACCTTCGAGAATTTTTGAATGCATTTCATCACCTAGTGCCGCAGCATGGCTTGCATCAAACACAATAGACCAAATAAAAAATTAAAATTCTAACTGCTCATCTGATCCGGAACAAGATATTGCAGAATCGGTTTCACGAAGCAGCAGCCGGTTTTTTTCTCTATACAATAAAAGGTCGAGTGGGAGATATTTTACCACGCATTGACGTTACGGTTGAGATGTGTGTTGAGGATGGTAGTGAATAAAGGAGCAATTCGCACGGGCTTGGGGGCATGGGCCCAGCTCGCGCCTGACACCTGCGGGGGTTGGGCCTTGATCAGCGTAGCGAACTGGAGACTGGGTGTCTGGCTCCTTTCTTTCGTCGGTATCCCCGCCACTCTGTTGCGGAGACCCGGGAGACTGAGGCAGGAGCAGAAGTGACTTGATGCGGGGCAAACTTAGAAGACGTTTGGCCTGGGGTCCCCTTGAAGCTACCTCATTCGGTGAGCCTCGCCATCGAACGCCGTCGGCCACCTTTGTTTATGCTTAGGCCTCCCGGTCTCCTGCCTTCACGCCGTCTGTTATGGTGGAGCTACCCCGCCACCATAACATTGTAAGGTAAGCCGTTACAAGGGTAGTAGCTGTCATTCAATTGCTGCTGCAGGATCCCCTCACCTCGACCGGCCATATCCGGTCACACCTGCGCACCCGAAACAGCAGGTACGAGGAATTCAAGTATTTCGACAAGCGCATTCGTGAGATAATCGACTCGCGAGAATGAGAAGCGGATTTGTTCGAGATCAATGAATACGGCAAAAAATACTCCAAATCCGCTAGCACGGGCATGGAGGCTCGGGCCAAGCAACACTTTCCTCTACTTCTTTTTCAAGTATATAATGCTCTGATACGTCGTGTTCCGTGAAGGGGGGAGGTAGATTTAAAAAAAGTGATACGATCTGCTATATTGACCTAACGCATAAACACCATCCAACTTAATGCGGCGATTACATACTGTTCTGGCATGACACGATCCTAGCAGCGCTGCTTCGCAGAAATGTCTCCTTATCTCACAAGCCCTAACGCCACAAGTATATTCGACTGATAAAAATACGCCTACACTACATAATCAGCAAAAAATAAAACAGCAGATGTTTGGGGTAAACCAGTACACGTAAAGAAAGAACACTATTGACATTTTTGCAGATAGCCTGATGGGAAAGCACGGCTCGAAGCCAACTGGACTGAAGCTTAGCCCCATCATCCTCTGCTCTTCGTTCGAGGAGACAGAACGTCATTTATCCCTCGCATACACGACGTGATGGTTTCGTGGAGGATCATATGTACTGTAAACAATAAAAACAGTAAAGCTAATGTGTGGAGTAAATATAATCACACAAGAAGCCCACGTGCATCAACATTCTATCTAAAACGATTGAAACATTTTTTTAAAGTGAATAGTGCTTTGTACTTAAGCGGAAGAGACCCTCTGTCCAAGACCCTATAGGCCGCCGTTCACAACCAACGGTATTAGAACTTTGTTTCACACTAACTCGAAAGACAAAAAAAAAAACGGAATGCAAACTGAAGTGTTGAATAAGAACTAATCTTTGTTTCATAGGGACCCAAAAATGACCGAGCCTGATACTGTTCACGTCACTAGAAAAAAACGTAGAGAACTGGAACAAAACACAAAACATCGCCGCCAAACGGCAAGCCACACACGCTGGTGTGCCGCTTGCCGAGTCCAAAATGCTCTCTCGCACGAGGTTGTGGAGATTAGGCAATGAAATGTGTTTGGCTTGCTTGATGACGAAAGAGATGTTTAGGCTCTGTGACACTTTACTTTCCTGGGGACAATTTCTGTTAGTATTTCAATTTTTTCCAGTGATGGAGTGGATGCTGTATATCTGCGATTTATTAATTAATAGCCTTACCAGAGAACTGGAGCGTTCATAATCATGTGAGATTAAGACAGGACGTTTTGCTGTGGAGTTTGTGTCCTGAAGCGTAATAATATCTGGTGACTCCTGAGTAGTGGCTATGCACTCAGCCAATGAAGTGGCCTGGTTCGTGTAGCCTCTACAGTTCGATTGCCATATGATGAGTTTTGACCCCTGCGTCATTTAGAGAAGGGGCATTTTGTGGCAGATGTGATTTCCTGCTGCAGGGCTTGAGTCTCTGCAAGAAGCTGTGCGTTTATTCGTTGAAACCCCGCCAGCTCGTCACGGCTTGCGGATTGGGGGGAGAAGGAACGGAAGAGGAGTCCTCAGCACGTCGAGAGAGCATCGTAGCACAGCTCAGCTGTGTTTGCGTCGCGTCTTCTTCGGGTTTCGTTTGGCGCTCTGTTCTCCTACAAGTCCACGAAAACTGACCGTGTCTTGTTCCCGTCTCTGGAGTGCACCCTCGACCAGGACCGGGATCGTGACTCCCGTCGACCAAACCTGGATCCTTCTACCTTTTCTCTCGGTTGCGGTTGACTGGCGGAAGCAACTGTTGCGGGCATTCTATGCTAGCCGTGACGGGGACCAGCTGCAGAGCGCGCACGTCGTCTTGCAGTCGTGTTCAGCACCCTGATGTGTCCGTAGGCCGCAACGCTTGCAGTGGGCGTGCGTAAACGCGATAGGCTGATGGCATACGTCGCCTATGTGGCCTGTATCAAGGCACAAGTGGCAAAAGGAGTGATTACACGTGTGGACGTAAAAAGCCTTTTCAACTTTACAGGTGTACATAAAGAAAGGGATTTTCTTTCCGGCGAAAGTTATTAGCACGGTGCTGACTCGCCCAGTCGTCTGTACGCTAGAAGCCAGAAGCAGACAAGACCTCCAGTATCGGCTCCGTTGTGATGCCGATAGAGATGTTGTGAATAACCGGTTTGCAGGAGTTGGGTGATATTCCATAGGGTATGGCAGGGAAATGGCGTAATCTATTTTTTGTTGTTGGATATTGCTTTTGCTGACCCAAAAACGGTGTGCGCACAACGAGCATGTTTTGGGCTTCATTAATTCTGATCTTTACGTCCGCTTCTTTTCACGTGAGGTTTGCTTCATGCGAAACACAGCTGGTAAGCGTGTACGGGCTGAGTTTGGGAATCCACATCTTGCAATCATTCTCCAGAAGTCAGGGTGGATGTGGCTTGCTTGAAGGTAGCTTCGCGTTCGTGACTGCCATGATTGCCGGTTTGAGTGGGCTTCGGACTAACGCAGTTGTGGTCGGGTGCTTATTCTTGCGTTGAGGTCTCCTGGTTACTTCTATTCATTCTACAGGGACATCGTAGTCGTCTTCTGCGGAGGATAAAAATGCGTGTGAAGGTTGCTGGCCCATGTCGTCGTCTGCGCCGTTGGGCAAGGGTGTTTGGCCAGCCCGACGGACAATGAAGCATCAGGTGCCACTACGTGCGCCGACGCGGTATTCATTAGCGAGGCTGAGCCCGGGTGGTGTCGACGGCCTCGAAAATTGCAAAGGCCTTAAGCCTGTTCAAATTAAACGTACTGCAAAACGTCGGAAATGGGCGCGATCCGGCTAACTTACGGAGTGCGATGGTGACACTTTAGGCATGCTGAGTGACATTTCTGAGAATATTCTAGTTTGATATTGCAGAGACGATGAGAGCAGACCAGCTGCCCTCTTCTTCGTCGTCACCGCTACCGCGGGGGAGGGCGAAGCCGCGCGAGTACAAAGGACATATGCCACCCACCAGCAGACGAGCGGAGAAGTTTGGGTTGCGTCATGCCCCGGGAAATGTCGGCAACGGCCAACCTGGCGACCTGGCTGGATGTTTGGCTATTTCCAATATAGTATTACGGCTGCTGGAAGGGTTAACAATGATTACATAATTATGATTGTAAATATAACCGAGGACTGAACAACACCCGTCAGTTTTTGTGTGTCTTGTGGGAATGTGTTCGCGCTTACGTTTCACTAGATTGTACAGCTGTAGCGTACCCATGGCAAACCGACTCGAGACGAAGCCAAAGTCGCTTGTCCTCAAAGATCCCGCATGTGCGGTCCGAAAGCGACATTGGTAGTACGTTCTGAGTGTTTTGTGACATTTTAAAAAGTAGTGTTTCGCGCGATAAATGGCTTGTGCGATGCTCTTTGGTGCGATGCTTTTCTCTACTTCCCCGCTTCACTTTAGCTTAGACAAATAACGCCCTGGAAGAAAACAAATTCCTTTATTTTTCTTCAAAAACGTAGAGGAGCATGACTCAGCACGAGCTAGTGTTTGAGCCCAAAACGTCTGTACACTAGTGTGGCGCGTTACCTTGACACCGGTACTGCAAGCAGACAATTCACTTTAAACCCGATGCCGGAGAACATGTGTGGTTATGCCTGTTGTCGTTGCAAGCAGACTACACAATACGTGTGCCGGTATTAGTCCGTTACTACCATGTGCTAATTCTCTGCAAGTATCTTTCCGGTAATTATTAATTGGCCAGTTTTTGTCGCAGCTGGTTGGAAGCGTGCGCAAGAACACGCACCGAGACCTTAATTTGAAACCTCCCAGTAAACGTTTTGACTCATGCGTTATATCGTCTTGCTAGCCTAAATTAAATTTGTAATTGCTTGTAATCAAAACCTGCTGACTGCCCTTCTCGGAACTAATTTGAATCTGTAACCCTTAATGTGTTGAGTAAAAGCAAAATCACTGCATAACATCTTGTCTGAACGTGGCATCAGGCGCGCCCCTGACTGAGCTAGACTGTCAGTGAGCGAAAGGTTAATTAATCAATTGTGAGAGACTGTATTTCTCCAGGAATGACCCAATTGATTTGTCGGCACAGTATGACAAATTTGTTTTAGGTTTTCTACTGTGCAGAATATCTCGCCAAGCAAAGAACCCTTCAAAATATATCTGTGCTACTCTGCTGTTGTTCCCTTCACAAGGCAAAACTATTTTATGTGGTCCTTGAGTGTGACTTTACCTCAGACGACCTTGTTATACAGAGACTGTCCTCTGGCATTGCTACGATTAAGTAAAATATGAAAAGACCTACGTGTAATATGGTCCCTTCAAGCTGCTTCTTAGTGCTTCTTTTTTGTTATAGCGAACTGCAAAGCACACACTGTTCTTCAGTATTACATGACTGTGAAATACTGCGACATTCTAGTTGAAACTCAATTTTTTTTCCGTCACGCTGTTTCTTGATTTTTCGTGTTTTTTTCACTAGTTTTTAAGCACCAAGCGGCGTGTTCATCCATTCATAAAGCTATTCGCGTTGATTAACAGTCGTATTAGGTTCCGTTTACAGTACCATGTGGCACTAGTTTTTTATCAGGGTTACAATTTTGTAAACCAGTTCATGCGAGTTGACGTTGTTCCAATTTTGTGTTTTGAAATTTCAACCATCGAAACTTCACAAATTTTGAAAATGTTCGTGGTTTCTCCTGTCATGTATTTACTGGACCAGTATTGATAGGTACATTTAGATTTCTTTCGGGCTAGAAATATGTGGAGCACACTATAATGAACCCATGGGTATGATTTCTCGGCTTACTGCCTCCCTTCAAACATATCCCTCCTGCTACAGTTCGGGCGATTTAACGCGGAAGCCATGCAAGTGAAGGCATTCCACTCCCTACCCACTGTAGAAATAAATGATGTGGCTAGATTGTTTTATGACAGTAAAAGCTGAGAAAAACTTATACTTTTGCTTGAATGCTTCGTCCTTGCTATGGGTTTTATTAGAGAAATTTACTTGTAGTATAACCAGCTGAAAATACCAGAATGCTTCATGAAAAATGGATGCGATCATGATTTTGTACAGTACTGGTGTAACCAAAGAAGTCTGCTTGCTGTATTTTGCAGGCTCCACAGTGAACTAGTCAAGTGCACCATGTGAGGCGCCAGCCTTCCCGTGGTGCTTTTGTGAGAAATAAAGCTAGCGTTGCGAGAGAACAGCTATCACTATTTAAACTGCTTAAAGAACAGCTTGCAGCATTACTGATAAAACCGTTGTTGGAATATTTTTGCATCACTAAGACATACCCATTAATAGCTATTTTGTGAGAGCCAACTGACCTTCGCTGCACAATTGTTGCAATACGTGATAAAAAACTCACATAAAATCAAATAGCCTATGTGTACTTTCGTCAATACGTTTTCACTTGACATTTTTCGACAGGAATTCAACAGAAAAACCCATAGAAAATAAACAATGATTGTACTAAAACTGAACAGTCTTTTCTCAGTAAACTTTCAGTTGTTATTTCTCAACATAAACTCAAAGGTTAAACGGAATATAGAGTCAACAAATAGTAATCTGGAACTAAACAGACATCTTTGCCTTAGTCAGTAGACAGTCAACTACAACTCAGCATTGAGTTTCAATATGAACACGACGGCCGATTCGCAATGCGAAATCAATGAGAAATATCTATGGAAGTTATACTGACTGTGAACACGTCATGAGTAAAGTTAATTAACTTTCACTTCAATCTCATTACCATTTTTGTAAGTGGACATAGTAGGATGTGTTATTCTAAATGCAGCATGATATTATTATAGATAATGTGTTCCAGTAGCTTATATGAGTTGGACGTTAGTGATATTCCACTACTATAGCTCGAGATAATGCGCTTTTCTCTGGAGATATATAACTCGGAATCACTTTAGGAGTTTCCATTAGCTAGGGAGTGCACCTGTTTCAAGAAATCTTATAAAGTGCGACGCAAGATTGCCGCTGGTGTGAAGAAAACAAGGAACCAGAATCGGTTTGAGAGTGTTGTCAGGATGGTTGCGTTTAAAAGTGCTTACGTTCAAAAAACAGTTTCACAAAGCCTATTTTTTTAATTCTAATGTCAGGTATTGATAAGCAGGGGTTGGCACTCAAGGACACGAGTTATTCTAGGTCGTCGCAAGAAAAAGAAACCAGAAGAAGCTGTTGAAAGTTTCAAAATTGTCCACCCGATAAATATTCGTTTTGTTGTGGTTACAAAATGCAGTGACGTGGCATCACCGCGAAAAGTTGAACGACGTGCGGTCGTACTGCCACGTTTACCTTGTAGCCGCATTCAACGAGATCCGTTACCATCACATCCCTCTTACTACACTGAACTTCATGATGGGAAGGCATCTTGGGCTGAGTTTTTGTTAGGGTTTAAAATACTTTTGCGTAGACATCTGTCATCATGTGTCCAGTTCCGCTTTCGCAAAGAAAGATCGTTTATTTTTTTAGCAGTGAAAACATGAGCGTGTCAGGCAAAGGCATTGACCGCTGTGTAAATTCTTACCTTTGGCGGGACTAACAAATAAATGAAACTTTCATGAAGCATAACAACACTGGAGTTTCATATCTGGGGTCATTTCAAGAAATGACGCTCCCCTGCCTATCTAAAAACGCACCTGCTAACAGTATACGTCGCAGTGGTTGTGCGGCAGTAGCGTAAGCCGAAAAAGCACATTACAGATCCTACAAATCAGTTTTTAATTATTTTAATGAGTGTACAACTTGAGAACAACAGCCGCCTAGAGAACTACATTGGTCAAAAAATATTCTGGGCAAACACTGCTCCTCAGCGAAAAATACACAATTTGAAATTCGTTACAATATATTTTTGTCACCTTCCAAGAGGTGCGCCTGCACTTTTCAAAAAGCCGTGACATACCAGTAGCCGCTCTTGCCCACTGAATAAAACAACATGAAAGCCATGCTAAAAAGCGCAACAAAAGCTAAAAATACATCCTAAATCAATTTGTAGCGGCAACCAGGTTAAGAACTGCAGTTGGTTTGCGCATAACTAAACGTGCCACAGTTCTTGGAAAAGGCCCTGAGCAGGCCCACTTTCTGAAACATCTGCAGACACAAAACTGAAGTAGCGGGTTGATGAACGGTTTTCAAGTGTTGAGCAAGAAGGCGCAGTTAAGGCGCTAGGAATCTGCGTACAGCAAGTTCACCAGGTTTGAAAGCGTTCACCTAGTAGTATACTGCCATCATTGAATCACAATTACAGCATACTTTTAACTTGTATGCAAATGTAGAAGCTGCTGCAGTGAGAATTTTAAAATAAAGTAAAGCATCATGCCTGGTAAAAAACGGTAGAAAAAAATTTTCAGGGCAGACAATACTGACCTTTGATGGCCGTTGTTGGAAGCAACACTTCAAAGCTGCTCAGAAGATATAGGAAAAGCATTCCGTGGCCTATACGGTGTACCTTCGTTTAGGGCTCACAGGAGCGGGGCCTGAGGTTGCGCCAATTAATACTGTTAAAATTTAAACGGTCTGAAGACGCAATATGTATTTTACAAGTCGCTGATTGCTGAAAGAACCCAGAATATCTGATTTCTCTTATTTATGCCGTAATTGTTTTCTGGCTGCGAATGACATTTTAAGTGCCTCCTGGAAATGTTCGCCTCAGACGGTCAAGACGTTCACTGCAACTGTGTCTATTAAATGTGAAATAAACAGGAACTTTGCGTTTTTTCAATGAATTTTAAATGTAGTTTCAGGACACTTGTACCGTAGAGAATATCAGGGAAATCTTTACCTCGCTCTGGGCATTTCCAGCTGCTTTTTGAAGTTTGAAGAAATGTCGAGATAACCTATCGTGCAAATCCCCCACGTCATTATAAATTTGGGTTCCTGAATCAAATGATACTTCACACGTTTAGAGAACGTGCTCAACAAACTGACTTTATTCGCAGCGGTCCCAATGATTTTGCAAGTGATATATATTGCTGCATACATTCACTACGCCAACAGCTTTCTCATGTATTATCTCGGTTCTTGTAAAGTGCAAATCGGCCTATACGTTGTCTGGGCTATAGCTCCGTAGATACAGAATATTTTTTTTTTATTTTGTCAATGCAGCAAGGAATATTTGCCTTTGGGGTTGTTTTATTTTCGGCTGAAACACCTTTGTTTGTTCGAGATGCTCTTTATAGGCACCTACAAAGAGAAAGAGAAGAGATTAAAAGCTTTCAGTCCAACGATCCAAGGTCTACGTTGCTTGTACGAGGTGTGCGAATGATTGTTGTCCAGGATGCATAAAATACGGAATCCGCAATATTTTATAGGTGCTTCACGGGGCTCCCCGTGGATGCTGTCCTGCTTGCTGACATCTCTGCATTATAACGCGTGTTTTAAACTTTTAACTACTATATTGTGATGTAGATGTGATGTATTGTGATGAAACTGGTTCCTTTAAAAAAAATTCAGTGCATTAAAATTGTTCACATCAGGTAAACTAGAGGCAAACCAGTAACATCGAAAAAATTATGCACCAAAGTGACGCGCACGCAGAATCGTCGGCGCGAAGAATGCCACGTGTTTATCGGTGAGCAGTCTTCTTTTATGAGCCATTGAATGAAATCGAGAACATTATGGACCAAATAATAAAATTCTGCGTTCTTGGCTTCAGGGTGAAACTAAATAAGATTGCCCTGCGGGGTACACGAGAAAAATTCAGTGTCCTTCCGCTTAGTGAAGCAGTATGATGAGGAATGGTGGGCGCAATCTAAGGAGTGGACGAAGAAAAACCGCTTGTTTGTAAGCTGCAGTTCAGAACACCTATCAGCCAACTGGCTGAAATAATTTTGGGAAGTGTGCAGCTTTATTCTAGCTGAGAAACACGGAGTTGTCCGCTTAGCTCCCGCTTCGCAGGCATCGAGCTGTCCTTATAACACACCAACCTAAACCGCTAGACCGCGAACAACACAAAGGAGACAGGTCACATTGGGGACCAGAGATATCCACATTTAAATCTCCCACCAGAATATAGGAAATTCCGTCGGCGAGGTCAAGCAGCCTAGGTGCGCGTCCACTCCACCCCTGCACGCATAAAACCAGCAAGAGGTGCTGCATACATGTTTAGATTTAAAAGACACGAGTGAAAACGTCACTCCGAAAGCCATAAAACTTGAACAAGAATTACGGGCTCACGTTGGCGTTCTCAGCACAAAAGTTTCCCCTCATCCGGTAGGGAGTCGCAGCTACTTGACGAGGTCGCACTTGAATTTGCAATGGTGGCAGCTCCGTGTTAAGCGGTAGCGATTTTAAGTCCTTTTCGCGCCCATTTGCACTTTGCGTGGCGACTCTCCATTCCCCACTGGTGTTCCTCCGAGCAAACAACCGTCCACTCCGTAGAGAGTTAATAGCGCTGCCCCTCCTAACGGTACCAGCTCCCTATCACATATTGCGGAAATTATAAAAGAGGCATTGGAGGTGGTGAAGGGTATATAAATTGCGAAAGACGGGTTGGCGTTGCGAAGAGGACCGGAGAAATACTGCACAGTAAAGCGGCTTCCCCCGAAAAAGAAAACTTAGCATTACACATTGCTGTAACAGAGGAAACGTGTGCTTTGCTCAAAACACGGGGTAAGCTTAGCGGGCGCTTCAGGGCGCTGGTAAAAATCACCAGGCGCATTCGCTCATATATCCCTTCCTGTGGCTTCCTCGACACAAATAACTCGAGATTTTCACCTCTTTGCGCACATCTTTTTTTCTGTTGGTCGCAAGACGTAAACGGCAGTTAAAAAACTTGAAAGGTCGCTTGAACATTGTGTAAATATAGCCAAGGCCCTTTCCAAATACCAAACATACCACCATGACTAATGCAAGTTCACAACATTAGGAGCAAAGAAAAAAAAACCCGCGCGCATACATAACGCAATGGGCAATCACATAGCGGACACTACCAGCGCGTTTTCTTAAAAACAAAAATTTCATTGGTTTTTCTGGTGTGAAACAAAAGAAACAATGCGCACATTGTATGAAATGTAAAGAAATTAAAAGCACGAATATTTGCGGATACAAAGAATTGTTGAATCGTAGTAAACGCTAGTTTCTTTGTGGTAAAGCTCTAGAGAAACAAATCTGTAGGGGAAAGTCGTAGAAAGTGCGTGTCATGGCTGCTGATTTATGAGAACTGCAAAAAGTGGCGAGGGTACCGGAAAGCACCTTTAGTTACAAGGGACGTTTCGCACCTCAACTTTCCTATCGAACAAGAATAGTTTTACTACCAGTTTTTGATGTGCGGAGTGAAAATGGAAATGATAACTAGGAAGCCCAGTAACCTCTGGGTGGCTGGTTTTCGAAGCTCGACGTTAAAGAGTATCTGCTGTACAAGTCCCAGTGTCAGAAGTCGGCGATCTGCGATTTCATGAGAAACTTTTGCTCAACTACTTCGCTTTAGTATTATTGTTTGTATACCGAAGTGTTTGCGCCGAAGTGTTTGCGCACGAATTCAGCAAAATTTTATTTATAGATGGTCGAGCGATCAATCTATCAAATAATTGATTGATTTATTGACTGATTTAGTTTTTAATTAATTAATTAATTTATTTATTTATTTATTGTTATTCAACGAGAAGGCTTGTAGGTCGCGGTGGTTAGGAACTATGATGGGGATTGATGCCGGGCACCCGCAGTGCCTTCAGTCATGCATGTTTTTTGGCGAGAGAAGGGGTTGTCAAGCTAGCCTCAGACTTCTCGATAGAGGGCGCTGTTAGGCGCTTAGCGGCCAATTTCCTCGAGCAAAGATTAGCCACTGCGGACTAATCCAAGCTGGGCATTTCGCCAGCTCTCAGCAATAAAATATAGAAGCGCGCTCAAAATATCCCGATGGTGGAAACGAAAACGGGATTAGTTTTGAACATTTGCTGTAAATGGTACAGGCAATAATATATGGTTGTCACCGTCTGCAAGCGCAGGACGTAGCAAAAATCCCTGGTGGGGTGCTGCCAACCAAAAAATAAATGTGTTCCCCTTCCAAGTCCCTGTTCTCACCACTGCATTGTATCATGCCTCTCTCTTTACACGCTATTTTACCCCTTTCTTTTCGCTCACACACAGTAGATGGCCTGTGCATAAATGATCACACATGACCTTTGGGGTTTTCTTGCATTCATTACAATTACTCTCTCTCTCTCTCTCTCGCTTGTAACTACAGCCTTTTGTCAGCTGCTACTTTATGACGCAATTGTCTTTACCAAGAAGAGATACGGAGCTTTTGACCATATTGTCACCACGCCAAACATGACGCAGGTCTCTTGAAGAAAAACGTTTATTGGGACAAACTACCGCTTCCCTAACAACTCAAAGAATACACAGGCAGCGAAGCAACAGTCAACAAAGTGACGTGCGTATGCGAGTGACGGCGAATCGAATGCCGCAGCGTCTCCTCAGCTGGCAGTTACCTTCCGGCGCGGGTGTCTCTCGAACAACCGCGTTACATCGAGAACACTGTGAATAAAACAAGACTATTATCCACAAGACTGATATCCACAAGACTGTGGATAAAACATTCGCCCTATCAAATGAGATAATACGTGTAGCATAAGAAAGAAAGAACAAAAAATGCACTTAAATCAGGGTACAGATAAGACAGCCGGGCGCATACGGGCGATAAAAGCAGAAACATAAACAAATACAATGCACGGTTCGAAGTATTACCCATTCCCGCTACATCTAGCAAAATGCATCGTCCCCATGCTAAAAAAATTCCCGCCATCTTCACGAAGTGTATGATTATGAGAGGAGTGAAGCTAAAATGCTTATCGGTAAAACTGCGTAACATTCGCCCTCACATTATATAAAGACTCGACACGTCAAGCTTACAACCGCTCCGTTGACAAGCCCATCGACGACGTCGATGTTTGGGGTGATTATATAGGGCTTGTTTGGGACGATAAGAATCTCCATGGGTAAGTTGGCGAATTCGGTTTGTGACATTTTAGCCACCTTGACCGTCGCCTTCTGCAGACCGTCTTGCGTCGCGTACCCCCGGTACGTGTCTTTAGCTCCCAGGCGACGAACGACAACCTCTTCTTCATCCTCTCCTCCTTGTTGGGTAGCAACGAACGCGCTGAACGTTTTGACCTCTTCGACAATCTTTGGTTGGACAATCGCTAGGGAGATCCTGCCATAATCAATATTAATGTGCCGGATACAGCAGCAACGAGGGACGAGACAGGGCCCGAGCAAAAGGAGCTTCGCCCCTAAAACGACAGTCCGAAGCAACAAAAAATAGTCACCCATCTTGCATAGTAAGGTTTTATGCGAACCACGTGGATGACTTCAGGCCTCGTGCGTCGCCATGCTGTTCCGGAATCACTATATGGGATAGCTCCCTTAAAAGTGGGCTAAAATGCTGAAGGATCCGGTAGGGACCGAAATACTGTCGCAGAAGCTTCTCACTGAGTCCACGTCGTCGGATTGCAGTCCAAAACCACACAAAATCCCCTGGGCGGTATTCGGAATCTCGGCGTCTCGACGCCGGAGATTATAGCGTGGGGCATCCACCAGCTGCTGATCTAATGTACGAACTCTAGCGAGCCGGCGGGCATCCTGCAAAGGCTGAAGGTATCCTTGGACTTCGGCATTGCGGCCGTCGTCTTATACGTCGTGCGAAAGCACAGCACCAAGCATCGTAGTCGGCCGTTTTCTGTAAACAAGCTCGAACTGTGCCATCTGCATAGCCACCTGGATAGCCGAGTTGTACGCAAACCTGATGCACGGAAGCACGTCGTCCCATTCCTGTGTTCAACGTCGACGTGCATAGACAGCATATCTGCAATCGTCTGGTTGGGACGTTCAGTTAGTCCCTTCGTTTGGGGTAGTGTGCTGTAGTTCTTCAGTGATCATTGTTGCTTTGGCGTAAGATTCCTTGCATAAGCTCCGAAGTAAAGGCAGTTCCGTGGTCCATGATGAGGACTTCAGGGCCTGCGTGTCGAAGTGCATATTGGTTTATGAAGGACTTCGTGATTTCTTATGCAGTCCCCCTCGGAAGAGCGGGGGTCTCTGCGTACCCCGTAATATAGGCTCGCTACCACAATCCACTTATTCTCGGATCGTGGCGTAGGAAAGGGGCCCAGAAGGTCCATTCCAATGACTTTGAAGGGCCTCGATGGGACGGCGGTTGGTTGCAGAAGCACGGCGGGTCTCGTCGGAGGCGTTTTACGTCGCTGGCAATAACGGCAGCTCCCGACTTAGTTTGACGTCGTATGTTAAGCAGAGCCAGTAGTACTTCGCCTTGAGTTTTGTATAAGTGCGAGCTGTGCCGAGATGTCTGGAAGACGGGTCATACCGGCACGCTCCCAAAATTTCTCCAGGAAGGTCTCAGGCAAGACAAGAAGATAATTGCTTCTTATTGAGGGGCTGAAGTCCTTCTTTACGGGGGCGGAATCTTCCAGGCCGAACGCTGGAAAGTTGCGTTTGAAGACCCTAGGCACAGCGACGTTGCGTCCTCCGAGGTAGTCGATCGTGACGCATAAGTCGGGTTTGGCAAGCTGTGGGGCGGCTAGGTTGCTATTTGTCTGGACTCCGAACGACATCGGAGTGCTATGGTTTTGGTCTAGAGGGCCGAGGGATAGAGCGTCAGCGTCGGAGTGTTTCGTGCCAGATTTGTAATCGATTGTAACGTAGAATGCGTGCAGAAATAAGCTCCACTACCAAGACGGCCAGGAGTGTCCTTCAAATTGGTGAGCCAACAGACCGCATGGTGGTCTGTCACAACCTTGATTGGTCTGCCACACACGTAAGCGCGAAATTTTGAGATAGCTTATATAATAGCGGACACTCATTCTCAGAGGCTGAGTAGTTTTTTTGCCCCTTCGAGAGACCACGGCTGGGAAATGCGATCACTTTTGCTGAAGCGCTTTGCTTTTGTACGAGGACGGCACCCAAGCCGATATTGCTTGCGTCCGTGTGTATTTCTGTTTCGGCGTTTTCATTGAAATCAGCCAGCCCGGGTGGGTTTTGCAGGCGTTGTTGCAGCTGGCAGAATGCGTTTTCTCGGGCACTTTCTCAGATGATACGGGTGATATCTTTCGTCAAGCATGTGAGTGGCTCTGCAATGCGTGCGAAGTTAGCAACAAAGCGCCGGTAGTATGCGCACAAAATGAGAAATATTCGCACGCGCTTCTCGCCTTTCGGTCTCAGAAAGTTCGCTATGGCTGAAGGTTTCGCCGGGTAAGGTAGGACTCCCGCGGCGTTGATGACTGGCCCAAAAACGTGAGTTCCTAGTACACGAAGCGGCCGTTTTCAGGCTTCAGCGTTCAGCCCTACGAGCGCATAGCTTCATTTCATTTCATTTCATTTATTATACCCTTAAGGGCCCGGAGGCATTACATAAGGGGGGGGGATAACAGGGTTTGCAGGAGTACAATTGAATGAACAAAAAAAAACAAGAAGGTGAACAAGAAGGGAGGAAAATACAAACAAAGAATACCTTAAGTAAAAATTACAAAAAAATGTACAAAGGTAACAGTAAAGTCAGCAAACAGAATTCAAAAAGAAAAAAGCAGTTGAAGCATCAATAGGACCATCAAGACAAAACAGTAGAATTACATCGTTATGCATTATGAGAACGTCTTTTCAAGCTTATCTCTAAATTGCTTGTTATTGGTGCATGTGACGATGTCGGCGGGTAAAGCGTTCCATAGAGTAATAGCGTTAGAAAAAATGACGAAGCAAATGCTGATGTTCCGCCGGCTATCGGAGCTAATGGGCAAGTGTGATTTAAGCGGGGTGATATTCTGTGAGGCGGCATTAGTAGCGTGTGTCTTGATTCTGGTCGATAAAAGAAATTATGAAGGAGGCATAGGCGAGCAATAACGCGGCGTGTCTCAAGGGTCGGAAGGGAGAGAGACAGTTTAAGGGCAGTGACGCTGACATGACTTGAATATTGCGAGGTGATAAAGCGTGCAGCGCGGTTTTGAATGGATTCGAGCTGTACAGTTAGGTATGATTGTGAAGGATGCCAGATGGCCGATGCATATTCCAGCTTCGGCCTTACGAATGTTAGATAGGCTAGTCTTTTTATTTCTTGAGAAGCAAGTTTAAGGTTACGGCGAAGATATCCGAGGGTACGTGAGGCCTCCGAGCAAATGGTGTCGATATGCGTTGACCAAGAAAGCGATGACGTCATGTGAACCCCGAGGTATTTATATGATAGGACTGAGCTGATCGGTATATTGTTGACGTGATAGGTGTATTGAGATATGGCACGTTTCCCAGAAAATGAGAGTGATTTGCATTTTGTTAGGTTTAATGGCATGTGCCATTTTGTACACCATAATGAAATGCTGTCTAAGTTTGATTGCAGGTTAGAATGATCATCGGCGGCGTGAATGGTTTGGTACAATACACAGTCATCTGCAAAGAGCCTTAGGTTTGTTGTAATGTTAGTAGGTAGGTCATTTATGTATATTAAAAAGAGCAGAGGGGATAGGCTTGCACCCTGCGGGACACCGGACGATAGCTTCGAGTACATACTCCAACCTTGCAAGGTATTCGTTGAAGTTCGGGCGCATACCACAACGTCGTCGAGGTATACGAGACAGCTGGAGCACTTCGGGCCAGCTACAACGGTGTCTATGACTCTTCGAAACGTTGCTGGTGCCGTGCACAGCCCGAACGGCATCACCTTAAACTCATAAAGGCCGCCCGGGGTGATGAATGCGGTCTTCTTTCGGTCTCTGTCTTCCAATTCTATTTGCAGAAACCTGTCTTTAGCTCTATCGATGAGAAGTACTTCGCGTGGCAGAGATGGACGAGGGCGTCGTCGATTCGTGACAGGGTGTACACGCCCTTTTTTGGTGATTTTCTTCAGTCGTCGGTAGTCTACACCAAACCTTAATGTGCTTCCTTTTTTCTTCATGAGTACGACCAGCGCAGCCAAGGCGCTTTTCGGAGGCAGTATAATGCCGTCGCTGAGCATGCCTTCGACTTGTGTCCGGATGGCTGGCTTCGCGCTCCTGTGATGACAGGCGGTACGGTGACTGTCGGGTAGGTCGGTCTTCAACATCGGTTTGATTCGGTGCTTCGGTAGAGGTGTCTGACTCAAGTTTGCGTTCGACGAAAAACACTCGCTCTGGGACGCAGCAAAGCCAATAACTTCTTCTGTTCTTCTCGCGGTAGCGCCGGATTTACGTCGAAGCGATGCGGAAGCTTGAAGGTATCCTGCGGTGCGCGTTGAATGTCGGCGACCGCGATCACGTCAATGGCTTCTTTCGTTTTCTCGATCTTTGTGGAACGAAAATGCTACACCCTTGTATAAATGCTCGTACTCCTCAATGAAATTAGCGACCAAAATGTGGGATTGGCGCGCAATGCCTCTTGCAACAGAGACACCGCGATCTAAAAGAAACCTTCCACACTCTCTACGATGGCGTCGATGGCAGGAGCAGCATCTTCACAGTCGGCTGTGATCATCAAGCTTGCGTTTGGTGGCCGGGTGACATGATAATGTGTGATCTTCACAGCAGGACGGTGTTTGCAGTTCGGTTCCAGCGTCATGAATTGAGCAAAGTACAAAGCTATCGACTTGGTTTGTATGTCAATTATTGCACTGTTTTCGGTCAAAAATTCCATTTCAAGATTTAAGTCGCGGTAGCAGTGAGGCAAAAGGACGAGTGCAGCATGGTACGTGGTGCCGTCTATGGTGATGCGTGATGTGCGCGTTCCACTTAGCGCTACAAGATGGCCTTCTCATGTTTGTATGTACGGACCATCCCATGTGGTCGTAACGTTCTTAAGCTTAAACGCAAATGATCCGCCCATTACTGAGTAGTCGGCTCCTGTGTCTATAAGGGCGTCTACAGTAAAGCCGTCGATAGATAACTGGACGTCGGACACCACCTTCCCCGAGTTCCGGGTGCATAGGGGCTGAGTATCTACGCTTCTGCGTGTTGATGGTTGGGCACTGTCAAGTTCGCGCACGTGACATATTTATTAATACCACCCGGCAACTAGATAATCGGTGGTGAGGTATAGTGCCTTGACCTTTATTGTTTTTGTTTAATGGCTGCCGAGATGATTTTGGTGGAAGGGTGCCATGACGTGACATGACAAAGACTTTATTGAGTAGCCTGCAGTAGGCACCCCGTTGCCGGAATATCTAGACGTGGCCTAACATGGGACCTTTCTGGACCCTCTACTCGTCAGCGTCCTGGCTACTCGCCTCCAGGCTAGCCTCCTTTACCCAGAAACGTGGCTGACACCTCGCAGCTTTCGCTTGGTCGCTGTCTTTCGCGGGCCTTCAGGATCTACTGGATGGCCCGGAGTTCACCTTCCTTATTATAGCTCCGCGCCGCGTCTTGAAGCCACGGTGGGATCACAGTCTGTTTCCACTTTTGCTGGTCTCGTTGCCTAATCCCAGAGAATGTGGATCATAGTAGCCGGATCCCTGAGGCACACCTTACACGTGTCTTCCGGATACTGTTCTGGGCATATGTGCTTTATTATGAGCGGAGTGAGTAACGGGCCCGTCTGCAGATGTCTAAATAGCGCCGCCTGCTCCCTGATAGCATCAGGGGACGGCGGTGCCATTACTTATCTGTTCATCGGATAGTGCTTTGTCATTTCGTAGAACTTGCCCATCCTATCTTAAGTTTCCACCTACAGCTCTGCAGACGGGCTCGTTTTTGCTGCGCGGCTAGATAATTCTCGCGCAACAGATTTCGCCGTCTCGTTGCGGTTGTCCGCAAGTTCAGAAACATCTGTCCCAACGTGGGCGGGGAACCACTTCCCTCTTACCTTTCTCTCCGTAAAATCTAATGCTGTGAGCACCCGCACTCAAGGCGGCGAGCGACCCCAATCATGAGGAGGTCGAAAAGCAACGGCGAGATCACGGAGCCCCGCGGGGTTCCGACGCTGCCGAGCTTCTTCTCCTGGAGGGTTTCGTCACTTGCTTGGATCTTTGTCATGCCTCCAGTTAGGAAAGCCCTAACGTATTCGTACGTCCGGGCTCCCATGTTCAGAGCGCAGACTTGGGCTAGAATTCCCGAGTACTGCAATTTATCGAAGGCACATTGCAAGTACAGCCCCAGTATTGCCTTGTAGTCCTTGGTACTGGTCTCGTAGTCCAGGATCTCGGTCTTGAATTGGAGCTTCGCGTCGGGCGTGCTCAGCTTTCTCCTGAATCCAATCTTGGAGTAGGGTACAGGTCATTGTCTTCGAGGTATTCCTGCCATCTACTCGCAAGAACGTGCTCCCGAATTTTGCCGACGCACAAAGTCAGAGAGTTGGGACGGAGGTTCGCGATGGCCGGCGGCTTCAGTGGCTTTGGTATTAGGTTGGTTTGGCTGTCTTCCAGTTCTTGGGTAGCTTGCCCTCCCTCCAAGACTTGTTGAAGAGAGCCGTCAAGCTTCCGATCGCAGCCTCGTTGAGGTGCTTGAGGGCCTTGTTCGTAACCCTGTCGGGATCGGCTGTAGATCGGCAGTTCAGATCGTGTACCGCTGTCCGTACCTCCCGTGTCTCGATGTCTCTGTCTAGCTTCTCGTTCACCGTGCCTCAGTTGTCTGGATGAGTTTCCTTTCGATGTTCCGGTAGATATTTGTCGTTGATGCGTTTGTGCATCTCCTCCGTTCCCAGTTCCGGTAACGCCAGGAGAAACCACGGAGGCTTCTTTGTTATTTGCCACGCTTTTGTGTTCACCCGACGGGGTGGCCGGCGACGACACATACAAACGCATCGGTCACCCCATATAGCTGAAAGCGATGTCATATTTCGAAGGACGATTTTCATGCGTTCATTGGGAAACCGGCGGAGGGAGACCGTTTACAGCTTAACGACGTCGATTACCGCTACGAGACTACCCAAACCGGATCGCAGCTGGTGTCAGTTAAGGGGTCAAGGATAGGAAGAGGTCACCAGACGTTCGGTCTAACACAGTTGCACTGGCCAAAGATGCTGGGCGAAGATTCCGTTCGTCAGACGTCTGACCCGGGCGACTCGGCCACTGGGATGCGTCAATGAGTGGGCGACAAGGCTTTGTAAGGTGCTCCCGGTGTTTACAATGCAAAGGAATTTTGGCGGCGTGGGGCACAATCATAGGCGTGCATGGTATTGACAATATTTTAAGACGATCCTCTCGACAACCGATGGCCGGCGCTTGGTCTGCTTGTAGTTGATCGGTTTTCAGATGTGTTACATTTATGTATTGCGTAACACCTCCGGGTTTCTATATGAGAGTGAGAGAGGTAGGAAGTGTGACTATTTTCAACCCAACTAGCTTTGTCATGGTGGCCAATCAATGGCCTAGTGTGGGCTAATGAATGAGCCATCCTCACTCTCAATTTATGACGTCCTGTTTGTGGGTGTGCTTTTAGCGGTAAAACCGAAGAGTTTGATGTTTTGAGGAGAGGGAGGATTGGGAGCAAGGGGAGAGCGTGGCGAGCACCCGTCGATGCTTGCCTTCCCCGCCCTTCGTTTAACGATAATGTGCTTGTGAGTGTTAATTACGTATTGTGTATGAAGTGTATATATTGCACATTTTGAGTTTTCTTGTTGTACACCGTCGTCGGCTACGTGCCGTCTGCCAACGATCCAGAAAGTCATCGGGCCATCTCGCGTTAAACATCGACTTCCCCAACAGATCCGCCTGAATAAGTCGTCGTTCTTAGCACCCTCGACGACGAATAGCCAGGATAATTGGAGAATAATAGGAGAAGGCCTTGCCCTGCAGTGGGAGTAGATAGGCTGGTGGTGATAATGAAGATGATAAATATGACACGTCGTCGTTCGCCTTCTTAGCGGAAGGCTCGGTCATATCGGGTACGCGTATTGCTGTGTCACTGTCGTCGGACACTTCAGCATTAGATCGAGTCGTCGGGCTTAGTCCATGTCGTAGATGATGGTTTGCGGTGAATCGTTGCGTCGTTGGCGGTGTTTCCTTTTTCCGCCGTCGTACAACTTGACCTCAAGTCATTGCTGCTTTCAGTGTCCCATCGTGGGCTCGGGGACCTCCCAAGTGTGTAGTATGCATTCTTTGACGTCTTGGCTATCGATATGGGTAGGGCGAAGGCCGAAGGTTGAAGTGGGCTGGGCCTCGGTTGGTTCTGCACAGGTTTTCTTCAATCTCAACAGGGCGCTTGCCGGGTAGGGGGCGTAGTGCGTCGACAGAGATCCCTCAGGTACCAAGCCTCTTGTAGGCGCAGCGACGGTAGATGTGGTTCACCGTATGTCAGTCTTCCTTGGCGTCTGGTATTGGAGTACGGAGATCGGAGGGATACAGTGGACGGCGGTACGGCGGGGCTCTTGAAGACGAGTCAAAGGTGGGAGGGGTCGATGAACCGCGTTTAGTAGGCCATCGTTTGGGTTTCATGCGGTGTGCTTCGGACGGCACAGAAGGCCCCAAGGCGTGTTCAAATTCTTGCCGGGTCACGTTAGTCAGGGAAGCGACTTGAGGGTTTGGCCTCGTCGGGGAAAGTTTCTGCAGCTGCTCCCTCAGCACCGCACGGATGGTCTCACGTAGTGTGAAGGAGGTAATACCGCCTGCAGAGATCATCTCCGAAGCGAGCGCATTGACTGGGCGGTCGTATTGCCTCCTCTGAACTGCAGGCGTCTTCTCCATCGCGGCCACCTCAGACGCGAATGCGGCCGCCGTCTTAGGAGGGTTGCGGACACGGCAAGCAAAATGCTGTTGCTTTAACCGTCAAATCAGAAACCCTAATTTCTTTTCTTCCATCATTTCTGGGTCCGCATGGCGAAAAAATCTCTTGATCTCACCAACAAAGATCACTACCCCTTGGTGGTGGCGTTGTGTTCCCGTTTCTAGCAAAAGTGTTGCTCGTTCCTACCACACGATGATGGCGAATGTTTTAAGGAACTTGCTTTTATAGAAAGTTCAGCCATTCAGCGAGCTTTCGTTGTTCTCGAACCGAGTTCGAGCTGCATCATCCAAACACAAGAAGAAATACCTAAAGGTCCTTTGGTCATTTAACCTATAAAGATCCCGACGCGCTCCACGTTCTCCAACCAGTCCTCTGGGACTTCACAGGGAGATCCGCGGAACAAATGTGGTTCCCGGGGCTGTCGCAGGACAATGGGGGAAGAGGCTTCGTGCACTATATTGTTGGTTGCGGCTGTCTTCCTCTTGGTCTCTCTGTTAGATTAATAAAGTGGGCTAGTACATCTTGAAGCCAGTGGCTTGTTCGGCTCGGTCTGGCTTGTCGCCTTCCAGAAGGCTTAGGGACCATAAAGGGTGCGTACCCAGCACCTCTGCCAGATGTCACAAAGCTATGGATAACGCAGGTGTCATAAAGGCAAAACAACTTTACTGGAACAAACTCGGGCTACCTTAATGCCTCAAAAAACACACAGGCGGCGAAGCAGCATTTTCAAAGTGACCTGGTTGGGCGAGTGTCGGTGAATCGAATGCTGCGGCGTCTGCTCTGCTGGCACTTATGTTCCGGCGTGGGTATTCCTCGAACCGTCGAAGTACACTGAGTACACTGTAGATAAAAGAATTCTATTTTAGGCTAGTGGTGTTAGAGCGAAACATCATCATCATCATTATCATCATCATCTGCCTATCTACGCCCACTGCAGGGCAAAGGCCTCTCCCATTATTCTCCAGTTACCTCGCCCTGTGCCAACTGTGACCAATTTATCCCCGCAAACTTCTTAATCTCATCTGCCCATCTAACTTTCTGCCGCCCCCTGCAACGCTTGCCTTCTCTAGGGATCCACTCTGTTACCCTTAATGACCAGCGGCTATCTGGCCTTCGCCTTACATGCCCTGCCCACGTTCATTTCTTCTTCTTAATCTCTACTAATATGTCCTTAACACGTGTTTGTTCCCTGACCCACTCCGCTCTCTTCTTGTCCCATAATGTTACACCTATCATTTTACGCCACATTGCCCGCTGAGTCGTTCTCAATTTAAGTTGAACCCTCTTAGTGAGCCTCCAAGTTTCTGCCCCGTAGTTGAGTACCAGTAAGATGCAGCTGTCATACACTTTCTTCTTCAGCGGCAATGGTAGGCTGCTATTCATTATCTGAGAATGCCTGCCATATGCACCCCACCCCATTCTGATCCTTATAATTATCACTGCCTCATGGTTTGGATCTGGGGTCACTACTTGGCCTAAGTGGATATATTCGCTTACCACTTCTTTTGCCTCGCCACCTATCTCAAACCGCTATGCTGTCCCGAGGTTATTGATCATTGCTTTAGTTTTCTGCATATTAATTTTCAGGCCCACGGTTATACTCTGTTCGTCCAGTGCGGAAAGCAAGTTTTGCAATTCGTTCCCCGAGTTACTTAGCATAGCAATGTCATCAGCAAATCTGAGGTTGTTGAGGTATTCTCCATTAACCCTTACTCCCACCTGTTCCCAATCAAACGTTCTGAATACTTCTTGTAAACATGTTGTAAATAACATTGGAGAGATTGTGTCTCCTTGTCTGACACCCTTCCTTATAGGTATTTTACTGCTCTCCTTATGGAAGATGATGGTAGCTGTGGACCCATTGTAGATATTCTCTACTGTTCTTACATAATGATCATCTAGCCCCTGGTTCTGTAATGCCTGAATGACTGCTAGGGTTTCGACCGAGTCAAATGGTTTATCATAATCTATGAAGGCTATATATAGGGGTTCAGTATACTCAGCGCACTTTTCTATCACCTGATTGATCGTGTGAATATGGTCCATTGTTGAATAACATTTACGGAACCCTGCTTGTTCTTTAGGTTGAGTGAAATCTAAGGTTGCAGAGATTCTGTTAGCAATTCCCTTTGTAAGTACCTTGTAGGCGACTGACAGTAAGATTATCGGCCTGTAATTTTTCAAGTGCTTCATGTCACCTCTCTTATGGATTAGGATGATGTTTGCGTTCTTCCAAGATTCCGGTACCATTGCGGTCTCTAGGCATTGCATATACAGGTTTGCCAGTTTTTCAAGTACAATTTCTCCGCCATCCTTCAAGAGGTCTGCTGTTATCTGATGCTCACCAGGTGCTTTGGCCCCATTCATTTCTTTCAAAGCCTTGCTTACTTCATCGGTCGTTACTGGTGGGATGTCTATCTCCTCTGAGCTACTGTATCGTTCGGCATTATCCTGGATGTCCCTGCTACTGTACAGACCCCTGTAGAACTCCTCGGCCACTGTGACTATTTTATCCCTATTTGTGATGACATTGCCTTGCTTATCTTTAAGTGCATACATCTGATTTGTCCCCTCGCCAAGACGCCTCTTCACAGCTTTCAGGCTACCTCCGTTCTTTACAGCGTATTCGATCCTCTCCATATTATACTTCCGTATGTCAGCTGTCTTACGTTTATTGATTAACTTCGAAAGCTCCGCTAGGTCTATTCTGTCAGCTGTGGTAGAGATTGTCATGGTTTGCCGTTTCCTAATTAGATCTTTCGTCTCCAGTGAAAGTTTGCCAGTATCCTGTCTAGCCACAGTTCCCCCGACTTCTACTGCATACTCCGTGATAATACGTGTAAGGTTGTCGCTGGCTTCCTGTGTCCTAAGCTCGGCTTTTTCGTTAAGAGCTGAATATCGGTTCTGCAGCGCGATCCTGAATTCTTCTACTTTACGTCTGACTGTTCGCTCATTTATCGGCTTCTTTTGTACTAGCATGTTGCGGTCCCTCCTCAGATCTAGCTTAATTCGAGATCTTGCCATACGGTGGTCACTACACCTTACCCTTCCGAGTACTTCCACATCCTCGATGACGCCAGGGTTATCGCATATGACGTGTATTTCATTTTTGTGCTCCCCATTCGGGCTCCTCCAGGTCCACTTCCGACTCTCCCGTTTACAGAAGAAGGTATTCATTATGCGTAGGTTATTCCGTTCAGCAAACTCAACTAGTAGGTCCCCCCTGCTATTTCTACAGCCCATACTATAGTTCCCAACTGCCCTGTCTCCAGCCTGATTCTTGCCTACTTTAGCATTGAAGTCCCCCACAACTACGGTATACAGTGTTTTTACTTTAGCCATTGCCGATTCCACTTCTTCATAGAAGCGTTCCACTGCTTGGTCGTCGTGGCTGGATGTGGGTGCGTAGCCCTGCACCACCTTGAGCTTGTACCTCTTACTGAGCCTAATTACAACACATGCTGCCCCATTCGTTAATGCTATAGTATTCTTCAATGTTGCCAGCTATGCTTTTATTGACTAGGAATCCCACTCCCAGTTCTCTTCTGTCCTGTAGGCCCCGGTAACATAAGATGTGTCCATTTTTCAGCACCGTAAAGGCTTCGCCTGCTCTCCTAACCTCGCTAAGCCCTATTACATCCCATTTAATTGGCCTCTAATTCCTCGAACAACACCTCGAGACTCGCTTCGCTAGATAAGGTTCGCGCGTTAAACGTTGCCAGGTTCAAATTGCTGGGCCATTAATCGGTCCAGTAAGAGGAAATATTTGAATTTAAGGAACATGCTCTTGTCAGGCAGCGTTTCCACACAAACACCCAGAAAAAAACTAGGGACATGACATGAGACATAAAAGACAAAGTGAAAGAAACCCAAATATTTATTGCGCACGGATGCACTAAGTACATAAGGCCGGGAAACGTTTTTCATGAAAATAAATTTAGATTTCAACGTTCCACCGTTATCTGGAGATGATCAAAGACAGTCAAGCGGAAAAAACGTTCGAGAGAAAGGACACGAGAAATGATGCTAGGCGTGAACATTCATGAAATTTTTGGTTTAATGTGGATATATTTATGCACATGTATATAGGTTTGTTTGTGCCGCAAACCCATTCGGGGGATTGGCCAGGACCGGGAGCTTTATTGTGGCTAATGTGCGCGATTTTGAAAACTAAGGTTTGGAGAAAAAATTGATGAGAATAATTGCACAACAAATATAGAAATTAGAAGAAAAGTGCATTCTATCTGGTTATTTGGAAGAAAAGGCTATAGGGAATTCTGAAGAAAAGGATCTTCTTTCATGTGTGTACAGCTCGAATAGACATAAGAGCGGCTAGCAGGGTAGGAACCTTGTTTTCTGAGACGTGGGTGTGGACGGCTGGAACCAAAATCCGTAGCGGCCACCATCACTCGAGTCACGATTCCGTGCCATCCACTGTTTTGTCGCCATAGGTGATGGGTAAATCCCATTTGCGTTTCTCGTTACGTTACCCCGTCTATGACTTCCCCCTCTCATGGAAGTGGATGACCGTCACGGACAACGCTACAATGCTTGGGCGGGTGCAAGTTGATGAAATGAGATGGGAATATACAGTGAAGTCCTTGCCCCCACGGATGATGGAGCGGTTGATGAAAATTGGCCCCGAAACATCTGTTCCCACCGAAGACATGATGGAACATTCGCATCACCTGCAAACGCCGGATAACGCGGCCGGGAAAGTACATAGTCTGGTCTGATCACTGTAGGTTACCTCTCAGCTGATCTGGGCAGGTCGCGGCTTGGGATACGAAGCTCGGGAATGGGTGCGTCTATGTTTGACTAGGGCTGGGGTGGCCGATGTGACGTTAATCTTCGACGCGATGTCGCCAGGAACCGAGACAGGGCGAACCTGGGGCCAGAATGGAATGAAGACCGCAACTTTCAACGAATCATCTTACGTGGCAGCAAGACAAATCAGGCGAAGCATGAAAGACGTGCGCGGTATATTTACATGATGGTGCCGGAAAGCGATGCAATCTATTTACAAGCGATCAGGATCGCGCGAGCCATGAGCCCGTGCCATCTTACTGTTTCGTCGTCGCTGGCGGTAAGTGCCCTGGAGCTATACGCCAGTGCCCTATTGCGCTTCTTGTAAGAAAATGTTGTTACGTGGAAGGGGGTGTATTAGCAAGATTACTACTGCCTGAGGCCAGGGTCCTCGCTAGACGATAAAGGCTGAGCGCACGAGAGCGGTGATGTTGATGACTACAAAAAATGAGATGATCACACTTAATCGCGTAGATTGTGCACCTCATGTCAAGTGTCCTATTCACCCGGAACATAAGCACCCTAGTAACATGGTCCCCGCTGGGAATAACGTGCAATATACAAAGGTACACAATTTGGCTTGAAACGGGACACATGCAGAATGCTGACGGGCGGCGTTCTCGGTGAAGGTCCAAAGACGGCGGGAGTGATCTCGTATGTGACCTGCGTAACCTGGCGCAGAACACGGTGAGGACCAGTTCAGGTGTAAAAAACTTCTGAAATTCGCACGCGGGGGTGGTGCCCAGAGGACGACCAACGATACTGGAGAAAAGTGCACTGGGCGGTGGCGCTGATCAAACGAAATCATCTAGGGTGATTCAAACGCATGAAGACGGTTGCGGAGAACCTGCTTTGTCCCAGTAGCTCGTATAATCGCATCTCGAGGGTATTCCATTTATAACGGCGTAGTAGGGTGCCAAGTTGCAAACCAGGCTCACGTTCGTAAAGCAGGTAAAAACTGGAAAATTTGATGGTGCCGTGACGAGAAGCATAGAAGATTTTTGTAATGTAAGAAAGGGTGATGTTCCACTCAGGGTGGTCTGCTGAGACTGAGGCATAAAGCATGTCAGTAGTTACCAGGGTAAATGTTTCGGTAGCTCCGTTTGTTTGCGCAGAGTATGCTGTGCGAATTTGTGCTGAGCTGAGCAAGAGCGCATGAGTTTTTCAACCACTCTGCATAAAGAAGTGTCGGTGGCTATGTTGAGCCACTGACGGGAGATCCGTTATATAAAAATTCGTCGGCTTCTAGAAAATCAGCAACATCGGTGGAACCACATTAAGGCAGTTCACGGGAAATAGCGAAGTGCATTGATAGTCCGTCGCGATGGCCACCGAAGTGTTTGTGGACTTCGATAGAGAAAACATGCTCCTTAAATCAAAATATACATGGAACAATGGTTCACGGGAAATGCCCAGCGGCAGAAGCGGGCCGACCGGGAGCATGGTCGTTGTTTTAACGTTGGGAAAGGTCGCAGACAATCACGTGTATGCTGGGACAAAAGAAACGATACCACACACGGACGTACGTGCGGGTGATTGCAAGATGGCTAGCCGCTGTAACATCATGAAGCTTTTGCAGAATGGTCGCACGCAGGTGTTCAGGTATAACAAGAAGAATTTCGACACCATATGAGCGGAAGTTGCCACGATAGAGGGAACCTTTGCAATTGCGTATGCACGTAAGAAAAGAGTTTTACAGATCTCACTCCTTCGAAGATGACGCAGAAGGATGCGTCACGGCGCCATTTGTCAGCAATCTTAAAAAGGTCGGACGTGGCAAAAAGGCAGGGATCAGAACTTGTCTCGTTCACGTGCAAAGGGTAAACAGGTTTGCGTGACAGGCTGCCGTGTCCTCGGGTAGGCGGAAACACTTGTAAACCATCAAAAAGTGAACTCTTTGGCCCAGGGCCCACTGGAAAAGCATGACCGTAAGATCTTTCAAAGGGTAACGCCCGCGCGGTGAAGGTACCGTAAAAGCATTGGCGAAATTAGTCGACACCCCGGAATAGCAAAAGGCACTTCCGAAACTTAACGGAGCAATTGCGCTCGGATGGCGGCAGAAGAAGGATAGCATAGGAGATGACGCAGTTCTGGCAGACCTGTCGTTGTGGAAAACCTCCCCTTTCACATGGCCACTTGCGTCGGCGTGGACTCAAGTTGGGGACTATGGATAAAATGGCCTAAAGCGGATGGTGGCAAGAGCACGGCGATAAGCGTGGACAAGGCTTCATCTGGCTTATGGCCCAGTATGTAGGCGACATTCTTGCGTCCCCATGTCCTATTACACGTGAGCCAACATGATAATTCTTCTGCCTCCAGCGTAAAACGAGCCAAAATCAGCCGAGACGTGACAAGCAGTGACCTGACAAGACGACGACGCCGCTCCCCTGCCCTGTTCGGGGGCCCGTCTTCTCAAGGGCTTTTGAAGCTGCTCCATGTCTATGGCGTGCACGGCTATCCCGGGCCGGTGTTCCCCAAAGTTGTCATCATCATCCGTGGCGGCGACGGCGCCTTCACTTTGTATTGTCATTATTTCATCGTTCGCCCGCCCACTACTAGGTCTCGACATTGATGGCCGCCCTCGATGGCGGAGCTATATCGAGAGAAGACAAGGAGATTGAGAAAAATGGATCATTGTGCAATGGCCCCAATGTCCGAGGAAAAAGAATCTGGGCAGGAGCGCCGCCAGCGCAGGCTATGTCATGGCGGACGTGTGCTCATGTAAATACACCATCCAACTACCTCAGTCTTCACGTCATTTGTATCATCGTCACGATAGAGCACACACAAACACCGCATAATTACACTATAAGAATTGGAAACGAGGAGCTCGTTGAATTGCAATAGAATTAAGGGTTAGCAGTCAGGGAATCCTCGGGAAGCAACGCCGAGAGTGCGGTAGGCTATGCAAACAAATCAAGAATTTGGAAAGAAGGAAAGAAAGTGGAGAAAATATGCCCGCCGTGTGGGATCCGAACCAACAACCTCTAGAATACGCGGCTGTTGCGATGACCGCTACGCAACCGGCGGGGATGTTTCCCTTCCACTTTTTCAGGTATTTATGTTAAAGTAATTTTGTTTCCTGCACTTGCCGGGGACGGCCAGCGCCACTCGGACTACTCGGGGTGACGGGGACCATCTTTTTAACCCTTGGAGAGAGAGAGAGAACGATCTTTAATGAAAACGAGCGATGTCAGCCGTGCTACGCTGCCTGGCTTGCTACGCCAGATAAATGCGATGACGATGATGATTATAATGATGATGAGGAGTACATAGGATTTTAAATAAATAAAAGTCTGATCAAGACTTGTGTCTTTTAGGTACACCAATAAGGCTTTCATTGCACGAGCTGCACGTTTGAAGAATTCCAACGACCTAATACGTCCCTCAGTTCTAGTCTTACGGAGAGCGCCCGGCCAGGAACCCTGCGAGAGACACCCTTTGTTTACTAAGCGCGCACAATCACAAATGAGGTTTTGGAGATCTTCAGGCACATCACACTGTGGGCACAGAGGCGATGTGGACTGGTTGAATTTGTAGCAGTAGTATCGCGTATTGGCAACGTTCAACCGCATGCGGTACAGTACTGATTATTCATGCTTGGATAGTCCGGGTGGCAGCTTACAATTAAAATGCGGGTCGGTAGAGTAAAGTGGCACGTAATGATTGGATGCGTCTGCCCAAACGGATCGCTGCATGCTCCAAGCCACACTGGATACAAGCGCTGACTCATTTTAGCAAGAAAATGGCACCGGTATTTTCGATCCACATTTGCCATGGCCTGTGGATGCTGCAACGTCCGCCTTCACATTTCCAGTTATCCCGCAATGAGCAGGGTGCCACTGAAATGCTCGGGCCGTTCCTCGAGTGTCTACATGTCGAGAGTGGTCGAGCAGCGTACAACCGTCTTAAGCTGCCTATGGCACCAAGGCTGCCAGAAAAGAGGTCCTCGCCATAGAAGTGGCAAATAAGAATTGAAAATGAGGGGCTCGTTGAATTAGGAGAGAAATAAGGGTTGGCAGTCAAAAATGCATGCAAAAGCAAAGGGAGAATGCGGGAAGTCATTGAAAAAGGTCACTAATTTTTAAAGAAAGAGTGAAAGAAAGTCGAGAAAAATCGCCGGGGGGGATCCGAACCCACGACCTCTAGAATATATATATATATATAAATATATAGATATATATACATATATATATATATATATATATATATATATATATATATATATATATATATATATATATATATATATATATATATATATATAAGGTTAGTAGAGACAGAGACAAACGCGAAAGACGTAGAAAATAAAAATAAGTTTACTGACGTTTCAGGGAGAGGACTTCCTTTCTTCAGAGAACAAAATAACTTCGTTTCAGAGCTATATATATACAGAAGATGTAGCAAGGGCGAGGGCAAGGTAAGAGGAGGGAGAGTTTGTACAAATCGATCATGGTTGGTGGGTAGCAAAAGAATGAAGAGAGAGCAGGCAAATAAATTATATAAAGCATAATAAGAACACACAGTCATGAGGTACGAACTTGGAAAAAAAGAGAGAGAGAAGAACCAAACACAGAGAAAAAAATAAATAAAAACATAAAAATATATAATAAATAACAAGGTAATTTTCCTTGTTAAAAAAATAACGAAATAACAAGTTAATAAATAACAAGGTAATTTCCTTGTTAAAAAAATAACAAAATAAAATAACCTGGTTATTTTATTTTGCTATTTTTTTCACTCTTTGTATACCAATGTACACTCTTTCCTGTCGAAACTGCCTGTTATAGTGCTTTTGGCCGCGACCCCTGCCTCCCACCAATAGAAGCCACGTGTCTGTTGTTTCAATGCCCTTACTTGGATTCCTAGAACGGGTGTGAATGGGCAGATGTTCGCCCTTTGTGTGCATATCTTCTTTGGAACGTCTTCGTTCCGCGTGACTAATCTTTTTGCCCATATCAAATACGGGCATGGGCATATCTTGTTTTGACCCCTCTTTCACCTCCGTTGCCACGGGGGAGGAAAATTACCTTGTTATTTTTATATATTTTTATTTTTTTATTATTTATTTTTTCTCTGTGTTTGGTTCTTCTCTCTCTCTTTTTTTCCAAGTTCGTGCCGCATGACTGTTTGTTCCTATTATCCTTTATATAATTTATTTTCCCGCTCTCTCTTCATTCTTTTGCTACCCACCAACCATGATCCCTTTGTACAAACTCTCCCCCCTCTTACCTTGCCCTCACCCTTGCTACATCTTCTGTATATATATAGCTCTGAAACGAACATATTTTGTACTCTGACGAAAGGGAGTCCTCTCCCTGAAACGTCAGTAAACTTATTTTTATTTTCTACGTCTTTCTCGTTTGTCCCTGTCTCTACTAATCTTATTTTTTTCGCGCTCTGTGTGAGTTTTTATCTTTTCCGACTATATATATATATATACATATATATTTACATATACATATTTTGTAGCGAGAATAATAGCTATCCTCCCCAAAAGCATCAGCGTCGTCATTACCCAGAATGGGTCATGTTGATTAGTGCGAGCAGCGTCGTCATCAGCAAAAAGACTGTCGGTAATCCTCATCGCCATCGCCTAGAACGACGGGGTTCATTCGGACTGCTTTGATCGGCTCGTGTCTGCTTCCCTGATCCACGATTCTTAACCTCTCGCCTTCCGAAAGATCTTCGTAACTAAATCACATTTAAAGTGGTGAGGGGCGGGGTCACGCCTTAATCCTGGAATTCCAGAGCCGGAAGTTACCCTCGGCCATGAACCACTAACCTAACCAGGGTGCTACGCCCTCATCGCGGACGGTGATGTGCTACGGTGCTATGCAGTGCCTATACGGTGACTCCATTCGGTGCCTCCATTCTTCAACGGAACCGATAATAACGACGCCGAGTATTAGCTGTCCGTGTATGAACGCGTAAGCACTGATAACCAACGGGACGACGCCATGAAACTGAATAACGTCGGCTTCTCTCTGAAGGGCGCCGCCGAGTTATGATATGGGAACAACCAGTGCGACTGCCGGACGTGGTCTGAGTTCAAGGTGAAGCTTGTTGTGCCCTTTGACCGACGAGCGGTGAGCAAGCTTCAAGCGGAGCAGCGTCTGCGTGTTCGAGCACGCAGGCTGGCGACAACTTTATTAGATATATTGAAGACGTCGTGGACCTATCTAAGCGCGTCAACCCATCTATGGCGGAAGATAATAAAGTGAAGCATATTTTAAAAGGCATAGATGACGACGCCTTCCAAATGCTTTTGTCGAAGGACTTAAGCACGCTTGCCGATGTCGTCAAGCTGTGCTTAAGCTTCGTTGCGCTGTGGAAACAACGCGCCCTCACTCGAGGATCGCTTGCACGGGATGGCTCTGAGTCAAGTTTGGAAGCGATTTCGGCCGATTCAGCATTGCTTACGCAAATTAAAGACTTCTTGCGTGAGGAAGTGGTTCGACAGTTGTCCCTCCTACCCTCCGCGACAAAGTCTGAGTCAACGCTAGAGCCTGCCCTCAGAGGTGCCATCCGTGGTCAAATTCGCGAAGCGCTTCCGCCCAAGTGTCCGGACTACGTGCCAGACGTAGCGCCAGTAACTTATGCCGAAGTCGCCGCCAGACGACTGCAGCAGCCTGCTGTGACGTTCGAGCCGACTTTCCCAGTTTCACCTCGGATTCGGCCTTCAGTGCTTTCCTAACCTCAGTTCGTGCCGATACCCCGGAGTGCATGGCGTACACCGGACAATCGCCCTATCTGCTTTGCGTGCACGATGTCTGGGCACGTTGCACGCTATTTTCGTCGTTATCCGCCGTCAACGTGGAACTCTGCGCCTGCAGACTTGCCTCAGCCGCCTCAAGTCCATGTGACGCCACGCTCGTCGTGCCCGACCTCTTCTTTGAACCGCGCCACCTTTACTGCCCATCGTTCACCGTCACCACGCCGTCGCTCGCTCTCCTCGATTCGGCGCCGTCCTGGTCCAGGAGACACGGAAAACTAGTCGCCGCAGTTCCTGAGGCAGGAACTGCGTCGACGTCGAAAAGTCTAAGGCCTCATCCCCTTTTATCCCCTGCTAATGTCATCGATGTTATCGTTGACGGCATTCGCACATTATCTCTGCTCGACACAGGAGCCGCTGTTTCCGTTATTTACGCTGATCTCTGCCGTTCCCTTCGCAAAAGTAAAGACGCCGCCCCTGGATGTACTATCGCTCCGAACCACCAGTGCACAACATATCGAGCCAATGGCTGCATACACGGCTCGGGTCGTTGTTCAGGACGTCGTCCACCATATTGAGTTAATAGTGCTTCTGGCTTGCTCCCACGAAGTAAATTAGGATGGAACTTCCTCGCAATAATGCAGTGATTGACTGTGCACGCGCACAAAAGGAACTTTTTACCTTTTCGGACGCATTGTTTGACGACGAGCATCCCATCCACGCTGCTAAACTTTTTGTGGGAGAAGACACTCCCAATCCGCCCTGTTTTTCTGTATGTGTGCCTGTATATTGCGTGTCTGTGACCAACACCACGGCGCTTTTTACGCCACCAGACACGTCTCATTGCCACAACATTTTTCCGCTGCCGTTTGCTGTTCTGGATTTTCACTCCGGGGGAAGCGCCATGTTCACCACGAACATATCGACCATACTATGCGCCCTCCAAGAAGACGAATTTCTTGGAAGGGTAGAACATATAGACCCTGGACTTGTTTTCAAAGTTAAGGATGCCGTGTCACACATTAACATCGACGGACTAGATCCGTGTTCCTCAGATCCGAACTCAGTGACTGACGTTTTTAGTGCCTCCGTGAACGATGCTCTAGACAGCACCCAACAAGCTCAACTTATGGCTCTACTTCAGCGATTCTGGTCGTCTTTTGATTTTTCACACAGCGCGCTTGGGAGCATGACTGCTGTGGAGGACACCATCGACAATAGAAGCCACGCTCCCCTTCGGCAACGGCCGTATCGCGTCTCTCCAGCCGAGTGTCACACCACCGAGCAGGACGTCGAAGACATGCTCCAGCGTGGTGTTGTTCGACCCTGAAGCAGTCCCTGGGCATCGCCGGTTGTTCTCGTCCGGGAAAATGATGGCTCCATCCGATTGTGTCTAGACTATCGCCGCCTCAACAAAATCGCATGCAGGTACGTCTATCCTCTCCCTCGCATAGATAATGCTCTGGACAGCTTGCAGGGGGCAGAATTGTTCTCTTCGGTTTATTTATGTTCCGAGTATTGACAGGTTCCGATGGCGGACGGTGATCACCCGAAAACGGCATTTGTCACCCCTGATGAATTGTAGGAATTTAATGTCATGCCTTTCGGGCTATGCAATGCCCCTGCAACATTTGAACGCATGATGGACAATGTTTTGCGGGGCCTCAAGTAGAAGAGCTGTCTTTGCTATCTAGACGACATTGTGATCTTTTCCGCCTATTTTCAGACGCAATTTCACCGTTTGGAGCAAGTTTTAACATGCCTTTCTATAGCTAGGCTCCAACTTAACTTCAAAAAGTGTCGCTTCGCCGCCACGAAACTTACCATCTTGGGTCATATCGTCTCCACGGATGGCGTGCTCCCCGACCCAGCCAAGCGTCGCGCTGTCACCGAATTTCCGAAGCCAACCAACATAAAATCCGTTCGGAGCTTCATTGGGCTTTCCTCGTACTTCCAGCGCTTCATTATCAACTTTGCGTCACATATTGAGCCATTTACGAAGCTCCTCGCAGGTGCCCGTGACTTCCCTGCCTGGTCTCCAGCCTGCGATCACGCGTTCCAGACTTTGCGCCGTCTCCTGACCTCGCCACCCATACTTCGACACTGCGGCCCTACAGCACCTAACGAACTTCGTACTCACGCCAGCGGAGTAGGCCTTGGGGCTGTGCTTTGCCAACGTAAACCACGTTTCGACGAATATGTCGTAGCCTATGCCAGCCGCACCCTAACGAAGCCAGAATAAAATTATACAGTTACCAAGAAGGAGTGCTTGGCAATCATGTGCGCGCTTGCTAAATTTCGACCATATCTGTACGGCCACATATTTGATGTCGTCACCGACCACCATGCCCTCTGTTGGCTGTCCTTTTTGAAAGATCTGGCAGGTCGTCTGGGGCGATGGGCGCTTCGCCTCCAAGAATATGATATACGAGTAAAATACTAGGTCTGGTCAGAAGCATTTGGACGCCGACGCTCTCCCGTTCACCCGTACCTGCTGATCTATCGGACTCTCCAGGTGATCTGCTTCCCTTGCTGTGACTGATATGGCAGCTGAGCAACAGAAGGACCCATGGATTGTTGCCCTGCTCACCTCTCTCACCAATCCTTCCCGAGCCGTCACGACACGCGTTGTACGTAGGCAAGCCTCTCACTTTAAAGTGCGTGATCAGCTGCTTTATCGACGCAACTACTACTTGGATGGCCGCAAATGGTTGCTCGTGATTCCTCGACATTTGCAGTCTGATGTTTGTGCCTTGGTTCACTCTGACCCCACGTGTGGTCATGTCGGCCTACTCAAAATCTATGAACGTTTGCGTCCTCGTTACTTCTGTCGCGGGATGAACAACTTCGTGCAAAAATACGTTCGATCCTTCCAAGATTGCGAACGCCGAAACCCGCCGGTACCTCATTTGTGCGGTCCGTTATATCTGCTGCCTTGCCCAGTGAAACCTCTTGACCATGTGGGCATTGATTTGTACCGACCATTACCCTGCACAGTGGCCGGAAACCATTGGGCTATGGTTGCCATCGACCAGTTGACGCGCTATGCTGAGACCGCCGCTCTCCCATCTGCTACCGCAATGGACGTCGCCTCGTTTCTCTTGAGGCGTTTTATACTTCGTCACGGTGCGCCTAAGCTACTCAGCGATAGGGGACGCGTCTTTCTATCTGACGTCGTCGCGGAGCTTTCTAAGGAATGCAGCGTCATCCATCGAACGAGCACTGCCTACCACCCAAAAACGAATGGCCTCAGAGAGCGCTTCAACCGAACCCTCGGGGACACGTTGTCCAAGTACGTTGCGTCTGACCATGGACACTGGGACCTTGTACTCCCTTACATGACGTACACCTACAACACCGTCATCCAAGCGACGACGGGTTTTTCTCCGTTTTTTCTACTATATGGGCGTGACCCATCGTGGATGCTCGACGCCATCCTCCGCTACCGGCCTGATGTATCTGAGTGCATGCCGATTTCTGAGGCTACCAAACACGCCGAAGAATGTCGTCAGCTTGCCCGTTCTTTCACAACTGAAGAGTTGGAGCGACAAAAGTCCATCACAGCTGGCGAGCCCGCACCCGACTTCGTTCCCGGTTCTTTCGTGTGGCTCTGGGTACCCTCCAGGACTCCTGGCCTGTGCTCAAAATTCCTGTCGAACTACCAGGATCCGTACCGTGTTGTTGATCGCACTTACCCGGTGAACTACGCCGTCGAGCCGCTACCTCATTCCGAGGACCTCCAACGCCGTGGACCTGACACAGTGCATGTGGCGTATCTGAAGCATTATTATGACTCGCTCGTCTCGCGATCACCTTGAGTAGCCAGGATGGCAACCCGCTTTGCCGGGGGGTGATTGTAGTGAACAATATTAGCTATGCTCCCCAAAAGCATCAGAGTCGTCATTACCCAGAATGGGTCATGTTGACCAGTGCGAGCAGCGTCATCATCAGCAAAAAGACTGTCGGTAATCCTCATCGCCATCACCTAGAACGACGGGGTTTACTCGGACTGTTCCGATCGGCTCGTGTCTGCTTCCCTGACCTGCGATGCCTAACCTCCCGACCTCCCGCCTTCAGAAAGATCATCGTCAATAAACCAACTTTCAATATATATATATGTATATATATCCCAGGCAGCACAGGACTGTTCGGCCTAAAACAGGCCGGTGTACTTTGGCCGGGGATTTTCTGTCCGGCCGTTTTCCGGCTGCCATGTTCGGCCCATGTCCAAATGTGGGCCTTTTGGCCGTATACGGCCGTACTCCCATGGCTGTCCAACGGCCAGTGTCCGTCGGCCAGTCGACCGGCTTGCGGTCATACGGCCAGATTTCAGCCGTAGGGCTCCGGCCATTCCAAAGCCACCCGTGTACGGCCGAAGTACGGCCGCCGGAGGGCAGCCGAGATGCGGTCGTCGGACTCCAGCCGGACTAAAGCTACCGGAAATACGGCCGTGCTACGGGCATTGGAGTTCAGCCACAGTACGTTAATTGTACTGAGGCTGGTAAATGCATGTCGAGCAAGCAGATGACTCATTCGCGCAGTGCAGAAGCAGCTCAAACCCATCATTTTGGGTCCAATGCAGCCACATCAAAGTGAGCTCGAGCGCAACCACCAGCCGTGAAGCTTTCAGTGCAGCCTTGCTTAATTACCAGCCTCAGTTGACCGCAAAATTCATTTATTAAACAGTGCTCACAAATTGTCGTTCCTTTAATTGCTGTGCCTCTTTTACCGCCGAACACAGAAAATATTCAGTTCTTTGTAGAGTTTGAATAGATGTATTGTCCAGCTCCTGATATCCTCTGTGGGGCGGCTTACCTGTAATAAACGGGGAAAAAGGAGGGGGGGGGGCGGAGGGAAAATACTTTAGTGGGTTGAATTTAAGAGAGAGAAATTGCGCCGCTTTTAGCCAATTTCTTTTAGGGCAATATTCCGGGACACTTTCATGCTATGACTACATAAACTATTTTTATAACAGTTGGTTGACCAATTTTGATGTATATAAAACCGACCTAAATGCCTTTACGAAGCGTTTTGGTTCTCAACAAAACACTCAGGAGCATTTAAAATAACTCCTTCACAAAAAAGTATGTCCAGTTTTTGCCCATTTTTTTTGCAAAGACATTTTCTACTCGATCAACTTTTCTGATGATCTTGCGCAGGGCTGATCCTAAGAAGAAGCAAACAGGTACTTTCATTTTCAATCTATTTTAATGTTGTTTTCATGAGTATACGTCCACACCACTTAATAGTCCAAAAGAACTTAATTTTCTTGTAATGTCATACTACGTTCAAAAAATTCTAGACGCGTTGCGAATGACGCCCTGCTTCAGGTGGCTGCAGTTGTATCCCTCTGTGTTCACGCAAGGAAAGGCGTAAAATTAGAGTTACATAATTTGTTTCAAACCAATAACATAGCAATGGTAGCATGCATACAGGAAACCTTGCATACTGCAACGAATAGGCCAATAAATATTTTATTGGTCAAGGTTGAATGCGTATGGATCTCAACCCGTCGGAGGCAAACTTGCGCCTCTGGAAGTTTATTTATTTATTTATTTATTTTTATTTATTTATTTATTTATTTATTTTGTTTATTTATTTATTTGATGCCTGCTTGCCTTTGCATGCATTACAGAAGGGAGATACATAACACTAAGCATTAAATATGAGACAAAATAACAAAATAATTCTACAAAGCGCGCTCAAAATCGTCCATGCAATCCTACGTGGAAGATAATTACACTGCAGTATTGATGTGAAATAAAATGAATCGCGCAAGGCGTCACCTTAAAAGGAAAGTTAATCTAGCGGTCCCACTTTAAGCTAGCGGTCCCACTTTGCGATATGTAGAATGGCGCTTGGACATACTTCTCCCCTTCTACTCCAGTTTTCGAATGATAGATTTTACGAAAAAAGTTCAACCTGCGGTTTCGTCTGTGATCTTTCACGTCCTGCCATTTCAGTTTACTTTTACTTTTTCTCATGCTAAGTTGAGCGTGCCAATTACCTAATACGAATCGCACTGACATATTCTGTATGTTTTCGAGCGTATCAACCAGCTCTTTGGTGTAGGGATCCACGAAAACACATGCGTACTCCAAGATTTAGTGCAAATGAGTGAAATACGGTTGTTCTTTTCAGTTAGATGGAGGTTCACTGAAATTTCGCCTCAGAAAGCCAAAACATATGCAGCCGTAACTTTTATGGTGTGAACCTGCCTATTTAACCTCTAACCACTCCCTAAATAAACTCCTAGGTATTTATATTCCTCGGCCGTTGTGACAGCAGCATAATTTACGGTATACGTATTCAATTGGAATGAAGGTTTTCTTGTAAAGGTGCCGTTAACACACTGTTTAACATCCAAAAACATTTCTGAATCAGCACACCAGCATACCAGGATGTTATTAAATTCGAATAAAGCTGCAGGTATATGGAATCACGTTCATTCGCTATAGTCCGGTAAACTACACAGTAATTTTGAACAAAGCTATAGGGCCAATAGTAATAACAATGCAAAAACTGATTCATTCAGTTCATAGGATGAAATGTACTACGCAGAAGGTAATATGGAACACCATCATTTGCTTTTTTGCAGTACAAGAATATACAGTCAACCAGTTTAAGCTTATCTATTGCAAGAGCCAAATCGTGCGTGAACTCAACAATCTGCGTTGAGCAAGAAAATCCTGACAAAATCCGTGTTTGCTAGGATGCTGGCGATTATGTTTAACCAAATGAGTCATATCCCAAGAGTAGCTAAGCTCACCTTCAAACATCGGAACTAAATTAACAGCTAGGCTTCGTCAGTGACAAGGCTTTGTTGTTATCGCAAACTGAAAATAATTTTTTTTCTAAATAGGCAGTCGTAAAATCCCATGAAGTAACATAGTGCAGGGCATGAAGTTGATCCTACCAATGCACGAGCGAGTCTCTTCTACGTTTATTACCAACAACATAGTGCAACATTGCTTGTCGCAGTTTAATTGTAGGCAGAATAACTTGCGCTTTTGCTCGCACTTGCCTTTCTTTGGTGGGGAGTCCTTGACATGGTGGCGGTTTAGCTCCTGAGTGGTGGCCGCTTGCTCGAAACCCTTGAAGGCCAGTTATTTTGGTGAACCATCTCCATCTCGGATCGGACATTTCTACCGGGTCGATGTCTCCAATGCTCTCTATGCATTTCTTGAGGGGGCGAATAGTCTCGAGCTGATGCGTCGACGAAGCCGGCGGCAGAGGCGTGGTAGCGGCGATGAGTGGCGAGGCTTAGCTCACCCGTCGGTGTGGCACAGTCTTCTTATGGCAATAAATGACAATTCGATGGCTTGAAAGGTTCCCTGCTAATGTCCAGTGAGTCCTTGCACCTTGCCCGTTCACCGAGAACACTCATTACTGTTTGACAAACGATGTTCGTTCATTTAAAACGTAGAAACACGGAGCGGATGAAAAACGCGTCCCCGTCGTTCGGCTCCCTAACGGCTTTCTCTCCCCCCAGGAAAAAACCGATCGGTCTCTTTCCAAACACGTCTGTGCATGAATTCTCGGCGCCCAGGCGCGTGCCGTTGTTCGGCTGTATGCCGTTTGCCGAAAAAATGACTTATAACCAGATACCTTACGTAGGCCGGTCTCCTCTTGAACACCGGTTGCCAAATATTCTGTGGCCATTCCCTTGCCGTAATTCGGCCGAGGACAGCTAACCGAATGAAAAACGTATATTCTGGGGCCGTACGTCGGCCGGTATCCTTCATAACACTGGTTGCCCGAAGAAAACGAATTCTCTACCGCCGGACGCGCGGTTTACCGTTGAAACAACGAATGCACGGCAGCCGCGCTCCGGCCGGTCTCCTTTCGAACACCAACTGCCGCAAGAATACTCACATTCTGTGGCGGGTCGCTTGCCGTGCTTCGGCCGATTACCGCTTCCCGAAGAAAAAACGGATGCCCTAAGGCCGTACTTCGGCCGTTCTCTTTCTCAACATCGGCAGCCGTAAGAGAACTGAATATCTGGCAGCCGGCTAGCTGCCGTTGTGCGTCCGGACTCGGGAGGACGGAAAAATACCGAAGCGCTGGTTGCCGAATGTTGGCCGTTCAACGCATGATCAGTGGCTGCCAGAACCTGGATGCTGGCCGGACGTGCCAGAAAGCGGCCATAGACGGGCCGGTCTTGGGGCACACTTTCTGTGCCGCCTGGGATATTTACACACACACACACACACACACACACACACACACACACACACACACACACACACATATATATATATATATATATATATAAATCTAGAAAAAGATAAACTCACAAAGCGCGCAGAAATAGTATAAGTAAAGAGTCGGATACACAGCAAGAACAATAACGAACAATGTTTACTTACGTAGCGGCAACGGGACTTGCCTTCATCAGAGTAAAGTTACATGATTTTGCTGTCGCAAACATTTTGAACACATTTCTTATATAGGTTTGCATAAAACTGTGAGAAAAAGCGGAAAATGTTTCGGAAATGGGGAGTGTGCATACAGTCAGGCTACGCCTATGTTACAACATCAACAAACAAACAAGAAAAATAAAAAATAAAAAAAAGGGGGGGAGCGAGAGAGCGAAAAAGGGGTCGTGTTAACAATGCAGCGTTCAAGGTTGCACCATGACGGGTCAACGTATGCCGCGCGGGCCGCAAGTTCAGACAATGGGGGAAACTGGACAACTGCGGTTTGAAAAGAAAGGGAAGAGTATACACTGAGGTATTCAGTGACTGCTGAGACTGGTTCGGGGGGAAGCGAAGATGGGTGTGCCCCCCGCTGGTCAAGAGAGCAGATAGGGGGCACAAAAGAGCATTTCACAGAAGCTAGCAATTTAACAGGAAATAGGTAGGGTCACAAAAGGTTAAACATGAGTACATCACATAGAGATCACAAACATGAATAGATCACAAACATTTTGAACACATTTCTTATATAGGTTTGCATAAAACTGTGAGAAAGAGCGGAAAATGTTTCGGAAATGGGGAGTGTGCATACAGTAAGGCTACGCCTATGTTACAACATCAACAAACAAACAAGAAAAACAAGTAAGAAAAATAAAAGGGGGGGGGGAGCGACAGAGAGAAAAAGGGGTTGTGTTAACAATGCAGCGTTCAAGGTTGCACCATGACGGGTCAACGTATGCCGCGCGGGCTGCAAGTTCAGACAATGGGGGAAACTGGACAACCGTGGTTTGAAAAGAAAGGGAAGAGTATACACTGAGGTATTCAGTGAATGCTGAGACTGGTTCGGGGGGAAGCGAAGATGGGTGTGCCCCCCGCGGGTCAAGAGAATAGATAGGGGGCACAAAACAGCATTTCACGGAAGCTAGCAATTTAACAGGAAATAGGTTGGGTCACAAAAGGTTAAACATGAATAGATCACAAAGAGTTAAACATTCTTAAGTGATGGTGGGAACGAGGCCTCCCTCCCCAGGACAAATGGCATTGTTGAGCCGCATTAGGCTAATAAAGCTGCTGTATTAGGAGAGTTTCTGCGAATTCTGATGGCAAACTCGAGGGTAGGAATAATGAACATAGTTATAAAAATTATGAAGCCGCTAATTTTAATCGAGGGATAAGCACGTTAGTTTTCCGTAACTTTCATTAATTCCAAGCGTGGCTGACCCAAACTTATAAATGAGATAAGATTCCCGAACCTCGCGGTCGTGGTGCGTTTTGAAGGCGGATTCTAAAATCGTTGCTTTAAGATGTTCAAATGCATGCCCGGGACTGTTCACATGTCTTGACAGGGGCAAATAAGGGCAGCTTTTTGCATGAGAGCGGTGATTATTGAACCGTATTCGGAAGGGCGTTTCAGTTTGGTCGATATATTGTTGCCTACAAACAGTGCACTCTAGAAGATATACGACATTAGCGGAGTCACAGTTAAAGTTACCTTCTATATTTACGTAGTAGTCTGAAGCCGTGCTGGTGGCGCGCTGTGTAGTGGTCATATGTGGGCATACTTTACATCGGGGTTTATTGCAGGGCATGCAGCCAGTAGTTGCCGGTCGGTTGATACGAAAGTTAGTAAGAAAGTCACCTAAATTCTTATTACGCCGGTAGACAACGCGTGGTGGTTCGGGGAATATGCTTTTTAAGCGGTCACTTTGCATTAGGATATTATGATGTTTTTTGAGCACGGCTGACACTCTTGGAGCGGAGGATGAGTGGGTTAAAACTAAGTTAGTTTTCGGGTTCCCGTTGGGGGCTTTTTTCTTACAGATTTCGTTACGGTCTAATTGGTTGGCTCGCACAATAGCGTCGTCGATAACTTTTTCCGGGTATTTTTTATTCAGGAGGGCGGTCTTGAGTTCTCGACAGTTTGAGTCAAAGTCGGCTTGGTTTGAGCAAATTCTCCTAAATCGGTGGGCTTGGCTGTAAGGTATTGCTGTCTTGCAGTGTCTGACATGGCTGCTTCGGAAGTGCAAATACTGCCGCGTGTCTGTCGGTTTTCTATACAGTTTAGTTTGAAGCCGACCTTGGAAGGTAGTAACGGTGACGTCCAGAAAGTTTACACTGTGTTCCGAATAGGAATGAGCAAGGGAAATACTAGGATGGGCTAGGTGGGAGGCCTCGTTCCCACCATCACTTAAGAATGTTTAACTCTTTGTGATCTATTCATGTTTAACCTTTTGTGACCCTACCTATTTCCTGTAAATTGCTAGCTTCTGTGAAATGCTCTTTTGTGCCCCCTATCTATTCTCTTGACCCGCGGGGGGCACACCCATCTTCGCTTCCCCCCGAACCAGTCTCAGCATTCACTGAATACCTCAGTGTATACTCTTCCCTTTCTTTTCAAACCACGGTTGTCCAGTTTCCCCGATTGTCTGAACTTGCAGCCCGCGCGGCATACGTTGACCCGTCATGGTGCAACCTTGAACGCTGCATTGTTAACACAACCCCTTTTTCTCTCTGTCGCTCCCCCCCCCCCCCTTTATTTTTCTTATTTGTTTTTCTTGTTTGTTTGTTGATGTTGTAACATAGGCGTAGCCTGACTGTATGCACACTCCCCATTTCCGAAACATTTTCCGCTCTTTCTCACAGTTTTATGCAAACCTATATAAGAAATGTGTTCAAAATGTTTGTGATCTATTCATGTTTGTGATCTCTTTGTGATCTACTCATGTTTAACCTTTTGTGATCCTACCTATTTCCTGTTAAATTGCTAGCTTCTGTGAAATGCTCTTTTGTGCCCCGTATCTGCTCTCTTGACCAGCGGGGGGCACACCCATCTTCGCTTCCCCCCGAACCAGTCTCAGCAGTCACTGAATACCTCAGTGTATACTCTTCCCTTTCTTTTCAAACCGCAGTTGTCCAGTTTCCCCCATTGTCTGAACTTGCAGCCCGCGCGGCATACGTTGACCCGTCATGGTGCAACCTTGAACGCTGCATTGTTAACAGGACCCCTTTTTCGCTCTCTCGCTCCCCCCCCCCTTTTTATTTTTTATTTTTCTTGTTTGTTTGTTGATGTTGTAACATAGGCGTAGCCTGACTGTATGCACACTCCCCATTTCCGAAACATTTTCCGCTCTTTCTCACAGTTTTTATGCAAACCTATATAAGAAATGTGTTCAAAATGTTTGCGACAGCAAAATCATGTAACTTTACTCTGATGAAGGCAAGTCCCGTTGCCGCTACGTAAGTAAACATTGTTTGTTATTGTTCTTGCTGTGTATCCGACTCTTTACTTATACTATATATATATATATATATATATATATATATACTGCCAGAACAGAGGCCCTTGAGCAACTACATCCTCCCCTTTGCTTGCCGAGGTCTTCTTGACTGCCAATTTTTATTTCTGTCCTATTTTAAAAGAGCCCCTCATTTCCTATTCTAATTCGCTATCTGCATAGCGAGGGCCTCTGTTCTGGCAGTCTTGGTGCCATAGAGAGCTTAAGAGGGTTCAACGCTGGTCGACCAATCTTGACATGTAGACGCTCGAGTCACGGCCCGGGGGTTAAAAAGAAGGTCCCCTTCACCCCGAGTAGTCCGAGTGGCGCTGGCTGCCACCCCCAAGCAGCCCAAAAAGACCAGCCCCCGGTCCAAACGTTAGAATAAATATTGGTGTTTTTCAATTTGACTTCTCTATCATATATATATATATATATATATATATATATACGTCTGCATCAGACAACGTTTTGCCGTAAATGGTGTCGAACCCATTCCGCCGGTTGCAACACATGGGGAAGTGATGGCACTCCAAGCAATGAAGAAAGGTAAAACTGCTAGAAATAATGGCATTATTTACGATTTATTAGTTTGACGATGTATTAGTTTGACATTATTGACGATGTATTAGTTTGCCCCTGGAAGTGAGCCCGGTGGCCACATCACCGAAAACGGGCGTCTTCCGGGGCTGAACATATTCAACAACGTCTTCCCCTCCCTCATTTGGGGCAAGCGCCTCGGGGCCCGCGTGAACCTACCGTGTTGTGAGTTACGTGTTCCTCTCGTCCCTGTTTTAGCGCCGATTAATTTTTAGCAGTATGTACCAACTCGCCCACATCAAGCTTTTGCTACCGGAGATCGCCGGCGCCACCCGTCAGATATGGCCAGCCCGACTCCTCCCGTAGATACATATCCCGCCCCTTGAGTCACACTGCACGGCAAGTGATGGCACAAATCACTAGCTACAAGAGCCTGCATAACGGATTGGAGGAAAATTTGACCTAACGAAGCTTGCAGCCCTATTCTCGCAGTGCTTGAGCTCTCTAAGGGTGCCAAAAGAGTGGAAAAATGCAAATTTTGTTCTCCTACACAATACGCAAGACAGTTCCCAGGCGGCACAGAAAGTGTGCCCCAAGACCGGCCCGTCTATGGCCGTTTCTGGCATGTCCGGCCAGTATCCAGGTTCTGGCAGCCACTGATCATGCGTTGAACGGCCGACATTCGGCAACCAGCGCTTCCGTATTTTTCCGTCCGCCCATGTCCGGACGCAGAACGGCAGCTAACCGGCTGCCAGATATTCAGTCCTCTTACTGCTGCCGATGTTGAGAAAGAGAACGGCTGAAGTACTGCCTTAGGCCATCCGTTTTTTCTTCGGGAAGCGGTAATCGGCCGAAGCACGGCAAGCGACCGGCCACAGAATATGCGTATTCTTGCGGCAGTTGATGTTCGAAAGAAGACCGGCCGGAGCGTAGCTGCCGTGCATTCGTTGTTTCAACGGTGAACCGCGCGCGTCCGGCGGTAGAATATTCGTTTTCTTCGGGCAACCAGTGTAATGAAGGAAACCGGCCGACGTACGGCCCCAGAATATACGTGTGTCATTCGGTTAGCTGTCCTCGGCCGAATTACGGCAAGCGAATGGCAACAAAATATTTGGCAACCGGTGTTCAAGAGGAGACCGGCCTACGTAAGGTATCTGGTTATACGTCATTTTTTCGGCAAACGGCATACAGCCGAACAACGGCACGTGCCTCGGCGCCGAGACTTCATGCACAGACGTGTTTGGAAGGAGACCGACCGGTTTTTTCCTGGGGGGAGAAAAAGCCGTTAGGGAGCCGAACGACGGGGACGGGTTTTTCATCCGCTCCGTGTTTCTACGTTTTAAATGAACGAACATCGTTTGCCAAACAGTAATGAGTGTTCTCGTGAACGGGCAAGGTGCAAGGACTCACTGGACATTAGCAGGGAACCTTTTAGCCCATCGAAATGTCGTTTATTGCCACAAGAAGACTGTGCCACACGTACGGGTGAGCTAAGCCTCGCCAGTCATCGCCGCTACCACGCCTCTGCCGCCGGCTTCGTCAACGCATCAGCTCGAGGCTATTCGCCCCCTCAAGAAATGGAGAGCATTGGAGACATCGACCCGGCAGAGATGTCCGATCCGAGATTGAGATGGTTCACCAAACTAACTGGCCTTCAAGGGCGTCGAGCAAGCGGCAACCACGCAGGAGCTAAACCACCACCATGTCAAGGACTCCCCACCAAAGAAAGGCAAGTGCGAGCAAAAGCGATATTTATTCTGCTTACGATTAAACTGCGACAAGCAATGTTGCACTATGTTGTTGCTGATAAACGTAGAAGAGACTCGCTCGTGCATTGCTAGGATCAACTTCATGCCCTGCACTGTTACTTCATGGGATTTTACAACTGCCTATTTAGAAAAAAATTATTTTAAATTTGCGATAACAACAGAGCCTTGTCACTGACGAAGCCTAGCTGTTAATTTAGTTCCGATGTTTGAAGGTGGGCTAAGCTACTCCTGGGATATGACTCATTTGCTTAAACATAATCGCCAGCATCCTAGCAAAAACGGATTTTGTCAGGATTTTCTTGCTCAACGCAGATTTGTGAGTTCACGCACGATTTGGCTCTTGCAATAAATAAGCTTAAAGTGGTTGACTGCATATTCTTGGGCTGCAAAAAAGCAAATGATGGTGTTCCATATCACCTTCTGCGTAGCACATGTCATCGTATGAACTGAATGAATCGGTTTTCGCACTGTTATTACTATTGTCCCTATAGCTTGGTTCAAAAGTACTGTGTAGTTTACCGGACTATAGCGAATGAACGTGATTCCGTATACCTGCAGCTTTATTAGAATTTAATAACATCCTGGTGTGCTCATTCAGAAAAGTTTTTGGATGTTAAACAGTGTGTTACCGGCACCTTTACAAGAAAACCTTGATTCCAATTGAATACGTATACCGTAAATTATGCTGCTGTGACAACGGCCGAGGAATATAAATACCCAGGAGTTCTTTTAGGGAGTGATTAGAGGTTAAATAGGCAGGTTCACACCATAAAAGTTACGGCTGCATGTGTTTTTGACTTTCCGAGACTAAATTTCATTGAACCTTCATCTAACTGAAAAGAACAACCGTATTTCACTCATGTGCGCTCAATCTTCGAGTACGCATGTGTTTTCGTGGATCCCTACACCAAAGAGCTGGTTGATACGCTCGAAAACCTACAGAATTGGGCAGTGCGATTCGTATTATGCATTGGCACGGTCAACTTAGGATTAGGAAAGGTAAAAGTAAACTTACATAGTAAGACGGGAAAGATGAATGACGAAACCTGAGTTTGAATTTTTTTCATATCTCTTATTCGAAAACTGGAATAGAAGGGGAGAAGTATGTCCAAGTGCCATTCTACATATCCCAAAGTGGGATCGCTAGCTTGAAGCAACTTATTAACTTTCCTTTAAAGGTGACGCCTTGCGCGATTCATTTTATTTTACATCAATACTGCAGTGTAATTATCTTCCACGTAGGATTGCATTAACTGTTTATATTGACGATTTTGAGCGCGCTTTGTAGAATTATTTTGTTATTTTGTCTCATATTTAATGCTTTGTGTTATGTATCTCCCTTCTGTAATGCATGCAAAGGCAAGCAGGCATCAAATAAATAAATAAATAAATAAATAAAAATAAATAAATAAATAAATAAATAAACTTCCAGAGGCGCAAGTTTGCCTCCGACGGGTTGAGATCCATACGCATTCAACCTTGACCAATAAAATATTTATTGGCCTATTCGTTGCAGTATGCAAGGTTTCCTGTATGCATGCTACCATTGCTATGTTATTGGTTTGAAACAAATTATGTAACTCTAATTTTACGCCTTTCCTTGCGTGAACACAGAGGGATACAACTGCAGCCACCTGAAGCAGGGCGTCATTCGCAACGCGTCTATAATTTTTTGAACGTAGTATGACATTAGAAGAAAATTAAGTTCTTTAGGACTATTAAGTGGTGTGGACGTATACTCACGAAAACAACATTAAAATAAATTGAAAATGAAAGTACCTGTTCGCTCCTTCTTAGGATCAGCCCTGCGCAAGATCATCAGAAAAGTTGATCGAGTAGAAAATGTCTTTGCAAGAAAAATGGGCAAAAACTGGACATACTTTTTTGCGAAGGAGTTATATTAAATGCTCCTGAGTGTTTTGTTGAGAACCAAAACGCTTCGTAAAGGTATTCACGCCGGTTTTATATACATCAAAATTGGTCAAGCAACTGTTATAAAAATAGTTTATGTAGTCATAGCATGAAAGTGTTCCGGAATATTGCTTTAAAAGAAATTGGCTAAAAGCGGCGCAATTTATCTGTCTGAATTTCAACCCACTAAAGTATGCGCCCTCCACCGCCCTCCCCCCTCCTCTTTCCGCGTTTATTACAGGTAAGCCACCCCACAGAAAATATCAGGACCTGGACAATACATCTATTCAAGCTCTACAAAAAACTGAATATTTTCTGTGTTCGGCAGTAAAAGAGGCACAGCAATTAAAGGAGCGACAATTTGTGAGCACTGTTTAATAAATTAATTTTGCTGTCAACTGAGGCTGGTAATTAATCAAGGCTGCGCTGAAAGCTTGACGGCTGGTGGTTGCGCGCGCGCTCACTTTGATGTGGCTGCATTAGACCCAAAATGCTGGGTTTGTGCTGCTTCTGCACTGCGCGAATGAGTCATCTGCTTGCTCGACATGCAGTGACCGGCCTCAGTACAGTCAACGTACTGTGGCTGAACTCGAATGCCCGTAGCACGGCTGTATTTCCGGTAGCTTTACTCCTGCTGGAGTCCGACGACGGCATCTCGGCTGTCCTCCGGCAGCCGTACTTCGGCCGTACAGGGGTGGCTTTGGAATGGCGGGAGCCCTACGGCTGGAATCTGGCCGTATGACCGTAACCCGGTCGACTGGCCGACGGACACTGGCCGTTGGACAGCCATGGGAGTAGGGCCGTATACGGCCAAAAGGCCCACATTCGGACATGGGCCGAACATGGCTGCCGGAAAACGGCCGGACAAAAAATCACCGGCCAAAGTACACCGGCCTGTTTTAGGCCGAACAGTCCTGTGCTGCCTGGGTTTATGCCATAGAGCTTAAAAGGTACAGGCTCATCAGCCTCCTCTCCGTTACCTACAAATTTTTCACAAAGATTATTCTTAACCGCATCAGTGGACTCTCGACAGCCACGAGAGCAGGCCGGTTTCACGAAGGGTTTCTTAACTTTAAATCATATTCGCCCTCTGAACAAGGTAATCGAAAACTGCTCAGCGTATAATGCCCCGGTGTATATGGCGTTCATAGATTATGAAAAGACATTTGCCTGAGTGCCCACTTCATCAGTAATAAATGCGTTACGTGAGCACAGCGTCAACGAGGCATACATTGCTATATTCAATGATATACGACGGATGTACGGGAACGATACGGCTCCGCACAGAACTTGGAAATCTCCTATGCAAAACGGGTTCCGGCAAGGGGATACAATATCACCACAGGTATTTACAGAAAGCTTAGGTGGAGGAAAACAGGGTTGAGAATCAATAAAAAATATCTCAGCCACCTGCGGTTTGCAGATGACATTGTCCTGTTCAGTCAGAGCGTGACGACTTGGAAGCGCATGCTTTGCAAATTGTCTTCAGCAAGTATGATTTCAGGCTTAAAAATAGACATGAAAAAGTCCACGGTAATGTTGAAGCTGCACGCCAAAGTACATAACTTCCAGGTAGGCAATGAGGTCTTTGAAACAGTCACCGAATACGTATATCTTTGGCAAGTCATAGCTGCGGATGCAATCAATGAACGGGAAATTACCCACAGAGTAAGTGTGGGTTGCGCTTCGTTTGGGAAGGACTCCGACATCCTCAGTGGTAAAGTTGTCCGGTCAGTCGAAAAGATTGTATTTAATCAGTCCGTTCTTCCAGAAATGACTGACGGGGCAGAAACTTGGGGTCTTACCAAACGACTTGAAACCAAACATCGATCGGCACAACCGGTCATGGGACGCCGAATGCCAGGTGTCACGTTGAGGGACAGGAAAACAGCCGCATGGAATATGGAACAGACCAAGGAAATGGGGATGGGCTGGTAATGCCAATGGGGGACACCCGGTGGACCATTTGTTTGACCGACTGGCTGCCAAAAGACCGCAAACGCATTAAGGGTCGGCCGAGAACTCATTGGCCAGGTGAGCTACAAAAGATTTTGGAGAAAAAATGAACTCAGCGTGCACTCGATAGGTTCGGGTGGAAATCTTTGGAAAAGAGGCTTTTGTCCTGCAGTGGACACAAACAGGGTCATGATAATCAAGGTATATATATATATATATATATATATATATATATAATTATTGAGAGAGCGAGAGATGGCGTTAATTGTCCTACTGGGAGCGAACGCTCGGGGAAGCACGAGTCCAACGGTGATGGTGATGATTATTTACAGAGTGTAGTGGCGATGGGGCGTGCGTGCAGGAGATTGGAAAGCGTATCAATTGGTGCTCACACTGGCCATGATAGTGGCGGTATCGCTTCCACTCCGTGTCACATTATGTAACGCCGCGAATGCTCACACATTGTCCGCCCTCGGCTGAAGGCGGCCGCCTGGCCGCATGCGGTTATGTCTGGCGACGGTGGAAACACTTGAAGCAGGAGACATGCATGATTTCTGTTCTACAGCAGCGATGGTTCTTTGGGATACCCACTAGAAAAACGCGATAATCGACGGAAGAAACTTGTTCTACTACGACGCAGGGACCTTGGTACCTGTGAAGAAACGTTTCACAGAGGCCTGATTTGCGAATCGGAGTCCAAAGTAGCACCTCATCCCAATTTGTGATGCGTCGTATTTTGCCTTCCGTTCTTGCTGACTCAAATCCGTTTGAAGTCGTGCCTTGCGTCGACAGTGGGCGATCCGCGTGGCGAACTGTCCAAGAAATGGTGAAGCGGCAGAGACCGGAGTAGTAAAAAAGGCGGTGTCCAGTGTAAAAGAGTGTTGGCGGCCATAAAAAAGGAAGAAGGAGGAGCAACCCGTGTGTGTTGAACCGCTGAATTGTAAGCAACCGTTACCAATTGTAGGATGATGTTCAGTTTCTGTGGTTGGGCTGATGCACATAGACAGCATATCGGACAAAGTGTGGCGGAAACGTTCGGTAAGGCCATTGTTTTGGGGTTGATAACTAGAACAAGCTTTGTGAATGGTGTTGGCAGCACGAAAGACTTCGGCAAGCACCTGAGAATGAAATGTCTTGCCGCGGTCACTCAGCAGGACCCGACGGGCTCTATGTCGCAAGATGATATTAGGTAAGATGAAGTCGGCAACTTCGTGAGCCCAGCCGGAAGGGAGGGGAGCAGTCTTCGCGTATCAAGTCAAGTGGTCGACCGCAGTTACGATCCAGCGGCAGCCATTATATGTAGGAGGTAAGGGCCCATAGAGGTCTGTGCCCATGGCTTCAAAAGAAACAGATGGGCAGGGAACCTTGTGCAACAATCCAGCGGGAGCAAGATGGCTTGCATTGTTGGAACGGGCCGCACGATGCGATATACTTTGCGGCACTTGTGGAGACGCCTTGAGAAAAAAACGACTCCGGACACGGTCATAGGTCTTTTCAAAGCAAACATGCCCAGCTGTCGCGTCATCATGAAGTGCTTTAGTGGGCATCGCGACAGGGCGTTTGCATCTAAATGCTTCTTGCTGGACTTGAACACTACCATAAAGTCAAACTGCTGTAAACATAACACCCAACGGCCTAGGCGCCCAGATAAATGTTTCATAGTTGAGAGCTAACAGAGGGCATAATGTTCTGGGACGATGGTGAAATGACGGCCGTATAAGTGTGGGCGAAACTTCTGAATGGACCAGACAACCGCTAGGCATTCTTGTTCAGTGATGGTGTAGTTTTGCTCAGCGGGTGTCAGTGAGCGACAAGCCTATGCTACCACCCTTTCTCTGATTGATTGTTGCGCTGAAAAAAAGCGGAGCCACTGCCGCAAACGCTGGCATCAATATGCAGGATGGTAGGCGCTGTGTCGTCAAAATGGCACATAACGGGATCATCTCTAAGGGCGTCTTTAAGGGCTTGAAAAGCTTCCTTTCAATCGTCTGACCAGGCGAAGGGCACGACGACACGTAAAAGCTGGTTCAAAAGAGAAGCGAGGGTCGCGAAGTTGCGAATAAAACGGCGAAAGTACGACGCCAGGCCAAGGAAGCTCCGCAGATCTTTCAGTTGGAGGGGCGAGGAATTTTTACAACCATGGCAGTCTTGTCTGGGTCCGGACGTATTCCTTCTTTGGCGGCGACATGCCCCAAAACTTTGATGCTCTTGCTTGCAAATGGGCACTTCATCTTATTCAGTTGCAGTCCGGCATTAGACGGGCAGGTCAGTACTTCGTCGAGGCGCTGCAGATTCTGCGAAAATGTTGTGGAAAATATCACAACATCGTCCAAATAACACAGGCAAGCCTGCCATTTGAGGTCACGAAGCACCATGTGCATGAGTCGTTCCACGGTAGCCGAAGCGTTGCTCAGGCCAAACGGCACGATGTTAAATTCATACAGGCCGTCTGGGGTGGCAAATGCCGTCTTCTCCTTGACGGCTTCGTTCATGGTATTTGCCAGTACACGGAGCGAAGGTCAAGGCTTGAGCAGTATTCGTTTCTTGTAAACAGTCTAAGGCATCATCTATACGGGGCATAGGATAGACGTCCTTTCGAGTGATTTTATTCAGCGCACGGTAGTCTACGCAGAACCATACAGATCAATCCGTTTATCAACCAAAACAACAGGAGAAGACCATGAGCTCGTCGATGGGCTAATAACTTTCCGTTCGAGCATATCGGCCACATTATTTTGAATAATCTTGCGCTGAGAAGAGGAGACGCGGTATGGTCTGCGTCGAACGACGGCTGACCCGTCCGTTTCAATTCGGTGCTCTGTTGCACAGTCTGCGTGAGCCCAGGCGACTGAAAGTCAAATAAATCACGGTGCTTGGCCAAAACATCGAGTAGTAACTTGGCCTCATTATTTGTAAGGTCGGGACTGAGCGTGGCAGTAAGAGCTGACATATCCGCTGGCAAAGCCATCAATTGGCTAATTGAAGTAAACGTGCCCCTTGATACCACTGAAGCAGGACTGCTGTCAGCAACCAAAGCTATTGTAGGTCCTTGAGACAACAGAATTGGTTCATTTGTGATGTTGAAAGCAGCCAGGACTGCAGACCCACTCATAACCCGAAGGAGGCTTGATGCGATGGCAATCCCTTGCGGCAGAAATCGAGTACACGGGACCGCCAAAAAATCACCTTCGGCAAATACGTTCTGTGGAGAAAACTGTACTCTTTTCCACATGGTTGGTGGATGCCCTTCCCACCCTCTCCCCAAACCGAATCAGTAAACCTCTCCCAAGCTCTGGAGGCGCGCCCTATCCAGCTCATGCTTGTCCGACCAGCTTCGACTGGTGAAGCGGGCCGTAGCGGGTGGCAAAGCATATGGGGTCTTGGACTGAGGACTCCGCCTCCTGAAGACGTCACACAAATATATTACACAATAAAGATGTTTATCCTCCTGCTCCGAAGAAACGGATAGAATGCCTTCACAGCCTGCTTACACTACCACCCAAACTACAGTCGCGTCGTAGTGAATAACAGGATGCGGAAGGACACTCTGAACAGAAAATGATTGCCAGCAGTGACCCATACCCGAGCAGAAACATTTGGACACGCGGCGCTATTGTTGCGAAGTGCGCCTATAGCGATAATGGCAATCACATTCTATCGTCTAAAAAGGGTGGTTGGCTGATACCAGCCCATACTGCTGCTGGCCCTGCGATGAACTGCGAGAAAGAAAATAGCGCTGGTAGCAACGCCATCTAGAAGACAAAAAAACCCACGTCCACACCGGCGTTGGCGCATGATTTTACCAATATGCAAAGGGGAAGCTGTCATTTCAAATGTATGCTGATTGTTGGACGCCTTTCCGCTGGCCATTTTAAAATAGAATGTGCCTGGCACTGCCGCTGCAGGTGCGCTCAGGAACGTCACCACGTCTGGCGAGTTTTCTGCTCCGATCATGTGTTGCTTGTGCCAATATTTTTGTCTTGAGAATGTAGAAAGGCCCATCCTCCTCAGTGGAGGTAGCTTGGCTGACAATAAGTGTCAACATCGTTTTATAGCGAAAATCTTTCGTGAGGTTCGAAAGAACTTGAATAATTGTTTTGGGATCACATTAAAAAGTGCCCTTCCGTTCGGAAGACACCAATGCTCGAAACCTTCCTCAGTAATTCTCAAAATATCTTCCTAACACTCTTGATGATATCAATTTTTTAGAATATGGTCACTATTACATGGTTTCCGTATTCTCTTTTGTGTAGCTAACACCACATATTTTAGGCAGCTTGCTTAAGAACAGCAATACCTGGAATCTTACTTCATAATGGACTCTATGATTTGTTGTTTGTTCTGTCATTATGTATCTTGATCTTGTCAGGCTTCTCCAGTTGTTTGGTATTTTTTTTGGCACGTGGGGCGAAGTCAAGCATGGCAATTCACTTGTAACTGGTCTTTCTCCCTGCATATTTACGATTCAACACCTCGGCTTTTACGACAAAATGTTTTGATATCCTAGTCGCATGTTCTCCTTGTTATTTATCTCTCCCGCACCTCCCATTTGTCTTTTTGTTTGCATTCAAGTGCTGGAGTACAATTGTTCAAGTGGTAACAGACCTTTCCAATGGGCTCGCTCACTGGGAGGAGGTCCTGCGGCATAGACTTCGAGTTAGGGTGGCCCTCTCTCCTGCGGTAACGCGGGAATGGCAACCACAATACTATGCCCCATTTACCAACAACTGCCCCTTCTGTGCGGCTTCTGCCGAAGACGCTGACACCAATCACCTGCTGCTCCGTGCCTGCTATGGACGTGGCCTTCTCTGAATGCAGCGAGATCCCGACACATTAGCGGTATGGGGCTGCACCCTGGGAGACCGCCCGAGCTTCAGCGATGGCTGTGGGGACCCACCACCACTGTCTTCTATATTTCTTCTGGGATACGGGGGCCCACTTTTACCTGTAGGACCTTATGCCAAAGGGTATACTATCGCAATAGAAAAAGTGATAAAAGGTATATTCCTAGGGTTGGCAGTCGTAGCAGAACTTTTCAGCTCCTTCACTTTCAAAGCTATTTTCATGTGGGTTTTGTACTTTAGCTTGAAATTTCATTCTCTTTTCTACTGATTTTGTCGTATACCACCCCAATACTAAAACTGAATAATGGATCTGCACGGTATGGTACTTTGCTGGTGACCAAAATGGTTGAAAACGCTTTTTGTAGGCGGAAGGTTTCGGCACAGCAAGCATTTCGTGTGATGAAACCATCGCTACCCCGTAATTTGCTCTTTGGCCTACCCTGACCGAAAGGCTGTAGATTTGGGACAGGCTTTGCAACGACACAACCGCTCCAGAAACTCTTTTCACAGAGAAATCGTAACAAATGTTCTAACGGGAGTGCTGGTTTTGATAAGAATCATGACAATGTTAAGGCGAAGCTTTTGCCTTTACCCCATAGGGTTCTGTTGCGTTCGTTAGTGACCACAGAAAACTTCCGCGAACAAATAAAGGAAGTTAGTGGCACCACCAAGAATCGAACCTGGAAGGAATAGAGAAACGGAGCGGGAGCCCGTTGTCTGATCAATTGAGCTGCCAGCTCACGCGGAGACTGGGAGACAGACGCTGCACTTACACATAACATCTGCGGGTTTACCCTCCCCGGTTCTCGCCGAATGCCACGTGATAGCGTCACGCGGGTCCTCGCGCCGCTGCGCTCTCCACCCACTGCGCGCGTAGTGGCCGTGTCCGCACCTTGCTGATGCGCTAGGAGTTATAAAAATATAAAGGAAGCTTACACCAGCGCATGGCATCTGACTTCTCCGTCTTGGCCGCCGATCTTTTCCCCTCCGTCGGCGGCCGCTAAGATGGAGGAGAATTGAAATGGTCTAAAACCGGGTTTGAGCTTCCTTTAATTTTATGGAAAAGGAGTTTCCTCTCATGTGATTCATCAACACAACCAAACCAACCAACGTTCATGAATCATGGATAGATCTAATCTCAGCATTGAATATCTCTTCGAAGTGTAAAGGGTGCGGTTAAGTGCATTTCTACATGTCTCTGGTTTCACTCTTTGCAGAGCCACATGTGTGAATTAAAGTAATGTCGCATGGGTAATCCTCGCGGGTATCGTTTACAGCTTCGCATTGCATAAACCTTGACAGCGTGGATTGGCGTGCATTTTTTTCTAATAATAGTAATCTTCCTTCAGCTCATCTCTACATGCAGAGATGAAGAGTGCCCTCTCGTCCCGGAGAGCTCAAAAAGAACAGCGTGTGCACCAAACAAGAGTTGGAGCAGGGTTAGCGGAATGATAAAATTTAAGGTCCGAGTCTTTTACGTCGGAGTGGTAAGAGTGGGTGACGTACATGAACTGTAACATCTGGTCCAGGGAGTGAAGACGAGGCAAGTGTGAGGAAGGAAGTGAAGCGGAAGGTCTGGTTCATTTGCAGCGTGGGTATCATGGAGCCCAGACTGCGGCAGATGCGCATGCGCCAAGTGTGAGGGGGCAAGAAAAATTTATGTGGCATGCAAGGAGCGCCTCCGTGAACAGCGATAGCAGCTCGCCCGGTGCCGCCGGGACGCTAACAAGGGGGAAGACCACGCAAGCGGCGTGTTGACGAAGCATCAACGTGACGCGGCCTCTGCAGCTAGCCATTGAGGGTGTTAAAAAGAAGCTGCATTGCCGGCTTTAAACAAACACTCTTACGAATGCAAGACCTTATGCTGACCTTCGAAGGTCTGCATAAAAATAGCGCACGCTGACACTTATTTTGCTGCACATTTCGAAGACACCGTACATACCACCAGATAAACGACGCCGCCGAGCCTTTCCAGATTATCTGCTCACACCTGTGCACAGGGTGTAACAGCCGAACATGTCTCAGAGTAGGGTCTCTTTCGTGACATGATTGTGGTGATAAAACTACGTATTTGGTGCTGGAAAAGTTGACGTTTGTTAGGGGCCAACATTTCTGGTTTCCGTATCAGTCCTTTTTCCAAGACGTTTATCGGATGTTCAATGCTGGTACAGCAGATTCATGAAACACACAGTTGCAGGTTATTTAAAAAATTTTGCTTCTTTGAAAGATTACTGTACAGAATACAGTTAATCGCTCGGATATCATCCCACAATTGGAAAGTCAATGCCGGCAGCAACTTTCGAAAGGCCTATATTGGGCTTGTGTAACCTTTTTAAAGGCGAGTTCATGAAATCGAAATTCACGTCAACGCAATTCTGCTCTTATTTCGTAAAGTGTGGCAACGTTTTCAGAATATTTTAATGGCAAAAGCAATATACTCGGAATGTTAAGGCAACCAACATGTATGAAAGCTCCCGCCTTCCATAATTTCGAATGAGAAATACAAGCCATACGTAAAATTCGACTTTTAGGCACTGTGCTGGAGCAGCAACATGTAATTTAGTATTCGCGCTGACATCTGGAACTCGATATTTGTGACTTCTGATCTACAAAATCTACACCTTGGGCCGTACCAGCCATTCTATTGCGAGCAAATTGTATTATTAGTGGCAGAAGGGCCTTCCGCGCGTTCTTGCTGATGAGCTTTTTTTGTTTCATTGGTCTTTGAAAAAAAAAACTGATCGAGCATGCATTCTGATAGTTCTCTGTTTTTAACAATATTTGGCTAAACAGGGAAAACGATGGTCTGGATCATTGGTTTGTGCATGCGTGAGGTAGCTGGCATGGGTAGACAGTAAATGGTAAGTGATAAAACTTGGAGCTAATATTTGAGTAATCCGGACATGTCTCAGAGAAACAAGCGCACTGTCGCGATGCAAAACACGATGCAGTTGTTTTGAAGGAAACAAAGTTTACTGGAGCCAACTTGCACTCCCCTAACAACTCGAAGAATACACAAAGGGCGAATCAGAAATCTACAAAATCACGTGCGCAGGCGAGTGCTGAAAAAATCGAATACTGCGGCATCTTTTCAACGGGGAGTTTTCATTCGGCTCGAGCGTTTCTTGAACCGTCGAATTGCATCCAGAACACTGTAGAGAAAATATAATTTTTCTAGGCTGGTGACGTTAGTTGGTACCACTGTCCGTAATAAAGGATATACCACGTGTGGCATAGAACACGCTCTGCACTTGGCATACACATAACACAGATAATCCTGCCCGGTGCCGCCTAGCGGCAGAACTTAACATAAATAAACAAACCAAATCCATGGTTCGCGTCATTACCCCCCTCTAAGAGTACATCGACCCGATGCTAAAATGAAGCGACAGTCAGAACTAACAACAAGAGTGTTTGCCATCTTGCGTAGTCAGGTTTTAGGTGAACCATTTGGACAACTTCGGGGCGTGCGCGTCGTCGGGATGTTCCTGAATCACCGTAGGGGATCTCATCGCAGGTACGTTAGCTAACAGGTCGTCGAATCTGCTAAGGTCCAAAATAGCGTCGCAGAAGCTTCTCACTCAGTTCGGGTCTTCGGATGGGAGTCGAAACCCATACACTATCCCCTGGGGGGTACTCGGCGTCTCCGAATCGGAGCTTGTAGCGTCCGGCATCGACCAGCTGCTGTTCTGTTGTACAAACTCGAGCGAGCTGGCGGGCCTCCTCTGAACGCTGAAGGTATCCTTGGACGTTGGCGTTGAGGTCGTCGTCTTCTACATGCGGAACCATGTCGTCAAGCATTGTAGTCGGCCGTCTTCCGTAGAAAAACTCGAATAGTGGCTTCTGCGTAGTTTACTGGATAGCCGCCAATGTGACATACGGAACGACTTCTTCCCATGTCTCATGTTTAATGTCGACGTACATAAACAGCATATGCGCGATTGTCTTGTTCAGACGTTCCGTTAGGCCGTTCGTTTGGAGGTGGTACGCTGTCGCTCTTCGGTGATCCCTCTTGCTGTAGGGCAATATTTCTTGCATATGTTCCACAGAAAAAGGCCGTGATTAGGACTTATTCTCGGGTCGTGACGTAAGGAGCGGGCCTAGAAGGTCTATTTCAATCTGTTGGAAGGGGCTTGATAGGACGGCGATCGGCTGCAGAAATTCCGTGGGTCTCATCGGCAGTGGTTTTCGTCGCTGGCCGTCAAGATATCTCCGGGCGTAGTGGGACACATCGGTTGCAAGGCGGCACCAGTAGTACTTCGCCTTTATTTTTGCTATAGTGCGAGCTGTGCCAAGATAACCGGAAGACGGGTCATGGTGATATGCTTCCAAATTCTTGTCACGAAGGTCTGCGGCGATGACAAGGCGATAAGTCGTTTTCGTCCTGGGATTGAATTTTTTCTTGACCAGAATAAAGTTTTTGAGGCTGAATGCTGCTAAGTTGTGATGCTCACAAGGCCTCAGCAACGGCGAGCTTGCATCCTTAGAGGTAGTCGATATTGAAGCGTAACTCGTTGTCAGCACGCTGCTGAGCGGCTATGTCTTTCTCCATCATTACTCGAGGAACGCGTTCTTCGTCGGAGGTTTGAGGTGCTGGGTTGACGGAGGTGCGAGACACGCAGTCAGCGTCGGTGTGTTTAATGGACGATTTATAGAATATTGTAATGCCGATTTCCTGTACACGCAAACTTCATTGCCCAAGGCGGCCAGAGGGGTCCTTCAACTTGGCCAGCCAACACAGCACATGGTGGTTGGTCACTACCTTGAACTGTGTGCCATACACGTTGGCCTAAATTTTGACATGGCCCGAAAAATAGCGAAACACTCTTTCTCAGAGGCTGAGTAGTTTTCCTCTTCGTTAAACAGACCATGGCTCGCATAAGCGATTACTTTTTCGCAAACCCTTTGTGACGATCTCACGGTTCGGTGGTGTGAACTACGACACGTGCAGACGGTGTCAATGGCGACAGAGGCCACACCACGAAAAGGAAACGTAGGAGCATTGTATTACGCTGCGAACCCGGCTCCAATGGGTCAAAAGGGGCCGAAACAGAAACGTCGACACACGCGGAAAACGCGAATGCAAAAGTAGAAAAACAAGTAGCGGACTTTAGTTCTGCACCTTCAAACAGTCCCGCGCAAGTCCCAGTTCCGCGATTGTAGCGAACGCACCCCGTACGTGTGCAATCTGGACTGGGCTGACATGTGTTGTTCCAGTCACAATAACCTGAAGTCAATGTCGTGCTGGTCCCGTTTGGGCGTGCTGACGTCACTCGAACTACATGGGGCACGACCGAGTTGCGCAGACCAACAGGAACACGAGGCGGCACGGCGCAGTTGCACGGACCCCACGCCCGGAGTCCCAATCGAGGCCGGGAGCGGCGGTGGCCCCGACGGGTGCCCCTCTCGAACCGATGGCGATCCCGCCTGAGGGCTCATGACCACACGCCCTGGCACAAGGCACGGTTGCCCGGTGTGGTGCCGGGTACAAGAGACTGGCGCTACGGCACGGCCCTTGTTATGCGGCGTTCACTAGCGACCTCCCGGTGCGGTAGCACGGGCGCCGTCAGTAGGTGCAGATCACGTTCGGTGGTGTCCAAGCTCACACCGAACTTCCGCCGACCGATGGTGGTCGTCGTGGCCTTCCATTCGCTAACACGCGCTCACGAACCGTGACACTACTGTTCTTCAAGTGGAAGGCATACCCCTTCGGGATTGGCGGTTCCATTGCATTACCTTCAGCTTTGGAAAGTTGTTGGGGACGGAGCCACACGCACACACTTTCAATCTCCCCGGTGTTCGAGGTGCGGTGCAGAGGGAGAAGAAAAAAATGCTATGTACACTACAAGGGCTACTTGCGTAAATGTCACCAAAACAGTAACGGAGCATGCACAGATATCCGGCCTTACACTCGGCACATGAAGTCTGCTCCTATATCATCCGCACGTTTCATGTACTGCACGGTGAATGAATACTCCTGTAGGCACAGGCTACACCTCGAATCGCGGCTGTTGAAGTAATTCGCGGTGTGTAGGCATTGTAAGTGCTGGTCGTCTGTTTGGATGACAAACGTTTTTACAACACAAGAACCGAAGACAAGATGATATTTCCGCACAGCCAAAACGAGTGCTAAGCATTCACGTTCGATGGTGGAATACTTGCTTTCATGCGGAGAAAGTGATCTGCTGGCGTACGAAACCGGGTGCAGTGTGCCATCTTTCTCTTGCATCTGAACCCCCCCAGCTCCTATCCGATGCGTCGGTGCGCAGCACAGAGCCATTACGCAAATCTGGTGCTTTCAAACTGGAGCGGAAGGTAGCGGAAGGTCTCAAATCGGAGAAGGCATGTTCATGCTGCTCTGTGCACTGGATTAAGTTTTTTGGCACATTTGCGTGTCAGGTCCGTCAAAGGCTTGGCCGCCTTCGCGTAGTTTGGGATGAACTGATGATAACGGCTGGTTAGCCCAAGGAATGACCGTACTTGTTTCTTGTTCTAAGGTCGTCTCGACTCTAGAATTTTGTCCTGAGTTTTTTCCATGGGTTCTATTTTTGGGTATCTAATCTTGTACCCTAAAAATACCTTCAGACTTCCTATTTGTGATATTCTTGGCTTTACGGTGAGCTCGGCTACTGGTATGCATGTGAAGACGGTTTGAAGAACGGATAGGCGCTCGTCTCATGTTCGGTGGCGACTAACACGTAGTCGAAGTAATGAAAGGTGCGTGGAATTCCCGCGAAGACATTCCTCATTAGGCGAGCGTAGACTGCTGGCGCTGTCAGCGAGCCAAATGGCATATATTCAAACCTATACTGGCCGGACCTTCAACAAAAAGTGGTCTTCTCACAGGAGTCTGGGGCCATCGGAACTGCCAATAACCTTTCGTGAAGTCGAAAGTTGCAAAAGTCGTCTGTGGTCCCATTTCTGTGAGCAAAACGTGAATGCGTGAAATAGGGTCTCTGTCGTCCAAAAGTAGCTTATTCAGTTCCTTGTAATCCACTCACACTCGGGTCGTGTTGTCTGGATTTTGGAAAGCCAAACGTGGTGAGTTATATGGGTGTAGCGCGTCCTGACCGGCGAAGAAGAACGACATAGAATACACGGGCAAGCTTGGCAAAAGGTATTTATCACACAGCAAACGTACGTCGAAACAAAACCAGAGTAAAGAAAACCAGAGTAAAGAGAACAATCTCCTAAGATGAATCTGTTTTACGGCGTCACGATGTCCTAGAAAGAAGTTCTACAAAAGGCAAGGCTTATTTAGGTCATGGCTCGAAATCGCCGCATGGCCGTGAAGAGCTGATATCCGCTTACTGTTGTCACCATGTTGGCGCCTGGCGTAGTGCGACTCAGTTTAGTAGCGTCGCCGTTGTGGAGGCCGTCGTAGCGGACGACGACGGTTCGATCCCGCTGACCGAATGCACGAAGCCGTCACCGCTGGAGCCGCCAAACGTGGGTTGGTGGAGCGTCGGGAGGCCGGAGCCGAAGAGTCATCGACCCGCTCCTGCCGAGGCTTGTGTGGTGACGTCAGTGACTTTGGTCGAGGTCACCCCAGGCTTCGCTGTTCGGGAGCCCGGTGTGATGATGATGATGATGATGATGATGTCCTCAAATTTTTTGGCACGTACCCACAAGGGGGGATTGGCCAGGGCTAAATCGGTTAAAAACGTGGGGACTTCAATATACTTATTTACGGAAAGAGGCTGTAAAAGGAAACTTAGTTGTTAATGAAACCCGAATTACCCATTAATCAGCACCGCTTAGCAATTCAAACGACCTGAGGCAGAAAGAAAATTTTGAATGCAATTATATATATCCCTTCTTGCAAACCCCAGCTTTGATGCGCCAATAGATAATATAAGTGTTATCGATAAAGTCAACCCCAACCTCTCAATCGGCTCCTTCAAAAACAGTTGTCTAGCTGTTGAGAAACGGCGACAGTCGAGGAAAAAATGGTCGATTGTTTCGGGGACCTGGCACCGCACACATAGTTCTGTAGGTGAAAGTTCTGATCTGAATAGATAGAAATTAAGCCTCGGTACCCTGCAGCGCAGCTCGGTGAAGGTCACCTCGCATTGCCGATAGCCACAAAAATGAACATTCCACCCGTACTTCAAATGTTGGAACTCTTCAAATGATAAGAGTGAATCGGAACGGGTGGCGTCTAAATGCCAATATCGTCTTAGTCTCGCAGATGCAAATAGAGCCAGATTAGGAATTTCGAATTGAATGGGAGCTGTGACGGCGAGATTAGCTAAATGGTCCGCTTGCTCGTTGCCCCTGATGTCCGTATGGCCAGGGACCCAAGACAAGCGTACCTCTTTCACGTGCCTGGCTCTTCCTCCGCTTCTGCCTCGATCTCTCTTCTTCCTCCTCCGCTTCCACCTTGTTCTCTGGGGTGTCATTGCCTGGGGTGGACCTTGACTCATGACAATGGGGAAGCTGGCCGTTCTATGACGCCGCCCAAGCGCCACATAGATTGAACCTCATTTTCAAATATATATATGTTTGAAAACGTATATTTTTAATTTGATATATATATATATAAATGAGTGTGTGTGTGAGTAAATATGCTAAGGAGATAGGAAAATGAGGGGTCAATAAATTATTGCAGAAATATGAGTACACAGCCAAGAAGGGCAAGGAAAGCAAACGGGAGGTTTTTCACATATGAACTTGCCATTCAATATATTTTCAATATACACCACCTTGCAGTAGGGGCTAGGCACAATATTGTGTTTCAGTGGGTGTCTGGACACTGTGGGATAACAGGAAATCAAAAAGCTGATGACGCCGCCTCTGACGGCCACACTGCCAATTATAAAAAGAATATTTTTTACCAAACACGACGCTGCAACCTTGGCCACACGCTACGCCCTATCAGGGAGGAACAGAATCTTGTGAGATCCTACACACCACCATAAGTTTCTCTACTCCCTTGACCCTCAGCTGTCGTCGAGACTTCCTCACCAGCTCCTCCGTCATCTAGAAACAATACTTCATCGGCTCCGAATTAATGCAGCGTACGCCAACAGCTGCCGCTTCCGCATTGGACTATCTCCGATTCCAGGTGCAACAACTCTGCATTAGAAGACACAATCGAGTAGCTTTTACTCTACTGTCCTGCCTACACGGACTCTAGGTAAACCTTGCTACAGAACATTGCACTCATAGGGTATACACCAGGACCAGTGACTTTAAAAATCATTTTAGGGCCCTGGACTTCTTCTCAGCAACGTCTTGACCTAAAATTTCTGTTTTCGTACCTCGGCGACAGTGGCTTAATTCCAAAACTTTAAATCTCTTCACTTTGTTACTTTTGCACTTGCCTTTTTTACCTAATATCGTTGGGCCCTCTCTCAGCTTGCATCTCTTTTTTGCCCTCATATTCATTGAGCCTTTCTTCCTATTCACCCTCCTCTAACAGAGTAGCATGAAATCGATTTTGTACGCCAGCTGAACGCTTTGTTTTCTAATTAAGAGCTTCCCTCGCTCTCTCTCTGTCTCTCCTCATTTTCAATGGGTTCTTGGAACGGGAATGGAAAGGTGTATTGCTTACTTTTACCGGTGTCGCGCTGGTCAGGTTCAGTTGACATTCCATGAGGTCGGAATATGTCTTAAAACTTGCAGCACAAAGATTGTGCATCTTATCGCTGTTCCTGCGTCAACCCGGGGAAAATACCCACGTCCTCAAAAGTTTGTTCCTGTTTGCCGGAGAAGAAAGGTATTTCTTCGCTGTCTGTTCCATCTTGGATGATATTAGGAGCGGCCAGAAACGCCGTGGTCTGTGGTCGCTCCTCATATTTCTTTACCATGTTCACGTGAAAAAGTTTCGTTTTGCCTCCCGCATCCACCTTATAGTCAACGTCGTTGCATTGGCGGAAAACCGAAAACGGGCCCTTCCACTGCATCAACAACTTGTTTGTGCTTTTTGGAAGGAGTACCAGTACCCGGTCCCGGGCTTCAATGGTCCTCGAACTGCTTTGTGGTCTTAATATACATTCTGTTTGACTTTAGCCTTCGTCAGCTCTTCGTGCGGAGTCTTACATGTGCCTTAAAGATAGTTCCGGAGTTCGGCAACGTACGTGAAAATGGTACGAATATCTTCGTTCAACCCGTACTCCGTCCAGAGCTCTCTTAATACTGCCAGCAATCCTCGAACATGTCGACCGTAGATCAGTCCAAATGGCGAAAATCTCAGACTGGCTTGAGGAACCTCACTATATGCAAAGACAAGTGGAGCTAGATGACGGTCCAAACATTTTTTTTTCGGCACATTCTTCTCAACGTGGTCTTGTGTGCGCCGTTGTATTTCTTCACCAAATCATAGCCCATGGCGTGGAATGGTGTCGAACGCATAAATTTCATAGAGAGTAGTCTGTTCCCTTCCTGCATGAGACCGGATGTGAAACTGGTTCCCCTATCCGATAAGATGTCTTTCGGGAAACCGACTTGGAAACCATTTCCAGTAAACCCTCTGCAACGTGGACACTGCCGAGGCTAGGTAGAGCTACTGCATCGGCGTACCGGGTAGCAAAGTCTATTATTGTTAATACATACCTATTGCTATTTTCTGAGGCTGGTTATACCGGCCCAATAATATCCACCGTACCTTCTGGAATGGCGTTCCAATGGTAGGCATATTTCCTAATGCGGCGACACCGACTTTCTTTTTTGCAGTAGGTTGGTACGTTGCTACGTTGGTAGGTTGCAGTAGTACGTTGGCACACGTCGCGTGACTTGACAATTTTTTTTACAACTGCACAAAAAACTGACCAGTGGAGCTCTCTAAGAATTCTCTCCAGTGTTCGACTTGTTCCTTGGTGGCCAGACATGATTCCTTCGTTGGCGATCTTCAAGACGGCCTCTCTGAGAGGATGAGGTATGACCAACTATTTGAACGGTTGGCTCGACGCCGAGCAATATCTTCGGTAAAGCAATCCTTTTTTCTTTAAATACGTGTACGCAATTTGTACTTCGGGATAAGAACTCCGTCGCCGCCTTTTTGAAACAATCATCAAGAGCTTTGTCTTGTCGCTGTTTTTGGATCATTTCCTGGCACCTAATATCAGCGATCGTGATGGAGCTCGTAGGTATGCTCTGTTTCACAGCTGATATTTCTTGGGCAGCTCTGTCGCTCCCTGTCCGCAGACGAGTCAACGAATTGTACACTGGGTACGTCTACAGCTGAGGGTTCGGATACTTTCACTTGCAATGTGCGGTCAGGATTGCTCGAATGCCTTACACCAGCTATGTTCCCTAGTATCAATTCATACACGGGGTTAGCCATGCATTTCGCCAGAACGTGTCCTGTGAAATACTGCGTATTGATGTAGGTAATGATGACCCAGGCTGCGGGTGTTGCGGCAAAAAAAACCTTGCGGCGACCTGGTGTCCGCGATCTCCGGGGGTCCCTGTCCGCTTTGCGGCCGTGGTGCATTGCGCGGAAACCCACGCAGAGCAGCTCGCTCATACAGACAGGTCCGGTAGTTATGCCCTGCTTCCCCGCAGTGGAAGCGGAGATGTGAGTTGTCAGGGGTGCACCAAAGGTCGCTCTTCCGGCGGCCGTTTCCGTCGAGTAGGGTGTACGTGGCGTTAGCTCCAGGGTACGTTGCGGTGTGAGCGAGGCAACAAAAGGAGGAGCGTCATTCATGGTTTAGCGCAAGGCTGCTGCATATGAGGAGCGGGGTTCATCCTGCCTGGACACGTCAACTTGTGTTGGTACCCGCACAGCCTTCCTTACCTTCTACCTAACTAGTTCTGCTATAGACAGCGGAGCCAGTGCACCTGTCCCTGCTGCAGCTGCAACCTTTGAAGCTCTTCCCAAACAATCTGCCTTGTGAGCTCTGGAGACAGAGGCTCTCATTTTCGGATACGCTAGACAGGACTGGTTCGTTACAAGTGTAGCGCCGATCCCTTTGGTGCAGCACCCTTTCAGTCGTGGTAGCCTTGTGGATGAAATCGGCAACCGTTCTGGGGGCGACTCCGCATCGGCCCGGAGAAAATGTCATGCTTGACGCCACGCATGCGATGTAGAATCATCGTGTCGTCGCTCATTGAGGTGCCAGTGCGCATAAAAACATGAGCCATATATTCGGCGTACATGGCCACGCTCTCGTTCTGACGCTGCTTTCGAGCTTGAAGGGCAGCCTCAGCCTTCTTGGAATCACTGTCTGGGTAGGTCGCTAGTAACCGGAGGAGAAACTCCGCCCATCACGACATTGTGGATTCAATATTTGCATACCAGGTTCGCGCGTTTTCTTCCTGTGAAAAGTACACATTTTGCAGCTTAAGTATGTTGAGTCCGTTGGGCAATATATATATGTATATATAAATATAGAGAAAGATAAAACTCACAACGTGCGCAGAAATAATATAAGTAAAGAGTCCGATACACAAGAAAAACAATCACAAACAAGGTTTACTTACGGAGCTGCAATGGGACTTGCCTTCATCAGAGTACAGTTACATTATTTTGCTTTCACAAACATTTGGAACGCATTTCTTATATAGCTTTGCAGAAAACTGTGAGAAGGAGCGGAAAATGTTTCGCAAATGGAGAGTGTGCATACAGTCGGGCTACGCCTATGTTACAACAACAACCAATAAAAATAAAAAAGGGGGGGGGGCGAGAGAGAGAAAGGGGTCGTGTTAACAAAGCAGCGTTCAAGGTTGCGCCTTGACGAGGCAAGGTATGCGGCGTGGGCTGCAAGTTCACACAATGCGGGAAACTGGACAATCGCGGTTTTAAAAGAAAGGGAAGAGTATACAGTAAGGTATTCAGTGGCTGGGAGACTGGTTGGGGCGGAAGCAAAGATGAGTGTGCCCCCCGCGGATGAAGAGAATCGATGCGAGGCACAAAAGAGCATTTCACAGAAGCTAGCAACTAAACAGGAAATAGGTAAAATCACAAAGGGTTAAACATGAATAGATTACAAATGGTTAAACATTCTTATGTGGTGGTGGGAATGAGGCGTCCTTCCCCGGGACAAATGGCATTGTTGAGCCGCATTAGGCTAATAAAGCTGCTGTATTTGGAGTTTCTGCGAATTCTGATGGGAAAATCAAGGGTAGGATTAATGAACATAGTTATAAAAATTATGAGGCCGCCAATTTTATTCCAGGAATAAGCACGTTAGTTTTCCGTAACTTTCATTATTCCCAAGTGTGGCTGACCCAAACTTATAAATGAGATAAGATTCCCGAACCTCGCAGTCGTAGTGCGTTTTGAAGGCGGATTCTAAAATCGTTGCTTTAAGATATTCAAGGGCATGCCCGGGACTGTTCAAATGTCTTGACAGGGGAATTAAGGGGAGCTTTTTGCATGAGAGCGGTGAATACTAAACCGTATTCGGAAGGGCGTTTCAGTTTGGCTGATATATTGTTGCCTACAAACAGTGCACTCTATAAGGTATACGACATTAGCGGAGTAATAGCTAAATTTACCTTTTATATTTACGTAGTAGTCTGAAGCTGTGCTGGTGGCGCGCTGTGTAGTGGTCATGTGTGGGCATACTTTACATCGGGGTTTATTACAGCGAATGCAGCCAGTAGTTTCCGGTCGGTTGATACGAGAGTTAGTAAGAAAGCCGCCTAAATTCTTATTACGCCGGTAGACAACACGTGGTGGTTCGGGGAACATACTTTTTAAGCGGTCACTTTGCACTAGGATATCGTGATGTTTATTTAGTACGGTTGACACTCTTGCAGCGGAGGATGAGTGGGTTAAAACTAAGTTTGCGGGTTAACGTTCAGCGCTTTTTTCTTACAGATTTCGTTATGGTCTAGTTGGTTGGCTCGCACAATAGCGTCGTCGATAACTGTTTTCTGGTATTTTTTATTCAGGAGGGTGGTCTTGAGTTCTCGACAGTTTGAGTCAAAGTCGGCTTGGTTTGAGGAAATTCTCCTAAACCGGTGGGCCTGGCTGTAAGGTATTGCTGTCTTGCAGTGTCTGACAAGGCTACTTCGCTACTTCGGAAGTGCAAACACTGCCGCGTGTCTGTTGGTTTTCTATACAATTATTTTGAAACCGATCTTGGGAGGTAGTAACGGTGACGTCCAGAAAGTTTACACTGTGTTCCGAATAAGAATGAGCAAGGGAAATACTAGGATGGGCTAGGTTAAATGCCTCATTGAAGGTGAGGAGCTCCGCCTCACCGTGTTCCAGATCAGGAATATGTCGTCAATATACCTTTTATAGTACATTGGCTTTAAATTTTGGGTATCAAGAAAGTTTGATTCGAGGTGAGCCATTAAAATAATTGGCGTAGTTAGGTCCTATTGGAGTTCCCATTGACGTTCCGCTGGCTTGCACGTAATGTGTATATATATATATATATATATATATAAGCAGTAAAAGAAACTTCTTTAGGAGCCACAACAAATAGTTGAGAAAATGGTAGACGCACGATTAAAAACAAAAACAGTGGTTTACTGATGTTTCTTCTGGAGGACCAGTCTTCATTGCAGTAACTTCATCCAGTCTTCATCTTCATCTTCAAGATGAAGACTGGTCCTCCAGTCGAAACTTCAGAACGTCAGTAAATCACTGTATTTGTTTTTAATCGTGCGTATACCATTTTCTCAACTATATATATATATATATATATATATATATATATATATATATATATATATATATATATATATTTATAATTATATTTAGGCGTGGTTTATATGTTCACTAGCGAGTAGTTAGAGCTGCAGAGAAGCCTAGGTTTTTTGTGCTAAGAAAGATGTGCCCAACGCAGCACCGCATCGATTCGCGCGCCAAGCCCTGCTTCTGCCCTGTCGTCGTCGGGCGTCTACGATGACGAACACCCCCAATGGGGAATTGTACTTACATGAACGATTTGTCAATTCCGACAATCGCGTCCATAATCAACGCTACAATCTTCTCCCCTTGAAGAAAAGGACCCATCCTTGCTACTAAAGGTGACGATGAAACCACAGAATCGTAGTACACTTTTAGCCGATTGACGTGAACTATCTTGCCTCCACGTTGTCGGCGGTCGGGTGCGGGCGCAACCGGTTCGATGAGTTAGTTTACTGGGGAAGTTTGCTTGATGACTCTGTAAGGTCGATGATACCTTGAAACAAGCTTCGGTGAGAGACCTGGTGTGGGGATGAGCACTCAAATCCACACAAGTTAATCAGGCCTATAGGTAGGAGTCGCGGTGGAAGTGTCTTGATTATGCCTCTGGTATTGCTGGTGTTGAGATGCAAGAGAGCGGGCGAGCTGACGGCAGTCTTCGGCATGTCTATTTTTTCTTAAATCGGTGCGAACTCGGTTTTATCTGCGCGGTACGTCAAAATGTGTCAATAGTGCACGAGGGCTCACGTCTGTAGAGCGGAAAAAAGGAGAGAATCCCGTCGTCGTCTGCGTGGCCGTGTTGTAGGCGTACGCGACAAAGGAAAGAATTACGTTCTAGTCGGAATGGTCCGACACCACGTACATGGAAAGCATATTGTCATGGGCTTGGTCTTTTGTCTCCTTACCATAAACCAAACCAGTGGCCAACCCCTGCTCTGCGGGTATGCGCCCTCTGGTATAGGTGAACCCATAGGCTGGGGAAGAAGAGGGCGCTCGCTGATGTCTGTGTGCGTGCAGTACATTAGACATCAAAGCTGCCTTGTCTGTCGTTACTATCCCGTCTATTTTTGTACCTTTAATCTCTAAATACATCCCCTTCGTTGCCACGTCAGATCTTGCGGTGAAGGTGCTACTTGCCGTGTCTGTACCGCTCGCCAGGCAACTTTGAGAAACTACGGTGCTTCGAAGCGGGCGTCACGTGTTCACAGCTGCATGATGCCGCCCCCCGGTGAGCCTGATCTACTCCACTGATAGTCATCGTGTCTCACCCCCTGATCTCGGTGATTTTACTTGCAGTGATAACGTCAATGCGGATGAATGGCTCCGCATGTACGAACGTGTCAGTGTGCACAATCGCTGGGATGAGACAATCATGCTGGCGAATGTTGCCTACGATCTTAAGAAGACGGCTGGGACTTGGTTCCTAAACAATGAAGAGAGGCTCACAAGCTGGGACGCCTTAGAAAAAGAGTTCCTGGATTCATTCAGTGATTCGGCTCTCCGTCGGATAGCCAGAAAGAACGATTTTTCTTCACGCACTCAGTCCTGTTCTGATATGTAAGATGCCTACATCCAGGACTTGTTGGCGCTTTGTGCCAAAGTAGATACGAAGATGCCAGAGTACGATAAGATTGGGCATGTCCTTAAGGGCATAGCAGATAATTCCTTCAGTCCGCTTATGTGCATAGAGTTTGCCATATTTGAGTCTGTGCTAAAGGAATGTCGCCGATTTGAGCAGGCGAAATGCCCCCGCATAGTGCCGCAGTTCACCCGGCTGCCTCACACCGCAGCAACCTCATCGTGCGCGGATCTTACAGCGCCTCCCAGTTTACCGACGGCTCCAAGGCCCGATGCCACATTCTGATACGCTTACAAAGATCGTGCGCTACAAAATCGAGGCCATGGCCCCGGCTCCTGTACACTCCCTTGGGCAGGACCATAACTTGCCGACTATACACCTTATACAGGCCGTGGTGCGTGAGGAAGTCGCCAACCTTAACATCCACCGTGTGTGGGCTATGGCTTGCCCGGACGTCCACCAGAACTTTCCGCATTCATTTTCCCGGAATAGGTTCCCACAGCATTATGAGCGCCACCTCGTTACCGCCACCGGTACCATGCACTATGGAAAACCCCTGACGACCGGCCTATCTGCTTCGAGTGCTCTCGCGTTGGTCTTGTCGCCCGTTATTGCCGACAACGATGGACACCCCTGCACGCTTCCGGTTTTCGCCCCCCCCTTACTCTTTTGACGATCAGCCTATTAAATTCTCCCATGTTACTGAACCCTAGTATGTTCCCGGCAGCTCTTACAGCAACCGCTCTGGCCGCTTCCCGTCACCAAAACTTTGCCAATCTCGTTCTCCGCAGCCCCGCCGCCCTTCGCCGCCGACTTCTTACGCACGAACCTGTCCGGGAAACTTGCCAATGCAGCTACCAGAGGTGCTGCGGCATATCCAACCCGGCCTAAAAATCGTCTGCTTACAAATACGACGAGACACTATTTGCTTGACGTTGACGTTGATGGTGCTTGTGCGAGCACTCTAATAGATACCGCTGCCAGTATCTCTGTAATGAGTTCCCACCTTCGCCGCCGCCTTCATAGGTTCCTGATGCCCGCCCCATCTCCTGTCGTCAGAGTGGCCGACGGCCGTACGCCCACCTTCGAAGGACTGTGCACCGCTCTGGTTGGTGTTGGTGACCATCACAATCCTGTCGTGTTCACCGTCTTTGATGCATACTCCCATGACATAATTCTCGGGCCTGACTGTCTAACCGACAACGCCGTGCCTATTGACTGTGCCAAGGGTATTCTTCGTCTTGACCTGCCGACGGGTCCTGTTGCGGACACCCAACTTCCCAAGCTCCTCTGCTCCACAGAACGTGTCCGCTTGCTTCCCAACACAAAGTCCAACGTCCGTTTGTCACCATGTTCGCCAGTTCCGGACGGCAACTACGTCGTTTCCCCTATTACCGACGTCCTCCTCCGACACCTGGTGGCTCTTCCATACACTGTCGTCACCGTCGCCAACAACGAAATAAGCCTGCCTTTCCTTAATTTTGGTTCTTTGCCCCAAGTTCTGCCCGAGCGGATGTTGCTGGCCACGCTTTTTACCCAGGACGGATGCCAAATTTCTTCCATGTCCATTGACGCCTGTATGGGTGCACCGAATGATTCCAACAATTGTCGGCCCACCCCTGCTGACATCGCAAAAATGATAGCGTCGGACCTTCCTTCGTCGCAAGCTTGCGCGTTACATCACCTGCTTTCATCGTACAGAGACATTTTTGATTGGGACGATCGCTCTTTGGGACAGACATCGACGATATCACACCGCATCAACACCGTGGATGCGAGCCCCATTCATCGGCGACCATATCGGGTATCTCACGGCGAACGCAAAATAATTAGAAATGAAATCAAGAAAATGCGAAAAAAGAATGTGATTGAGCCTTCTTCCAGCCTATGGGCGTCACCAGTCGTTTTGCTGAAAAAGAAGGATGGGTCTTGGCACTTCTGCATTGATTACCGGCACTTGAACAAAATCACCAAAATGGACGTTTATCCGCTTCCTCGGATTTATGACGCCCTCGATTTCCTGCATGGTGCATCGTACTTTTCTTTTATTAAACTTCTTTCTGGGTATTGGCCAATTGCTGTTGATGACCAGGACCGCAAAAAGACCGCATTTGTGACACCCGACGGGTTGCACTAATTCAGGGCCATGCCCTTTGGTCTGTGAAGCGCGCCAGCTACCTTCGAAAGAATGATCGACTTCTTGCTACGTGGTTTAAAGTGGTTGACCTGCATCTGCTACTTGGGCGATGTCATCGTTTTTTCCCTGACATTTTAAAGTCATTAAAATCGTCTTGCAGACATCCCAGAAGTTTTCCGTCGCCCCGGTCTCCAGCTCAATTCCTCAAAATGCCGTTTTGGTGGCCGGTAACTCAAGATCCTCGACCACGTAGTCGATGCTGCTCGAGTCCTGCCTGATCCCGATAAGGTGCGCACCGTCCAAGAATTTCCCATTCCGCGTTCGGCAAAGGATGTTCACAGCTTTGTGGGACTGTGCTCTTAGTTTCGTCGATTTATCGAGCATTTCGCTGACATCGCCATTGACAGATCTCCTTAACACCGATACCTCATTCTCCAGGGGCACCGCCCAGCGGAGCGTTTGCCGCTCTCGTTGACTTCCTGGCTCGTTGGCCAGTTTTGGAACATTCCGATCCGTTCGCTCCCACAGAAGTTCGCACGGACGCGAGTCTCCACGGGGTAGGGGAAGTCCTGGTTCAGAAACAGACTGGTCATGACAGGCTGATAGCTTACCACAGCCAACTTCTGTCTCCCGCAAAACGTAACTATTCCATCACGAAACGTGAATGCCTCGCCCTCGTCTGGGCAGTCAGCAAGTTCCATCCATATTTGTACGGCAAATCCTTTGCGGGTATTGCCGACTATCATGCCCTATGTTGGCTTTCCTCGCTAAAAGATCAGTCCGGACGACTCGGCGAATGGGCGTTAAGACTCTGGTCTGGTCACATGCACAGGGATGCCGACTGCTTGTCTCGTCGTCCTGTTGATCTTCCTTATCAAACGTGGAATTATGATGACCCCTGGGTATTTCCTCTGTCCGACGTACACGACATAGCCCTCCACCAATGACGCGACTCATCGCTTCGGCAGGTTAGAGACCGTCTTAGCTCAGAGCCATACGACCCATCTCCGCACGCCTTTACACTGCGTAATAGAGTCCTGTTTCGGCGCAAATTCTGGGTGGATGTCCCTGACGCCCTTCTAGCCGTAGCTCAGCATCTCCATCCCGACATACTGCACCAGCTTCATGACGAGCCGAATGCTGGGCATCTTGGTGTCCCTCGGACCTACGACCGTGTGCGGCAACGCTTTCACTGGCCCGACCTTTACCCGTCTGTGCGAAGGTACGTCACGGCTTGTGACCTTTGCCAACGCCGCAAGACGCCCCGGTCACTTCCAGCAGGCACTCTTCAACCAATTGATGTTCCTTCTGAACCATTCTTCCGGGTTGGAGTGGACCTTCTCGGTTCTTTCCCCTTATCCTGCTCTGGTAACAGGTGGATCGTCGCTGCCACCAATTACACTACGCGTTACGCCATCATACGTTCCCTTTCTACCAGCTGTGCCACGGACGTCGCCGATTTTTAACTACAGGCCGCCATTCTGCATCACGGTGATTCTCGTCAGCTAATTATGAACCATGGTCGGTGCTTCTTATCTCAGGTCATCGACGACCTACCTTATTAAGCACAAATTCACCACGGCTTATCACCCGCAAACCAATGGGCTCGCTGAATGATTTAACAAGATGCTCACGGATATGCTCGCAATGTGCGTGTCCACCGACCACCGCGACTGGGACGTTCCTGTCTCTTCCGTTACTTTCGCCTGCAATTCTTCGCACCTCGACACTGCGGCTTCTCTGCTTTCTTCCTCCTTTTCGGCCGGTACCCTGCCCTGCCCTTGGACACCATGTTGCCTGACTCGACCACGCCACAAAATGAGAATGCACGCGATCTCATTGCTGAGGCTGCTGTGGCCTGCCAAATCACTTCGTAGGTAAGTTGGCCAACACATCTTAGAATCTTGAAGGGTCCGAAATACAGTCAGAAGTTTCTCACTCAGTCCGCGTCGTCGGATGGGAGTCCAAACCCACACACGATCCCCTGAGTGGTAGTCGGCGGCTCGGCGTCGGAGGTTGTAGCGGCCGGCAACCACCAGCTGCTGTTCCATTACACGAACTCGAGCGAGCTGGTGGGCCTCCTCCGCACGCTGAAGGCATCATTGGACGTCGGCGTTCAGGTCCTCGTCTTCTACGTGCCGCAGCATGGCGTCAAGCATTGTAGTCAGCAGTCTTCCGTAGACGAGCTCGAACGGTGTCATTTGCGTGGTTGCGTGGATAGCCGTGTTGACGCAAACGTGACATACGGGAACACTTCGCCCCAGATCTTATGTTCAACGTCGACGTACATGGACAGCATATCCCCAATCTTCTTGTTCAGACGTTCCGTTAGTCCGTTTGTTTGGGGGTCGTACGCCGTCGTTTTTCGGTGATCCGTGTTGCTGTAGCGTAATATTCCTTGCATCAGCTCCGCAGTAAAGGCCGTTCCGCGGTCCGGGATTAGGACTTCTGGGACTCCATGTCGCAGCACAAGTTCGCTTATGAAGAACTGCGCGACATCTGTGCAGTCCCCCTCGGAAGACCGGTGGTCTCTGCGTAGTGCGTCATGTAGTCTGTTGCTACTACAATCCACTGGTTCTCGGATCGTGACGTAGGGAACGGGCCCAGTGGGTCCATTCCAATCTGTTGGAAAGGCCTCGATCGGATGGCGATCGTCTGCAGAAGTCCAGCAGGTCTCGTCGGTGGCCTTTTTCGTCGCTGGCAGTCACCGCAGCTCCGGATGTAGTGGGTGACGTCGGATGTAAGGCGGGGCCAGTAGTACTTCACCTTGATTTTTCAAATTGTGCGGGCTGTGCCGATATGTCCGGAAGACGGGTCGTCGTGGCACGCTTTCAAAATTTTGTCACGCAGGTCTGCGGGGATGACAATAAGGTAATTCGTTCTTGTTCCGGGGCTGAAATTCTTCTTCACGAGTTGGGAGTTTCTCAGGCTAAATGCAGGTAAGCTGCGTTTGAAGGTCCTAGGAACGGCGACGTTGCATCCCTCGAGGTAGTCGATTCTGACGCGTAAGTCGGGGTTGGCACACTCCTGTGCAGCTAGGTTACTGTCCGTCATGATTCCAAAGAATGCGCAGTCTTTATCAGAGTCGTGTGGTGGTGGGTCGACGGCGGCGCGCGACAGGCAGTCGGCGTCGGAGTGTTTCCTGCCGGATTTATTGGGCGGTGCCACCTGCAGGCGCAAGTGGCACCGCCCAAGACTGCCAGAGGGGTCCTTCAAATTGGCGAGCCAACGCACCGCGTGGTGGTCTTCTCACAACTTCGAAAGGTCATCCATACACGTATGGGCGAAATTTTAAAACCGCCCGTATAATTGCCAACCACTCTTTCTCAGAGGCAGAGTAGTTTTTCTAATCCTTCGGCAGACCACGGCTGGAATAGGCGATTATCTTTTTGCAACCGCTTTGTTTTTGGACGAAAACGGCACCCAAGCCTATGTCAGTGGCGTCCGTGTGCATTTCCGTTTCGGCGTTTTCGTCGAAATGACCGAGCATGGACGGGCTTGGCAGGCGCATTTGCAGCTAGCAGAATTCTTTTTGTGGGGAATTTTCCCAGCTAAAAGGGGCGCAATCTTTCGTCAAGCGTGTGAGTGGCTCTGGAATGCTTTCGAAGTTTGCGATGAAGCGCCGGTGGTATGCGCACACTCCAAGAAATCTTCGCACGCCCTTTTTGTCTTTCAGCCTTGGGAAGTTGGCAATGGCTGAAATTTTTGCCGGGGCAGGTAGTACTCATGCGGCGTTGACGACGTGGCCCAGAAACTTGAGCTCCTCGTACGCGAAACGGCACTTTTTGGGCTTCAGCGTTAACCCGGACATGCGAATGGCCTCGAGTACAGACTCCAACCTTGCCAGGGGTTCGTCGAAAGTCCGGGCGAATACCACAACGTCGTCGAGGTATACGAGGCAGGTGTGCGACTTCAGGCCAGCTAGCACAGAGTCCATTACTCTTTCAAACGTTCCTGGTGCCGTGCATAGACAAACGGCATCACCTTGAACTCGTATAGGCCGTCCGGGGTTATGCATCCGGTCTTCTCTAGATCTGTCTTATCCACTTCAATTTGCCAGTAGCCTGTCTTCAGATCCATCGATGAGAAGTACTTCGCGTGGCAGAGGTGGTTGAGGGCATCGTCGGTTCATGGAAGGAAGTACACGTCCTTTTTGATGATCTTGTTCAAACGCAGGTATTCAACGCAGAACTTCAGCGTGCGGTCTTTTTTCTTCAAGAGTACGACCGGCGCAGCCCACGGACTTTTCGATTGCTGTATAATGTCGTCGTTGAGCAAATCGTCTTCTTCAGTCCGGATGGCTTCGGGGTCGTGGGAAGAGACGCGGTACGGTGGCTGTCGGGTAGGTCGGCCTCAATCTTCGGTTATTATTCAGTGCTTCGCTAGAGGTGTCTCATGTAGTTTTGCGGTCGACAAAAAACCATTCGCTATAGCGACGCAGCAAAGCCAATAATTTGTTCCGTTGTTACTCCGCTAGCGCCGGATTCACGTCAAAGGGCTGCGGGAGCTTGAAGGTTTCTACGGGTGTGCGTTCAAAGTCGGGGACCGCGATCATATCACTTGCTTCTTGCGTTTCTTCGAGGAATGCAATTGCCGCGCCCTTGTTTAAATGCTGGTACTCCTAGGTGAATTTAGTAACCAAATCATGGGACTGGTGTTCCCTGAAGCGCGCAATGCCTCTTGCGACAGAGACACCAAGGTCGAGAAGCAACCTTTGATCACTGTCTACGATGGCATCGACATCAGAAACAGCATCTTCACAGTAGACTGCGATCATCAAGCTTGCGTGGGTTGGCAGGGTGACATGATCATCGCCGATCCTTACAGCAGCACGACTTTCGGGGTTCGGTTCCAGCGTGATGGAGTGAAGGGGGGAAAAGTTATTGACTTGGTCTGCAGATCCATTATTGCAGCATTGTCCATCAAAAAATCCATTCCAAGAATTACGTCGCGGGAGCAGTTAGGCAGAACGACGAACGCCGCAGGGTACATTGTGCGTTCTATGGTGACGGGCGATGTACAGGTTCCACTTGGCGTCACGAAGTGGGCTCCTGCTGTGCGTATGTGCGGACCGTCCCTTCTGGTCATAACTTTCTTCAGCTTAGACGCAAATGGCCCGCTAATTACTGAGTTGTCGGCTCCCGTGTCTATGAGAGCGACTACATCAAAGCCGTCGATGGACAGCTGAACGTCGGACGTCGCCTTCCTCGAGTTCCGGGTGCGTCGTGGCGTAGTATCTCTGCTTGTAAGTGTTGATGGTCGGGCACTATGCGTCGTCGTCTTCGTCGAATTCTCAGCGGCAAGTTCGGTCATGTCGGGTACGCGTCGCCTCGTTTTGCTGTCGTCGTGTTCTGAAGTCACGTCAGGGTTAGATCGGGTCGCCCGGCGGAGGGCATGTCGTGAATCATAGTCTTCAGCGAGTGGCTGCGTCGTTGGAGGGTTTTCATTTTTCCGTGGTCCTGCAACTTTACCTCTAGAAGTTGCTGCTTTTAGTTTTTCCAACGTGGGCTGGGGGACCTTCGATGTGAGAAGTCAGCAGTGCTGCGGCGGTTTGGCGACTGGTACGGGTAGGGCGACGGTGAACGGTTGAATCGGGCAGGTGCTAGGTTGGTGTTGGACAGGTTGTCTTCGATCTCAGTAGGGCGCTGGCCAGGTTGGAGGCGTGGTGCGACGACGGAGAAGCCTCGAAAACTTAGCCCCTTGTAGGAGCAGCGACGGTAGATGTGGTCGGCCTTTCCTGAATGCTAGCACAGCGGTCGATTATCGGGCGTTCGCGACACCTCGGTCTTCCTTGAGGCGGGGGGTGGCACCGCAGGTTGTCAGGCCGGCGACAGAGGGCGACGGTACGGAGTTTCGTGACGGTAGGGCACAGTTGGGCGAGGTCGCCGAACAGCAGCCGCGTAGGACATGGCTTGCGGCTCGTGGGGTGCTTCTGTCGTCGTTGAGGTTCCCAGCGCTTGCTGAACTTCTTCCCTAATCAGATCGGTAAGGGAAGCGACTTGCGGCTGCGGCGGCGTGGAGCGAAGTTTCCGCAGCTCCCCCCTCACCATTGCGCGGATAGTCTCACGCAGGCTGTCTGCCGGAATCGGCATGCTGTCGACGTAGTTCACACTGGCCGCGCCAACAAAGTTGCGGCAATCCTGCTTAGTACGCATTTCAAGAGCCTTCTCAATTGTGCTGGCTTCGTTCACAAATTAGGTGACGGATTTGGGCGGATTGCGGACAAGTCGAGCAAACAATTCCTTTTTCACACCACGCATTAAGAAGCGTAGCTTCTTTTCTTCCGCAATGGAACGGGTCAGCACGCCTGAACAGCATCTTCATCTCTTCGACGAACACAACAACACTTTCGTTAGGGTGTTGTGTCCGCGTCTGCAGCAAGACTTCGGCCCGCTCTTTTCGCACAACCGTGGAGAACGTCGTTAAAAATTGTGTTCGGAAATCATCCCAAGACTCTAGGGAGCTCTCATGGTTTTCGAACCAGATCTATGCTGAGTCCTCAAGGTAGAACACTTGCCAAAGGGTCTTCGCGTCGTCCCATCGATTGAACAGCCTGGCCCGTTCGACTTGCTCCAACCAGTCTTCAGGGTACTCCGAAGGTGACCAATGAAATGATGGGGGCTCCCTGGGTTGCTGAAGAACGAGTGCAGGACTGGGAGCGATGGTCATAGTGCCTGCGTTGATCATGGTGGTGGTAACGACGTTTTCTTTCTTCCCTTTATCCGGAAGCAGTCCAAACTCCTGCTGAAGACCTTGTTGTCGGCGGCTGGCACGAGTGGGACCTGCTTGTCGGCTTGACGATGCCGTAGGGTTCATGTACCCAGCACCGCCACCAGATGTCACGAAGCCACAGACGACGCAGTTTTCTTCGAGGAAAACACGTTTATTGGAGCGAACTTGTGCTCCCCTAACAACTCAAAGAATACAGAGGCGGCGAAGCAGCAGTCAACAAAGTGACGTACGTATGCGAGCTACGGCGAGTCGAATACCCGGCGTCTGCTCTGCAGGCTTTTTATCTTTCGCCGCGCGTGGTTCTCGAACCGTCGATTCACATCTAGAACATTGTAGATTCAAGAAGATTATTCTGGGCTGTTCACGTTAGATCGGAATGCTCTCCCTATCAGAACAGATAACACATGCGGCACAGAAAGAAATAGGGGAACAAGCGCTCCCTTGGACCTGATCGGCGCAGACCGGCGCAGCCGGGTGGTAAAAGCCAAACACAAATAAACACTTGCATGGTTCGCGGCAATATTCCACGGTATCCCTGAATACACAACAAGCCCCTCGTTCTTCTCTTTGTCACCCCGGTGTTTCCGACTGCGGGGTTCGCCATTGATATAGCAAATTCCACCTACTGAGGACATAATTCAACCTGTTCTGTAGCGTTACAATATTATTCATAATAATTAAACAATCACCTTTCGATGTGTCACCTTAGTTGTAATCCTTCGCCTTACAAGGCCTATTTTAAATGCAGAGCATTTCTTTAACTCACATGTAGCGTCCGCCGTCCGTCCGCAACAGCTCAGCGCGCAGGTGCGCCCTCTCCCCCACTCCTCCTCTCCCGCATCACGCTACCCTCCTCGCTCTCAACATCAGGTCCGCACCCCTCACCCTACACTATATAAAAAAATAATAGTTGTCAGCGCCTGGTTTCGATCCCACGACCCTGAGAGCGGAACGCGAGGTAGATGGTGCTCTTCCCACTGCGCCACAAATGTGACACAGAATTAAAGGGTACGAACGCGCCTTATATCCTTGACTCATTGAAACTACGTCAAGAAGCTGCTGATACACGGCAGCAGTTGCATCAATCTCGTCTTCACCAGTTGCTGCAACGCACGACCACTCCTTAATGACCCCTTAACAGTACAATTTAGCGACCCACGAAGCCGTCATTCTGAGCATCTAATACAACGACAACAGCAACAAATAAATAAATAACGACTTACAACAACCTACTCCTTGCCTTCACTTCTTGCGTCACAAAAAAAATTGGGCCCATCTCTTCACGAGGGGGGACTCGAGTCGCAAAATTACGAAAGTAATAATAATATATGAAAGAAATAATAATTATAGTAATAAGCAAAATTAGTTAACACATTCCCTACCACCCCACCACCACCCCCCCTAAGCGACGCATTTACTCGAGTCCCCCCTCGTGGGGAGATGGGCCCAATTTTTTCCCGTGGCCGCTCACCGAAGACGCCCTACCTGATCATCCGTTTTATTGCCTCAGCAAGGACGAATACGTACTTGCAGGATTCATAAATATATCTCCCCGTTGTTGGCCTTTTCGGAGCGTATTGGAATTTTATTGTATGCATTTCTATGAAGTTTACGATTTGGGAACACTGAGTTCCTCTGCTGAATGCCGTAAGGACAATTTCATCAATTGTGGCGTCGTGCGCATTTTTGTAGTGCAACAGGAAAGCAGCGATGCTGCTGTATTTGTAAATTCATTGAGTGTTTAATTGAGTTAGTAATGTTGTGAAAAGTACGCTGCTTTTGCAGTGCAGGCGGTGAGATTATGAAAGGTGTTCCGAAATGTTCCTTTCCAAAGTTTACCTCACATTTTATTTACCCTACTATGTGGCGAGAAGTTTTTTCTGCCATTGTCGGCCTGAATGTAAAACTCCGGTGTGTGACAGTGAACGAGAAACGATTTATTGAAGTTCTGCTGCTAGCGACCAGTGGTCCTCGTTTGCATGGCAGGTGGATATCACGAACCGTTGACATGCAGGTTTCCCGACACTCGACACCTTGCTGACTGCTGTGGCTGCTCTGAGTATACAATGCGAGTTGCTGGGGTGTTTATTTCGCAGCATTTAAGCGCCCGCTCCTGTGGTCTCACGGTGCCATCGAGTATGTACTATATGCCTCTTGCCTTGGATGAAGTAGGAATTTAATTACATCTAGTCGTCCCAAGATAGAGCGCTATATGAAAGTCGACGTGCTAGTTTGTGACAAATAACGCAAATATATGCAATAGAACCAACCAGCCCAACTTCAAACATTAGTAAGTCAGAGCAGGTTCGAATATAAGAATAAGCAGTAGTTTTTGGATGGCTTGGCTAATTACAAACGCGGTACATATAAGAGCAGCATGCCTATTACAACGATGACCAAAGTTTGTTTTCATTGTTGGCGTAACACAACGCTATGCCGTTGGTATTCCTCGTGTGGAGCATCACCACATCTTACGCCTTATGATTTGTTACCTCGGTGCGCTTACAAGCCGTAGCCTGCTCAAACCCTCCGATGTTATATGTTTTACTTCTGCGCCATCGACGAATCAGCCTCACATTCGCTTGTTCCCCACAAGCTTCGCATACGCGTTTGCGCGCCGCTCACCTTCTCTCTCTCACCCCAATAGTTTTGCCACACTGTGCCCCTTTCTAGACAATAGGGCGCCTTTGACAGAAACTCTGTCGATGAGGGTCTGCAGGTCAGAGCGCAACGCATCGTAAATGGCGAACTATGCACCCTTTCCCTCCATACGCAGAGAGAGAATAAATTAAAAAAAATGGATGCGGCATTACTTTTGGAAGCTAGTCGAAGAAAGAGAGCGCACGTAAACTTAACTGCCGCCGGGGCAGTGACCGCGCCTGCGCCTGCCCGAGCCCGTTAGCGATGTTTCGCCCTGAAGCACACCCATGTTTGCTTTGTTCTGGGGTGCTTCTGCAAACTCAGCTGACGGTTGGAGGCGCCAATGAACCTCGCCTTAGCTAGAAGATGCTCTCGATCGCATGAAATGTCGTTCGTGCAACCGAAGAAAGCTCACGTGGAACTTTGCCGACACTTGCTTGCGCGTGTTGGCTGAAACGCAGGAACCGCGCCAGAAGCTTGGCGCGATTACTGTGTCATAGCCAGCAGGTGAAGGGATTTGGATAGCGAAGCTGTCACGTGGGGCAAGAGAAGCCCAATGTTTCATTTAGGAGCTCGTTTATACTGTAAATGCTAGAAAAAGCTTTCCCTCGGGTATCTGTGCGGCCATCCTCTCCCTATTTTCTAGTTAGCTTTTGGAAGTAAAAAAAGTGGCGCAGGTTGCTTTAGTGGTGCAAGGCTACAGAAAGTGCACGGCTAGCAGCCCCTGTACCTGTTTCTTGAGGTCTGGCTGTTGCACCTCACATGGATTTTGCAACTTGCCGCGGAACGTTCTCCTTTTCTGGCACTCCAGAATAGTTCTGTCCGTGCCAGTTCACGTGCGCCGCACTTCAAGCACGTCGCACGTGAACTGGCAAGGAGAACAGTGCGTGAGAGATCACGCCTCGAACGTTGGGTAGAGTTATTGACGATTGAGCTGGCCGATGCCACCCCTCCTCTTGAGGTGCATGCTCAAGTGCGCAAAGTATTTTTTCTTGGTGCTTTTTTCCAGAAGCGCTGAACGGCGGAACGAAAAGGTTAAACGGCTTCGCTGTTAAAAGCGCTCTCATGCCAAGACACTCGAAATTATTATTCAGCCGTCGAATAAGACATGTCTCATAGCCAATGGGGTGCTGCACAAGTAAAAAACCGATATTATTTTTTCTTGCCTTGGTCGGCAGGTGTTCTCAGTGACTGCCAAAGGCGTGGGTATAATTGAGGAGCGCCATCTTGGAAGGCTGTGGACGGGGTCATTCTACAGCCACGCAAGGCTCATACACTACGACGCGTCCTTCTCCGGTTCCTGTAACTTCTTTAGCCAGTATGCAGATACGTACCAAATGGTATGTGCCTGTCAATATATTCCAGGAACAAAAGATAAACTGAAGCCAAAGAGGGAAAGTTCGGAGGCGGACCTATCCAGCAGCCGGTACCAGGAGTCTCAGCGGGCTCTGGTGCAGGCGGAAAAGGCAGCGGCCTCTATCAATGAGATTCTGGAATAAGAAACAACACCCACACTTCAGACGTTGAACAGCATACCCTTTTCACCCGACTTTACCTTCTCCTGTACAATATTTTTTCCTCGTGTTCATTTCATTTCAGGTATTCGTGTCGTTTTAGTATCGCTTTAAACGTTGCCAAACTCAATATTCGCACAAATACAATGATTTATGCGGTTTAAAGAAAAACGGTGTTAAAATTCTCACACTATAAAGAAATAAGCAAAATCAGTGAGAATGAGAAAAAGTATAGGGACGGCTGTGAGTTGTGAGCGTGGGATGTGAGGGGTGAAGAACAGTGCGAGTGCGTGGTAGTGGAGCGGTGATCTCGAGCGATAGTTACTCTGAGTGGCCAGTGTTAGTGGTAAGTGTGAGTGAATGTGAGACGCGAATGTGAGTGGTGAGCGTTAGCACGAGTGGTGATCGTAAGCGCTGGTGAGAGCGGGTGGGGGCGGCAAGTGGTAAGCATGAGCGCGAGTGAGTGCGGAGGGCGTGTGGTGAACGTGAGCGCAAGTAAGTACGAGTTTGAGGGCCAGTGGTAAGGGCGAGTGGTGAGCGTACTTACTATTGAGTTCGTGAGGAAAAATACACGTTTTAGATAGTGTGAGTGAGCGGAGTCCTGTTTTGGTGAGGAATGCGTTGCACCTATGGTGAGATAGCTTCGGCGGGGCAATCTTTGACTCCTGCGCAATACCAGCAAAAGCAACAAGTATCCGTCTGTGCCTCCGGGTTGAGTTTCTCGATGATCCAATCGATGGCCAGGATCTGCGAGCCGTCCGCCAGGGGGCCTTCCACTCACGCCGCATCCCAGATTCTGTCACGAGCCTTCGGGTGTACAGCGAGCCGTTCCGGACTCTCAGGTGAGCTGCCCCATCGCCTCGGCCCAATGCTCATCTAACGTTCTACCTTCTCCTCTGGTCCCCTGCCGTGGCATACATAGAGAGGTAAACGTGAATCGTTCTGAAATTTATGTTCTGTGGACAAGAAAACGCTCCTCTCCGTGAATAAAAAGCTTTAAAACCGGGTAATTCCAGTCTTCAGGACAAGCCCTCTTTTCCACACCTCCCCTTTCAAAATGTAAGGCGATGTTGGACGACTCTCTCCCTATAACTGACCTCCCTCTTTTAATGAATCAGTTGGTAATCAGAATACTGAGGTTCAGGCTTCCCACAAGCAGGCGCTAGCGGAACAGAGCAGAATACCTAGAAAATAATGAGGCAGGTCAAGCCAGCGTGAAAAGCTTGCATGGTTAGATCGAAGCTCTGCGCTGCGAAATGCACTCAATCGTGCGCGACCAAGTCAGTAATATTGTCAAGAGAAGAAGAAGTGGAAACTGCCACATAGCTCAAGAGGACCGACACCGATGACAATGAATCACTTAGTGGCACTGTCTCAAGCTCAGACAGGGCCACCCAGTGCTTTGGAGAGATTGTGTCTCCTCATCTTAGCCCTTCCTAAAGGTATTTTACTGCTCCCCCTAAGGAGGACGATGGTAGCTGTATGCCCACGGTAGTTATCCTCTAGTATTCTTACATAATGCTCGTCTACACCCTGATTCCACAATGCCTGAACGACTGCTGAGGTCTTGACAGAAACGAAAAGGAACTCCACCCCTATATCAATCCCCAACCCAAGCTACCAATCCACCGCAAAGTAAAACATGGGGTCCGCATGGGTCAGGCATTGGAACGGCAGGGGGTGCTGTCCTAAACCGCATGCCTTACAACGCATCATACAGGCAGCCGATTGATTGATTGAAAACACGTTTATTCACTTTTGTTGCGCTCACGTGCGGCTATGGATACGCGTAGGGTCGGTAGGGGGATTGGTAGGGATGCGGAAAGTAGGAAAGCATAATTATGACTCTATTTACGGCATCAGTGGCCTGGATACAACACTTTGGCCGCCTCGAGTCGTAGCGATCGTTGTATCCTGCGCTTCACCGCAAACCCGGTCACGGGCGACTGGTGCTGAGGGGCCAAAAGGAAAAAGAAGCAGGACACTCCACAACGTAGCCGCTTACCCATTAGGAGCTTTAGGCGGCAGGCAGGACCAGGACTGGACAGATGTGGGCCGCAGTCTCTGTCGCATGTTGTTGAGGGTAGGGTAGCGAGCATGAGTGTAGTGGAGGCTGTCTCCCACTAGCTGCTATAGAGCTGCCGTGGCATGGCAAGTCGTAGAGCTGCTCCACACAATGAGAGCGGCTCCATGGCGCTCAAAACGGCGAGCAAAACCGGTGTGAGCAGTGTTGCCGTCTGAATCCGTAGTATGACTCATAGTTGAAGAAACTGGGGATTGCCTACCAAAGGCTTAATTAAAAGGTAAAAAGACGTGTCGGCCTTCAACTAAGAATCTTTTACTCGACATGACAAGATGTCGTGAAACCTTAAACTTCAATTCGTTGTATGGTAACAGTTTCCCACTGCGAGAACTCGCGGGAAGGTACTGCAGGGGATGTGCAGAAGGCTGGCCATGGCTGCTAAGTAAACTGTCCGGCGAGCTTGACTAAGCTGCCCTTCACAGGTGGGAAAGGCTTCATCTTGACGGGCTGGCAAGGACGCTGTCATCATCACTAAGGAGGGGCTCCGATGTAGTATGAAGAGTAAATGCAAGCGTGCTAGTCAGTGGAATTGGTGATTTCCGATGATGCCGCAGTGTACTGGCATCCAGTGGAGTGTCAAGCCGTTATCCGTTGCACGGAGTTTCAGATATTTCCGGCGAATGAGTTCAGGGACGAGCTGATAAATTGCACATTGGCACAGGCTCGATACGCTGCCTGTGCATCTGTGTAGTTAAGGCCCACACACTGTGTACGCCACTAGGCCGTGGCGTACACAGTGTGTGAGTCTTGTGCTGTGGGCATGGCAACGCCCTTTTAAATGACATACTCGTGTATAAATGCCGCCTGAGCAGAGCGGGCTTCACGTGTAGAATGAGCTGCTCTTCGATCGCTGTGGTGACACGCCATGTAGACGGGTGCTGCCTTCCTATCTCTAATAGTAATGTACTCCCAAGGAGGTGTGTTGCGCGGGAGTAATGATAGACCATTAGTGTTAGCGAATGGTATCACGGCCAGCCTATGTTGCAGGAAGCATGACATCTTGTGTGTTCCGGTGCGTGTCTGTGATCTTGGACAAGTCGTTAAAAAGGCGGCACCTCTACAGCGCTTCGGGGCGGGTGTATCGGGGTGGTCCCGGGACAGTGCGTCGTGTTCGTTCAGCAGCCTTTCGAGCGCAAGCCTTCTGGGGTCGATTTACCGGGCGGTAAGGAACTCTGTACACAATACGAGATAGTAGCAATGCTTGCATGATCTGCCGCATCTTCCTTTCTGTGACACCTCCGATAAAGTTTTAAATGCGTCTGAGAACGTGAAGAATTTGCTCCCACGTCTAGTATTGCCTTGGGAACCAGGTAGACGGGTTACAATTCTCATCCACGTGTGTGCTCAGAATTGTGATGGGTAGTTTCCTCGAAATCTCTCGGCTTTCAGTGTGAAGTTTAAAGCTCAGCTGGCTTTGGACATAGAATCAAGACTTTGACAGTGTTAGCAGCAAAAGCATTAGGTAGAAAACGATATATCTGATATGAACAACAAATTAAGGGTTTAGAGTAGTGAGCGCGTTCTAGATCCGATGGTGTTTTCCACAACACCGCAAAGGCGGAAGAGTGCCAGTGGAATGTGAATGGTCATGCCTGTGAATGCGGCGAAAACGACTCCCACGATAATGGCAAGCTGCTCTAAGAGTACAATGACATATATCCGGGCTGGGGAAGAACTTCCAGAGAGAAAAGTAGAAGTTGCTACTGAAAAGAAGGATCCAGAGTCGAGCTTTCTCACTAATACCAGTGCTTCTAATGCTACTAACAGCAATATAGCTAGGGAGCTGTTGGAAGGCCGACGTATTATTACCGAGATCTGTGAGGTCTAATGAGGAGGATTTGCGTTATCTGAAGACACCTCATGTCAAAATGAGAATATTGTTAGTGAACAATATCGTTCTACGTTTTACAGCATCAGGAAGGGAGGACGGCACACGGCACAGGAAGCAACAAAAACTCGCCAAACCGTGCAAGGTATTTCAATCCGAAGCCAAAAGTCTCAGGTTTTCCCAGAAGCGTATCAAATCTGTGGCCGTTCAATGTGGTGTATATTCTTGGCAGTGCCCGGTACATTCCGAATAGAACGCAAATAAAGGGGTCTCACAACTAGCTTAGCTCATCTTTTTGGGCATGCTGTACGAAACGTTCCAGAAACATACCTGGACGTCAGCTTAAAAGTGTACTCATGAAGACATGACAGAACACTCAACGTAAAGTTTCTGTTTTGCGGTCGAAGAAAGGACGTAAGCACGTGCGCAAGACGAACACCCAGAAACACCTATTTAAACAGTACGCTCAGGGGGGTAGTTCCGCAAAACGTACTCGGCTGCAGACACATTAAGCTATTCGGAAAGCAGTGTAGAGGAAGCCACTGGGCACATGACGCCATGTGTTGTCGCTGCCCAAAGCGTAAAAAAGAGAGTGCAAAGTCAACCCCTGAGACTATTCTGGAACGACAGGTATGTTCATTCTAAAATCAAAACCGAATAAGCATTTTTGTAAAGTAAAGGAGAAAACTGAATGAAGTGCATTTTCGCGCACCAGTTGGAACATCTCTGACTTGTTCGCGTTTTTGTCGTTCAGAACAGTTTGTTTTCGTTTGACTTGTCCATCTGTGATAGTGAAGAGACCGATGCGAGTAGACTTTTTTTCTCTTGCTCTCGGGCTTGTCCCTCCTGCGTCGTCGTCGCGGCGTTCGTCCGCATCCCTCCACCGTTCTTCTCTCTCACAGCTGTGCGCAACGCTCTCACTCCGGCTTATTAGCCTACCAGAGCTGGCGCGCTTGTGTGGCGCACGCTTCGCTGCGTTAACAACTGCTCCGGTGCGCGCAAGTGCGCGCATGCGCGACTCTCCTCCGTTGTCTCCTCTCCTTCAATCGCTGTGAATATAAAGCGGGTATCGCTCCGCGGCGAATCAGTCAATCGCTCGCTCTCGCACTGGCGTGACCTTGCTTTGACTACTTCCTGCTTGACTTCTTCGTGCTTTACTTGATTCTTCCGATGAAGACGTGATGGAAGTGACGGTCCCTTGAGTGAGTGGTGTGACACAACAATTACGCCCATCGTCCCAAGTATAGGAACACCCGCATGTGATGGAAATGCATCATACGCGTTCACAACACGTTTCACGCGATTGAGAGAATCAACCCAACGGAAACACCAACTGAACCCCCCGATGCGTCGCATCACACCAGGGTTCCCTCGCGGGAAGATTGGCGTAATTTTTGATAGGAACATATTTAGGCTCCAATTCTCTGCATATTCACGACCTTTTACAGGTAATGAAAAGGCTTTTCTGCCTACCAGCTATAGAATATTTCGTGCAAAATCTTTGCGGAAATGTGGGTAATTTAGTGAAGGCCCAGTGCAGAGTGGTGGCCAATCCCTGAAACCGCTGTCGGAGCGCTTCGGCAAGGAAAAGCCGCGTCAAAGACGAAGCAAAAGAAGAACCAGTTCGGGAAAGACGTTAGGAAGATGGTGCCCGTTTTTACTTTTTTTGTTTCTTTCTATAATCTCCCTACTTTTATTTCTCGAGTCATCTACGGCTAATTCATTCTAATGCTTACACTTTTCTCTTTCGCTACAAAAATTACATAATTTGTTTCGTTAAGGCACACAGTTTCTGGCCAACCCCCCTTAGTGGGCATGAGCAATTTCACTGGTACCACCACCACCACCACGGTGCGCCTCGCGCTGTAGGCCCGAGGACCGTCACCGGTGCTAACGCCGAGCCCCCACCGCGCTGGAAAGGAGGGGGCGGTCACCAGTCGTAGTGTAGGCCCGGCGATCGTCCCCGACGCTGCCGGGAGAAGCTGGTGTCTGCCGACGAGTGAGCAGCGCGCCAGTGGCGCAGATCGCGGGCACAGAATCGTCGTCGTGAAGCGGGCCTACGCTCCCTCCTCCCGCCGCTAGCTACCGGCCGCCGCCACGTTACTCGCCGTGGGGCAAGCATCTAGGTGAGAGCATCTGTGCGCACGGAGCCGTCCAGCATCGTGGACACAGTGTCGCTGTCACCGCTCATCGACGACCGTGAACCGAAAGCCTACCTTTGCTCTACGGGACATTTCTATGACCGCTTTGGACTGAAGTATTGCCGAACTTTCTTCTCTGCCATAACTGCATTTGTGCATGTGCTTATGTACACTCTTATTTGGATCTGCAGTTCTTTATCACGCCGTGACTAAGGTCCATCTCGTTTTGAATATGTATCGTGTGTAAGCGTGTGCTTCACGTTTTAGGGATCATAACTCCCCGAGCGAACCAGAACACCATTAATTTGTAACTCTCTTTTGCGGCACGTTTGGCCCGTATGTAGTCTGCAGAAGTAGGTGAACAGTTGTATAAATATCCGCAACAAAGTAACAAGTGGGTGAACGATTGTTTATGAAAGCCTGTCTTTGCCAGCTGACAATTCATGTCAGTGGGCACCTCGGGAACAGGAGCCTCCTCTGCGAAATTTAAAATGACTGAAAGTTTCCGCTAATTGACGGGCGGGTATTTTTGTCGGTGGTCCTTGTTCGACAATTGTTGCGGATTTTTTCATACGCGCGAGAAGTTTTGTGCTATGCTAGGTTTTAGGACTTTAGTGTGAAAAAAATGTCGCTCCCAATTACTTCAAATAAAACCTCTTTTTACTTACCCTCCTTAGCCATTCCGGCAACCTTCTTTGTGTGATGACTCAAACTTCCGATGTAACCACTTAACTCATACTTCTGCATTACGAAAGGTGTGCGGCAGAATATCCGGAAATTTTCCCCGGAGGCTACCTCACAGCAAAGCTTTTTGTAAAGACAATGCTGTTATAACAAATACGGTAGCGATAAGGTGCTGCACACCCATATTAAACTAGTTAAGCAAAAGGATTTGCATTCAGCATCCAACATTCTGGTTTACGACAATCACGCGTAAAAAATCTTAAAGTTGCGCAAACAAGATACGCCTGTGCTGCTGTAGCGTGCCTGCCAAACAAACAAAAGATTGGCAATCCGACGCAAACTTAGAAGAACGCTTGATGTTGTCACCTAGTAGACAACACTTACGCCAGTGTGAGACATTGCCGAAAATCACGCCACATCATACCCAAAATGAAAAAAAAGCTAATAATATTTTGAAGGCCATGCCAAAGGCCGTAATGGTTTTCTGTTCACTGCGAAGAGCGATGTTATATACTACAAAAACTGTTGATAAGGAAATATTCCGAAGCGCAGGGCGAGTTTGGCCTGCTATAAAAGGAATGCGTGTGCGATTTGGTGCGAGTAGTACATTATATGTTTATGAGGACTTCGGCTCCCAGTATCTCCATCGAATAATAAAGTTAACCTAACAACGTAAGTGGGATTTTCCGCACTTTGAAAAGACGAGAATCTATGAAGTGTTCCGGTGAATCAGCTAGACAAGGAGGGCTGTTTCATTGCATGTTGGGTATTCTAGTGCCGCGCGGCCTCTGCTGGGTTTACTTACAGTACAACAAAACGACTAACTGTAATACTACGTCCTCTACACGGTAGTGGATCGGTTGCAGGTGCCGGCCTGACTTGCGGCAACAGGTAGCACAGTCTGAATCTAAGTATTCTCACTGTTCTCAACGTTCAGACTGAGTCCCTTCTTCCTTTTGGCACAGCCTCATGGTTTGTACCCGAACGTATTGGTGTGCCTCATTCGAGGCTGTCAGGAGCATTTGTTGGAGGCAGATATATATAATCGGTATTGCTGCAGCTGATCTGTAGCAGACAGAAACATGGAGAAAATATGATTGATGCGCGACATAGGGTACGCACTAGAGGAGCGGTATTTCAGCTTGGCGGAAAAGTTCAAGCGCACAGCTTCAACTGTGAGCAACATCTTTGAGGTTAACTCACAATAAGATCGCGTCTATGAGAAACCGTATTAGCTGAGAGTGTAGACTGGTGGCCGGAACAGAACCTGAAATGAAAAGAATAGCAGAAAAATGGGTAGCGCTGCGGTCGCAGTGGTGAACAGACGTGTTCATATCGGCTCCGTTCTTAATGCCCGCTTTCGCAGTGTTAATTAGTTTGGATCCCGAAGATTTGAATACAATTGTGTTCGTGAAGGCATCTGCTGTCACCCGATACCCGACTTTCCATCGAAGGTGCGTTTTTCATCGATTTATCGGTGTTTTCGTGGTTCATCGCCACGAGGAGCCGCTAAGCCTAAGCGAACCCAGGGCTCGCTTGGCCTAGCCAGCCGTTCTTCTGCCACGACAACATGGAGGGCTCCGCCGCCGCTTCGACGCACGGTTCCAAGGTTTCCCAAATGTGCGTGCAAGTAGACGGAGAAGAAATTACACCCTAGGAATTTCAGCGCTCGCCCGGATGGCTGCACATCGGCGGGCACAAGAGCCGACCACGCCGGCAAGCAACGCACGGTGAGTGAGACTTCTCGTACCGATACTCCGAGCTCTCAGCAGAAGCCGAAGTTCAACAAAAACTTCAGGACCGCAGTGATTCGGGCAGCTCGCATGCCAGCCATGCCTGCAGACGAAATTAAGATCGTCGTGCGGCCCCGCGGAGGACTCGATATTTTAAAGGCAGGAGCTGCATGCGTGCCGCAGCAGGAATTGAGAAGGCAGATCGCGCTGAGGATATGGCGTGTCCCAATACCCAGCAGAACATTATGGTGCTCAGCACTCCGAGCGTCGAGCGAGCGGAGACGTATGCTCGAATTCGAGCTATCAACGTCTAAGGTAAAATATTCGACGTGAGCGCTTACGGAGCGACCACCCACGACACAGTCAAGGGCGTGATTAGGGGCATAGGGCTTGAGGACAGCGAAGCCGAAATAATGCAGCAGATCGTTACTAAGTACAACCCCGTGCCGCAGGGGCGAAGCTTATCGGGAACACGAAGACAGTAATCGTTGTGTTCAACGGCACCAAGGTTCCCAGGTATGTACGTTACGGATCCGTGCTCTACACGTGCAGTCTTTACAGGAAGCAAATAGAAGTTTGCAAATTATGCGGCAAGGTCGGTCACAGGCGCGACGTGTGCCCCACACCAAGCGTACGTGTTTGCCTTACATGTGGCGTTTGTAATCCAAAAGAGGGCCACAAGTGTGTCCTCAAATGCAAGCTCTATGGCGGAGAACACCCCTCCGGGGATCGCTTCTGCAGAGCCAGATACAAGGTTCCAGACGTCGTTCGGCGAAGGCGATGGGAACGCCGTAACGCCGAAGAACGGCAAAAACAAGCACTCGAATCAAGCTCGTTTCCACGCCTTGGACGTTCCCGCTCGCGCAGTGCTTCCCGTAGCGGATCCCGCCGCGGATCCCGCCGCGCGTCACCCAGCGCATCGCGCCATGCGTCACGCCACGCTTCCCGTAGTGCATCGCGCAGCGCATCCCGCGGCCGTGACTCATCTGACAGAGTCAGCTGGGCGGTCGCAGCAAGGGGCAAAGTTAAAAGTAGCAGCGTTAGTTAACACAGCGCCACTACTAGCCGAAGCACTCCGAGCAGCTGGCAGGCGTGGACTACCTGCCCCTACTACGAAGAACTTGAACAACTCCGCGCGACCAACGCAACGCTGGTAAAAACCACGTATCGGCTTGCCCAAGAGCTAGCCGAGGTCAAGAAAGAACTCCAAGCCGATCACTGCCCCACGACAGTCTAACGAGACACCTACACCCGCCGTTACCAACGAGCAGAGCCCCTGCACGCCATTAAACCAAGGCACACAATCAATGGACACAGCCCAAGACACGTCCAGAAAGAGAAGACCACTGATCAAACTCCCAAGAAACGAGCACGCACGTCATCACAAAACCACACGGAACAGACCGAATTGGAAACTAAGCTCGAAGCAAAAATTGAAGCAATCGGTAACACGTACGCCATCACGGCTGTCGTCACCGACCAATGACTGGCGCGACTGGAGGAGTTGATCACCACGTCCTTCCGCAACATACAAGAGCAGTTCGGCTTCATTGAACAGACTCTCAAGCCCATAGTCTGCAGCCCCATCTTTGCGGCGCAATTCGGCAACCACCCATACCTCCAAGAACAGACGCAAGCCCCAACTCCGCTACAATCATGAACCAGCCCCAAGCCAGAATAGGATCGCTGCCGGGCCTTATGATCTGGAAGTGGAACTGCCACAGTTACAACAACAAGAGAGCAGTGCTGCAACAACACATCACAACAGTAACCAAGAAACCCGACATCATCCTGCTGCAAGAAACGGCGACGCCGACCCCCACCCTCCCTGGGTATCGCGCTCACGTTAGCCCGGCGGAGGAACGAGGCGTCTGCACGTTCATCCGCAAAGGAATCACGTTCATCGAGCACCAACTCAAACACGGCCGCAGCAGGGTGGAGTACACCTTCACCGAAATCCTCCCAAGCAAACAACGAAAACGCAGCCTGTTCATCGCCAACATCTACAGTACCCCAAGCACCACACACAGACATTCAAGACCCTACTACACACAGCCAGCACCCAGGCCAAAGAAAACACTTTGCTGATCGGAGGGGACTTCAATGCCGCCCATCGAGCGTGGGGTTACATAAAGGACACGGCCAAGGGCCGGGAGCTGTTACAGGATGCCCTGGACCACAACTGGGCCTTGATAACAGACCCCGCTCATTCCACCCGCATAGGAAACTCCGTAGCACGAGACACCACACCAGACCTTACATTTATCAAGAACGACCACACGGGCAAAGAAACATGGCACAACACCGGTTTCGACCTGGGCAGCGATCACAACATCCTCGAAATTACGGTACCCAACCGGTTCCGGGGCCACACCATTGCACACAAGTGGACGGACCGGGACAGTTTCCGTAAGGGACGTCCCGCGACAGCACAAGACATCACAGACATAGAAACCTGGACGGCAGAGCTCCGCGATGCAGTGCAGTCGGCCACCAAAGACCATCGAAACGGACGAGGACGTCGTTACCATGGACAGCCGCATGGCCCATCTTATCGAGGCCAAACGTTCGATACAGGCGCGTTGGAAGCGGCAACGGCTGAACCGCAAATTGAGAAAGAAGGTGGCCGACTTAAACAGGGCCATTGAACACCACTTCACGGTCCTCTGCCGTCAGCAGTGGAACGAAATCTGCAGCCGAGCTGATGGGCAAATGCACCGCGGATGCACCTGGAATCTAATTCGGCACCTTCTAGATGAAACCAAGACCAAGTCACACCAGCGCGACAGTCTGGCCCGCCTCATGCACACCGCCACACAACATCAAAGAAAAGACGCTGTTATGAAGATCCTAGAAACCAAGTATCTGCCGGACACGCCGACGGAAACCCACCCGCCGTGCATGGGGCTGCCCAATACGTGGCTCGACCGAGATATTACCATGTCAGAGGTACGGGTAGCACTGCACGAGCTCAATACCCGCTCGGCAGCCGGCCCTGACCTCGTTACCAACAAGATGCTGCGCAACCTCGATGATGCATCGATCGACGCCCTAACCCGTTACTTTAACGAACGCTGGCGGTCGGGCAAACTCCCTAGACAGTGGAAAACGGCAAGAACAATCCTGATCCCGAAACCGGGCAAACCACCGGACATTAGCAATCTGCGTCCTATCTCGCTCACGTCCTGCGTGGGCAAGGTGCTGGAGCACGTGTTAGCCACCCGATGGCAAGAATACTTGGAGAAGGAAGGCCTCTATACAGACACGATGATCGGCTTCAGGCACAGACTCAGCACCCAAGACGCTATGTTGCAACTGAAACAAGAAATCATCGACAACAAGACACAAGACACCAAAGTAATTCTGGGGCTCGATTTACAAAGGGCATTCGACAAAATCAAACACTCAGCCATATTAGCCGAAGTATCAAGACTCAACATGGGGGTAACGAGCTACAATTACATCGAAGACTTCTTGACCAACCGCACGGTGGAACTGCACGCCGGAGACCTCAAGCTACCTGAATGCAAGCTCGGCAGCAAGGGTACACCGCAGGGTTCGGTCATCTCGCCGTTCCTGTTCAACCTCGTCATGATCGGGGTAGCGAGGGCAGTGGAGGCGACCGGCGTCCGGCACACGATCTACGCCGACGACATTACCCTGTGGGTGGCGGGCGGCACCGACACCAGCATCGAGCAACAGCTGCAAGCAGCGGTTACCACCATCGAGCAGCACCTGGAAGGCACCGGCCTAGTGTGCTCGCCCGCCAAATCCGAGCTGTTCGTCTTCACACCGCTACGAGCGGGACGGAAACGCGCTCCGCCTCGAGAGTGCGATCACATCAAGATTGTGACTGAATCGATGCAACGCATTCTGGGTCCTGGGGCTAATGCTAAACATGAGCGGCCGCAACGACGAGACCATCAACAAGCTTACCACCAAGGCAATAGAAGCCATCCGGCTCATACACCGAGTCTCGACGCGACGGGCTGGCATGCGTGAAGACAGCCTCGTGCGCCTCGTCCAGCCCTCTGTAATCAGTCACATCGCATACGTTGCGGCCTACGTCAACTGGCACGTCACCGACAGGACCAAGATCAACACGCTGATCCGACGGGCTTACAAGACGGCTCTGGGCTTAACGGAGACCACGAGTACGGCTCGGCTCCTGCAGCTCGGCATTCATAACACCCGAGAGAAAATGGCCGAGGCGCAGCTCACCGCGCAAATCGAGGGCCTCTCTGCCACCAAGACGGGCCGCAGTATCCTGGCGTCCCTAGGTTACAACCCGCGAGCTCCCAGCCGGCAACCGTGCGAGATCAGCGAGGAGGCGCGGGCGCACATCCACTTGGACCCCATCCCGAAGAACGTGCACCCCGAGTACAACCAAGAACGACGGCAGGCGCGGGCCAAGGCCCTCACCAAGCAACATGCACAAGACCCGCACGCCCGGTACGTCGATGCTTCGGAATACGAACGAGAAGGCTTTGCGGCAGTGGTCGTTGTGGCGGCTACCGGGACCAAGACAACGGCAGCGACCGTGCGGTGCACAGACGCCACAGACACCGAGGAGGTTGCCATCGCTCTGGCGATCTCCGAGGCCGTGTGTCACACCGTGCGCAGCGACTCGAGGAACGCCGTGCGCAACTTTGCCAAGGGGCGAGTGTGCACGCCGGTGGCCGCCAGCATCGGCAAGCTCAAGCTCCAAGACCGCCGCAGCACCATTCATATCAAGTGGTTCCCGGCTCACGCGGGCGTGTGTACATCTTCACCGAACGACAACGAGACGGCCTATTCGGTGGAGCGAGCGCTTACCCTCCGCTCCCCCGAGAGTGACCGTTCCGTGTGGAGGTTTGAAACCAAGGACCGAATGACCAGTTATAGCGAAGTTACAAAGTGTTATTGCCCAGCTCGACGGACAATGCCGCCTCTCCACCCCGCATTTAGTCGGGAGGAGGCCGTTATCTTAAGGCAGATACAGACCGGGTCACTCCCTGCCCCGGCAGTGCTACACGTGCTTCACCCAGAACTCTATCCGAGTGGTATGTGCAGTGTTTGTGCAGTGGGTTTGGCGCATCAATGGCACATCATGTGGGACTGCACCAGGTCGCCTACTGAAGCTACCTCCAGGGCATACCCGCCCGAACTTCAAAGTGCAGTGGAGTCTAAAGACAAGGACACTGAACTATGGGTCATCCAGCAGGCCGGGGGTGCGCTCCAAAAGCACAAGCCTCACAACCCGCCACAAACGGGCCGAACTGGGGTATTGCAGAGTAGGGCATAACCCCGGGTCGACGCTTGGCCAACCTCACGACGAGTTAAACCGTCGGTTGCCGGTATCAATAAAGTTATTCCTTCCTACCTACCTAGCACAAAAATGGAGCCGTGAAGCTAGCGGAAGTAAACGCCAGCATGGGATCAATGAAGGACACAATTCTGCTAAACGACTGCGTATTCAACGCGGCAAGCACACTAAGCTGCGGGGTTATATGGCAGGAGACGTGCAACAGAGGGAAGGAGTGACGCAGGAAACTTTTATGCACGTGCTAGCGCTCCTCGCAAAGAGGAATTTAGCGCTTACTTCAAAAAAGGAAGATGACGCAGCTGGTCAAGAACTGTGGTGGTATTCTCGAGTTTTGTCCCTTTTGCGTCCCTTTCAAAAGTGTTTCTTTTGGCGAGCCATGATTGGCTAAAAGCAAACAACCGGAAGTGACGTAGCGGTAGCGCGGCAAACCTACTACCAACGCCCACTGCTTAACCGGAAGTACGTCACGATGAAAGGGACGCAAAAGGGACGTTTCCAAAAGGGACAGTTACGAGAATACCACCCCTGTGCAGAAGTCAGGAAGACAACCCTGGTGCTACATTGCTTTCGCAGGTAAAGGATTAAATAGAGTGCCGATGCAGTACCGTTTGGAGATGCGAGAATGACCACAGCAGAAGCTGTTGAAGCTAAGAGGATAGCTAATGTAGGAGCGCTTTCGAGGAAAATGGTGAACGTAATAACAAAAGCTTGTATATTCAAAATTGTTGATAGCAAAGGTGCTGGCCGTAATGACGGTGGGTATCAGAAGATATCGAAATAGCAGTGTAAAGGACGTAGGAGGCTGAGACACATGGCGGTAACGTTGCGGGGAAAGTTGTTGAAAGGAACAAGATCGTTTCCACGCTTAGTAAATCAAAATACGTTGAGTTGTACAATCTTCAGCAGAATCTACATGACGCGTGATAGGATTGAGCTTTTTGATACAGGATACATTTAAACGAATTACCACACGAACTGCTTGCGAGGAGACTAGCTTCGTTGCCCGTGGTTTTTTAAGCGGGCCCCGCGCACCCAAGAAGCTGGAATAGCAGCAACTTGAAAAAGTGGTAGGGGAAGACGATAGCCATCAAAGTGGACTCCAAGCCAAATGAAAGTGGTTAAGTGGGCGTTCATGGCACAAAAAACCTTCCTTCATGGCTCCAGACAGCTACACCCGAGAGAAGCGGTGACTGATGCATACCCTCCAGTCGACACCTATTTGAATCACCAAAAAAGAACAGAGGAACTGATATCCTGCTCCTAACCTTGGAGGGTGCAGAGCACAGGAGGGCGCAGAAAAAGTTGTTGAATGGAAGGAGCCAGCTAGAGAAATACAGAACTGATAGCTCGTGAATAAACGCTTTTGGTATTTTGATGGAGCCACCAAAATGTCTTACCTTCAATGTGGGAGGTGCAAAAGTGGTCAGCGTACCTAATCAGTCGGGAGTCCATTGGCACAAGGTTAAGTAAAACTCCGCAAAACTCATAGGGTTTGTGGGAAGCACAGAGGGAAATGAAGCACTTTTGCAGGTCGCCTAGCTGGGATGAAGAGATGATTGTGAGGTGGCGTAAAGTAACAAAAATGATTGACCGCCAATAAGAGTAACCGCGATCGTTAACCCCAACGGCCGTTAAGCCCAGCAGGAGCTTGCAGCTTCAAAAGTGAGAAAAGCAATATCTGTGTCTTCTGCAACCAAGATCGAACCCCACAAACGGTGGTTGACGGCTTAAATTTGGGTGCTATGTAGAATGCGCATAATGCAACCGGGAGTACACGAAATTTAAGAAACAGCCTGCCAGAGGGGAATAAAGTCAACTTATTGGTTTTAAAAAGGCGAATGAAACATACCTGAACAAAACTTACCAGAACCTAAAGGAAACCGAGAACCTGAGGGAACATGAAAAGGAAGGAGCGTAGAATGCTGCGACAGCGAGTATCAAGACAGCTGAGCCATGCCAAGCAGTTGGGAATGCAGACAAAACAACTGGCGCTGCTTGCACTAGTGCTGTGAGGCTGAAGAAACAGCACGGGTGTCGACCCTCTGCTTCCTTCGGAGACACGGCTACTACATATATCATAGAGTTGCAAACTTTTCGCTGAAAGTTTTTCATGGCTGCGGGTGGGGATCTACGGCCTTTTACATCTATCCCTAAGTGAATCACGTTAGCACGCGTTATAACCAAAGACAACCAGCTTCCCGAATGCGGCGTCTGAAGCATCCGCTGTCGTGTGCTCCCCATGTTTCGCGCGGACGCACCTGAACTGTTTTGTTTTTTGCCAGCTCCTCATAAGGGTAAACCACACGCTCAAGCGATGACGACGCCATGCTACTGTACCAAGCTCAAGCTTAAGCTTCTCTGCTGTTAAGAGGGGCTCAGATCGGCTCAGTTTTGGCAGTGAGGCATACGCGAACGGGCGAGCGGGCGAACAAAAGAACGAACGAACGTGCGAACGAACGACCCAATGAACGAGCGATCTAACGAACGAGAAAACAAATGAGTGAGCGAGCGAAGGAACGCTCGCGGGAAGCCCGAAGCCAACACTACAAGTAACTCAAAAGAACTACTACTGTCCGAACCGGAATCAGATAAGAATTCAAATACCGGTCGCAGCAGCTTGCGGATGGTGATTTTCGAGCTCTGATAAACGTGTGCTATTTGTGACCCACAAGGGGTGCGGAACAAGGGCTTTGGACGAAGAAGACACGTAGAATTATCAAGGGAGGACTTTTCTCTCATCTGCCAACGTTCGCTCTAAACACTGTTTTTTTTCTGTTTTTCTGCACAGCGATGTGAGAGTGAGGCCTTATCACGTAGAAGTTTTCTGGGAAACCCACGTGCGCTTGCCACTGCTCCCCGAGGTTATCAAATTGGGCGTGTAACCAATAAATCGCCCGAGAGCAGTGACCTTCCGCAGTGCGGGATGAATGGAGAAAATACATGCAGGTGGTAAAATGAGAGTGAAAGCGAGTCGGTATTTGGACGTTGGCCCAAGAAATCAATAATCGCGCTTCGAAAGTTCCTGTATCTTTCAAGGGTTTACGGACGGGGAGCTGCGGGCCGCTTGTGAGCGTACAGAAATGCAACCGACGCTAACTAGACACCACAGTCGGTCGACCGGGAACGAAGACCCGCAGACCGCGGGCGCACCATTAAGAGCGGCTGTGAACCAGCCCCAGCCCCAGGTTGTAGAGGCATTTGTGGACGCTGGGGCCCAAGACGGCGTTTTAACTACGGCGATCCAATGTTCCTCTCATTCAGAAGCGAACCAAAACTGCGCTTATGAATCACTTCGCACCTGACCTTCTATGCTGGCGGAGCTTACAGCCATCCGGGACGGACTGCAAGCGCTACTACCAGCACTTCAAGCTCCTGGAAGTTTTACTGTACAAATGTACACGGATTCAACGGCGGTCATACGGGATTTGCGCCGTGTAGCCTCCAACTCGTCCGTTTCAAGAGAGATTCATACACTGCTGGAGACGTACCCCTGCCCTCTCCGACTGTCGTGGATCCGGCGTAATACTATCACCGCGCATATTGCGGCGGATACTTCCTGTCACCTCTCCTCGGTTCTACGACCGCTGCCCTTGCTGACAGCGAACCCACATGAACAATTTGTCCAAGTAAAGGAAGATCTGCGTCGCGCCACACGCGCTGTCATCCCACCGTGTGGAACAGACCTTCCCAGTGGGCTCGCTCGCTGGGAGGAGGTCCTGCTGTGTAGACTTTGAGTTGGGGTGGCCCTATCTCCTGCGGTAACCCGGGCGTGGCAACCACGATACCATGCCCCGTTTACCAACACCTACCCCTTCTGTACGGTTCCTGCCGAAGACGCCGACACCAACCACCTGCTATAGACGTGCCCTTCCCTGAGTGCAGCGAGATCCAGACACCTTCGCGGCACAGGCCTGCATCCTGGGAGACCTCCTGATCTGCAACGATGGCTGTGGGGGCCCCACCACCGTTGTCTTCTGGATTTCCACCGGGAAACGGGTGCCAACTTGTACCTCTAAGACTTTATGCCAAAGGGCATACTATCGCCAAAAAAAAAAAGTTTCGCGAGAACAATGGCGAATGTCTGGTTGTGTCAATAAATGGTGAACGACGTGCCCTTTTTTGCTACATTAAAGCTCAGTCCATGGGTAACAGTAGACGGCCTCCCTCTCCAGCAGCCGTTTGCAAATGACATGTCCCCGCCGTTGTTCCAGGGGGACCGCCGCTCTGCTTCCGGTGCCACCACTACGGACACGTTCGACGTTAGGGCAATGTTCAAAGGTGTTTACTACTTTGTCGTCGCTTTGTCCATGCCGACGCTGACTCTGTCCAGACATACGCCAGCATCACGGGACCTGGAGGCAGCCACGACTCCAGCACACAATGGATGACGCTGAAGCGCAGGAAGCTGCGGGCAAAGCAAAATACGTGACCTTGTCTGTTTTAACAACGCCTGAACACCCTGTAATCAAAGACGGGAATGCAACTGAAAACTCTGCTTAAGTGTGTTCCTTCAGTGGTGCCAGTTACCCAAAAGGAACCAAGAATGTTGATGTTATCAAGAAAGACTTAAACTCGATTCTTCTTATGAAAAAGAGACCGTAGCAATGGAGGTCCCACACGCAGAGCTAGCGGAGCGTCACCGAGCGCAACGAGAGATCGCAGACGGAGTGGCTCAGAACAAGGAGAACGCAGGCCAATATAATCCGCCAACGAAAGCGACAAAGGGACTACGAGCCACCTTGATACCGACAGAGGACGTCCAGCCGAACCTGAGACCAGCTGCGACGTTGTGGGAATCAGAGCCTTCTGAAATCTTCTTAAGTGTGCGATGGCCAAACTCGTCACTCTGGAGCATCACAACGATTGAGTACATCATTCTTGTAAGTGAGGCACAAACAGTACACTGCGAAAGTGCATGCGAGCAAGTTAAAGGAGAGCAGGGAGGGGAGGGACAAGGTATTTATGCGTGCAGACAAATCAAAGGTTAACGCCGCGTGTCCGTCTGCTATCACTTAGATGATTGCCTTCAATTTAGGGACGACTCTGTGTGTAGCTGTTGTAAATGTGGAAGGGTTTGCATCAAAATAGAATGGGCTAGTATGCCGCATCAGAACTCAGAGTAAACAGTAAAACAATTGCAAGGCGAACATCAGTTTCTTTTAATCATGGAAGCTCAGAACAGGGCCAAGTGTAAAGACGGCAATAAGAGAAGTTAAAACTCTACTAGAGCATGCATACACAGTATGATACAGAGGGGCAATAATACGAGCACACGCTGAACGGCTTTCGTTGTGCTAGCGTCCCGCGAAGCTGTCGTTGAGCGAGGGGAAAGATACACCAAGTGTAATGAAATGACAGTGGGGAGATGTGGCGAGGCAGTGCGTGGGGTTGCAAAGAAAGAACGGGCCTTTCATAAAAACTCTCACGATTTTCTTGGGTAAGCACACAGTACTGAAGAAGTGCTCGGAACCGCCATTCTACCGCTGATGCCCGCATTAGAAAAGGAAATGAAAGCCAGCCTTTCAGCCCCCTCAACGTATACAAAATTAAAAGCGCTCTTGATGGGTTGTCTCTAGGGAAATCTCCAAGTCCCTTTGGTATATGGGCTTGTTTCTATACAGCTTTCAATGTCATTTAGCAGTGGTCGCACATAGAGTAGTTAGAAACGCTACAAAATAAAAAAACGCACTCGTCTTTTAAGAATAATCACTTTGTCTTTATTCGCACGTCACAAGAACCTACTCTATAAATTCAGTCACAGCTTAACGCCACATTATTAACACAAACATGTAGTACAAAATTTTAGTGAACGTAATATAAAATAGATTACACTGCATTAAAAAATACTTTGAAGGTTCACAGAAAACCGTCGGACGTAAATAGAAAACGGTCACGACCACAATCCATGTCTTCAGAATCATTTTAGATTGTGCGGATGTATTAGGCGATAAGGCCGCTATTAGCTACTGGATATAAAAAAGGCATTTGACAGGGTAACACACCAGATAAACTTCTACAATTTGGAGCATGGCATTAAAGGCTCTGGCTTTGTAGAAGGGGTGAAAATGAGCTACCCAATGTGTGACGGCCGCCTGATAGTAAACAAGAGCACCACTGCCAGTTTTCCAATAGGATGCTTCATCAAGCAAGGCTGCACCTGGCGCTCCTGCTTTTGGCAATGTGCTTCGAACCCTTCATTTTAGGAAGTCTCCACAATACTCCTATACGCGGTTTCAGGCAGCACAAGAGTGAAGTATTCTCACGCACGCTGATGACATTGCGGTTATGTTGTGGTGAGAGAGAAAGTGAAAGCGCTGCTGCCAGGGATGCAACAGTGTTTGGCCGAACGGCTAGCATTGCGCGAAATTAGAACAAAATAATTGTATTCTGGTGTGAAAACTGAGGGAACAAGACAAGAATATCTGAAACTTCTACTGGGCCGACGACCAGTAAACACTTCGGCGTACCTCTCCAGTGCTACCAAGATATGACACAATACTGAGCGAAAGAAAATCAGTGTGTCAAAGACAGAACGTCCAATTGGGGAGGTGAGGACCTGTCTATATTTGCGGGCTACTGTCTAATTTATTTCTTGTGACAAAGATCTGCTACGTCCTGTAGGCTTTACGTATGTCCCGTGCCAGTGCACAAAAACTACACCATCAATTCGCTGTGTTCGATTGATGCTCTATATAGGAACCTATGAGGCGCAGAAACGTTTTTCGCTCAGGTAACGGGGCCCACGGTTCTCACCAACGCTTTTTGTTTGAAACCAATCTTCATGAATCTTTATGCGCTTGTTAAGTTTTTTTCTGGTTTCAAATTTTACGTAGTCGGGATGTAGGTCATTTAGTTTTTGAGATAATTAAGAATCTTCGTTGATTGCCCTTTAAAAGAACAAAAAATAAACAAATAGTTACCAGAAAGGCCTACATAGGTGCCAGAATTTGGGGAAAATAAATTAGGGAAGCAGCTTCTTTTGTTTTGCAATCACTTACAAGTTTACATTAATTCTAATTTCTAGGTTTCAGGTACTCCTACTAACCTAGAAAAAAATACTGGTAATTAAACAACTACCCAAACAGAAAATGGAACGTCTGCTTCGCTTATTGGACGAATCGCGCTACGCTGAAAAGTAAATTATTGGTCTAGCCACTTTACAGGCTGGGATGCATCTCTCGAAAATTTCCGATCGCCGCAATGCCGTCCACGCCAACAAAGAGAAATATCATAAAAAAAATTCACCCGCCTTTCCCCGAAGGGGAGCATGGGGAAGTGCGAATGCACGGGTGATGCGAAGGAACTCTTCTTGTCCAATCGCCCTAAGTGGGTATGTGGTGGGGTCGCTTTCGCACTTAAAAACTCTTCTTGGCCAATCGTCCTAAGTGGGTATGTGGTGCGGACAGACGGACGGCGGTGGATGCGTGATTCAGGGTCGCTTAAGATAATACTGATTGTGAAATTAAAAGCTATTTAATTCCACACTAGCCTGGTCAAAGTTTCAATGACTTGTGGGCTTGGCGCCTCGTGATCCCGATGTATGCTATAGGATTCAACCAGGGCTTCAATCCCATCTCGGTGAGGTATATTTGTGTACAGAGAAGTTACATCTATAGTTACAAGGAAGGCGCCATCAGGGATTTTTATGTTGTTAATTTCCCGTAGGAAGTGGTTAGTATCACGAAGATATGCCGAATGGGTAGCGAAGGAACTCTTCTTGGCCAATCGCCCTAAGTGGGTATGTGGTGGGGTCGCTTTCGCACTTAAAAACTCTTCTTGGCCAATCGCCCTAAGTGGGTATGTGGTGCGGATGGACGGACGGCGGTGGACGCGTGATTCAGGGTCGCTTAAGAAGTGCATTCGCGCTTAAAAATTATTATTTGTTCTATCGAAAGCGGGCTTGTACGGCTTATCTAAGTACCTTTTACTGTTCAAGTACCAACTTTAGTGGGTAAAAACGGCCCAAACTACCGAACGAAGTGGCACCTAAAATCTAAAATGCTTTTTGGACGTTTTTTTGGTCCTAACCACCCAAAGGAGGGATAGGTCTCTCGCATCTTTTCTTGGGACAAGTCGTCTAAATGTTTATTTCTTGAGACATCAGCGAGATGATTTTCTACGTATAGTGGAGATGCGATGCCTTGCCGGACTACGTTGTGTAGGTGGATTCTAGAAGAGGGGCAAGTGTGCGAGCATTCTTACTGGAGGTGCTCTGGGCTTTTATGTTTCCAAAAACGCTGTTGTCGATGGACTATTTGTGTACTGCAAAGAATAATTTCTTCAAAGAGTTCATTGATGTTAATCCAGCAATACTTTTGTACAAATCAGTGTACTCTTGCGGGTCTGGCAAGTACGTATTGAAAAGAGTTAAGGCTAAGACAATAAGGAATTCATTAAAAGCGCTGTTCTCCAAATTCACACTAGCACAATGAGCCTGATGCCTTGGCTCGAAGAAAATAGATTTTGGTCCCGTCAGGTGCTTTCTGTCGCCTGTGCAGAAAACTGAGACTCTGCAGCACATCGTTTTACAAAATTGTGAATATGCTGTCCTTGACTCCGGTATTCTACAGCGCACTCACCACCTGCCACACCTTATGGCATACAAATCCTGCGGAAAAATAACGTTGAAGGGGCGCCATATAACATTTTGATGGCTTTGAGACAGCATAGTGTGCGGAAGACTCAGATGGCTGCACGGCATGCGGACCACAACGTGTGCCAGGCCAGAGAGTACATCTTTGAGAGCACTGCAATTGTTATAGATGTGTATAGCGCCCAGAGCAAACAACCCCAATGGTAATGGGTGCGCCATGCCTTGGTTAAACTCAGGCAATTTTTATTCGCCTGGCATAACTAATCGTCGGCTGGCAATTTTAATCATTGCATTTACCTTCTATTTCATTTCTTATTCCATTCAAGACAAAGACCGCCTTCTCACTGAAGCATTCACATATTTCACAGCTCACTTTAATTGTACTGAACAAGCCGTTCTATTCACTATTGTTGAATAGTTCGACGGGTGTGTGGCATTCCTAGACGTCCTGGTGAATCCTGATGGTGTGGGGCTGTTCTTTACTGTATCGAGGACACCGACGCTCACCGGCCGCTACTTGAACTTTATTTCACTTCACCCAGCAGCACAGAAGTGGTCTGCAGTCGCCATCCTTCACCACAGAGCTGAGAGGATCTGTAGTTTGCTCGAGGGCCAGGCGAGGGACAATATGTGAATATGAGCATTCATCGTGCGGTTACTTTGAGGCCTTCATCGACTCTGTTCAGCTGCACAGCACTTGCCCTGCGCATGTTGTCGACGTCGAACGTCAAAGGCGCGCGGCAATTCCGTGCGTGCCCAGCATGTGTGAGGCTTTGTCACGCATGCTGCGGTCGGACAACGTGCAAACAGCTGATGTGCCAACTAAAGCAAAAACTTGTGAGCGTGAATTACAAACGAAAAAAAAGAACAGGAATGCAGAAGTTCTTTACGTCCTTCCTTGTGCAGACTGCCAGTACGTGTACATTGGAGAGACGAGAAACTACGAAACGCCCGCAGTACGATCGAAACGAGGTAAACAAAAACCACGTGTCGACAAGCGCCCTTGTCGAGCACTGCGCGACACCACATCCCACACAATCAACAAGTCTTCTTCAGGTGTCCTCGCAAAAGAGGAATGCTACCTCACGCCTTTATCTTGAGTCACTAGGGGGGTTCAAAAAGTCTCGCGAAAACCCACCTCGCAAGCGAGACTAAAGCTGCCAAGCTTGCTCACCTGAACCGCACCACGAATGGGAAGCCGGCGCAGCAGTGAAGCACAGCCACCAACACACAACGCAATGGTCAAACGCGCTTTTATCAGACACTCCAATAGCGTAGTTGGGCGCTTCGCTCGTCCTGACCAAGCTGACTTGCCAGTATCAGAAGAAAGGCGCAAGGGTGAGACAAGGGAAGGCAAAATCGGCGCACCGGCATACACATCGGCAGTGCTGAACGTCCCAATCAAAAGGGCCACTTTCTTTCCTCGTCTCGCGCAAATGTACCGGCTTGCCATGTCTGCGGTCAAACCGGTCACGTCAGAGCGTCAGCCGTGACAGCGCCGTGATACTCCTGCATCGCCGCGGAAAGTGCGCAGCTGCCTGAAAAAAGAGGAAACCCCCTTGCCTCGGTGGGAGTCTGCGAGAAATTGGGAACGCACAGGAAATCCAGTTTTCCCACATCCCTCCCCCCTTTGTGCGACGCCCCTCGATCTCGACAGTCTCGGGCGAATGATGATCTCACCGTTTGTTTTGCTGCCTCACACACTCCTTGAGCAGGTTCAAAACGTCCGATGTGGAACGTGCGTAATTGCGCAAAAGTCCACGTTCCGCCGCACTGCCGCCGCATAGTTCACCACAATACAGCGGGTGACCCTTATTGGCCAGTCTACACCCAAGGCTACCCGCATGCAACCACGGTCAGCAGGCCCCATCGGTGCAGAAGCCTGGGCCGTCTGAGGACTGCACCATGGCAGCAGGCGCTTCTTGGACCATTCGTCAATGTCCAGTAGGGTATAGTCGTCATGATACCATGTTTCAGAATATATATACAAAACTGAATTGCAAAGAAAATTCGCTCAAGAAACAACAATCAGACAAACGTTCTGGACGGAGAACGTGCATTAAGATGCAGCTAAAGTTTTTAAGTGCGAATGCACTTCTTAAGCGAGCCTGAATCGTCCGCCGCCGTAGTCCGCATAGCAACAGCTGCGGGTGCGCGCGCTCCTCGTCTTCCTTAGCAACGGGGGGAGATGGGCGCGCGCTGCCTGCCCGCTGACATGGCACATACCCACGTGGGGGATTGGCCAGGAATCGGGCGTGAGAAGGGCTAATGCACCCGCTTAAAGGAGTACTGACACGAAATTTCAAAGCTGAGATCCGCTCTAGCAATCAAGTACAACGACAACACAAATAGGTGTCTGTGAATAAATGCATCTTTCTTTCTTTGTAGTTGTGTGTGTGTGTGTGTGATCTCTCTTTCGCGAACATTACCGAACCGCGCAAATTCAACTCGTTCATTCGCACTTTCACATTCTTCCCCTCGGGGAAATGCGGGGAATTTTTTTTATATTGAAAGGCTTACTGCATTTGGCGAAACGAGCTCAACATGAAGCATATCCGAAAACCGAGTAGCGAAAGCTTAGCCCTGCATTTTTTACACAAGTTTTTTGCAATATCGCCATTGCGTTCAATTAGAAGGTTTGGTTCGTCATCCTATCTTCCAGCAAAACGTTTTCGGTTGAGACACGAACTTCCATCAACGCTACCACGTCATACCGGTTTGGTTCAGAAGATGCTTAAACACATGGCACAGAAGCTCCTTGATATACACATTGCCATGGTCGTCAAGGCCACTATCAGCGTTGCACAGTCGCGCTTTATTTCCTTTTTAAAGGCGGAGTTCTTTCCCCTATTAGTTCCCCCGTGGAGCGTTAGGCCGGGTTTAGAGTTGTAGCGCTATGGAGTAATACCTTTAACGAATGATGTCATTTCAGGTCTCAGCCAACCGAACTGCGTGAACACGCCGGTCTGTTACGTCCATAGATCACGATATGGCTTTTGCGTCGATAGTCTGCACATAGCTTTACTAGAAAACTATCATCATTGATGAATATGCTAGTCCAACAAGTGTGAGGAAAAGGGTCAATGAGGCGAGGATCCCACGAGCAGGTGTCGAGAATCCGTGTCTCAAGAACAACTTGTGGTTAGGAAGGTGCCGGGATTAAAACCCGGAACCTCTACGGCGTCAAACGCATACCCTAACCACTGGTTCCCCCAAAGGGCAAATGAGTACCTGGTTAGCAGCGGCGGCAAAAATAACACGTTCTCTTTGGAAATACAACAAGGTGTGTCGGCGCACAGTGCGCGACACCTACAACAAAAAAGGATCCATCAGAATTTTCGCAATTATTAGACCAAAATTCGTTATTTGGAAGCGGTAAAAATAAATCTGGCAGCAATACTAGGCGCCCATAGCGCGCTAAAAAAGTTCTATCGAACCTTTCCACGCCCAACACAAGGATTTGAGAAGTTGAAAATCAATATTAAAATGACAGAAAAGCGATAACCTAACGCCCAGAATGAAGCAAAAACGAAAACAATGCAATAACCGCGTGGTGGGAATCTGGTATTATTAAGCACGCTTTTATGCGATTGAGTTCGTGGCGTTATCTCTTCGTGCTGTTCTCCTCGCCAGTTCACATGTGTTAGCGACCAAAGTGGGGAGCACAGACTCCAATTCCGCGCAATGGACCCCGAGTACGCGTAGCTGGTTGGCGCCGGTTCTAGCGCGTGCTGACGCGGGACACTTTGGAATGAATTTTAAAGGCTGCGTACCAAATGACGCGGGCATGCCAGTATGAAAAGCTTTCAGTGACCAGTTCGGAATTGCATGTGAAATGCAGCAGCCAGTTCTCCCACGAATGGAGAGAGGTCATCAGCCCTGCCGCTTCTCCAGCCTTGCACCACTAGAACAAGCGAACCCAATGGCTTAAGTGGGGCATCTCGGTTCGCTCGGAATTTAAATGAGATTGCGATGTTGCTTTTTTGCGCATCTTGCTTTGGCACACGTTGGCAAAACTCGATATCAGAATTTCTTAAAAATCGTTTCCTAGATGGTCGTGGCACTCTCGGCAATGACGTAGACCACGTTTTCATCAGAATTCTGAGGAAAAGTGAATTTTGACATTCATGTAACTTGAATTCTGTTATGAGCGCGTAATTCTGACTTCTAGCTGCAGTCCCTGGCGGTGAAGCACAAGTGACCGACGAATGGTGTCTGCCAAACTTGTCGATCGCCGGTATCTCGCATTTCAGCGTTTCTTTATGACTAGATAAGTCAACATGTCCGAAAATCGAATACTTAAAACAATTCTCGCAGATTCTCTCGCAGCCTCCTTTTCTTACTGACTAACATTACCAACAAAAGTATTGGCATTACATGGCCATAGGAAAGATGCAATTGCCAGGACCTATTATGGATAGATTCCTTTTTACATTGCATTTAGAAGAATACAAATGTTTGGAATGGGCGGGCAGTTAATTAAAAAGTTAAAAAAGCCGCTTTTGTTAGGTAATATTTCATGTTCAATTTAAATTTTCCATGCCTCATTTTCTTCAAAGGGAAAGAGGCCGCCATTATAATTATGCCTATAAAATTTCAAAATCACTCTATAGTTCCTAGAAAATTGCGTTGAAAAAAAAACCTTTGAAAAATACTTAAATTTGCGGTACTGTTTTATTGCATAATTGTAGTTTTCCCAGAGGCGATACGCCGAGAAAACAGATAAAAATGTCTGCAAAGTAGCTGCATTTTTATTTTCCAACAATCTTATGCTCATATCGGCGCTTTTTCCAAACGCAGTCTCCATTTATACAAATCTGAAAAAAAAAATCATCCGAATAACAAACGTGTTATGATGGACAACTATATATTCTCGTATATCTGAAAAACTGGAAAAAGCAAAATGTAAAGCACAGTAAACACTGCTACACTAAATACCTGGATGTGTTCTATAGCTGGGTTTGTTTTATTGAACATATGAAGGAAGTAACCCTTAGTCACTGCGGAATTTGCAGCAGCAATTCTCTGCAGACCTATAGTTTCATATATCAAAACGTCTAATCAAGCATTATCTGCGTTTTTGCAACATTACCAATCCAACATTCCAGATATTTTTTCTTCAGTTCTTAAACACATAGTTCAAAACTTCCGGATATAGATCCAAAAAATAATGGTGGGCACCTGCCCAATGACAGGCTCCTAGTCATTCTCGGGGCTACCGCTCTGTACAAGAACATTCATCTCGTCGAAATAAAGGAATGTATCTCAAAAGATTTACGAGAGAACCAGCACCACCATGCTCCAGAAGACTACAAAGCTTTAAAGTGTTTTCATAAGAGATAGAACAGGCGTGTCCGGTCGACTACACATTTTAGTAAAATTTCATATCTAACCCCTTTTGCACTGGAAAAAATATCTGAAGTGTAGATTTTAGAAAAAATGTTCCCATCCAGAAAAAAATTCCAAGGCCGGGTGGGTGGTAGGTGCGTTGGGGGAGTCATGAGAAATTCGAAACGTTTACCCCTGTGAAAGACAAACAGTTGCCGCTATGCCCCTAGAGTTTTTTTTTTTTCAAAGATTTTCCAGAATTTCAAATGTGCTCACACTTTTCATAAACAGCCAAAATGTTGGGGCCTGTTCTGCCTCAAGACAAGCAAGGGTTTTTTTTTGTTAATTTATCGATTATTCATTCCAAAAATACTTGATGTAGAAACAGTTGTTTAGTTGGAAAAGTACGCTGCACTCAGGGCAGTGACGTATTTTGGTTGAGCTTGAAAGCCGACATAAAAAAAGGCCATTTTGAATTTCTTAACGCTTTCACAAATTGAAGCCCAAATTTCTCTTTATGGGCGGCTTGAAATACATGTTGCACTGATATTATTGTTTCCAAGCTACAGAGCACTATATGTAACCCTGCAGCTGTATTGCGGGGATGTACTGGAGTACTGAAGTATTTGACCAATTGAAAGAAAATTTAGATAGGTTTAACAAAAAGTGGAACGAATATTGTTAGGAGCAACACTTAAGGACAGAAAACGAGCCTCCCTGATTAGAAAACAAGCTTAGGTAGATGATATCATAATTCAAGTAAAGAAAAAGAAATGGATGTGACTGCCCATGTAGTGAGACGAACCGAGTACCGGTGGAAAATTATGGTAACAGGAGGGTACCAAATGACGGGTCTAGAAGAAGTGGAAGGTCATTACCCGATGGAGGGCTGAAATAGAGAAATTCAGTGGCCAACAGTGCACTCGAGCGCCGCGCGACACGAGCGGGTAGAGGTAATTGGGAGATACCTTCGCCCTGCAGTGGGCTTGAGTAGGCTGTTGTTGTTGGTGATGATGAGTGGAATAGCCTGGAGCAAAGTTCCAACTACAACTTAAGGCGAGAATGGCCGGAACAGCTAAAACATAATGAAAGTAAACGAAGTTGACAATTCGTTCATGACCTTTAACCTGAGTAATATACAAAAAATGTTACACGTTGTACAAATACTTTCAAAGTTCATTCTGCGAGCTAGAGCTATTAAATGTTCTGTATGCATCTTTTTATAACATATCCCTGTTTTTGTTTCGCCGTGCACGGACACTCACATTAACAGAGTTCTTAGTATGACCTCCAGTCCTGTGGAAAAACATGTATTTTGGATATGGTCCACCACAATCTATCTTTATAAAAGCAACATCTAGACTATTTGGAAGTCATTCTTGATTATCTTGTCACTTGAACTGGACACAAGGAAAAAATAGACAGAATAAAGCGCTGCCATCTGTTTGGTTTCATTGTTGCGTCCTTTTTGAGTATGCGGTACTTCGAAATGTTTAAGTCTAGCTTGGAGCGCAGGGGAGAGGGGCTCAGTTGGAAAGCGACAAGTACTGAACAGCGGCGGCTATTTGTCCTATTTCGTTTCAGCCAGATATGGTCTTCTTTTTAAGAAAAGAAAATTTCGAACAGGTAGCAACCACGATTGTTGCCAACGTTTTAGCAACAGACTTGCCCTAATTAAAGTTTTTTTCTAACAGGAGAAGCGACGCATTATTCTGAATACATTTGCATCTGGCAGCTAGTTCAGGGGGAAAAGACTAAGCGAATGACTATCTTTTAGGCGGAGACCTTTGGGGGCCTTTTTGCTTTGAAAATACGAGGAGTAAGTTTTGAGATGAAATCGGCAGTTGGTTTAATTGCCGTCGAGTTTTCGAGCTTTAAAGAAAAAGTGGGACTCAAGGGTTTGAGCATCCGCACTAGTCGGTGGTAATCGTTTGCGTTTATTTCAAGCAGACCTCTGGGAGGACACATTTGTCCTTGGGGGTGGTTCTTTTGGAGGGCTTCTAGGGGTGAAGTACACAGCGATACCCCTTTGGGTGCCAGTTTGCATTCCAGTGTGTGTTGTGGTCTGTTGGAACTCTTAGCGTGATTTCTATGGTGTGTCTGGTTGTTGTTCGCTTGCGTGCTGTACAGCTGCTGTGGCGACCACGTCAACGGTTTGTAGTCTCGCCTGAGATGTGCAACTCATATTTGGCCATGGCATTTCACTAATGGTGGAGATTTTGTGTCGGTTGTGTTCTGCGCTGGCCTCTGACGACAGGATGAAGCTTGTAGTTGGGAGCGTCACCCTAAATGAGTTCCTCAGCCTGTACCTAATGTTTTCGGAGATTAGTTGGACGCCTGAAAAGTTAGCTAGCAGTCCGTCCTTTCCAGCCCGTCCAATGCGGTCATGGGAAATGTTTGCGTGGTGGATAACGTCAATGTTTTTTTGTAGTGTGCCAGGTACGCGAGAAAGTTCTTCAGCTTAGCTGTCCTTTGTGAGTGAGCTATAGGACTGCATATCTGGTATGTCTGGGGTGGGTTTGCATGAGATGCTGGGAAGTATTGTTGTGAGAGTTATCTTTGGGTGTGGCCTGTTGGTCTGAACGTCAAGAACAAGAGTTTTCATGGCCACGAAAGTTCTTTCAGCGGTGCTTTCACCTGCCCTTAGTGCCACTGTGGAAGGCATGTCTCTTGCTGAACCGTTCGCAACAACGGTGGTCGCTACCCTGTTCGAATTTTCTTTTCTTGTGTTTTCTACCATGTTACACAGTTTTTTGCTTCCTATTTATGTATATGAGTCAGAGCTCAATTACTCCAGCGAAGCAAAGAAAAAAACGCTGGCAGTTCTGTTCCTCTTCTCAAAACTTGGTTTTTGAAACCTTGAAAAAATAGTAAGCAAGTGCAAACACGTTGACCACGGGGGACCCGAACCCACGACCTCCAGAATACGGTCAGTCACAATAGCAGCTACGCCACTGGCAAGGCTCTGCTCCTATTATGTTAAGGAACATGTTTTCTACTGTTGGGATTGCTAGCCAGCGCCACAAAGAACACTGTCAGGTGACGGCGAATTCATTAAAGGGGCCTTGCAGACAAAATACACAATTGTTTTGTACAAAGCTTTTGGTATTTTATAGGGCCCACCGCTTGTCCGGAACTAAACGGGGCTTTCCAATAAAAATTACGCAATTTCAGCCACAATCTCGACTCTCCCGCTGAATCCTTAGTTTTGTGACGTCTGCGATGACGTACCCAAAGCAAGTACTGAAATTTGGACTAAGCCTCAAGCAAACGGCGGCATGCTTTGCTTTTGGTACAAGACCTTCTAGATGGCGCCACCAAGCTCTGGAGGCCACTGTCCAACCTAATTTTGTTTTTGACCAGATTTGGGCCTGAATATCTTTGTTACGGTTGATAGCACTCGTTTGGTTTCCTTTTGCTGACTTTGGTTTCCTTTTGCTGATTTATGTTTCCTTTTTGCTGACTTGCTGCGCTGGGCTGTGTTATCTGTGTTATCCGTGGGCCAAGTGATACGCGTGTTCCAATCGTTATGGCGCATGTATGGTCTCCTTTTACAGGGAGAGTGTTTCGAAATAATGTTCCAAGCCTAGAATAATCTTTACTCTAGAATCTAGAATGTTCTGTATTCAATTCGACGGTTTGAGAAACACTGGCGGCGAGAGATATATTCCCTCAGAGCAGCCACCGTGGTGTTGGATTCGGCGACACTCGCTTGCACACGTCACTTTGTTGACTGCTGCTTCGCCACCACTGTATTCTTAGAGTCGTTAGGGGAGAACAAGTTCGCTCCATTAAACTAGTTTTTCCTTAAAGACACACACACACACATATATATATATATATATATATACAGAAATAAGGGTTGGCAGTCGAGAAAACCTCGGAAAGCAAAGGGGAGGATGTGGTAGATCATTGAAACATCTACCACATCCTCCCCTTTGCTTTCCGAGGTTTTCTCGACTGCCAACCCTTATTTCTGTGTTATTTTCAACGAGCCCCTCATTTCCTATTCTGATTCGCTATATATATATATACATATATATATATATATATATACATATATATATATTTTTTTTAAATATTGTGAGCTTTGTTCGAGGCTACAGCTCGTCCGCCACCGTCTTGAGTTGTTCACTTCTTCATTCCTTGTACATAATCACCATCATCAGTGCTTGGGCTTGATCGCCATCTGCAATCGCCTCCGAATGAAGGAGCTACGAAGCCACGGTCTGGTCGCTCCTATCTACGGCCTAACAGTATATATATATATATATATATATATATATATATATATATATATATATATATATATATATATATATATATATATATAACAGAAATAAGAGTTGGCAGTCAAGAAAACCTCGGGAAGCAAAGGGGAGGATTTGGTAGGTCATTGAAACAGATAAAGAATTTGGAAAGAAAGAAAGTGGAGAAAAAATGCCCGCCAGGTGGGATCCGAACCCACGACCAAACCCGAGGTGTGATCCGAACCCGAACCCACGACCACGACCCACGATCCGAAGCCACGACCCACGACCGAACTCGCGACCGAACTCACGACCCACGACCTGCTTTCCAGAATACACGACGTGGCTTGGAGTCTCTTCTAGCGCGGTCGTTTTTGCTTGTGTAATATTCAGGCATGGTATCGCGTCCTCTGTGACCCTTGCAGTACGTCTTTTTAAGTTTATCCTGCTCGGTGCTGAGAATCTTCAAAAGACGGTCTAGGTCTGTCGGCACTTCCTCTGGTGCCATCGCTTGCGGTGTTAACGTTTCTGCAGCGCGCATACGGTGATACTGCAGAACGATGTCGTGCCGTAGCGCTCGCACCGAATTGCCCGAAGGCATCGACGAAACAAAGGACCATTTGGGACCGATGGTGCCGAGGCGTCATATGTGTACTAAAACCTGATCGATGAGCTTGCGAAGGACACTTGTGTCATTTGTGGTCCCGATCGGGTTGATCCTACACTGCCCAGGGAAATAATCTTCCTCGAGGCGTGTCCGATCAGCGAAACGCTTTTTCAGCATTTCAAGAGCTTCCTGAAAGTAAACCTCAGTCTCTGATTGTCCTCTGATTGCTGAAGAAGGGTGTCTTTTCAAAAAAAGTTGTAGCTCGTTCAATTTCTCACAAGCTGAAAGGCCGTAGTTTTACAGCAAACCTGTTAGCTTCTCGTTGCTACGAAACTTTCGTGTAGTAAACAACAAACCCAGGCATGACCCAGTAAGCTTCGACAAAGAAGTCGAGCGCATGTGTCAGGCTAATCGGGCATAATTCACAAAGACCACTATGTCTGTAAAACCCACAAAACCGCATGATGGATGGTAAGCCGGCAGTGAACAATGGCAACATTCCGTTCATGGTAGAAGCTAGCTTTGTAGCTGCTGTCTAAAAGAGGCGCTGACGTTTTTCTAAGGTAAGCGGATTCGTCAGGCTCGGGAGGACCCAGAATTTGCAGCCGGAGTAGCCGAGCGCAAGCTACAAGTCCCCCGAGACCCGGAAGAACACTTCATACCCTCCGCCCCCCCCCCCCCCCCCCCCGCCATCAGCATGTGTATTCGTTTACAATAGCTTCGCTGGACAACCACTTTAGCAGGACGGGCTGGCGGCCATTTGTTTGTTTATCGTTTAGTGGAATTAGTGCAAAAATTCATTCGATCAGCGCAGGTCACCATCGACAGAAGTGAGAGTCAGTTTTTGTAGGCTTGGCCGGGTTCTCTCTATACCCGTAGCAGTGACGGGAGGCGGGACGCTTGCTAAAGGCCAACTCGAACGAAATTTTCGGCCGCCTAAATTGAGTGTTTTTGTAGTATTACTTTAAAACGTCCTACGTGCAAAATTTGAAGGCCCGCATTTTCGTTGCTGCATAAAAAATAAAGAAGAAAAATGATCTTTTTCTATCCGAAACTGGAAAAAGGTGGCCATCAGGGCCGGCCGGAAGTGACGTTCCAGTCATAATTCGAGTGGGCGCGCCCGGTGTATTGGCCCATGGCAGCCTGTGCAGAGATGAAGCGCAATCAATGTGTTTCGGCTCAATCGTTTACTGAAAAACACAAAACATGCACTAAAAGGATTAGAGGAGTCCGTGGAACCATTATTGTTCAGATGTGATCGGTTGAGATCCGCCTAGAGGCGTCCAGAAAAAAGTAAACAGAGGCATCGCGAGGCGTCGGGGTGAAGTTGAGATCTAGGAATGAGGTATACAAAAGGCGGTATTTAGCGCTATACTGGCGCTTGCACAGGCACATTAGTAGGTTGTGTTGATCAAACCAGCCTGCGTTTCTGAGAGAATAAAACAAAATAGCTACCGTGAAGGAAAGCTCGGAAACATGCGGCTATCGAGTAGGACTTCGGCTTCAGAGCATTTATCCAAGTTCAAATTCAGAAGTTTGATATCATTGTTGCTGACACGGGCAGTTTTATTTCTGTCAACAGGGCGCCAGCGCAAATCTTAGGTAAAGTTTCAGACCTGTATGAAAAGTCATGCAGCAATGAAATGACTCCAGTGTTTTCGCTGACGTCGTGAAAAAGTCAGTTATCCCTATACACAATGTTTACAACCTTGCTTTTACGCATTATGCCAAATGTAGCCCACATTTTCCCTTTTGTTTTTCAAATCGGTGAGCGAAGTGTTGCCAAGTGGGACTACCGTATGAATCGAAATATAGGCTGCCCCCCTTACTATGAGACCGTGAAAATAAAAAAATAGGTACAAAACATCGTTTGAATAAATTAAGAAAAAGTAAGATTCCCTGAGCTTCACACTTACATATACACGGCTGTTTGTGTAAATCGAAATCATAAGCAGTGATAAACGCAGCAGATGCTTCTGTTCCTAAGCATTTCGGCAACAATTATTTACGAACCGCTTCGAATTTATTTGCGAAGCAAGAAACCAAACTAGCTGTCTATAAAGGTTTAATTTTTGGAGCTCTTTTTGACCACCTGAAGTGACGTGATTGATAGTACAGAGCAGTCATTTCTATAAAAGGACGATTGCCGTTTAAGCTCATACTAACAAACAGCTAGAAGTAAATCCGTGAACACTGTGTGCCAAATAAATTGCCATTCCTCTGTGGTGACCATTGTATATTCCGAGCACAGGAACGGTTTGGTTTTGGTCCGGCTACTTTCGTAGGAGCAGTATTTCTAGAACTTTGTACTTGAATAATAAGAAAGGCATTGCAATTTTCCTGACACCTTCTTCGCGCATATCTCTGTTATTTTCAGTAGCTGTATATTCAGCATACCACTAACGCTACTTCCCAAAAACTGCTTCCGGTAAGTTTCCTCGTCTCTTTTAATGACAGAGACATGCCGCATCATGCATGCATGCGTACCTGTAAAATCCCCGAGATTGTATAGTTAAAAAGTGAACTGTGTGGCTTATGGGTCATAATATAATAAAAACGTTACCATGTTGTTGGCGCACCGAGAACCATCGATGAGTAGCATGGGCCAGTGAGAGTTCGAGGCACGAAATTGCCACCCTGGTACAAAGCATTGTGCGATGCAATAACGAATACCATATTGCTAAGGGGAAAATGTTTGTAAGACAGAAAAAAATATTAGTATAGGTCGCTGCTGAAACCACAAAGTTGCAAAAAGTGACATGTGCCTGTACATTGATTCCATTTTTTAATTTACGAGTGCATGCAGCAGATTACCGTTTACTACCGGAAAGATCATGTACGGCTCATTTACAAGGCTTTAAAAATGCCAGTCGAGGACAGCGTGTGTGAGCGGTGAGCAGTCTTCTGTAAGTGCTTTCTTTAGCTTTGTCTTCTACGTGCACTGTCTACCCCAGTCAAAGGAAGGCCTTTGCTTCCTCAAGCACACACAGTTCCAGAGTGACTGGTTCATAGACACAGCAGCAGTTTCCCCCATGAAAACAAAAGACACCCAGGGACTTAAGTTGTACGATTAATATAGCATTTATGAGGAGCGACATGCAAGACTGTTTTCCCAGATGGACAGGCTTGCTCTGTAGCTCTAAATCAAGTATAGATCCCATCACTGATACAAGAGAGGCCTACAAAACAAGCAAAGTCGCCAAAAATTTATGCTCCCGCTCTTGCTCCCGAGCCAGACACTTAAACAAACGAGTTCGCCTGGGTCACTGGCATTCTTTCAATTGTGTTTTGCTTTAAGGGATCGTGTGGACTGTGCGCAGTCGAGCCAGTAGATCGGTGTCGTGGGAAAGGCATAAGGTCTGAGGAAATGAAAAAAAAATGCCAAGGGGGAGCACGCAAGCATGCTGTCAAGAATGCTTTGCGAAAGACGCGTGATAAAAAAGTGGAGAATAGCTGGATTTTAGGTTTTGGGATATTATAAGCATCGGTTTTTTTAACCGATGCTTATAACTTTGTGAATAACTTAGTTTCATTTTTTCGTGTGGAGGCAAGGTAATTTGCAGCATGTTTGTTAGTGTACAGAATATAAATACCGTAGTAGTTGAGCGTGGGGGGATACTGCGGGAATCGTCGATATTCGGTGTAGCAAAGCCAGTGGAGCTTTGTAATGAATCAATACAGCTAGGAAAGAGTGAATATAATTTACAGACGGTTATCGTAAAACGTCCATGCAAGCAAATACCTCACCCTATACTCACATTCATATGAATCCGACGTATAAAAACTTTTGTTTGTACGTATTTTGGGTACTTCACAAAAAGTATCGCAAAAAGCGTACTTCACGAAAGAATACATCACAGAGTACTTTATAAAAGAGAGACAATGTGGACCGTGGATTTATAAGGAAGATTTTCTCATCAATTTTTTACGACAAATCCTATCCAGCTCTTTGCATAAATGACGCAAGACACCCACAATTGCCCCCTTGTGCGAATGCTTGACCTAAAGAAAGAACACATGGAGTTCACTTTTAAAATCAGCCACCCATGTTCTTGCCTTCGCTTACACGTTTTCAGTAGCATAATCTATTAAAATATCAATTTTGTACAAATATTCATAAGGTATTTGGAATTTAAGAAATGTTTTTCTTTGTGTGCACAAAGCAGGCCTGGCTCATAAAGCAAACAAGTGTTGCTCTCGGCCCACCGAACTTGACAACATGAGACCTGTTGAACCACACAAGCACGGTCTAACTCCCCGAAAATTGAGGCAATAGCCAGTATCTTCCATGCGGAAGAGGTAAAAGCTTGCAATTTGTATCTTTCTTATGACTACCAGTGCTTAATTCTAGCCTTGAAAGAGACCTAGGCAGCTCGCGGGCACCACACCCAACATGCGAGAAGTGTCGCGGTAAGAATAATCATTAAGAAACGACTTTGTTGCGGCAACAAAACATTATTCGCGGCAAAGATGTTCTCACCAAACCAGAGTTTACCGGTCGTTTTATAATTCAGTAAGACGCCCCTCACTGGAGCTGAGTTCATGAAGTTTTATACCACGTATACAAAATACCGATGATGCGTATTCTAGCTCTGCGACCAGAAAGCTACCTTATATGAAGCTGCCACCAGGACAACCAAAAAAGATGGCGCTTGTTTGGTATATTGAAATTGGTCGCATACAAATGTCCTTTTTTTAATGTGGTCTCAGCTTTATCGCCAATGAAGCAGAAAGTATCACGCAGAAATGAATCCTTGATGAGCCGCACACTCTAAAGTTCTTTGCATCTTTATCGCCTAAAAAAGGTGAAGTAAAATTGTGATTAGGTTGTTGCGAGGCCTCAACCCCCTTTGTCTTAGGTTCCAACATAGTAATGTGTAGCTTTAAACCTGTTTTCTTAGGCAGAAAGGATGTTGACGAACTGCAACAACCATAGTTTTCTGTAGTGTGGGAAACGGGGTGCAAAGTGTGTTTTGTTTTATTGCAGCAGCGAATAATATGCCGTATACCTTTTTTAAGCATCTCGCAACATCGCTTGTGAAAGACGTTCAAGTGTTCTGCCGTAGCTTATTCTTTGAAGCTATATGGCGCTTTTCATATGTAGTAAAAACATGGTTGTGGCATTAACAATTGTTGCACAATAATTATACGGCACACCAATCAGTGGTACACCCAGAAATGTGACTCTTGTTAGTGCTGGTGTAACTCAAGTATTGGATCGTTAGTACAGCACAAGAAAAACACGTTTTTCGCATACAGATACTGTATTTCTGGCTTGCTGTTATCCCCACGAATGAGTTCCTTTAGAAAGGTATGAAAAAATATTACCCTCAAGTACACACTAAACTCCTTGCCTTCTTTGATCGTCATCAAAAGCCTGAAAGCATGTTGTAAGGTGCTTACACCTTTTTGCCCAAGTTGTCCCAACACCATTTTGCACGTTCTCTAAGTACACTCTAATGCTCTAAAAAGTGTTGTATGGGTGTGTTATTAAAGTCGAAACGTGTGTGGTATATGTGCGAGGTGATTACACGCTTATGCTTTGTGTTCCAACACCGTTTGGTTGGTTATGCGTGCATTTAGGACAACTGGAAACCTACATTTTTCTCGGGTGTTGAAAGTGCGTTGAAATTGGTGCTCAGTTGCAAATAAATAATGCCTAGTGATGTCGTTTTAAACACCTGACAAATGAAACATCCCCTGCTTACAGAAAATGTTGAAGCCCACCCCTGTAAAACACTGTATAACACCCCCAGATTTGCAGGTGTTTTACACGCATCTGCTTCATAATCAAAACAAGAATTTGAAGCACTGCTAGAAATGTGGCAATTAGGGAGTTGAAATAAGGAACAGCCTTCTTGAACGGCGTTGAAACTGTGCGGAATAGTTGTTTGGTATTAAGAATATTTATTCTATTACTCATTGAACATAAAGGCTACCAGGTTTAGGAAATTCGCATGCTGCCATAGATGTGCTCATATAACAGTGCATTACTCAAAAATTAGCGTCAATTTTTCTAGTTTTGCGACACGAACACCGACTCTTTCAGATGACTTTTCTTTGCTTGCTCTAAACGCAAGAAGAGGTAATGTATTAGTAAGTTAGTAAGAGCATATTTGCTCTCCAAGTGCATACCTGTGAATTCCTCGCTCGGTGATATCTGTGCTACTGTGCTTACCACCACCTGTAAAGTGCTGGTGATAACGGTGTGAGTGTTCCCTGAATACATACCACACAAAATAAAATCGCATGTTTGGAGGCCAGGGAAATGCGGATGTGGTGCTACATTCATTCATGCCATAAAGGTATTTCCGGTTAGGCAATCGTTTCTTCTCTCTTCTGTACGCGCAAGTTGCATCTTTCCATGTTAGTGTACGATTTATTTTTTGCAATGTATAAGAAAGCGATCAGTTGGGATTCAGCGTCTGTGGTGCGTGTTCTGTCCATATTCGTAAAAATGTGCGCTGTTCCTACCATTGTTTCGCACCACCAACTAGCCCAACATGGTACCCTTTTGACTTATGTTTCATGCTCGATTCTTTCGGGGTCCAAGTGTAACTTGTGCGTGTTGAATGAGGGTGTACGTCGTAACGTCGTACTGCGTAATCAGCCGATCTGCATTTCCACGTATAGCTGCGCTGTCTACACCCTTGTGTTTGGGTGTTAAGCAGCCTTATACCCTGATTTGAAGGTGTTCAGAGGCCTAATGTTGTTTCTTCCTTACACGATGTTTTAGTTCGAGCACTTTCTAACGCTGTCTGCTTGCTTTAAAGATTTCACTCTTCGCGGCCAAAAAGGGTGTAAAACGTTTAGTGCGCAGTGTAGTCTTTGTACAAGATATTTCATATATGCACACATCGTGCAGCCTCATTCAGGATTATTCCAGGTGTTGGCATGCAGATGATACACCAAAAAAACTTAACAGAAGTAAATGACATCTGTAAGGTCCACTTATGAGATCAGCGGCCAGGCGCCCGGGCTGCGCGTAAGATCCCTCCACTCTGTCTCGGGGCTCAGCACTGTGGACTCTACGCCGCAGCCGTCGCCAATTCATCACTTCGCGCACGGGAGGCGGATTGTCTGGCCCACCGAATATCACAGGGATAATCCCCCATTGAGAACGCAGACGGCGCCGCCGGGTTTCGAGAACTGTCGACGTGGCGCGTGGAGATGGTGGAATTACCGGACTCGAAGCGCGCGCCGCGCGAGACACCATTGTAAACGCGCCCGGGGCGGCACAGTGCACTGTCACCGCCTTTCGCTCTCACCCCGCGGGGTCGCGCGCACCTGCTCCTCCGCGAGGGTGCCGTTGACCCAAAGATGGCGGCGCCTCATTGAATATTCCGTAGCGTGCTGAGTAACAGCTGTCTACGTGAATTTGGGCACTCCCTTACACGTGTACGAACGTTTCAGGGGCGTTCCTGAGAGAGGGTGATCTCGAGGTGTTATAAGGCCGAACTTGGCCGTTGGAAATCGTTCTTGTCTGAGCGCCAAGCTGGGAAGTTCCCGGCTGGACAAGGAGTCTCGACCGTTAAAGCTAGGTTGGGATTTATGAGCCCCCTAGGCTAGAGGTTAAGATCGCGTCGGAGGTTTAGGGTACAGCACCGTACCGGGCAACTAGACGGATCTTGCGGCGAGACACAGTCTCGGCCGTCGTGTCTCGAGCGGTTTGTGTACGCTCCGAGAATAGGAGATTTAGACGAAGTTGAGGAGCTCGAGTGATTTGTGCGCAGTCGGAGGTAGCGTCTGGCTGAAGTTTGAAGTTTTTCCTTTTTTTACTCATGTACCCAGTTTTCCTACTGTAAATAGCTGCATATAAAGTCTTCCTTTCGTTTAATCGACTTCAATGCCGCGAGTTCGTGAATTCGACCACCATCTCCAAGAACTTCAAAACCATCACCCCGCCAGCCTCCTGCCAAATCAACCGGAGCCCGGGCGATTGGGTTCCTGATCGACACCGGACTTCGGGGAAACGAACCACAACCATCTTTACTACATCTTTTAACAGATTTATAGTAGTAACAAATGTATACAGTGTACCCTGCAAGATCATAATAGCAAAAGTAGCTGGAACCCTCAAATTCCTAATAAATTTCAATACCAAGCAAAATAGCATTCATATGAAGCATGGTTTATCACCGGGAGGTTATCTCCTTTGCTCAATATTGAAAAAAGTGAATTATATCTAAATAAAAAGGCTTTGGGATTTATGGTGTAATATTTAGTGCATGTTGGCTTCCGGTTTATTTAGATGATGGTGCTCCAAACTTTCCGTGTCTTTGTTGTGTCGGTCAGCGCAGTGAATTATTCAAACTGTAGAGGAAATTTACCCAAATAGGCGGCGCCGAGCGAAGAAAGAAAATGAGCCCAAATTTGAAACTGGGAAAAAGGCAAGAAATCGCGGTTACATCTGGGGCAGATGAAACGGACGGTCTTATTTTTATAGCAACGGTGCTTTTTGGGGATTACACACGACAGAATCCTATTCAAGAAAAGGGTGCAGCAACGTTTTTCAAAGTAAAGCTCCGTTTTTTTGGGGGGTACACGTTTGGCGGTTTGCAAGTGCCTCAGTCTTGTGAGGGCTTTGATAGGTGATATTTATCTTCATCGAATAGCATACATTATAAGTAAAATTAAAGCCGTGGTGATTAAAGAAAGTTTTTTACTGTAAAAAAACCACTAAATGAGTAAAAATAAAATGAGTCGATGACCGAGTACACAAAATTACACACTTCTTTCAAGTTTCCATTCATTAGGCATTGCTGACAGCATGCGCAAAGATTATAAAAGAACGTTTTTCTTAACTACAATGACGGCTGGCACCCACGGACTGGCAGAAAGTTCTATAATGTCGTTGCGGAGCGTTTGGTCGGCTGTTTCCTTGGATGACGCTGCGCTCAACCAGGGGCACATGGTGGGGTCCTTGACGAACCGGTGTGGAATCACCGGTGTTGATGCGACACCTGAATTCAAGTGGTCTACATAAGGAACAATCGCCTACGACAAATATGTCTTCAAAGGATAACGGCAACTGGCTGAGGACTTGTAATTGGGCTGATGGCAAATGCAGGGCAATCATCATTTTTATTGTTGTATTTATTCGTGAAGTACTATTGTCTTCGTGGCGGTGCTTGGTGGTTCGTTGACGGCGTATGTGGAAAGATCACCCTAAACTACGGGACAAGGGGTAGGAAGAGACAGGCTTTACTGTACACTTAAGGAGAAAAGGTGAAGTTCACAAAAGAGAGTTAAAGGCGGCTCATACTAACCGTGACGACTGTATGCGGGAGAATCTCACTGCGCGTCAGAAGAACGTCAAAAATAAGGTACACAACCTAGTCACCGTCGGCTGCGGGAGGACACGATTCGAGGGACATCTAAGTGGGAGCTTGCGGTGCCAAGCAATCATGCGCAGCGGACAGAAACGATGCTTGAGCATGTTGTCATCTCAACTACACAGCAAACAGCTACAACTGGACGTCGCACGATAAACAATCAATGGGAGCAGAATGTGCCGCGAGAAAATTAAGCTCGAAGTGAGCACTTGAGAACAGAGTTGACCGGGAGCGATGACGACACGAGCTGTCCACGTTCCGAAAACGGACGCCTTCTTCCCATCTGCAACTCGTACAAGAGGTGATGAAGCTGCAGTAAGCAACTTTCGTAGACGATAACAAAACCTCGAACTCGTAATGGATTGTGCCCGCCATAGTAGATAAGTGAGGTAACAGGCACAGCATCAACATCAATGTCAAACACGTTCTACCGAATGGAGAGCGTCAGGCGAAGATTTTTCTTGTCCACTGTTAATGCAGCATCCCCTGCAGCACCTGCATTGATCAGTTTTCGGAAGGCGAGCGTCCAACCGCCGCCGAAGAGGAGGGGTGCCGGCATTGACATGAGTGGGACGGACGGCGTTCGGTTTGTGAAGTTCACCGGCTCGAGCACTGGAAGTGTCAGTGTCAAACTGCGGCGTCTTGGAGCGAAATGGACATTATTGGGGCCTCCTGCATAGCCATAATTGGTGAACCGTTACTACGGGGAGCCGACAACCGCCTCTGACTTTAACGCACGACGCGCCCAACTCGGCAACAGTGAAATTCAATGGGCGCGTCGTCAGGTACTCTCAATTCGTGTAGTTTTCGGTTTTGATAAATCGGAGGGCGGCAGTCATTTGGTCGGCAATACGGATGACCACTTGCCGGCAGATCAGACTTGCACGACTCATGGCGGAAACAGGCTGAAGATAAAACTTCACCATTTCGTCGCGCACAACAACTTGTATTAGGGGATTGGTTGGCCCATGCCGGGTATAAGCCTCCGCCAAAGAGGCTGTAGTCGGAGCCATAGCTTCAATTTCGTGGCGTATTAGCTTCTTGAGGCCGTCAAGTCACTCGGGCCAGCACTCATATTAGTAATCCGGGTGGACTTTCTTGTGGACACGGGTCTTAACACGACCAAGTAGGAACGGTAGTGGGAAGCCGGGAAAATGCGTTGTGATGCATGCCCCAACACCTGCTCGACAAAACGCTATTGTCTTCAACAGTGGTGCCGTCTTTGCATATCAAAAGATGTAAAGCCTCATTTGCGATTCATTTTACACATGGTCTACCTCGTAACACTCTGGCGTCTGCGAAAGTAACCTTCTGGCAGACACAACGCGTTCTATATGTAGGCCCCATACGACTCAGCAGTTCACTGTGGATGAGACCCTATCTGCATTTGAGCTGCCAGTTGGCGGCCAAATAGCTTACGCAACATATCGTTACAAAACTCTTACCTTCGAAACCCCTTTTCGTGCGTAGGTAACCACAATTTCGCTTCGCCTTTCATATACTAACGACTTTTGCCCGCATAATAGTAGGGTCCAATCTATCATGAGCTGTGACCCACTCATTGATGTCCATTCAGTCTTCCACATCAACGCCGTCTGTTCCGCAGGACATTCCAGCATTTCGCGGTGGGGACCCAGCAACGAGTGGCAATGCTGACGGTGTATCTCTGTCGGTCACCATCGTTAGACGAGGTATGTGACGTACCCTGCGCAGGTCCGTGGTGTGCGAAGGGTTGCACCGTACTTGCACTGTAGTAAACTGCTTTATTACGCGGTTAAAGCAAAAGAAGGCTTCCGGGCGTGGTCGTAAATCCGCCCGTCGATCAGCAACTTATGCACTTATGCACTGCTTTCGGCGCAGACACATGTAGCTGGTTTCGCTCTGCATGTTACGGCTACCAGAGAAGGTGCAGCTGAATGCGCTTCAGTACACTCCTCCACCTTTATTTGAGAAGTACTGCATGTCAGGCTACCTTTCGTACCCTGGCGGGGTCTCCCAGGTGTCAGCGCCCTACTCAGAGGTGGACCAGTCCTCGCTTCCGGCTCTTGACTTTGGGGAAAAGTCGACATCATTTGCGTTCGAAGTGCTTGCCTCCTTGGGCGACGCCTTTAGCTGTCGAATATGGTCCACGTGAAGCGTTGTCGTTCAGCCAGCTTGCATAACGTTCTCGATCACAAGATATTGACGATCCAGTATCTTCGCTGGAATCTATGCCTCCGTGTTATTCGAAAAGTCCTTATTGGCATATTGTGTTCTGCGTCTGAACATACGACGTTCTTACCGGGTTGGTGTTATGTGCCCTAATCTAGTGGTCTTGATTAACTACCGTAGACTAAACATCCATCTAGCCTCAGCAGGTCGAAGCATTTATGGAGTCTTCTTTAAGAAGACTTACGCCAGTGGCTGTTTTGTACGCGTGTGAGGTGAGGTGAGGTTGTTGAACAAGATTCGTGCGAGCCTTTGGACATTCGTCGACCTATCCTTGGGCATTTCCCTTGGTAGTTTTGTTTCGGGGCGATGCCTCTTTGAGGCTGGGGCTGCTGGCGTCTCCTGTCGTCGTCGTCGTCGTAATCTCCTCGTGATTGTCGTTTTATGTAGACACGGTTCTAAAACACTTTAAAACTCGTTGACACCTCACACCTTAACGTAACGCTTTCTAAAATAGACCAGGACACCCGTTTATGCCTTGCGCAGGAGCGCTTCGGAACGCGTATCAAAAAACACCGGGGCACTTGTTTACGCCTCCAATAGAGAAGGTAGTGCTTCAAAAACAAGAAATCTTACAGCAAAGCTGTACACCTCTACCTCCCAACGGTTTCATCTCCGTTGAAAAAATGCCAAGGCGGCAAGAATACACTTATAAACTGCAGGTTTCGCCCCTCCCTAAGTTTCACGTTAATGGAGATGGCCCGAGATTTCTTGATGTGTATAACTGGCTTGATATACGCGTTTTTATACTCTTACGTATATAAAAATATATCCCAAAGTTGCCATGAAAACATCGCAAATATTTTATCATTGTCGGAGCAAAGGTCTAAAAGCAGTCGCCCTTTCTTTCTGATCATGCTGAAAATACGTCGAAGCGATCAACCATCCGTTAATCTGTCTGCTCTGTGCTCTTAGCGACTAATGTAAAAAGCCTGATTTCTCTACGGTGGAGGAAGACGAACACTTTTTAAACTTCTTCGATGTTTCCACGGCTTTTTTCGAAGAGCCATTCGATGTTGGATTATAAGTAACTGTCAGCCAATGCTTCACTTCATTGCATTCTAAGAAAATTTTAACGTTCTGACCAAGGACCTCCAGCCCGTTATCGGAGGCAGGTATTTGCGGTATTCTGTATGATGTCAAATGTGGCCGTATCGAGGTTTTCTCGGCCATTTTCCTCTTAGCGTGCAGTACTTTAAAGCTTTTAATCGCTGTGTAACACTAGGAAAAGCGCCTCCCGGTCATTTTCAGCGCACTCAACCACTAGGCGTTCCCCTGGTGATGGTGCCCAGTTCCAATAATATAGCGGTATTCTTGCGCACACATTTGACTGCGCAGATTAAGGAGTGCACTGATATAAATATTTCCTAGGTTTCTTGACTCAGTCCTAACCACCATAAAAGCCTCTTGCCATGGCTTTTTTGCGACCTACTTCTGGTTGTCCCTCGTGCAGTTGCTAAAGCCGGCGGTTTCACAAGGCTCTAGGTATAATCATTTTAGATCATGACTGCAGGCAACCTTTGTCGGTTGATAAGTCGCCGCTTCGCTTCTTCTACGGTTCCATCTTTTTCTCCTTGGTTTGGCCTGGTTACCAGTACACAGTGAAATGCAAAATGTTTGAAAAGACTGGATCCTTTTTTGTTTGCTTGTGAGATCTTGACTTTTTATGGGCAGATCATTTGGTCCTTGAGATATGAAACGCAGACTCCTCTTCACCATCCCTCTCTGTAATTTCATGAACCAATCGTATCAATTCAGTTCCGACTATTTCCGGTTGGGTATGTCTTAGTCACATGCCAATAAAGCGACAGCCCATCTCTGCATCTTAAGAGAAGCCAGCGCAGGAATTGTAGAAACCAGCGCAGGAAAGGGAACTGCAAGGTTCAGCAAGGTGGCTCGCAGCAACAGCTTCGACATGTCGCGGCAAAATGAGACTTTTCGTGTATGACAGTAGAACTGTAGGGGGTATGCTCATAAAAGGGCGGCTCTACAGCAATATATTCGCACATGTGAGGGTAGGCCGCAGGTTATCCTATTGCAGGAGACAATGACGAAAGAAGTTTCTCTGACAGGCTTCCGAGCTGTGTGCGGAGATCTAAAGCTAGGGAGACTTGCATTATTTTGGATAGTAAACTCACGCAGATGGTGCATGACCTTAAGATATCTTTCAATTTCCTGGAGTATGTCATGATTGAGGTGATTCCGAACCGGGTGAACAAGGGAAGCATGTTTATTCTGAATGTGTACAGTGCCCCAAGCGATAAGGCACAGAGGTTGAAGCTGCTTCTTTAGAAGGCTTCTAAGCTTGCCGAGAACCACCCGCTGATCGTGCCAGGGGATTTTAATGCTCCGTATCACGTGTGGGGGTACACGCATGACACGGCCAAAGGGAGGGACCTCTGGCAGAACGCTGCAGAGTTTGACCTTACGCTGGTCACTGAACCTGCGTTTCAGACGTGCATAGGGACGTCCACGTGTAGGGACACTACCCCTCACCTGTGCTTTGTAAAGAACGCTACCAAGCCTAGTTGAAGCAGTCTTGCCGAGGGTGATCCAGTTGAAGAGAGGTGGAAATGGAAGGCCTGGACCGGCCGTCTCTGGACGATTGGGCCGCCCAGGTGAGGGAGAATGTAACGGAAGCTACGGAGAGGATCACTACGGATCTCGAGGTGGACATTGTTGATAGCATGCTGGCCCCAATGATTCATGCCAAGCAGTCTTTGCTGGCTAGAGGGAAGGGGCAGCGGCCTAATCGCAGGCTGCGTAAAAACGGTTCAGAGCTGAATAAGCTGAATGAGGACCACTGCAAGCTTTTGTCTAGGCAAAAAAGGGATGAGATATGTAACTCGGTGGACGTGCAATTGCACAGCGGGAAGTCGTGGGGCTTGCTTAAACATTTGATCAACGACTCCAATACAAGAGCTAGTAATGGGTGTGTAGGAAAGGGTGCCGAGTTTCACTGGACTCACAATGAGGCTCACAATGAGATTCCACATAAGATTGAAACCCTTTACCACCAGTTGCGTCTCAACGCAGCGCAGTGGGCTCACATTGAGGCTCACAGTGGACTCATAATGAGATTCCTCATAAGCTTGAAACCCTTTACCACCGGTTGCGTCTCAACGCAGCGCTGACAAACTCTTACCGACATCGCCTCGGTCTAACTGCAAATCCATATTGCGATAATTGTGCATTGACCGAAACAGTGGAGCACGTCCTTCTAGAGTGTCCGGCATACATCCAAGAAAGAAATCACCTCGCAGAAAAGATTGAGTGCCTCAACAACGCATCTATGTCTTTGAAAGGTCTCCTTGGACCGTGGCCCTCTCTATCGTCCCAGAGAAAAGTGTTGGGTGCCTTATTTGACTATTTACGCGGAGTCTGCGTCGCAGAGACAATTTAAAACTTTACCTGTGAGATCGTGCGGACTATTACCTCACCACGCAAAGCTTCGTGTTCACTTTTTATTTTAACTTCTTCTTTTCCCCCTTTCTTCTGCTCTACTTGTTTTGGCGCTTTTACTGCCTTCTCCCGATCGCCGTAGAGTAGCATGTAGGCGGGAACATACCGGCAAACCTCTCTGGTTTCATCTAATAAAAAGGTCTCTCTCTCCCTCTCTCTCTAGTATGGGGCGCGTCCTTGCAGAGCTACACAAGACGCAGTGAGGTCTGCCTCGAAGGAAGAGCTGGTTGAGCAGCTGGCCGACAAATACATCCCTGCTGGGCCCGGGATGATCTTCTGACGAGACGACATACACAGGGGACGGCAACGTTTCCATAGATGAAGACCTTTCTGTGGAAGAGATCCGCACGGTTTTACGTGACCTTAACAGCAAATTCGTTCCCGGAACGGACCGGATTTCGAAAAAGCATTTGAACAACCTGGACAATACGCCGATCGAATACCTTACCTGGGAGGTTAACGCTGTGTGGAGAGAGAGAGAAACAACATTTATTTGTCTAAAATGGTTTTGATGCAAAGGAGGCCGCGAGATGGGGAATTTCCGCAGCAGTGGAAGACAGCTCTTAGGGTGATCATTCCTAATCCTGGCAAAGCCCCGAGCATTGATAACTTAAGGCCCATTTCGCTCACTTCATGTGTGGGTAAAGTGGCGGAACATTCGGTGGTCAATCGGCTTACAAGGCACGTTCAGAAGAACGAGTTGTACCCCCACGCTATGATTGGTTTTCGGGCCAGGCTTTCGACACAAGACGCAATGAAGCTCATCAAACATCAGATCATTGACGGAGGTAGTGGGAGGGTTAAGGCCATTCTAGGGCTAGATCTAGAGAAGGCTTTTGAGTACGTTCCACACTCATATATTCTAAAGTCTATTTCAGGTCTAGGCTGGGGTCGCGATTTCACGACTATCTGAGGTCTTTTCAGTCAGGTAGGCAGGCTACCCTGAGGGTTGCGGAGCTGGAGTCTGGGACACTGGATCTTGGGGACAGGGGTACTCCTGGGTGGGCCGTCATCTCGCCCACATTGTTAAATCTGGCCATGGTCGGATTACCCAGGAAGCTCTCTGAAATTGAGGGGATTAATCCTACTATGTATACTGATCCTGTAACCATATGGTCTCCAGGGGGTACTGAGGGCTACATCGAGAGTGTTTTGCAGGAGGGAGTAGATACAATCGAGACCTATTTGGTCCAAACGCGGTTAAGATGCTCTTCCGCCAAGTCGGTGCTGTTGGTGTACAGTCCCACTAGAAGCGGACCCAAGCCCAGGGGTTGGTTTCCATGAACACGAGTAGCATTCAGCTTCGCTTGACGAATGGTCATATCACACCTAGGGTAGATAACATCAAGGTTTTTGGTATGCGAATTGAGACGAATGGCGCCAACACGCTGACGATCACGAAAATTATTGCCAAGTCAGAGAATGCGTTCGCGTATTGAAGAGTATGGCCAACAGGCAGAGGGGCTTGAAAGGGAATTGTCTAATTCGGCTCATTCACGCCTTTGTGTTGTGTCACTTTACCTATGTGGAGGCATTGACAAGCGGAAGCCTTCCGAGGAGGAGGAGCTTGACACGCAGATACGGAAGATCACCAAGGAGTTGTTTGGAGTCCCGATCTGCACTAGCAACGACAGGCTTCTCCAGCTGGGCATACACTCTACCTTGGATGAGATAGCTGAGGCTCTGGAGAAGGTGCAGATACTGCGTCTCTCTACGACTAGCGCGTGTCGGCCGATTCTGAGATAGGTGTTCCTCAGGAGAGGATTTCGCTGCTTCACCCTTCAAGGCCCGTCAGCGGTATCAAGTGACGCCTGTTCCAAGGAACATGGAAACGGAGCAAAATATGGCTAGAAGAAAGGCCAGGTGGCCTTGCCTGCTGAGTCTCATTCACGATGAGGATAAGATATTTAGTTTTGTCGACGCTTCTTTTAACAAAGAGAGGAAGGCTCTTACCGTAGTTGACGGGTATAGTGAGGACACGGCGGTCAACCCTCCTTCCGTTCGGACTGATAGACTGGAGGTCACCGAGCAGTTGGGTATTGCGCTCGCCCTGGTTGACAGGAGCACGCCCTTTGTGTATAGTGAATCAAAGTCGGCCATTCAGGATTTCGAGAAGGGCTCGGGGGCTAAGGTGCCTTTCAAAATTATGCAGACCTGTGAGAGCATTCAGCCCAACTTGTGCTGCTTTCCTGCTCACCTTGGTGTGGTTGAAGGAGCCCCTCTTAATCTCAATGAGTCGTCCCATGAGGCAGCGCGAAATCTTACCCTCCGCTCTGCCCCACCCCACGGTGTGACGGTACTCCCTGAGAACGGAGACTCCCGTTCCACAAACAATGAGGTAAGAAAATATTATCTTCTTCACCCCAGTATTTACTGTTTGCCGCATCCTAAACTAAACAGGGCTCAGGCACTTTCATTACGCTTACGGCGGGCTAGCACCTACCCTTGTCCGCGGAGGCTCAACATGTTTTGTCCTGAGACGTATACGGAGCCTTATTGCATGGACTGTGCTGATTTACCCACACTGGAACACACGTTCTGGTTTTGCGAGCGAATTGAAGACCCGCCTATCAAGAACGCGTCCTGGTGGGGGCTGCACTTCGCATTCCGGGCCTGGACGATCAATTTTGGGCTGTCCGGCAGGCTCACAACGTGGCGGTGAGGCTTGTCCTTCCGGTTCCGACGTGGGAGTGACCCGCCTACTGGCTAATTCTCGCTGCTTGCAGGACCAATCAAAGTGTTACGTCCATCCATTTATTCATCTGTCCGAAAATGGTTACGAAGTGTTTGTGCTCCATAGAAGGAGGAAATTTCACCCATAAGGTATTCCTGCAATTTCTACACTCCTTACTTCTTGTTCAAAGCGTCATGTCCGATTTAGAACAGTGCCGCTCTATGGAAGTTGAGAATGACATCTTGATGCGAATGGGATCAACTGTTGCTGTTCTCCTGGAAGAACATAAGACAAGGCGGCTAGCATGCCGTATGCGGAGGAGTCAATTGCTGCTTCAGGGCATAAGTTTTGAGTCAGTTACTCGTAAGTAAAAGCTGCTTGGGTTGGTAGATGATATTGTTGCTGCTTCATGGCGCGGCTTATGGTGCCTTTGAAATACCCGCACAATCGAATTGTTGCGTCTTTCTTCAAGACTGCTAGTAGTTGTGCAGCCCACTCGCTTTTTTTTATTCGTGAGATGATGTCTTCTTGGTCGAGTGTGCACAGATCGTACTGGTCTGGCTCTTTTAAAGCATAAGCTGGCTGTCGGGACTTGTGGAATATTGCTACTGCACTTTTCTTTATCTTCTGGTCGGACTGAAAAGACTTTGATTCGTCCCGTACCCTCTTTAAAGAGGTCCTTGTGCTTGTTGAGGATTTTTGGAGGGTCTTTTGGTCACCGTGGCTTCGCTTTTGGTGGTCTGGCTGCACCATCCATCTGCGGGATATCTTACCTTGCTTGTTTCTACCTTGAATATTTAATGCCACATTAGCCTAATCTTTTTCAGCCAGTTCGTTCAGAGTAATGCAGATTTGACGACCACTAAGGGGAGATCGTAGTCTCTATATTTAACGGCTACAAGTACGTCGATTTCTCTCTTTACAGGAACGTCTTCCTCCATGGACGATGTCAGTCTCGTTCAGCTTGAATGCATATCGTGATGCTCCAGGGCGTTCTCGTACTCTGTTTCCCGATCAAAGATACAGATGCTCCGGTGTCCAATAGCATTGTCACCCACTTGGTGCCCAACTTGAGAGGAATTTGAAAACCAGTTTCTTTTGTTTTAGCCGTGTTAATAGAGAAGAGGTTCTTAGCTGTGTCAGATTCACAGAGAGATTTGCATGCTCTTGCAATGTGTCGTATCGTCCACAGTTCCGCCATTCTTCCTGCTTATATTTTATTTAGATAGGTTGTATAGTCCTCAGCAGCGATACCATGGCATACGTGTTAGCATTCTCTGTGGCGTTTTCAGCCTACGTTGTCGGCTCTAGACCGTTCTGGTTGGCTGGCTTTCAGTATTCTTCAGTCCAGCACATGACTGGTCTGCTACGACCCTTTTCGTCTGTGAGTTTTTGCAGTCCGATAATGTTCTTGCGGGCAAGCTCAAAACTCTGCGCCAAATTGCACGTCGTCGGGAACGTCAAGTTTAGCTCTTGCAGGTAACGCTGAATAAATCGCTCTTTACACAGTCTACAAACAAATCTACGGTGCAGTGTTTCGTCGACAAACGCATTCAAATCGCACTTGCTCGCGAGTCTCCGAAGTGCAGCTGCAAAGCTCCGGACCTATCCTCCTCGTCTTGTTTCCACCGGTGAATACGGAACCGTTCCGTGATGAAATTAGGACTCCGCATGAAGTATAGGTCAAACGCGAAGGAGACGTCCTTGTAGCTTTTTTTGAAGGCTTCTCGGATGCAACTGAGACTTTTACACAGCAAAAATGTTCTTTGGGGCAACTTTGACAATACAGTAACTCGATTCTTACTGCCAGGAACATTGTTGCTCACAAGCAGTTCTCAAAGCGTTAAAGATACGAATAAAAAACTTTGCGGTACTGCTCCACAAATATCGGCCCTTTTCAGAAGTTATACATGGCGCCGTACTATTCGTAAACGTCCAGCAATCCTCCGCCTGGTGGCTCAGCGGGTGGTGTTGCGTTGATGTCACCGTCAAACCGTAGAGCCTCTTGTAGTGCCGCAGTGCTGGTGCTCCCCTTGCATCCAAATACCCCTACTAGACGCCTGATACAGCAAACTCGGTTTATTACAGGGTTAAAATACAAGAGACGGTTCAGGCGTGGAAGTACACCCGCTGCTCAATCAGCAACTGATGAACCGACGATTCCGCTAAATGAACGTGGCGCTGGTGTTGTTCTGCAGGTAATGATGTCAGAGAAGGTGGAGCCCATTGGGCTTCGTTACGTCCACTAAGATATTACGGGAAAGCACGGTAAATATGATATTGTGTTTTGTACTGAGCAAACTGGTTGACTGCTTGCACCGCAGACCCGGCGACACGCGGTGGCGCTGTGCCAGTCCGAGCATCTTTGCCATCGCCTGCTTTTCAGCCGAAGACACAACTTCTTTCATTCGGACCAGCCGCTTGGCACGTGCCCAAACGAATAGGTTTCGGCCATAACACAAGGCAAAACATTTCGTTTAAGTGTATATCTCAAGATACCTGAATATCCAACCGACATCATTGAATCTGTTCAAAACAGAACTGCCAGTTTCGGATTACGCAATTACAGCGACCATTCCCGCGTAACACAAAGCTTCACCTTTCCCTCGAGCCTTTGGTTCAGGGACCTAATGTTGCTTGTTTATTATTGCGTACACAGACTGTGGTTCTTTCTTGTGCCTTTTTGAAAATCTTGTTAATTTCTCACTTCTCCTATTTGCCCCCTTACACAACGCCCTGTTAGGGCCTGTAAAGTAATTTACTTTAAAGAAAAGAATAAGTAAATAATTATGTTTATAACAGCACTCAATCTCCATCGCTCATCCATATCTCATCCAAACATGTCTCAAAGGTTTAGAAGTCAATCTTATATTTTTCAGAATAAATGAATCCAAAATTGCGCTTTACGTCTCTGCGCTTTCCACGGGCATTCGCTCTTTCAATAGCCTTCCCAATAGCAGTGCTTAAGAAAATTACGAGGAAAACTTTTGTCTTATCCAACACGAGCACACCCGGAGGAGCACATATAACTGACGGAGTCATCTGGTGTCTTCCAGTAGGGAAGGGGTTTTGAAGTCTTTGCAATGATTTCTGTTGTCGCCCTGTTGATTGCATGTATTCATTTTCCTTTATGCGCGTCACGTGCTTGCTGTTTACACTACCTAGAGCAATATCTCGTTATAACAAAATCGCTTTACTCGAAATATCCTTCTATTCGAAATTTCTCCTCGACCCAAACCAAACGCACGACTTCAGGCCGCTTTACTGAAATCGCACGAACAGCTGGACCCGCTTAGATCGAAGTGGTGAGCGGAGGCGTTGCCGAGCGTGAAACAGACAAAGCTAAGTACCTTTTTTGCACCTGAATGAAGTTTTGCTTCACTGAATACATTGTGCTACATTCGTCGCAGTTCCTCGCAGTTTTGGCCCAAATTAGGCTCACCTACTTTAGCTTTTCTCGAGTGGTCACTTATATTGAAATAACACTGAAAAGACACTTTTTGGCCGCCCCACTGACTTTGTTATAACGAGAGATTACAGCATGTTAATTCCTTTGTAATGTCCCCTCAAATATTAACGCAAGCTTCGTACATCTTCATTGAGGTAGTTGATCTGTAATAAGCTTTGAAGAACTTTTGCAATCATTGCCTACAATATGCCAATTTTGATTCTTTCATAGACGGCTTTCAGTAACGCCAGCGTGTATGCCATACTTGTAGACCTTAGCACGGCGAAAAGCTGAGCATTTATGTTGTACTTGTACATTTGGGACCGCAGAAAAAGCTTGAAGTGGATCACGACAAAGCGTGGCGCTGACGTCATGTATGGAAGTCCGCAGTTCTTGATATATTTGTGCTGCCTGGTGATGGGTGCTTGCAGTTTTTAGGATTTACACGATACCCCCTGTACTGAGTTCACTCATGCAAGTACGGTGTATGTATATATATATAAATAAGAGTTGGCAGTCAAGAAAACATCGGAAAGCTAAGGGGAGGTGCTGGTACGTCATTGAAACAGATAAAGAATTTGGATAGAAAGAAAGGAAGTGGAGAATATATATATATATAATCTCAAACTTTCCCCGAAAAGTAGATTAGCAGTTGGTTTTTAGGGTCTTGCCCTTTAAACCGCGTGCAAATTAGAAAACATGTAGAAGGACCAATTCGGTGACAAGTTAAGCATTTTCGCTCATAAAAGAAAACCCCGCTGTTTGCTCACGAATTAACTAAAATATGTTTGCATCGACCCTGCCATTACAGGCATATTACCGGCAAAGAAATTCTTTCGGGCGTGTTTAAAATCCCCGAACTCCGTAACCGCTTCGACAACTACCAGCCGCGTCAGGCTTACCGTACCGGGAGCTGCGTCGCTTCGGCCGGAACAGCGAAGTGCGCAAGTTTGAAAGTCATCACCATTTGTTATCAGCAACTGTGCAAACGAAGGGTCGGCAAACGGCGATCTATAGATGGCAGCTAAGTAATTACCGGCCCTTTTGAAGTAGCGCGGGGCCGCGTTCGCGTCGACTCGGGTGGAGTGAAGATCGACACCTGCGATATAAACGCGTTAGCGGCAGCTGATGCGGAATGTCGTATAATGTTCATTTATAGCATCTTGCATAAGCTTAGGATTATAAACGTTTTTCGCTTATTGACCTTAACTGTGGCATACAGTTTATAGCTGCTAGTTTCCACAATAAAAGCAAATTTACCGATATTTAAAGAAACAACAAGGACTGCGGGACAAGATTGATTAACACGCCGACGCTACGCAGGCGCAGAGGCGCACCGTAGTGAAGGACTCTGGATTATTTTTCACCACCTGGGGATAATTATTGTAACCCGAAATCTTGAACAAACGGACGTTTTTGCTTTCCGCCCCATCAGAAAAGTGGCCGCCACGGCCGGGAATCGAACGCACTCACTTAGGTTCAGCTACATAATGCCTTACCCACTGAGCCGCCTTTGCGCGTCGTGCGGGACGAAATAGCTTTACTTTTAACAATGAACACATGAGGTAGAATGTAAGCGAAAATCTCAGTTGAAACAAATTCGAAGCCCCAAGAAACTTCCGTAAACACATGAAAAAAGAAACTTCCGGTGCATCGCCTCAATTCAAATAACTGGCATATAGCTGCTTGCTTATGCCCAGTCGTACAACTTTTATTTGCGTTTTCCATGTCCTCTAATTATTGACATGCTCTTCTTATAGTCCCACCGACAGGCTGTCTTGAAACGACTAGTGTCGAGGAGCCGTCCCAGAGAGCTGAGCAGCAGCGAGAAGAGGCTGAAGGCTCGGGTACTTTTGCATCGCCTCAATTCAAATAACTGGCATATAGCTGCTTGCTTATGCCCAGTCGTACAACTTTTATTTGCGTTTTCCATGTCCTCTAATTATTGACATGCTCTTCTTATAGTCCCACCGAGATTGAGCCTTCAGAGCGGCAGTGTACTCATTAGCTGTTGCAGAGCCTGTGGGTGCCGGCGGGGAAATGTCATCATCAATGCCTGGAAAGTGAGTGACCTGGTTCGCGGCGTCCGCAATATGCGCGCGGTGCACGCCAATCTAAAAAATATTCGTCGCGATTAAAGTAAAGCGGTTAAAGCACCAGCCCGCAACCTCTCTAATGCGTTCCGAGCTTGCTCACGGGCAAGTTGGTACATTGTAACACTAAGAAAAACAGTGCAAACGACAGGACAAAGAAAGGGGTGAGAAAATTACAGGCTTTTCTTTTTTTCTTATTTCTAGATGTATATATGTTTTCTGCTGCAATAAACACTGAGTTGTTCACCAGCGCGTGTGATTTTGTCATCAGTTTCTTCGTGCCGTCGTTTGCGCTGTTTTTCTGAGACTAGCAAAGCTGATCTGATTTTTTTTTACTTCGTATACGGCATATTTCTACCGTGACCGTGTAGGAAGTGTTCGTTGTAAACGTAGGGCACCTTGAAAAACGTTCGGTACATCTGGACGCAAATTAATGGGTACCATAGAAAGTAAAATGAAATATGGTCATTATAACCGATAAATCGTTTTAAGTGGGTTCGACTATATATAATGTCACGCATCGTATGCGAGCGGGGGAAATGTCAGGTCAGAAAGTAGTAGAACGCTTTTTCGAATCAATCCCCTTGAAGAGGTATGTGTGAAGTTCTGCTGTATAGCTGACGAAGAGACAGAAGCCGGTGCTCACTCGTACTGCCGGAACGTCCAGTTGCCGCCTCCTTCAACGTACTCATTCCCGTCTCTTCCTGTAAATAAACCCTTCTGTACTGTACCAGTTTGTGGTAGAGGTGCTGAGTACCTTCAGGGAAGACGGACCGTAGCTTCGCCGCAGCGGCCGAGTCACCGGTCTTTCACGCCGCGGGTACCAACTCCAGCTGCAACTAACAAAAGCCACCAAACAATGCCGTTTTTCTGAACGTCAGGCGCTGGTTCTCGGACACCTCTTCGACAAGGATGGCGTCAGACCGGACCCTCAAAAGATTGCAGCTGTCAATAGCTTCAAGCAACGCCAATAATTGCGAGAACTCCGTAGCTTCTTGAGACTTTGCTCTTACTTTCGTCGCTTTGTTCTTCGCTTCGCTGACTGGACGTCTCCTCTGACTGGCCATTTGCACAACAATGCCTCCTTTACGTCATCACCGGATTGTGAAGCCGCCTTCTGTCAGTTGAAATTTCTTTCGAAATCGCGACCGATACTTCGCCCCTATGATCTTTGCGCTCGTACCGAAATACAAGCAGATGCTAGCAGCATTGGAATTCGGTCAGTACTAATACAAAGGCACGACAACGCAGAGCACGTGAAAAAGGCATACAGTAATTACACAGTAACCGAGCAAGAATGCTTGGCTGTGGTCTCTGTAATAACCAAATTTTGTTCCTACATATATGGCCGCCCTTTCCGAATTGTTACCGATCATCACGCACTCTTCTGGCTGGTTACCATCCGTGACAATAGTCGTCGACTCGCAAGATGTGCGCTAAGACTTCGAGAGTACGATTTTGTGATAACTTACAAAAGCAGCCGTCGGCACTGGGATGCTGATCGCCTTTCTCGACTTCCTGATGCGCAGAGTAAGTGCGAAGCAGACAATTTTGACGACGGTTTAGCAGCTGTGGACACGTTTTTATTTCAGAACATACGACTGTCCGCACGGAGCAGCAAAAGTACCCGAGCCTTCAGCCTCTTCTCGCTGCTGCTCAGCTCTCTGGGACGGCTCCTCGACACTAGTCGTTTCAAGACAGCCTGCTTTATAAAAAAAAATTACAAGCCCTGGAGCGCACGATACCTTCTGGTCGTTTCAACGTGCCTACGTGCATCAATTGTAAGCCGTATGCATGATGAGCATACTTCAAGTCATATGGGTGTCATGCGAACTCTGCCCCGCAGCCAAAAGCGATTCTTCTGGGCATAAAATGCGTTGCGAAGTGTAGCACTACATGTCCAGCTGCCATCAGTGCCAGCGCTACAAGCGTCTTACAAGCATTCCAGCGGGTCAGCTGCTGCCGATACCAACTTTCAGATTTCCGTTTGAGCAAATCGGCATTGATCGTATCAGGCCATTTCCACGCTTCTCGACCTGCTATCGCTATGTAATTATCTGCGTCGACCACATCACGCACTACGCAGAACCGGCACCTCTAGCAGCAGCGACGGAATTGAACGTTTAGTTGTTCCTGCTTTACTATCATGCTCAGGCATGGTGCTCCCCGCGTGATTATTAGTGACTGCGGCCGCCAATTCGTCGCCGCCGTTGTGGAAGACTTGCTGCGTCTTTGTTCGTCCCACTTTCGTCATTCAACACCGTACCATCCTCAAACCAATAGCTTTACAGAGCATACGAACAGGAGTCTCACAAACATGGTCTCAATGTACGTTTACTCTCGCCGCAAGAACTGGGATGAGATTTTACCCTTCACATGCGCGTACAACACGGCACAGCATGAGACCAATGTGCCTATGTGCATCAATTTTACGCTGTATACATGATGAGCCTACTCAAAGTCAAATGGGTATCATACAAACTCTGCCGCACCGCCAAAAGCGATTCTTCTGGCCGAAAAATGTGCGTGCACCTCCTAGCTTCCTGGACACGATCTTGCAGTTCTCTTTAGATTCCGACGGTTCTGTTGCCCGTACGCTGTGACTTGCCGAAGAGGCGCATCGTATGATTCGCCTACAGACCCTGGCATCCCAGCGTCGCTCAAAACGGCTCTACCGCAGTCGACACCATGCAGTCTCATACGCCAAACGGGACTTCGTTCTGTTGTGGACACCCGTACGGAAACGAGGCCTGTATCGCAAATTTCTATCCCATTACACGGCTCCATACGTCATCGTCGACCGCTTGAGCGACGTCACTTACGTTATCTCTCGTCTGACCACACCTGGAGCCAGGTCTACCAAAATTCAACTCGCCCACGTCGCCCGTTTGAAGACGTTCTACACACGCCTTTGAGTGTGCCTCGCCCGAGGGGCTTCGTATGCGACCGGGGAAATTTTACGTCGGGAAGTAGTGGAACGCTTATGTGAATCAATCCTCTGGAAGGGGTATGTGTCAAGTGGTGCTGGGTGACCGACGAAGAGACAGAATCCGCTGCTCTCTCATACTGCCGGACCATCCGGTGGCCGCCTCCTTGAACGTACTCGTTCCCGTCTCTTACTGTGAATAAACCTTAGATATATATATATGTATATATATATATATATATATATATATATATATATATATATATATATATATATATATATATATACTGCGGTTTTTGTAAAAGGTCCCAGCCAATGCAACGCGGCCGCAGGCCGCAATATTCCCTAGAATCTTTTTCACCGTCCTGTTTATCTGTTTTACACTAAAATTGGTTTCACGTTTGTTCTTTCACTGAAGCCACATTGTGTGTATTTACAGTACATGTGCACAACAGTTTACACCATTATTGTCCTAAGAAGTGTCATGAAAGTATAAAATACATACCGGCATGAAGTATGTCTCATGAAGAGTCGGGTATGTCATCCGGCACTGCCGGTTCTTGCTTAAATATCGGCCAGGTAATCTACCTGTTGTAAAATTTCTTAAACGACTTCCGGACGTTCTTTCATACAAACAATTTATTTCTGTTGACCTAAGGCAGAAACGAAGAGCAGGAGAAATGAGTAATATTAGCGGAAATATGCATACCGCAAAAAGAGAGAGCATACAATCCCAAATTATCCTCAATGCTTTACATGTCTAAGCAATATCTCTAAAAGTTAATTCGCAAGATCATGGGCTACGCCAAAATAAATTGCAACTTCACACTCTTAGTCAAGGTCTGCTTGGTGAGGCTCCCTGAATTCTGGAATGTTGCCAAGAACCAGATCGTAGAGGGGAAAGACAATGTAGACCGCAATAATGTGGCCTGCGAAATATGGCGTGTGCACTTGGATTTTCGCCTCTGGTAGTTCCTTGATCGACCCGTATAGAAGGACGGCACGGCGTCTCCTTCCAGTGAAACAGTCGTCGTCGACCACATCGCGGCGGACGAAGGCAGCGTTCCTCTCAGTGTCCCTTAGAACTCTGGCACCCTTTCCGAGCACTGGTCCAAGAACAACTGGCATCCCCTTGACCGGGAACGGTGAATTTTCCCCGGTGTCTTCACAGGTTCGGCAAGTTGTGCCGGACGGTTGGGGCTGGTTTGGGCAAGTTCTGCCAGACGGCTGAGGCTCTATATCTTTAGTTTTGGGGCCCTCCTTAGGCGTGCATTAAGAACACAAGCATCATATCATCCTTGCTTCCCGAACCATTAGGACAATTGTCGTCAGTGTGGCCTGGTCTGTCAGACTTAGGGCAGTGTTCACACTCTTTGATCGGAGTCGACAGTCTTGCTCCGGGTGCCCGGGACGATAACATAAACAACACCTATGCGCCGGCCTTTTCTCTGTGTTGCCTAATTGTGCCTTTTTCTTCTTTCCTTCTTTTGTTCTCTTCTTTTTTTGTGCGTGTAGTGGCGAAACGATTGGCCTAGGTGCTGCCAACTGCTGGGCACTGCCCTTCAAGCCCGCCAATGTACCTTGTATATTGCAATGAACATAATAATAATATTATTATTATATTAATATTATTATTATTATTCCTGTTATATTATATAAATATGTGGGTATGTGGGTACATATATGTGTATACATATATATATGTATACATATATGTATATATATATATATATATATATATATATATATATATATATATATATATATATATATATATATATATATATATTTTATATATATATATATATATATATATATATATATATATATATATATATATATATAGGAAATGAGGGGCTCGTAGAAAATAACACAGAAATAAGGGTTGGCAGTCATGAAAACACCGGAAAGCAAAGGGGAGGTTGCGGTATGTCATGGAAACAGATAAAGAATTTGGAAAGAAACAAAGACAGCGGAGAAAAAATGCCCGCCAGGTGGGATCCGAACCCACGACCTCCAGAATACCGGTCTGGTGCGATAACCACTGCGCTACCGGCGGGGTGATATTCTCCCCCGCTTTCTGGGGTATTTATGTCAATGTAATTTTTTCCTGTTCTTGGGGGTGGTAGCCAGCGCTCTTTTAGAGAAATGTCCGGTATTTCGGAAAATATAGAAATGTCTTGCATTTTTTTGGAGAGCGAACTAAAACACAATAAAACAGTAATTTCCACAACATAGAAAAAAATCACGCCATACCCACGGAATGAATGATGATAAGTAGGGCGAAGCTCGCCACTCTGAAGTCAGAGTGGCGCTGGCTACCACCCCCAAGCACAGGAAAAAATTACATTGACATAAATACCCCAGAAAGCGGGGGAGAATATCGCCCCGCCGGTAGCGTAGTGGTTATCGCACCAGACCGGTATTCTGGAGATCGTGGGTTCGGATCCCACCTGGCGGGCATTTTTTCTCCGCTTTCTTTCTTTCTTTCCAAATTCTTTATCTGTTTCCATGACATACCGCAACCTCCCCTTTGCTTTCCGGTGTTTTCATGACTGCCAACCCTTATTTCTGTGTTATTTTCTACGAGCCCCTCATTTCCTATTCTGATTCGCTACATGCATAGCGAGGGCCTCTGTTCTGGCAGTCTTGGTGCCATAGGGAGCTTAAGAGGGTTCAACGCTTGTTGACCACTCTCGACATGTCGTAGACACTCGAGTCACGGCACGGCGATTAAAAAGAAGGTCCCCTTCACCCTGAGAAGTCAGAGTGGCGCTGGCTACCACCCCCAAGCACAGGAAAAAATTACATTGACATAAATACCCCAGAAAGCGGGGGAGAATATCGCCCCGCCGGTAGCGTAGTGGTTATCGCACCAGACCGGTATTCTGGAGGTCGTGGGTTCGGATCCCACCTGGCGGGCATTTTTTCTCCGCTTTCTTTCTTTCTTTCCAAATTCTTTATCTGTTTCCATGACATACCGCAACCTCCTGTTTGCTTTCCGGTGTTTTCATGACTGCCAACCCTTATTTCTGTGTTATTTTCTACGAGCCCCTCATTTCCTATTCTGATTCGCTACATGCATAGCGAGGGCCTCTGTTCTGGCAGTCTTGGTGCCATAGGGAGCTTAAGAGGGTTCAACGCTTGTTGACCACTCTCGACATGCCGTAGACACTCGAGTCACGGCACGGGGATTAAAAAGAAGGTCCCCTTCACCCCGAGAAGTCAGAGTGGCGCTGGCTACCACCCCCAAGCACAGGAAAAAATTACATTGACATAAATACCCCAGAAAGCGGGGGAGAATATCGCCCCGCCGGTAGCGTAGTGGTTATCGCACCAGACCGGTATTCTGGAGGTCGTGGGTTCGGATCCCACCTGGCGGGCATTTTTTCTCCGCTTTCTTTCTTTCTTTCCAAATTCTTTATCTGTTTCCATGACATACCGCAACCTCCCCTTTGCTTTCCGGTGTTTTCATGACTGCCAACCCTTATTTCTATATATATATATATATATATACAGAAAGATAAGTCGGCAGTCTACAACGCCAAAGGAGGCATAGGGGTGTGGTTAGGCTCTTTTTTAGTACGGTTAATGAAGTTAATTGTTTTTTTTAATATACAGAAGAAAGATAGAAAGAAAAACACGCGCCCAGAGTGGGGACCGAACCCACGCCTTTCGATTAGATCTCGAATACCTTACCAATTCGGCTATCTGGGCGACTGTGTTCTCCTTCACTTTCTGGGCTATTTATATTTACTAGAAGTGTATCTGACGCTTGAAGGTGGTAGCCAGCGCCACTCAGACTATACGGGGAGAAGGGGACCTTCTTTTCAACCCCCGGGGCGTGACTAGAACGTCTACAGCCTGTCATGAGCGGGTAACTGGCGGGAAGCCCTCTTATGCTACCTAGGCATCAAGGCTGCCAGAATCGAGACCCTCGCTAGGCTTTCGCAGAAT